>NC_142606.1:68358218-69094192 GCF_041222555.1 Hakea prostrata | reverse complement strand
ATTATCCCTATTATGTAATATGCAAATATATATAGTGAGACTATTTAGCACCGATTTAAGAATAAGTATCAAGTATTCCATCGGAGGTGTGACTTAAGAGACATATCATATTGCATCAAAGAGACAGCAGACATGCATGAAAAATAGTCAATAAATGCATAGGTGTACTTGTGAATTGTGATACATAAAAAATACGGTTTTCAAGCATAAAAAACATTATTATGTAATGTGTGCATGTGTGTGCATATATAGTTATGCATAACCCATAAATACAAACAAAAAGAACAAAAAAACTGTTTTGTGCTCCAGACTAGTTCAATTGGTGAAGATTAGCATCATTTCCCATTTTACAAGGTTTTCTCCAACTCATTTCAAAGGAGAAAACAAGCTTCAAAGGCCTCTACCAGCTCTAAGTTTAGTATCTCTCTCACACTACCAAGTTTAAAGTAGGCGTGACAATAACTTTAAAGGAAAATCCAGCTGAACCTCCCCCTCCCTCCTCTAGAGTGTCTTGCTCAGTTCCTTAATACAACCATTAGTTATTGTTAGTAGCTCTAGATAACCTTAGAATCCACAAATCATCTCTAAACATCAACTGGAACCATGGAACCAATTTATTTATCACAACTATTTGATAAATCAAAAGAACGCCCATCTTAAAGCTATTTCAACTATCTGCTAGAGGAAGGATCCACAAGATGGTAGCTACCTTAACAGTTTAAATATGGAGAAAAGATGCATTTGTCGGTTCACGTGATATGTGTTATGTAAACGATGGGCAAGAAGATACACTACTGCAGAAGACAAGCATAGTAGCAATAAAGCAAGACAAACCCATTGGGCGTAGAATTAGTGACTGAATAACAAAAGCAGAATTAACTGCACGTTTTGTGTCCAGGGGATTGTCTTCCTTACTACTAGCCTGTATTGAGAACTCTGCATTATACTTAAAAACCAATTATGGCATAAGTAATGTGTTATTAGTCCACCCGAAATCCATCAGCTGATCTTAGGAGAATTGAGAAAGATGACCAAACTCCATAGTTAGAAAAACTGAAGCTGCCTCACCGTGCATCAAACTTAATTGGCATCTACTAGCTAATACCACCCCTACTTCCTACGCTTTTTTTCATCAATAACAATTACAGGTTCCATGTTTTGAATTCAGAATTCCCGGAGACAAACATTGTCAGTTCAACGAAAATCATGTCCAACCTGCGACCAAGTAGTTAAATAAAAACCATTGTACTTCACATGTCATATATACAACAATTTCCGCACAATCATACTTCTCAAAGAAAAAAATTAAAAAACTTTGTTGTAACCAATATAGGAACTTAGAAGCACACAAAAGTAAGAAAGAAAGAGTCAGAGCTAGACCGCAATAATGAGCCAGAGGTCGAGGGGAGCTTGTTCGGCCTTGAGGATGTCCAGAATATCGGAAGCGTCCCTAGGTAGTTGGTCGAGAGTAACCCTAACCTCCTCTTCAGAGTTTTGCACGGGAATGTAAACGCACGCCATTGATTCAGGAAACTATAATACCAGTAGTTCAGGTAAGATATATCTACAAGACAAATAAAAACCCTAGCTTTTCCCTCTCTCTTCCGCTAGCAAGTGTAAGCACCAGTAGATGCTTCATGGAAAAGCCAACTGCAATAATAAAAAATAAAAATAAGAAAGGGAGAACATGCAAACCAAGTAGTGTTTTCCGGCAACCAAGTCAATTGTCAGTCGTCACCGTCCAACCCTCAAGATCGGAATTGAGGTTGGGGGCCGGGAGGGGGGTGGCAAGAAAGTCAGGAAAGAGGGAAGTCGTTAAACCCGTATCAGAGACACTGGGAAGTCGGCTGAACCAGACGATTTTCTTTCTTTTTTTTTTTTTTGTTAGAAGATTGAATTATATTTTTAAGAAAGGTAAATAACTAAATATCACCTCTCTTTTTTTCTTTTTCTTTTTACATAAATTTGCTGGAGCATGGTACTCAAACATAGGAGTCCGGATCAGCTCCCCCGACGGAGAGCACAAAGTGTTCCCACTGTTTTGTGTGGTCGGGAACCCGTCGGGGAGCACTCTGTGCTACCCCGACGGGGTGAGGATCCGGATTCCCAAACATAGCGTAGTTGTGTTGTATTCTCGCTTCAACCACTATACTAGACTAAATATTACTAATCAGCCAAGGCTTAGAGGATTTAGGCAAGAAGGTTAAAAGTTCAGAATCTTTGCTACATATTTCCTTGATCTCAATATTCATCGTTTTAGATTTGTCTAAACCCTCCTGGATTGCTACCAAAATTGCCTCCACCACATCTGCATTATCAATATTTCTATACCTGCAATATTGTATGTGACCGCTACTATACATCTCCATGCTCCAATCTACGCTACCTATCCATTCGTTAGATATCCTTGCACGAAGTAATATCGAATGATAAGTATCATGCATTAAAAAAAAGGGTCTAAGTCGATTAAAAGTTGCAGGTGCATGAGGTTTTTGCTGTAGAGCTATAGGTTCAATGATTGGTGCTGAGATTTATAAATCTAAAATCCATTTTGAGATTTGCCCTAAAACATTTATAGGATTTGGTTGAGTTTTTTTTAAAATGGTAAGATTTATTTCTTTCCATATAAAGTAACAAGTAATTGTCAACACAAAAAGAAACCAAGTATTTGATTGCTTATCAATTTGGTTGATGGAATGAAATGCTTGACAAAGATGTAGTATAGATTGTGTTGTGGATATGTAGCCCCAAAACCCCCTCTGGAGGAAACACACGCCCACTCGGGTAGGTGAATATCACCCCCTCGGGAATGTGTGTATCACCCCCTCAGGAGGACTTGAAGATCCCCTCAAGAAGACTTGAAGAGCCCCCTCGGGACAAAACACACACCCACTCGGGTAAGTGTGTATCACCCCCTCGAGAAGACTTGAAGAGCCCCCTCAGGACGAAACACACACCCACTCACATGATATGGTTGTCGAGTTGACTTCACTGAGTTTTGTTAAAGTCGTTCATCTATATGTATGTTTCTTTAGATTATTTTATAGGTTATGAGGACCACATTCAAATGGAGGATCCGTAGCCGGGAGATTATCATGAACGAACGATTGGAGAGGAAGTGGATGCACACGAAGCTTCATGCCCATGCCAGGACTATTCTTATGGAGCTGGACTCTAGTAGGAATTTAGTAGGGCTTTAAGAATCGATAGTGTCTTTCATGACACTATTTTACATTTATACCCTTATATCCTTCGAGAAAGGAGAAGACATTTTCTATCAAAACACTTAATTATTTCCATTGCAAAACTCTTCTTTTCTTTCAAACTCTGATATTCTTTTGATAACAGTAGTTAACTTTTAACTTTAGTTAATGGATGACTATAAACATTAATATTTCAGATTTTATAACTTAGTATTTAAACTTGATTTATTCTTGTCATTGGATTACGTTATATCATATGTTTGTGTGGGTTTGTCACTGAACCTTGGTCCTGTAGTGTATCACCCCCAGGAGTATATAAGTGTGACCGGATCTAGTTGGCTGGAGTGTGACAGAGAATCTCCTCCCCCCACCCCCTTCAAATCCTCCCCACTTCTTTCCCCTTCGGCCACCTCCACCACCCAACTCTGCCCATCTCAACCTATGTCCCAGCCTTGGTCCTCTCTCTTTGTCCCTCCCATTCAACCCTCTTAAGCTAGCCTTCCCCGATTCCCCTCTCTTCCAGATGATGGTCAAACCTTTGTTTTTTACCCAAGCTAAGTATTAGACAAGGAAGCCTCTCTATGGAGCTACTATATCATTAGCCATTTTCCTAGGCTCTTGGCCCCCTCTTTTCATATTGTCAAGTCTTCTATATTCAAGCAACGGAAGGTTGTTTGGGACTCGAAACCTTCTTGTTTGACCATATATAGTTTATTCCTCTTCAAATTTTCAGCTGAAGCTGTCACATCCACCCAGCCGGTACCCTATCTGGCATACCCGGGATGTGATCCACAGCCCCAAGATCCATAGTTCAGAGACCACATCAGCCACATCGACAATAACACAATCATGAACAATCAATATTAAGCTACAATCAATAAAATAGAATTCAGGGATAAGATATCATGGATAATCAGAGTGCGGAAATAAATACCAAATCGATAAATTAAGAAGACAAGTGGGCGGAATCCACTCTTTCACCAAGCGGAAGTGAGGTCAAAATTTAGTTAAGTACAAGTCTCAAGTTATGAAGGTAAGTTAAAGTTATTACAATCCTTCTAAGTTTAACTGTCACAAAAGAAGTGGTAACTACTCATAAGTCTCCTCCACAATGGATATGTCCTCCTCAAAGGTGAGGACCATGGAGATCCAACATGATTGCTCCCATACAACTCCAGGGCTAACCCTGGTACGCCGGGTGATCTTCTTCGGTATGGTCACCGAAGTATTTAGTGTAGCTAGCCTCCGGATAGTAGTATGAGGTATCCGGGTCCGCCTCAGGGAGGGTACCATCAGAGTAATCACCTGTAGAGTAGCCTAACAAAATATTGCAACAGAAAATGAATGAGTTCAAAAGAACTCAGCAAGGAAGTTATTCTATCACACATAAACCACAAGATAATCATAACATGATGCAGATGATATGAAGCATATAATGCAATATGAATTTATTCTAAGTATGCTGGTCATATATGGTAGACATGCTTTAAGTCATAGCACCATACTTCTTTGGGTAGTCTCAGTCACTCATCACCGGGGAAAATTGGGTCCTGCATCCCTCTCGGACAAATCCATGGTTGGGGGTTTCGGTCACCACTCTCTCACATCACCGTTTGGTCTAAGTATTGGCGCATGTCAAGGTATAGCCTAGTCCAATGCAAGTCATCTACTTAATCATATCATGTCAGTTCCAGATACGTCCATTCCTCCCCTTTCGGGATCCTTTCCGGTATCCTTCACACTAGAGTCACGGATATTACTCACCGGACTCATCAACCCTATTGGTCATCCACAAATGGTAAACGGGAAGCTCTCATGTCCCTCTCACGGATCATTTCACCGGTCTTGAGTGCCCGTGAGCCCAAGTCTAGCCATTTGCAACCCTACCAATACATGGCCCCTTTCGGGTAACCGTAATGCAATTTATGTCCTCTCACGGAGTGGATACCAGTCTTGAGCGCCCACAAATTCACACTACTACCACGGGTTGTTCGGTCTCAATACCCTTCCGAATCGGGTCTGATATGATAGGGACATCCTAGCCATACATCTAGACAAGTCCTATGTATGTCATTCAATAACCCGGGAAGCGTCGATGGACACCTTCGTAGAACATCCCATACTATTCCCTCTGATGTCCAAGGACAGAAGCACTAGTAGGGTACCCCTCAATCCCAAGTTATACTTAAGCAATCACATGCCCAAGTTCATCATATCAGTTCATAAGATACAACATCATAATAAACATTCAATTCATGACATTGACATAAGTCATCATATATTGAAATTGATAAGCATGATAAGACATTGAAATAACATAATGTAAACACAAAGCTACTGTTGAAAGACATATGTAGCAAGTCTAACATGATAAGAATATGAAATAGAAACTATATTTACTAAGTTAGGGATACTAAGTCAAAATTCCATATCTTAGGTGATTATATCGATAACTATCCTTACCTTGAATTGGAGAAGAGAATGGTCCAAGATCACAAGCAAGTGGCCAAAATAGCCTTAAAGTCCCAAACAAGCATATATGAAAGGTTAGAGAATAAATCAGAACAATTGGAGATCAAACGAATCAGAACTAGGCAAAAGTTGTTGACAGCAACTCTATTGGTCGATACATTTGGTCGATAGTATCGACCAATAGTATCGACCAACTCAATTCCAGGACAGCAAGCTAGCTTTTTGGATTTTTGCCCAGATTTGGTCTTCTGGGTCTCGGATCGACACAAAACTTGGAGGATAGTCTGAACACAATATGGGGACACTAATTATCAAGAAACTTTCATAATCTAATGGTCCATTTGGAAATCCCCAAATCGACATATTAAGGTTAAGAGTTGTAGGTCATGGCATTGGCTATATCTCAATGCAAATTAGGGGAAAACATGGGGGATTAGGTAGAGAATCGTTTAGAAGTAACATGGAACACATATGCAAAGTATACATTAGGTTACTCATGAGCTTCATCTCAGTTTTGGTAAATAAAGCAAGTTGGTAAGCAATAAATCATGGAAATGTGTATTTAATGATCATGAGGTGAATCAATCATAGTCATATCGGTGAAAACATAATTGTATGGGGTTTAGAAGGTTCATGGCAAGGTGTATGCAAGGTTGCAGCACCTTGGCCATGGTCCCAACAGTAAAATAGAGAAAAGATGAGTGAGAAAGTGATTAGGAGAGAGAGAGTCATGCCTTTAAAGTGGAACAAGAAAGTAGGAAGGAGTGGTTGGCAATGATTGATGAAGAAGATGCTTCACCACTACCAAGGAGGAGTTCTTAGGAGGCTCTCCCACGTTCACAGATGTTAAAAACGCGAGAATAGGGCTCCAGTCTCGAGGAATAAATAATTATAAAATAATATTCCAAGAATCTTTAAATCTGGGTTCAGCAAACTTGTTGGTCGATACATTTGGTCAATAGTATCGACCAATAGTATCGACCAAAACAGTTTCTGCAGAATTTCACAGAATAGTTTAACAACTTTAGGTGCGGACTTGGATGGTTATACAAGGTCAATTTGCATGAGGTTTTCTCCTACAGTTCACTCAAGAGATCTAGTTTTAGGGAGTACCTTCGGATTTTGCACCGGAGTCCGTTTGATATCTCAACTGTCTCACTCTTCATCAGTGCGCAGATTCTAACCTAACACTGGTAATGTATTCAAGGAATGAGCAGCATCATCAATGTCCATAAACTGGAGTTCGGACATTACGTCATCAATCAGTAGGGCTCACAAGTCCCTCCTACCACCACTTCGGGTCTTCGGACTTACAAACACAACAATGACCGGGTCGGGTCAAGGTTAGGTAAAAGCTGGATTTTACAGAAGCAGACAAGACTGAGGTCCTCTAAGGAGGGCCTTAGGTAGTGAGGAAGAAACCCATCTTTCTCTGGTAGTGGCATCGTGAGTTGTAGCTTGTTTGCAAAATAAAAGTAACCACAAGCACATAGTATCATGTAGCTGACGAGTCGATCTTAGGGATATATACCTTTGTAAAATAAATAATGAATATTATTGTATTTATTATGATCCATATTTTCAACTTTTCCACCAATACTTTCATTTTCTCTTTCTTGTTTCCCCACCTCACTACCTTTCTATTTTTCCCACCCCTATTAATATTGCAAATAAACGATCTGTCACTTCTCCTTCTTTTCCTTTCTTTTTCTATTATCCATCCTATTACCGGTGGATCTCACCCTTTTATCTTTCCCATCCAATTTTTGTTATTGTAAACAAACGATCTCTAACCCTTTGATTTTTCTCTTTTATTTTATTATTATTCAATTTTTGACAAAAAAAACTATAGCGTTGATAGCAATCAAACAATGTCGAATGCAAAAATGTACAACTGCCAACAGATTTAGTCTCTCTCACATACACACCCTACCCTGTGAAATTGTTTTATTGTGAGAACTCATAGTTCATAAGTTCAGGTATGGATACGCATGGCAATTAATCAGTCTACGTGGCAAGTAATATTTTGCAATAACTCGATCCAATAAGTTGTATACAACAATTGTATTTTACATGGTTAATACGTGTTTTAATACAATTGATTTTTATAAGTACGAGAGCAAAAATATGGGGGATGAGATGAGTCTAGATCATCTCCCCTAATGGAGAGCACTTTGTGCTCTCCGGACACTTCTCAGCCATAAAATTGGGTGGGGCCCACGAGTAAAAAATATTTTTAAAAGGAGTGGAACTCATAGTAGTACCCATGTGCCCCCCCATATTCTGTGTCCGAAAAGCGTTCGGAGAGCATTAAGTGCTCCCCATCAGGGTCATAGATCCAAATTTCGGTGAGATGGGGTTTTAGTCTACGTAAAAATCAAGAGCAAACTAATTTTTGCAATTAAATTCAAAGTTTTCATGCCTACATAACCAAAAGCCTTTAACCCACAAAAATAAGTTTGAGACCCATTTTTATTCTTTAGATCTTTACATCTAAATAAATAAGACAAATATATAAAAAATATCTGTCATGTAACTCATTAAATCCACAAAACAATGTTTAAAACATAAAAAAATCATTTGTGCATGATATATTATGTTTGTTTAATTTTTATTGTCAAACAATTCCAATATGTTCTTGTACTCTGATGTTATTTGTTGCAATGTGTACATGTCCTTTTTTTTTGCAATAATCTATGATAACTTTCCTTACCCTTTATATATCCTCATATAAAAATATATTTGTTTCTATGATCAAAGGTTCTAAATTAAGTATACATCCCTTCTTTTAGCCCTAAACCATGAATTTTGTATTATTTTAGTGACCACTGCACCCAATTGCAACTTGCAATGCCTATTGGCCCTACATTTTAATGATGCAACCATTACTCTTAGGCCATCCTCAATATTATGAATATATTTAAAGCATCAAAATTTGTTTTGCATGGTTTTTTCAATTCCTTGTTGCTTTTCACATTATGACATTTTATGGAAAATGAACTAAATAACTTACAAATATATTAAATCAACCAATAAAGGTGACGGTTGATTATGGCAAGTTGTGAGTATTTTGATTTGCGAATGAAGAAGCATGAAGAGAAAAAGGAACACAATAGGAATGAGGGTTTTGTGAACACATATAAGGATTAAGGTTTTTTATGGTTTTTTATTTATTAAATAAAACATAAAACCAATTAGTATGCCAATTAATACACTAATTAGTAAGAAAATAGCTATGGGTAGGTTTCCAAGTCGGGGTATGACATTAAGTGTGTGATGTCCCGCTTCTTTTATATTATTATTTTATCATTGAGTTGGAATGTTTCAATTCTCAAGATTACTAAAAGATCATGGTGGTTGGACCATGTGTCAAGATGGTTTAACCAAATAGTTCGAGCGTAATTAAATGATAGCTTAAATAGAATTTGATTCTAATTAGTATTTTGGTCGAGATTTGACATCACTTATGGGTCTCACAATAATACACCCCCTCTTCCTCCCACACTAACGTGGATATCAAAAGTGGGTGAAATGTCATGCATATAAATCATAGGTATTTGTTAAAGTAATAAGGTGAAGAAAGAGAAGTGAAAAGATAGAACTACGTGGAGGCGGTTCTGCATAAATAAAGAGACTATAGAGAGAAGAGAGGTGAGAGAAAGTGAAGAAAAAGAGTAGAGAGAGAGAGAAGAGAGAAATTAAGAGGAGAAAGAGGGAGTTGAAAGAGACGGGAAGAGAGAGAGAGCTAAAGGGACAAGAAGAGAGAGAAGAGAGAGAAGAGAGAGAAGAGAGATAACGCAGACAGAAAATGACAAAGAGGAGAGGAAAGAGAAAGTAAAGAGAGAGAAAGAGAGGGAAAGCCTGTTTGGTTTCTGCGTACTCGGAATAGCCGATAATCATCTTAAATACAGGAGAAATGGCAGGCTTTCACTAAGTCAAGATCAATAAATGTATATGGAATACGAACAGATAAGTGATATTGACCAACCGGTGTATGTTATAAGTGTGTGATTCCACTTAATAGACAGGTAGCATTCACATGTTAATACAAAATTTATCTTATTTATTCACTGATGCAATCTATAGAAAGTACATGATATATTGTTTTGTGAATAAAATAAAAATGCATGGAATTGAATGACAGCTTAAGAACTTGATTGAAGTGTTTGAATTGAAATGATGATAATATGCTTGAAGTGTTAAATTATGAATTTGAAATTATGCATATGATTGTTAAATTTAGAATTATCATGTTCTCTTATTTAAATGATTGGATTGTATGAATTGTTTTAAGTTTTATTCATATAAGACTATTGATGATTAAAATGCAAGAGGTACATTGAAATAAATAAGGTATAGTAATACAATACTGAAATTGAATATAAGAAAAATAAAGAAAATTGAGGAAATAGTAAGAATAAATAAAAAAAATGAAATGTCAATGGCTTCAGTAAGTCCTGGTACTTAGTGTACACAAATAAGAGGGCATGAAGCAATACTGAAAAGTGGAAAGAAAATGGATGAAATAATAAGAATAAATAAAGAAATAAAATATTAATGGCTTATGTAAGTCCTGGTACTTAGTGTACCTAGTCCTAGTGTATCTAAATGGGAGGACATGTAGCAAGACTAAAAAGTGGAAAGATAGATTAGATAGATGATGACCTCTGTTGTGGGGAACTAAGGTCCCGAGTCCCCCCCCCCCCCTCGGGAGAGATGCACCTCCCTCGGGCTGGTGCATCTCTTCCCTCATAAAGGGTCCCGAGTGCCTCACTCGGGACAGATGCACCCCTTTGGGTTGTCTGATTTCTTCCTTGAAGAAGGTCCCGAGGGCCTCATTCGGGAGAGACACCTCCCTCTTGGGCAGGTTCATTTATTCGTTGGAGAAGTGCCACACTTGGGAAAAATATATATCTATATCCAACTCTAGCATTTCTCAGAAGACTCTCTTGACTAAGTCAAGAAGAGTTAGTTACGCATAAACACTCAGCATATCTATTCCGAGAATTGGGGAGGTGAGTCAGCATAACGGCATTATCAGGTGCGACAAAGAAGGAGCTGTTATTCCACTACTCCACCCACTCCTCAACTATCGATCCGGAACTTAAGGAATCGCCGCCTCCAGGTAACTTCTATATAAACCTACCTCCTACATGGAGAAAGGTAACGAGAACTTTTATCTGAGTACTTACTCATTACGTTCTTGAGAACTCTCTCAAGAACCATTATTGTTGCCTAGGCTGATTTGAGCGTCAGAGACGGTTCCCCGGCCAAAACTAGGCCGGACCGTTCTTGCTTTCTTTGTGTGTGCAGGCATCCCAGTTATTCCAACTTGGTTGGAGAGCTCTTAAGGTGGTCATCTCAATATCCGGCTCTCGAAGAAGTTCTAGACGCAACAACCTCCTATGGAGAACACCTAACCTTGTACTAAAAGACTGAAAAGAGAATCTCTTAATGAGAATCTTTAAGACTAAGACTGAGACTGATGTAACTTGTGTGGTTTAAGCTGAAGGTGTCCTTTATACAGATAGTGCTTATACTAGGTGTAAATAAAAATAAAAAGAAAAATGAAAAGAAAATTGGAATGCATAATGCTATATAACTTTGATGTGATAATCGATACATGATGAATTGTTTGACTTATTTACATGGTTGTCTATATTGCTTATTGGGCCGCGAAGCTCACTATTGTAAATGTTGACAAGTCCCCAAATATACGACAAGGACAAGGGTGTTGCCACCTAATAACGCCTTTAAAGTAGAAAATGAAAAGCCTTTTTATTTTTGTTACAACTAATGTTTTCTTAAATGGATTTGTGAATGTATATATTTATTTTGAGGTTGTATGTACTCAACTAAATACTGTTGAAAACTCAAATATAAACATAACAAGGACTGTATACATATGTTTACGAGTCAAACTGTCAAATAGGTTATCAGTTTTCATCCTTCAAAATATTTATTTTAGTATTGTTTTTAGTTGGCTATAAACAAATTCAAATTGAGAGGAATTGTCACGTGCCCTGGTTGAATGTCTGTAATGTGGACTCCACCAAGCCTTGAAAACTGCAGTCATGACAAAGTGTATGCTTAATATACATTAATACGCAAATTTAGTAACTGTGGTGAGAAGTGATTTTTACAATTTTTCCACCCCATTTCTTTTAAAAATCCTGCATTTTTATGTGTGACTGTATAAAATGAAAAAAATGAAATACAAATATTATCTTATTTATCATGATACTCACATTTTTGATTTTTCTATAAAATCCTTTCATTTTTGGTATTGTTCTTCTACGAACTGTAGGTCTCACTTTTTTTATCTTTTCCATCCTTACTTTTGATGAGAATGTGGTGGCTCAATAGCAGCAGTGCACGTTGCTCAGTTGAACGCTCAAAGAAATCCTGAAATCAAATTTAGTAAGATTAAATTTGGATCATCCATCATCAATGATTCAAATATAATTTAATAAATTTAATGGTAGGATTTACTTGGCAGGTTCAGCTACATTTATGCCTTTTCTTTCTATTACAAAACAAATGGTATGGTACCTTTCGTTTTTATGTCTTCCCTATTTATTTGACCAAAAAGAAAAAGAAAAATCTGTGATGTGGATAACAATAAAAAATGCCGACTGCAGAATGTGCAACAGCCATTAGATTAGTCTCTCTCACATACACACCCTGCACCCTGCAATCGTTTCCTTGTGAGAACTGATTTTTTGCAGGACATCTTGATGAGCCTCTGTTCCATTCATCAACGCTTGATACAGAAAGGTCTCAATCCAAGCGGTTCTTGAAGAAGGATCTAAAGAGATGTGAAGCTGGTGGGACCACGTCCAAATTGTAACCCTTTTTCTGTATATAGGTCGGCCAAGCGAATTTTGAAACGGTGGCGAACTGTTCGGTGTCTTATAGTCTTGTTTGCTCATCTCTCTATTAAATATTTTGACTTGAAAATTTTTCCTTCTCAGTTCTTTTCCAAGCCTGCAACAGCTGAGGTGGGCGGAACAAATTTCGAGGCAACATTAGAAGAAGGTTGAGAAAAATGAAACGAGAGAATCCAAATTTACATAACTTTTCCGGTTAGAGAAAAGTTTATTTTAAAAAATGGAAAAAACTAGATTTCGTGATAATTGATAATGGGTTTCATGGGTTTTTCGATTTCTGTTCTCTAACCTACTAGATAAAACAGATTGGGCTTTGAAGTTTGAGCTCACAAAACGAACAAGAGAGAGACTTTGTGTTTATTAGTAGAAAAATGAGTAACTGGTTGGGGTTTTCTCTGACTCCACACCTGAGTATCGACGAAGGTTTTGGTGGAGATGGAGAGGGAGGTTACTCTTCACACATGTCGGTCATGCCCTTGCGTTCTGATGGTTCTCTTTGTGTTTTGGATGCTTTCAGGCGTTCTAATGGTGGAGGTACCATGAAGCGCTGCAACTATAATCTATTAGCACTTATCATTTCTATTTCTCTCTTTCATGGGTTTAACCTTTACTGTTTCTTTCACTTTTTTTACTCTCTTTTAAATTTTTTTCTTTGTTTTTCATTTTTCTGCTTGTGCATGTTTCATATCTGCAAAAGGAAGTGTTCTTCATTTTTATGTCATTTTTCTTGTCATTTATGGTTTGAGATAACAAAATAAACCTGTTATTTGATATGGGTTTTTATCATAGATTGGAGATTCGAGAGCAGCATGGGTACTGCAACTAATCCTGATAGAGAAGGACCTAAACTTGAAGATTTCTTGGGCGGTTACTCTAACCCATCTCAAGAAAACCACAATGTCTATTTCCCAAGCGAGCAAGAACCTATTCATCAAAGTGATGAGACTCCCGAGAATGGTTGTGGGATCAATATGAATGTACCTCCAAGCTTCAACACTAATGGTGAAGGAGAAAATTTTCCAAACCCATCACCATTAATCCAATCTTACCATTATAACGATGACACCCACGCTTTGATCCCCTCTGTTCCTCTCCATGTTCCTCTCGAGAATGGAACTTCAATTTCTGGGTTCAAGTCATGGTTGCGTCAAACACCATTCTCAGGTGACAAATCATCCTCTGAAGCAAACAACTCTAATTTTGACTCACTCTCGCTGTCTGTAAGCCATGTCTCTGAGTCTGGAACTGCCATAGCTGCTGCACCTTCTTCGTCCTCAGGCTCTGAGAACCGGAAACGCTCTGTTGCCAAAGCTCTCATCCGAGAACCGGTTCCACGTAAATCAATTGATACATTCGGACAAAGAACTTCTCAGTATCGTGGTGTCACAAGGTTAGCTGCTCTTTCTTTGGAATCATTTTTATTTTGTTTTGGGGTTTGAGATATGTTCTTCCTCTTCATTTGGAGCCATCTTTAAATTATTATTATTATTCTTTTGTGGGTGATACAATAAAATAGGCATAGATGGACTGGGAGATACGAAGCACATCTATGGGATAACAGTTGCAGGAAGGAAGGACAAACAAGGAAAGGAAGACAAGGTGAGAGGAACGAAGAATCTATCTCTAAATCTCCCTTTCTTTCCCTTTCTGCCGTTTTAAATGTCTGAGCTGAAGCATGTTAGTGTTTTCGTGAAGGAATATACTAATAGCTCTGTTTCTTCTTCTTATCTGTTGGGCTTTCTCTGGTGGTTCAATTCATTGCTTCTACATTGGAGCAGTTTACCTTGGTAAGCGGTAGTAAAAGCTTCTATTTCCATTTTCATGTCTTTTCGTTTTGTCAGATTACTTGATCTTTCTCAGGGAGTAAATATTTACTACTTTTAATGTGAAGTTGTAAACTGTAGTTCTGTGAAGAAGAAGAAGAAGAAGAAGATATTGGATGCTGTGCAATGTTTATTTATTCATTTTCTTTTTTTAAAGTTTTATGTAATGCTGATTTGATTAGGTGGGTATGACAAGGAAGAAAAAGCAGCTAGAGCGTATGACTTGGCTGCACTAAAGTACTGGGGTCCTACTACTCATATTAATTTTTCGGTAAGGATTGCCACAAAGGGGTTTCTATGGTGAACCCCACCCATCATTGTCCCTCGTCATTTTCATTCTCAGTGCAAATCTGGAAACTCAACTTTGAGACTTGTTCCAACCAATTTCTTTGTATGGTAACATGTCTATGCAACTTTGTTTTCAATTTCAGTTGAGCACTTATGAGAAAGAGCTTGAAGAAATGAAGAACATGACCAGGCAGGAATTTGTTGCCAGCTTAAGAAGGTCCTTTTCTACTTTTCTTTCTTTGGGAAGAGGACAGTAAGAGTTAAATTGATCTGAATAGTGCTGTAAATGTTGAGAAATTATCTTGTCTCTATAAATACTTTAAAAAAGTTAAATAATTAATGGGGGGAACTGGAAAGGAAGCAATGTAATGGATGTCCATTTTCATCTATTTGTTGTATGTATACAGGAAAAGCAGTGGCTTCTCTAGAGGAGCTTCTATGTACAGAGGGGTGACAAGGTCCTGTCAGAATACCTTTATTGTTGAAGACTCCATTATTTACTGCTTTTCAGTAATTAGACATTTAATCTGTCCATGACTTCTCTGTGTAGGTGACACTCCCTTTAATTTTATTCTTAAGCTTGTGTCTTAACTTTAACAGACATCATCAGCATGGACGGTGGCAAGCAAGAATAGGAAGGGTTGCAGGAAACAAGGACTTGTACCTTGGAACATTCAGTGAGTGTTGAGCTTCATATTTTTGTCTTCTCCCTCTCCCCGTTTCGTGTTTTCTTTTCCTCTTTTTATGCTCATTCTTAAATTGCTAGGACAGGGGGCAACATAAACTGGTTCAACTTACTAAATCATTAGAATTTGTTTACTAGCAATTGAGCTGTGGTGAAGCTTGAACGAATGTAGAAATTATTTGCTTTTACTGGTTATGGATAATCTTCGTTGATGAATTGTCACTCTTTTAGGAGGTGGATTATAATTTTAACGAGGATGTGTGAATGACAATATTTTTAGGAGTGTTACATGTGAAATAACATTGCCCTTGTTGGAAAAAATTTTGTATGTATGTTATGTATTAAATGTAAATGTTTATTAGGCACCTAGGTGGGTGCATGTAATATAGGGGGAGAAATATGTACTGCGAGACACTTGGGTCTTGTTATTGGACTTTTCATGCATTATTGTAGGTTGTAGTCTCCATAGAATGATATATCAACTCTTGTTTGATTGATTTTTAAGATGTTATTTGAAGTCCAGGATCAATGGTAATTTATGCTATGGATTGAATAAATTTATATGAGATGTGCCAAGGCATTGAACAGCCTCTCAGCAAAAACTGTTGGGGCAAGGCGAAAATTGCCCCCGGGCCTCGCTTGTGTGGAAGCCTATGGCTCTGGGTATTTGCTCTTTGCCCGTTATATATTGTGCCACAAACCGTAGATGTTCTTGGTATCGATTCATGTCTTGTAGTTGTTATGCACTTGTGGTATATTAGCCTTTCAGATCTGACACTACCCTAGCATCTCTAAATACGGGTGGTAGTGTTATTGTGGCATTTCTCTTTCTGACTTGGACCTGTATTATGGGAGCAGCCCTCCCATGGTGGTGGGGTATTTTGGGAGTCAAAGCTGGAAGGACCGGCCAAACCACAGAAATTGCCAGAAATACATACCAATTAGTTGTTTGGGGAAGAGGGGGGGGGGGTCACAGTGTAACTGTATGTATTATGTACGTAGGTAATGTAGGAGACAAATACAAGTATGAGACCCTAGGTTGCACTGATGACTTGGGTTGGGTTGGTCATGGTTGTACAAATGTAGGTTTTTGGAGTTTGGACTTTTAATGGGTACATCATTAAATGGGAGTTTGGTTTTATGTATAACAAGGTATCAAAGGTTAGATAAGTTCTAAATTAATAAAAGTTGGATTGTTCTTGTGATGAGTATTTGAATGTATTCTGAACTGGGTCGAAAAAAAGAAGAATGTAAGGCTACTATATAGCTGCTTAAGGTGAAAAATGAAGGATCTCTTAACTTCTTATTTTGTTTTCAGGCACTCAGGAGGAAGCTGCAGAAGCATATGATATTGCCGCAATCAAGTTCAGAGGGACTGGTGCAGTGACAAATTTTGATATTAGCAAGTATGATGTCAAGCGTATTTGCTCCAGCAGCACTCTCATTACAAGTGAACTAGCAAAACGCTCGCCGAGGGAAACTGCTGTGGTTGTTGCTGAAGACAACAGCTCTTCTGCAAACTCCTCTGCACCACCTCTACCAACTCAATCACATCTTGCCATTTCGAATGGTGAGTCGGATGATTTGGGAGATGTGATATGGGCCAACAGCACAGAAGTTCAGCAGCAACATAACCTTAATTCCAGTAACACTTTGTCTTCAATGAGCAACCCAAGTTCTTCAAGTCTGCAAAGCTCAAAGCAGTCTGGTGCATTGCAGAACGAGTATGGAATTGGAGGAGGAGAATTCTCGCAAGCATTCTTCTCCTCATTGCATGATGATCCTAAATATGAAGATGACACCAAAGGTGGTGGTGGTGGTGGTGGTGAAGAAGATCACAGTGCAAGCAACAGTGGAGGAGGAAATATGGATTGGATGGCAGCAAGTAGGCCAACGAATCTATCAACAGTTCATCAACTTCCCATGTTCGCTTTGTGGAATGACTGACAGTGAGATTGGGAGAAATCAGAGATAGAATGAAGAAGAATTAGTTAGACATTTTGAAATGGTATACTGGGAATACGTATTCAGTAGGGTTGTTAAAAAAATTTCATTCTGTACACGGAACTCGAAAACTCTGTATTGTTAGTTCTGACCGTTCCTTACTTCTAACTGGTAATCGGAGATTTTGGTTTTCTAGAGTTTAGCATTTCATGTTGCCATTTGCACGAGATATTGAGGCATGCCATGGCTATGGAAGGCTCAACCTTTAATTGGCTTGGAATCTGATTGGTTATTACTTTGTCACCCTAAGTTATCTTTTAATATTAATGCCATCCTTTTAAGTTGTTGAATTTATCAATTGGATCTCTATTATTAATACAGTTTGTAATACATTACTTATAATTAATTTTGTTTAAAAATTTTGTGAGAATTTATAATTGGGAGATGAAGAAATTGATAAATGAGACATTTTATTTTTCAAAAAATTTAATTTGTTTATATTAACAATTAATTATAATTTCTTAATAATAAAGGGGTGTTAGTTACATGTTTTCATCTTATAAAGGATCTTATTGATAAATTGAAGAACTTACGCACAATGATGTAGGTTCATTCTCATTTTTTATTATGCTTATTTAAAAAAAATAATTACAAGACATCATTATTCAATGATAATGAATAAGTGAGAAAAGAAAAAAGAAGAAAAAAATAAGAATTTTTATAAAAAGAATGTGTATTGATTATTTTATCCTTATCTTAACTGTAAAATTAAGTAAATCTTTGCATAAATGACAAGAATGAAATTCTCCGACAATGATTTTAAAGGTTTTTTTTTTTAATTTTAAATAAAAATAAAACTTATAATAGATACCAAACAATTTAAAATAATAAAAAATTCTCATAATCATGAATGATAATTGATAAAAAAAAAAAAACCTTAAAAAGCTTGAATGTCGGGTGGCATGTTATTTTTTTTAATTTCATAAAATAGATAGATATTTGTGAAAGAAATGTGAAAAATAACAAAATGAAATACACATTACAAAAATATTACATTTTCTTTCTTTCTCCCTCACTCTATTATAACTGGCTTCACATTCTGTTTTTTTAACTATTTCTTTTCACCCCACCCTGCGAACAAACGCAACAACATTTAGGAATGACGTTAATTTTCATGCTTTATTACACACCAAAATGTTCAATAAAATTTATCCCAGATAACAGAGCATCAAGGTACGATCTCCAATCTACCAAAAAAAAAAAAAAGGTACGATCTCCAAAACATTATTTGCCACGCCAGAGGGATTATATGCCACGTGTCTTATGTAATTAAAGGAAGTAAAACATGGCCGAGTGAAGAGGAGACACGAATCAGATTACCTGACGCGTGAAAGACTATGGAGTATGGAGGATGTACAAGACGACAAATTGGAAATATGTGTTTAGGGTTTGGCCGTCGTGATCGTACGTGCCGGCCCTCGCAGATGTGGTCTATGCTAAAGTGCGCTTGGCGTTCATTTTTTTTATTCTAGTCTCGGTTTCGACGTATTTGCTGGGAAAGTGGGAATCAATGAATCATCAATCATGGCATGGAAGCGCGTGGCCCCATGCGAAGTGTGAGAACTAAGCTTTCACGCCATAACGAAAGGTTGACTCAGGATTTTGTCTTCTAGAGTCAATGAGGTCACGGTCACCGATTACAATGCGCCCTCAGGAATCAGGATCATTTCCTTGGCCTAAAAACAGAACTTGATTATGACGTTTCGGATCGAGTTTCGGTTTATTTGAAGTCTTTTTCTTTTTTAAGATTTTGGTTAATTCAAGATCGATTTATATAGCTATTGGGCCGGTACGAGAATTTTTGGGTGTAAGCGGCTGGTACGAGATCGGTTCTATAAAAATAGGTTCTATGCAAGGTTCGAAATGTTGCCGATATTTTGGGCATTAGTGGCTGTCGACACCATAGACATAGCAAAATGTCGTTGACAATTGGATTCGTATCAATGAAAAATCGACCACTAGTTTTGGGAGATATTTAGGGTCATTTTTGCCCAAATTTTATTGTATAGTCTAATTTGAGGCCAATAAATATACTGTGAAGTTTATTTTTGTTTAAAACATCACTTAAACTAAAGTTTCTGATTGGCGCTTGCTTTGTTGTAAGGTGACAAAAAAAAAATTCATAAACCAATGTAAACATGCAAAGAGAACACAAATACACAACTAGTGAAGAAAAGTATTATCTTAAAAAAATATATATAAAAAAAAGAAGAAGAAGAAGGTAATAAAGTTTAAAATTAATTATACAATTATGTTGAGTATGACTCATGCTTCACATTCTGTTGCTGATGGATACAGGGTTTAGGGGAGGCTGCCTAGGCGGGGTGTAGGCCAGCGCCCTTGGAGCTTGTAGAAGCCCTACGTCATTTTGGGCATTAGAGTTTCTTTTGCAGTTTGAGCAAAATAAAGTTAAATTGACAAAAATCGAATAAAAATTAAACAAAATTCAACTAAATATCCTGAAATTTGGTAATATATCATAGATAAATTGACTGTTCACTTTACAGTACAGATTTCTTTGTAATATATCATCGATTTTCTGGAAAAATTGATGTCGCCCTATCGTTTCGTGTCGCCTATTGAAAAAACTTGGTGTAATCAAGAGCACAAGATAACAGTATGACAGCTGAAGCTTCTAGGCACGTTACTATGTCGTTATCCTTAAGACGTAATTCACCTCTCACAGAAGGTGCTATGAGGTACTAGCGAACGTCTCCCAGGATACAAAGAAGCCCAAACTCAAGGTTGTTCTCCCGAGTTTTGCAAAGCACAGACAAAACTCAAGAATAGAGAAAACTTCGGATTTTCAACTTACTTGCTGTTTAGAAACTAGAGGGTATTTATAAGCATTGAGGTGCCTCTACTGAGCAGTTCATGACTTTGTTCGTATGAGTGCACCTCTCTGTAGGGATACAAATGCCAATGTTCAGATCTGAGCCGTTGGATCGTTCGGTCGCACGATCTAACGGTCCAGATTGAACCATCAAAAAGACATTTATGGATTTACTTCCATCACCCTAGATCTGCCGTTGATCAGAATACACGGTTCAGATTTGATCTCGTTCGAAGCGTGCTAAGTGCGTGCGCCTAAACTGCCCAAACCGTACACCGTCTTCGCTCGTACACTGCACACGCAGGCGTGTCTTATGATAATAAATCAAAATTAATAGGTAATACCTATTAATTAACTTGAATTCCGACATCTCGGTTTCCAATGTGGGACTATATAACAAACACTTTCCTAAAATAAACAAAAAAGGAAAGTTTCCGCACTTATAAATCCAATTTAAATGAAACGTTTATTATTTTATTATGTTAAAAATAATACAACATCGCCTACCATCGACACAGTTATATATCACCTGCATATTGTACCATGGTTGTATAACACTATCGTAATGTTATGCTTGTTTATAATATATTTTGTGCATGTTTGGAATAGAAAAGTCAAATGTGTCGTTTGGTCTATTTACTTTTTCTCTTTTTTTTTTTTTTTTTTTTTTTTTTTTTTTCATTTTTTAAGTGAATTTGTCACTTAAAGAATAGTTTTCCATTTAGAGTCTCTTGTAAAAGAAAAACAATTTTCCTACAAAGGTGGAAGGATATTCTTATTTTTTTTTGATAAACAAAACATAGCCTCTTGTTTTGAAATTTAAATTTCCTCAGTTTCATTTTTCTTTTTGTAACAAAAATATATTTTTTTTCCCTATGTAATCATACTTGATTTCAATATCCAAAAGTAGGGAGAAATAATGAAAATGTATTTATTTTTATGATAGAAAAATAAAATTGTGTAGAAAGTAGAAACAGCAAAAAACTAATTCTTCTCTAAATATAGAAAAACGGAATAGAATTATTACCATACAATTCCTACTTGTGATGTACCGAACAATAATTGGTCTAACCGCAACAAACAGTCGATTCACTCGTTTACGGTCTAATTTCTGGTTTGAACCGATTGGTTCCAATAGGGAGATGTTGTGAATCCTTGGGTAAAAAAGTCCACGGCACAGTGGAGAATTTGTGTGGGGCCCACCTTAAATTGCGTGCCTATTCCTCATTCTCTCTCTCCAGAATTCAGAAAGTCCCAGAGAGACCCGTTGCTTGCCCCTTGTTTGTTTCTATGTGCTACGTTTGCTTGCTTTGCTGCAGGCAAAGCTACAATTTATATTTATTAATATATAACATGAATTTTGTTCCTTTCTGTGTTCGTACGCCATTGTTGCCAGAGAAAAAAATTTAGAGATAGATTCGATGGGGTCAGATTCATCGATCGGGTCAGCCGCTCTGGAAGCTCACGTATAGCTTCTCACTGTCTCATCTCAGGGTATGATGTGGGTCCACAGTGAGAGAATTTTGAAGGAAAAAAAGAGAGAGTGAGAGAGACCGATGTGTCCCTTTCGTTTTCAAATAAGACGGCTGGTGACTGGTGTGTATGGACTCAGGCTTTTTTTTATTTTTACCAATTATTATTTTCCGTATTTAAGAATTAAGTATAAGAATTTATTATTACTCGAGAATAAAAAATGAGGTGAATTTTATACTAATTTATAAATTATAGATAAAAAATAAATTTAATATATTAAAATAAAAAATAATAGTAAACAAGTGAAAATAGAGGAAAAAAAAGAAAAAAAATATGATTTTTTTATTATTAAAGAATCTGTATAGACTATTTTCTTTTCATTTTACCTATAAAATTTTCATCGTAGTTTTGGTTCATAAACAAAACGAAGGCCGAACCGCGATATCAAGATATCTCTCCATTTATCGCCGAACTGGCTATTCGGCGATATCTCGAAAAATATTCTGTTCAGTTCTTCCCTCTGACGACTTTTGTGCCGGAGATGATAACTATGGAGACCGCCGGTTTCGATGGGTTCAGGATGGGATTCAACTTGGAGATCGAGTCGAGGATGAGAATGGCTGGTAGTGTTAGGGTTTTGCGTTTCTTCACCCATCACGTTGAGGCCAGAACTAGTTGCAAAGTGGCCATTGCCGTCAATGGTGGATCTGTTCTAAAGTTTCATTTATGACTTATTCATTGTCTCTCTTTAGATTTCTGTGTTACTAGTTCTGTGTTAGGGTGGGTTTTCAATTTAAATTCGAATCCCCAATTCCTTGAAGTAGATGAACTGTAAAGATGTTTCAAATCCACAAATGGGTTTGGTTTTATTGATCTTTAGAAATGGTGATCAAGTGTTTGATGAAATGGGTGAGAGAGAGAGGGAGACTGTAGACAGCGTTGGATTCAAGCTTTGCTTTTTTGGTGGTTGAATCAAACTAGCGAGAACAGGGGCATGGAGAGTCTTGGCTCTGAAGCTATCGCCATAAGTGATACCCACTAAAATTTCGCACCATGACTATAATCCATGATAGACAAAAAAAAATAAAAATAAAAAAATCTATTATGAATTTTGAAGACTTTTTTTTATTTTAAATAAAAACAAAGATGTCAAACAAGTTAAAATAATAAAAAATTATCTGATAATTGATAATAAAACCTCAGTGAGGTCACTGGAGAGAAACCACACACTGAAGGAATGGCCCATTTTAAATAGGATCTTACAGATACAGAAACCTGGCAGATTCTTCAGAAAACCTGGCTAGTAATGGGGCATTATTAGAGCCCTACGTTCTGCTTCTCCCATGGACAAAATCTAGAGGACAAGATACTTTGACGCAGTGAACTTTCCTTATCACCTTAGTATATAGATAGACTTCTTTTACAAAAAAAAAAAAGACTTGTACCTCTCTCCAGCCCTTCCATTTCTTCCCTTCGCATCCCCACTCTCTCTCTCTCACTGGGATGCCTTGCCTTGCTAGCGCCTCAGTTCGTACACACTACACACTACTACAACAGTTAGGGCAAAGCCAGGCCCCACCAGGCCTCAGAAGTCACATACTGGAAATCAGGCTAGGCTAGGCTAGGCTAGGCTAAGCAGACACTAGGCCTTCTTTTGCATGCATTGGCTTTTCCATTCCTTCCTGCGCTGCGCTGGGCTGCACACAGCACTGCACTGCTCCACTGCGGGCGGCTTTCCTTCCCTGCGTCTGCATCTGTGACAAATCTGCTGCCATCAGCGTCTTCTTTCTTTGAGGCAAAAGCAAAACCCTTCAAACACATCCAAAGTCCCTGAAGATTCCCGACCGTTTGCTATTCACAAAGCCATAAGAGTTTGCCATGCCCTTCCTGGAATTATCGTTGATACTGGCATGATAGAATGATACCCAGGCCCAGTTAGCTAAATCTAACAATAAATGGAGAGAGAGAGAGAGAGAGAGAGAGAGAGAGAGAGATATGGAAGTCATGTGAAGAGAGGATTCAAGGGAAAGCCGAATCTCTGACCCTCCTGAGTCCTGTTTCAGTACTTTATGATGCTACATTTATATCATCTCTCTCTTTAAAACACAGTAGTACCGAGTACGTAACCATCCCATGCATGGAAGAAGGTGCTGTGACCCATCACCCCATCCCTCCCTTATTTACTTCTCTGCTGTATCTGCAATTCAACATGACAGCAAATTGACAACTACCCATCCTCCCAAAAGTCCCACCCACCTTAATTCCTCTTTCCTGATTGCAGGAACTAGGACAGCTTATTGCCATTTCGGTAGCATGAAAACCGATCATACCCATGGTGAGGTGTGAAACCCTTCTCTGGTTACCCTGTCGGGAAACTCCCATCTCATCGCTTTCATTATCAGTCTTCCCTACCTACTCTTTTGCCACCCCTGTCTATTTCTCTGGCATTTTTTTGCCTTATTAAGTTTTATTGCTCCTCTCTCTCTCTCTCTCTTTTTCTCAAGCATTGACGTTGATGGGTGGAAGTCACGTTAAAGGGTTTGACTGTTTGAGACATCTATATGATCTATGTCCCGCTTTGCCCCTTCTCCTTCCTTACGGCTTTGGCACGGCAAGGGGTGGCGTGGAGGTGTGTTCAATTAGGGTATGCATGCAGCATGCAGCCTGTATCTGGCCAAACATGCACATAGGTGTACCTGTTCACTTTGTGAGCTGTGGGGACGCCCAAGTACTCCCAATTGTTAAAAGCTTTAAAGCTTTCTTTGTTTAGTTTGATCATCCAATCGGAGTATATATATAGAGGATCTATGATCCTTTTTTTTTTTTGGTAAAGGATCTATGATCCTGGAAAATGGTGAATGCTTTGGTTTTTTTTTGGGGGTAGGGGGGGGGGGGTTGGGGTCTGAAAATGCTTTGGATTCTAATCAGCCATTAACATTCAATGAATATTGATTTTGGTGAATTTGTTTTTGGGCTGATGATGGATGCTTAAAAATTTAGAATTATTGAGGTTTATTACTTGAAAGAATATTGTTCTAGGAACAGATTTTTATTCCATTTCGCTCATAATTGTTCTTGAGGTGGCTGTTTCCTATCAGTAAATCTCAATATTTCTTAGTCTTGAAACCTAAATATTACGTTGACCCAATAAATAAAAAAAACCCCTAAATATTACTCATATATAGCTTCTTGAGAATTTATGAATTCTAAACTAACTAGGGTTTGTTGGTTCTAATTCCCATTCTTTCAACGTGATAGAGTTTGTTTTGTGATTTTTATATAAACTGGGGATAAAGCCAATTGTATATCTATGTATAGAGAAGAATCAAACCCTGACCTCTTCACTAAGAGGTGTTGGTCATTACTAACAGTCCAATCCTTTGATGGTATAAAAGTCCATGTTTATTTATAACAATTTGAAGAGTTTTTAACTGAGTAGAAGTATACATGCAATGCTCCAATGCCTTGATTGACGTTTGGATAAAGATGACCTGTTCCCCCTTACAGCGTTACTTTTGCCGAGATGTAACTTCTCAAGAGCTTGACAAGGGTTATTCGAGAAGTCTAACATGCCACATGGCATTTACAAAGAAGTGTCCTTCAAAGCCAATGATATTCCAACAAGTGCTATGCCGAGAAGTGATAGACGGATCCAACGAACCGGATTTGAGTCAAGTTCTCTCACTTGCGTGGTTTGATCTGGTTTAATGGTTTGAGCCATAATGTATATAATAGTAATGCAGTTGTAAAAGGCACATAGTTGCAACACAACGATGATTACTAAACCTGGATCATAGTCTTTATTCATGAATTAACAGCTTAGCATTTAGATCTGCAAAGGAGATGAGTGAATTGAGGTTCAGCAGTGATGATGAAGGTAATGTAGTCCAGATCGAGGCCATTTAGAGTCTACCCAACTAGCTCTAAAACATTCACCCTATCGTCGATGGCAGCCAAAAGAGTCAATTGGTTTTGTTGAAAATAGTCAATAATGGAGGAAGAACCTTGGGTGATATATTCTAACTCACTTCTCATTTATGTTCTTCTAGCCATCGTTGATTGTTGTTGAAATATGGTTTCAAGAGAAACCATATGTGTTTGAAGTTTCTAGGCTCAATATATGGAAGATAATTATTCGGTCAAGGTAGCATTGATGCAGTCATGAACAAAGTGGTTGTTCTTTCTCCAGGTAAGATAGTTAGTGCCTGGTTGTGTATTTGTGTTGTTCCAGCTGATAATCTTTGGTGGATCAACAATGGTGCCATGCATGAGATCTACACTGATGAACATAGATTCCAATTCAAGTAAGTAAAGCAAATCTTAGCCAATATTTCTTCCAATGACTCCGCAATAATATATTCTAGAAGGTTAGGATATTTAAAAGAAAACAAAACCTAAAATCGACCAAGGCTACTGTGTACGGACAACAAAACCTAAAATCGAACCTCAGGTGACCAAGCCAAGTGACCAACTATGGTGCTGACAACAAAATGCCTTGTTTTGCCTTCTTTTCATCTTCAAACCTTTAAGGTTTGTTCTTAACATTAAATCATCATATTGTGAGGATTTTTTTTTTGGCAAGTTTGAATTCATCTTTTGATCTACTCTTTAAGGGTTTCAAGTCGACAATAAGGTGAGGACGTTCACTTACATATAACCTAAATTACATTCTTATTTGTAATAGTATTCTATATTGTTGTTTTATGGCTTAAACATGATTTCTATGCCTCTGTAATTTCATAGTATTATTAGTAATGATGTTATGCATATTTGTTAAATATGTGAATGTTTGGAATGTGAATGAATTATGATATGATGATGTGATTGTAATCATATTGTAATGTGAATCCTTAGGTTGCGATTGTGGAATGGGGAATGCCAATTGGGTATTTCTGTCATGGGACATCAGTGGAGGTGGTATGGGACACAATCCTATGATGCCCCTTGATACTTTCCATCATTACTGGATGTCATACCTAGGATGTCTAGGTTAGAAATTTTGTCATATCACAATTTATCGGTGTGGGTATTGAAGCTGAGTGACTAGTAGCAGCAATGGGGATTGTGGCTGCTCAAGCCCGGTAGCCAACCTGTGAGAGGACATAATCACATGGTGGGGGCCATTCATTGGTAGGATCGCATCATAATAAGCTTGGACTTATGGGCGCTCAAGACCGGTAGACAACCCGTGAGAGGACATGAGAGCTTCCCGTTTATTATATGTGGATGACTAATAGGGTTAAGAGCTCATAGTTCGAGTTGGTTGGTGCCATAGGATACGATGACTTTAGGGGGAAGGATATTGGAACTGGTTGTGCGAGGCATGAGGGAAGTATCCAGCCCTAAGTTGATGTGACTCAGTAGATGACTTGCACTGGGCTAGGTATAACCCTGACACGCACCAGTACTCATACTAAATGGTGTGATGAGAGAGCAGTGACCTAAACCCCACCAATGATGATAGTTCAAAAGGGATGCCCGTAACCCCTTGCTTGGATCCCAAAAGATGTAGCCAGTCTGTGAAGGATCAAAGTGACAAAGACCTTCCCAGAGGAGGCTGGTGTTCTATCTTAATGCGTGTCTGCCATTAGAGACTAGCATTTGTTAGAGTTAGTTGCATACTTGCATATTATATCATATCCTATTGCATCATGCTTTGTTCTTGAATTGGATTGTAATTGTTATTATATGTGAACTACTCGTTGAGTTCTTTTGAGCTCACACTTCGGGGACAATGTTTGTTTTAGACTTTGCTGCAGATATTGATGATATCGAGACCCAGGAGTATGAGACCCGACTAGTGGCGATCACAAATATCACGGTGAGGAATGTTCGTGTGTCTATTGTGCGTACTAGGATTAGTGCGACTCTGGAGCTAGTCTACCCTGTACTGGATACAAAGATTTTTGAATATAGACATTACCTTTTTGACAAAGGAACATACTATTTGTAGTACTTAGAACAATTTCGAGACTTCTTTATTTCTTTCAGTTGTAATATGTTAGTTATGACCATTCTTATGCATTTTGATTATTTGATATCACTTCTGCACACTTTTACTCTAATTATTTTGGTATTATTTCCGTACTTTGATATTGTTTGAAGATCTTTCTGAGATCCATACTTTGATTATTCTTTTAATTACATCAATACAATGATTATTTATTGCTCATGATTGTACTATTGTGCTATATGGGAGGATGATTGTTGAGACTTGGTCTTTGGGATTATAGATCTACCTCTGGGTATGTTGAGACTTGGTCTTTGGGATTATAGATCTACCTCTGGGTATTGCAGTCTACTGGCTGGGGGGATGTGACACAAGCTATTTTATATATACTAGGGATGGTGGTATTACATAAATACCAGTAGGTAAGATGGAACCCATGACCTCTTCATTAAGAGGTGTTGGTCTTATCAACCATCCAACCTTGCAATGATAAGAAATATTATTAAAATTATAGAGCAAATTGCACTGACATCCCAAAATGGAGGCCTTAAAGCATTGACAACCCACTTTATGTTTAAAAAGCACAGAGACCCCCAAAATTAGATTTTCATTGGATGTATTTTTCTAATTTATCACTGAAAACCTTTCAGACACTGTTTATTATAAGGACCCCACTTTATGTTTAAAAAGCATAGAGATCCCAAAATTAGATTTTCATTGGATATATTATCCAATTCACTGAAAACCTTTCAAACATTGTTTATAATAAGGATATTTTTGAAAATAAACAGTAATTTAACTGTTTTTAGTGATAAATTTGACATATATATCCAATGAAAATCCAATTTTGGGGTCTCCGTGCTTTTTAAACATAAAGTGGGGTGTCAGTGTTTTAAAGCCTTTATTTGGGGGTGCCAGTGCAATTTGCTCAAAATTATAAGCATGCCACAACTTTTTTGATTGGGATCATCATATTAGAATTTGTATACATGGTACTAATCTGATGGTCAATCATATTGGGAAAAATTGGGAATATAAGGGCATTTTGATAATTAAAGATCAATGCGTCATCAATTGGTCATTTCAAATACCATAGGGGAGACAAATGCAAGAAATCAATCTTTTCAGGTTGAAAATGACTTGGATCAAATTTCATGGTCCAAATGAAAATTACTCAAGAATTTTTAAAATCCGAATATGATTTACCCAAAAATTCGATTTTTTCTTTTCTTGATTAAACATAAATTCGAATTAAAAGAAAGGAAAACATCACCCATGAAAGGGGTTGTTTCTCTCTGCTTCGGAGCTCGTCAAGTCAAGGCATCTACGTCTGGCTCCTAGAGTTCATACTTTTATCTGGAAACTTTTGCATCACAAATTACCTATTGCAGATCTACTTTGTAGGAAATGATACCATCTACCACTAGACTGTGTAGAACACATGCTTATCAATTGTAAATTCATCAAGAAAGTTTGGAATAAACTTGGTTTACAACTCTAGGGCGAGCATTCACATCTTCATCTCCAATTATCTCACATCTTTATGGCTCTTATGGAAAAACTATAATAATGTGTTTCACCATAGGAAAGGTAGCACAACTTGTGAATCCAGTAGACTGATGGAAGACTACATCGGCTTTTTGGAAATCAAGACTCCAACAACCAGGGAATCAGATCTCATTAGATGGAATCCACCAAACAAATGCTAGTTCAAAATAAACATAGATGGAGCAAACTTCAAAGATCACCACGGTATCATTAGAAGTAGATATGGAGGTGTGATTTGCAATCATAAAGGAATGATGTTGTTCTATTTTCATGAAGGTTGTGCACATCAATTTTCACATTTGCTATGAAAATGAATAAGCTCTAAGTTGGGCAAGAGGCCTGGGGCTAACTAATTTGATACTCGAAGGCAATAACTGGGATGTTATTGATCTCATGATCCACAAAGATAGGGATCCTTGTTGGAAAAATTAAAACTATTATCCAAGATTGTTGCCAAATCGCCCTTCAATTTGATTTGTGATGAGAAAACAATAACATAGCACATCGCCGGGCATATAAAGGAGCATGTTCCCAATATTCTCTGTTCTGTCATTCATTCTACACCTCCCACGTTTCTGGTTTGGTATTGTTTGTTTGATAACTTAGGGTGTACTTAAAGTTGTAGACTAGAACGTGACTCTAAATTTAAATAAATAAATAAAAAAGAAAAAGGAAAAAAAAAAAGAGAAGATGAAGAAGAAGAAGAAGAAGAAGAAGAAAGACAGTAACTGGGGACGATTCGGGGAGAGAGAACCAGATAAGAAGCGTAATGGAGAAGTTTTTTTTTTTTCTTTTGCTTTGGGGGGTTTCTACGGTTCTCTTTTCCGGGGGCTTCGGGACTCAAGGGGAGATTGAGAGTATCGTTGTGGCTTGGTTCATTTCTTGAGGGTTTGCTTCAAGTGTTAAAGCTAGTAAGATTTTGCTTGAGGGTTTAGTATGGAAAAACCAAGGGTTTATCGTCTCATGAAGAGTTGCAGAGGCGGAGTTCGATCTCTCTCGCTGAGTTGGAGAGTTTCAACTTTCAAGGCATTATTCGCATTGTCACTTATCATCTTTTCCTCAGTCCTCTTTTAGTCTTATCTATAGATGATTATTGCATGGCTATTTGCTACTGTGTTTTCTCTCGCACCTTGTTGATCCTTACCGTATCTTGTTGCGAGTTGTATATTACAGTTTCCTTCTTACTGATAGCTGTTCAAATTAGTTGAGACCAATCCTCATTCAAATTGATTCAGATCTTTGTTTTTGGCTAATTTTGATTGATTGTTGCTGAATTGGATGAAAATCTGCGATAAAAAATTCTGGTATCAATCCTATCTCTGGGAGCATGTAATCAACCGAAAAAATGAGTATAATTACTGTGTTACTGTAGTTTGAAGGAAAAGATAGAGAAGATGGACACAAAAACTAGAATCCTTTTTGATAGTGGTGTGAGATTGGACAGGAAGCTGAGATGAAAGGAGATTATTCCTTTTTTCGTTTGAGTTTATAAGAAAGGGACGGGGGAGGTCCTGACCTTTGTGAAAAATATGAATTGCTTTGTACTGGCAAATAGCTTCTAGTGCGATGATGCATTACTTCAATGTGTTAGTGTGTTACATATGCTGTCATCCTCTGATGAAGGTGCTTCTTGCTTAAAAGCTGTTGCTTACATGTTACCATTGAACAGTTTGTTGCACTTCAAAAGGAAGTAGGATAAAAATTTTCTGGGTATGAGAAATGTTAAATTAGCTTGAAAAACGGTATATCCGCATTATGTCATCTTTACATGTTGCTTCAGTTGCATTGAATTTTTTCTTTCAAAGCATGATTTACATGCACATTTTCTGGTCTTCTTTTATCCCTATTAAGCTTTGTTATTTGACTTGGAATAGGATTACTGTTACTTTCATTTGTAAACAAGGGAGAGAGAATTTGGAATCATAGTCCGAATGGTCAGATTATTCACCTAACTTGTGAATAATTTTCGTGGATCAGCAATAATGGGTCAGCCAAAGGAAGCTGCACGATCTTACAATGGCAAAGCATATGAGCGACAAGTTGCTAAGCCAATCAAGGTTAGTTGTCTAACTTATTCTCTCTTTTACTTTTCATTTCTCTTTTTCCATGTGAATCATTTCATTCTTTAGACATGTTGGAATGCATATTTTGCAGTTGAAATGTGCAAATGACTGCCCTTTGTGTATCTATATTGTCAGCCAGTTCTTTTTTTTCTGGTTTATATGTTTTCTGATGACTGCTTGGAAGACACACACAGAGTGCTCCTAATTTTGATTTTGTATACAGTTTATTCTTAAGAGTAAGAAATATAACTGTTGATTTTCTGAATTAGGTCTAGATATAATCAAAACAACAAAACTTATGTGCTTGAGTTTCCATTTGATGAAAATTGGAAAGGAGAATTTCCTTTTGGGGACTCTCAGATAAGTTCATCTAGTGAGGATAATGAATAAAGCAGTTGTATTTGCAAGAAAGAATTTCCTTTTCGTTTGTGCGTTTCTATTTGGGAAAAAGGTCTTGTGTAAGCATAATGTATATGTTAAGACACCCAGACTTCTGACTGTTGTTCATTATTTGTTATGTTGTTGGTCGTGCTATCGCATTGGACATTAATCCCATAAGGCGGCCTATGCGCAAGCTTGAGAGGCCCCTGAGGTGCTTGTGGCATTCCGGTTGGCGCAAGTTCACCTTTGAGTAGTTATCTTGTTGGGCTTTCCATGATGTAGGTTGGACAACTCGAACTAGCATGAACAAGACCTTAATGTGGGCTAGGTTTATGGAGATCAAGCAACCATTCTTGGGTGAACCAACCAGGTCAAAGGAGCTTAGTTTTCATATTTTTTATTTGCTTTAGTTTATTCCTATTTCAAGGAGAAGTTTGTAAGTTCATTACCTAAGTTGTAACTAGCAACTAAGTTAACGTACACAGATTAGGATTTTATTAGTTTAGGCGTCTATTTTTTTTCTTTTCTTTCTTCTTCTATTTGAACCATTATAGAATCCAGGCCTGTACATAAAATGAAATAAAGTATTGAGAGGATAGAGGGAGTCAGCGCTGTTATGAATCCAAGAGGACAGTGAGATTCATGTGAGTGTGGTTTGAAACCTGGTTATCTTCTTTTTATTCTTATCTCTGTTTTACATACAGCATATGTGCGACATGATGCTAAACCAATAGGGTTAATTATTTAACTTATTCTTTCTTGTCATTTTCATTTCTTCCCCCCCACCCCCCAGTGAATCCTTTTTCTAGCCAATGTGCTGTACAGAAGCTACGATCAAGAGTAGTTGCAACACTACCCCTTTGCCGGTTATTTCTCTGAGTAAATTTCCTTCCTTGAGATGGCATTTGTAGCAGCTCTCACACCTATCCACCATTTCCTGAAAACCAACAGCAGACTGAGCATTGAATCTACCTGGTCACCCGCTCTCTGACTCATATAAAACAGCATTAAGGTCTCCTATCACTGACCAGCTCATCCCTGCCACTTGAAGTGCCAACAGCTCTTGCCATAGCAGCCTTGGATCAACCATCCTAATGTTAGCATGGATCAGTGTCATCCTACAACCTAAACCTTCCATCATATTTCCATTGAGATTTGTTGTTCAGATGAATGAACCACTGTTGGCCTTGGTAACACCCCTCTGTATCACTGACAAGCTAGGAACCTTCCCTACTGTGTTTGGAATCATATCTACTGAGTACCCCTTCCTATTAAAAAATAGAGAGGGTTACTAGCAGTGTCAATCATCGGCCTTGCCAAGCAAATAATGTCTGGGTTGTATTGCTCAAGGACGGCACTCAACTCTCTAATGTCAGCCCTCTTCTTACACCACTAATATTCCAATCTAAAACTTTCATAATGGAAACAATGAAAAAGAGTTAAAAGTTTCGGTTTGAACAAAACTGACCTGCATCCCCCCCCCCCCCAAAATGTGTCTTTCGTTGCACAAGCTGCTCATCTGCTGCATACAATGGAATGAAAGACACTCCTGCCTTTCCATTTTGATTTTCAGTGTGTTCGGTAGTTGCCACTACACCCTTTTCTTGAAGAGGTCTTCTCGTCTACTTTGTAACTCCCTTCCGTTGGCCATCATGTTGACCAGCAGGCTTTCCAACACGACAGGGTTCATAGTTTGCCTTTGTTTGCTTCGGATGTGCCACCTTGAACTCCTGTCGATCTTGTATTGGCAGTTAAGAACCCCCCCTAATCTCACCATCACACTCAGATATCAGCCCCTCAAGCGCCACGTGGTATGGCTGGCCATGAGAATTCTCCACCTCTTCTTCTTTGTCAAAAGTAGGTTCATGGCCCTGCTCAATAATAATTCATGTGTTAACGGGTTCTGTCATGGTTTGAACTAATTAGGATGCCCCAAACTTGAGTCAGCCCACTTTGCACCTCTACAGATTTGGTCAACAGCTGAACATGATCTGGATTTGGACCCACTTCAACATACGCCTCTTTAGAAAGAGTCTGAATATTACCTGGACTCTGATCCACTCCATTTCAAAAATTACTCAAACCCAATTCCACATCAGCGTGTATTTCCAATGAGGGAAATTTTAATTCTTGAGAAATTCCTTCCTAGAGAAAGTTGGAGTATTGTTCTCCACTTCCTCCTCACCATATGAAATTCCAAAACTGCCCCCCTTCCTGCATCTAATCATCCTTGGATGATACAATGGTACTTGTTGGTTCTTTCTTCTTTGTTAAAGCAATCTTTGCCTTTATAAACCTACGTTTTTCCACTTGGTGCTCTTCATGTCTGCAGTAGCTACATCATGAAAGTTCTAACTCATAGTTTACCCTACGCATGAAGGAAAAAAATTTCATGGACTCTAGTGATGTAACCAGCCAGAGACAGCCTAGGAGGGGCTGAAAGAGGGCCCAAGCCCATTAGCAGTTCGTGGCAAGCCCATGGGGGGCTGAACCAATATGGGGGCATTTTGTTCATTATCCACCCCTGGTTCAAGCCCTATTTAGTTGGAATAATCTCAGCTATTTTTGTGGAGTCCTTTTCTACTTTTCTTTTGTTAGTTAGAGTCCTATTTCATGAGTTAGTTAAGAGTTTTAGTTTGAGCAGAAGTTCTTTAGTTAATTAGTTGTGGGCCCCTAAGTAATCCTAATTAGAGTTTCTTTAAGAGTTCACGTAGGAGTCTTAGTACTATCTATAAAAACAAGTCTAGGGTTGTAATTCAATTCGGTTTGTGATGAATGAAAATATGAGAATTGCAGCCAGGAAGTTCGCCAATGTGCTTCAGGGCTTGAGAAGCCTTGCAGCAACCAGTGAAGTTCTCTCCAAGATTATGAACAGCAACCTGCGATTACAAGTAAGTCTCATACCAGCCCTTCCCCACCTGTATTCTCTCCTTCCAGCTTTTGAATCCTTGATAAAGGAAGAAGACTGTAGGAGGAGTTGTATCTGTTACACCAGACTCAAATCAGGTAGCCATACAGCCGCAGTCATAGTCGATAGTGGGAATAGTGTTAATGTGGTCAGGTTTTTTTTCCCCCACTAGGACTGGGTTGAGAGTTGTGAGGGACCCCTAATCCTACAGAGTTTCCCTACTCAACAATGATAGACTAGAAGTATCTCATAGGTGTTTAGTTCCTGTTAGTCTCTATGGCTATTCTGAAGAAATTTGGAGTCATGTAATATCTATGAAATTAGCTAGCATCATCTTAGGGAGGCCTTGGTTATACGATAATGATGTATCAATCTTGGGAAGGGACAACACTTTTAAATTCTCACATAAGGGATAGAATCGTATTGTTACCACTAAACTTACCAGCAGAGATCAGGAAGAAACAGACCCACAAACCAACCAGCAGACACCCACTCAGGCAAATCTTGGTTATTCCACCCAAGGTGTAAAAAAGTATGTTCCACCCAAGGGATGAAGTAAAGAAAGCAATCTTATCATGGCATGAGTCACCAAAGTAGAGACACCACAACCTGAAGAAGAGCATTCTCCACCCATCAAAGAACATCTCCAGCAATATTCAGATGTAGTACCAGAAGATCTTCCTGATGGATCAACCCCCATTCAGAGACCATTGATCTTTTACTAGAAGCGCCACTTCCCAACCTACCAGCCTATCGGATGAGCCCTGCCGAACATGAAGAGTTACAAAGACAAGTTGAGGATCTTATGGAGAAGGGATTTGTGACCGAAAGCCTCAGTCCTCGCGCTATGCCAGCCTTGTTAACCCCCAAGAAGGATGGACGATGGAGGGTGTGTGCAGATGGTAGAGCCATCAGCAAAATCACAATGAAGTACTGATTCCCTGTATACCCAGACCTGTTGATATGCTTGACATTTCCTTTGGTTCTTCAGTCTTCTCCAAACTTGATCTCAAAAGCGGGACCAAATCAGAATCAGGCTAGGAGACGAGTGGAAGGCAGCATTCAGAATTAGAGGAGGCTTATTTGAATAGAAGGTCATGCCCTTTGGTTTGACCAATGCACCTAGTAACTTCATGAGGGTTTTGACTCAGGTACTCAAACCCTATATTGGGAAGTTCTTGGTAGTATACTTTGAAGATATTTTGGTGTATGGCAAAACCCCGGAGGATCATCTGAAGCATCTACAATGAGTAATGGATGTCTTGAGGGCAGAGTAGCTATTCCTCAATCAAAAAAATGCACTTTCATGCTACCAAAAGTGATTTTCTTCGGATTCTTCATCTTCAGGAGGAGTAGAGGCAGATCCAGAAAAGTTCAGATGTATTGCAGAAGGGTATGGATGAAGTGGCATATAAGTGATATGTTACCAACTTCAATTCCTTATGATTGTTGTCACTTTCTTGTGACGTACATAATAACAGTGTGAAGTTGGATCAAGTCTTTATTAAAGACGATGATCTGATAGAAACCGTAGATGGTCTTAGACACCTTGTACAAAAGCATTATCTAGATTTAGTACGAGTCTGTATTCAAGGCCATACTGTACAATATTCCTTGTATTTACCATATATAACAAATTAATGCTCCAATAGCTAAAGTTGCGAGCTCTTTCTATAGAATAAATTGATCCTTCTTCAAATTTTGATCTTTTGTTGCCTGACACCAATTGGCTCTTCCACTAAGCTGGTAAATTTCACTTAATACACAGTAACACAAGCTAGTTCCTTTACACGTTGTTCTCGTGACAACACATTGCCAGTGGTGATTAATTACTACCACACCCTCTCATGCATGCTTATTTGGTTCTCTTCCCAAAGACATCTGACGAAGATGTGTTAAACACCAATTGCATAAATAATGGAAGTTCCACTAGCGCGTATATACTGATTGGGATACTTGCTAGAATGACTATTGGGGCAAAGGCCCATAAACGAACCCCGTATGGAAGCATAAACAAGACAGCTGCCACAAAAGATATCATCATCCCCACTACAGAGATGAAGAGAAATGAAAGGCCCAACATCAGCATTCGAGGCAAAGTTGACAAGAAATCTTCTTCAGCGAATCGTGAAGTTATGATGGCTAGAAACATTAACATTGAAGCAACGGAAGAGCAAAGTGCTAACACATTTGATATGACAAAAACTGTTGAAAACTTGCCATGTATGTATCTATTGGCTTCTCCTTCTGTTAGATCACCACCATAGTCCTCGACACCCGGTATTGTAAACAGTGCCGCAAACATAATCGTACTGATTAATGTTGCTACCACCATACATTGTGTTGATGTATCCTTCATCCATGTAGTGCCTTCCTTTAGTAAGTCTTTTATGCTCTTCCGTGAATAATGCTTTTGGTGTTTGCTTATTTTTGTCTTCGCACCAATGATAGTTGGACTTCATAATATATTCCACTTCCTATATTAGATGAAAAAAGGAAATCTTAAAATTCACCTACACATCATGATCATGATGATGGATGAATAGAATTGCATGCCTTGAATATTCAAAGTTTGGATGCATGCATTGATGACTACATGTAAGAAGGGAAAACTAATCACCTTACTCCAGAGTAGCTCACGTTGCATTTGAAGAGCTGCACCAGGAACTTGATTCAGCCTTTCGATATTAGCTGGTCTTTTCGATATTAGCTGGTCTTTTGGCAGCTATATGTGACATGAAGTCTCCTGATTCATCGGTCATCAGTGCAAGATCATTCTTCATTGGGCATAGATAATGAATAAGCCCAAAAATCTTTTCTTGGCGGTGTCTGATTGCGCAGTGGAGTATTGTTTCATCATCGTGTGAGTCTGATGAAAGCGTCAAAAGTTGAGGACAGGTCTTGATACATTCTTCGATGAATTCAACTGTTCCGTTCTTGGTTGCATAAAACATTGCAGAAAGGAGACCTTCCTCCACCCTATCAACTTCATCAACTTCTAATAGCATTTTTCCCCATATTTCTTTTAGTAGCTGTAAGGCTTGAAAATGCTTCAGCTTCTCCTCATAAATGTCTTTGCAACCAGGCACTGTACACCGTGCATCCATTGTAGAGTTTAATTGAACATCTTTCATGTATATGATGATGAAGATGACAACATTGATGAGTCTGAACCACCTCTGTGTCTGGTTTTCCCACCACACAGTAGGAGTGAGGTCTATGTGTGACTCATTGAGGGTCATAAATCTGAATTATTTTCTCAGTATTCAAATTGTGTGTCACACCTATTGTTTAGTGAAGTAGCATCAAGGAAGTGTACTGTGATCTAGACTGACAATGATGAGCACAGTCACCTTTCCGTCGGGGGAGCATATATTGCTTCCTTGCTGTTTCTCCATCACACAACTAGGGTAGGACTCTTGGGATTCACTTCTGAATTACTCTTATCAGTATTTCAGATGTGGGTTCTACACCTAATATGTGGTGAAAGCGTCAAGAGAGCATGGTATGTGCTCACTGATGGAGGTGAGCCACACTCGATGATGACGGCCTAATGGGGGAAGGAAGATGCTCGATTTCATACCTAATTCAGTCACTACAAGAAAAAGCAGATTTAGTGACGTTTAATTAGTGGCGGTTTATAATAAACCGCCACTAATAATGTATATTTAGTGGCCTTTTGTTGAAAACCGCCACTAATTAAGAAAAAACACACACCGATCCGAATGGGAGGAAGAAGGGCGAGTGAAAGGGTGAGAAAAAGGTCGAGGGGTTTAGTGGCGGTTTTTTAAAACTGTCGATAATTATGAAAATATTAGTGGCGTTTCTTTTATTAATGCCACTGAATATTAAAATATTAGTGGTGTTTGTTGTGTTAACGCCACTGAATACGAAGGTGGAAGCGGTTTTATCAGAACCGCTCCTAGATATTATTCTCCATTTACCGCCGGCTTTTCCCTCACTCCTCCCGCCCAACCCCGCACCTATTTTTCACTACTTTTCAATTTCGATTTTCGGAAGACGATGAGTTGAAAAACTTTGCCATATGCCTCTTCTGTGTCTCTTCGTCTCGTCCTCTCAACTCAGCACGATTTCTTGGTTGCTTCTATCTCTCTTCGCCTTGTTGTTGGTACATTGATTTATTTGAGCGTGGAGACCAGTCCCTGCGAAGGAAAGTGCGAAACCATCCTGTGAAGTGAAAGTTGTATCTCGAGAGTGGTTTTGAGGTAAATACGGTGGTTTATGGCTCTTCATGGCAGTTTTCTGGTTTCATGCTTTCAGAAATGTGTTTTGCTCTAGTTCATTATCGGTGTTTACTTCGTTTTAACTTATTTTGTTCTTGATCTGCGATTGCTATCTTGAATTTTTAGTTTCCCGAGTCATTTTAGTTTTAATATCTGCTATCGTAATCTAGTCACCCTGTTTTGTTTTATTTTTCTAGTTCAGGGTATATTTTTGGTTCTGTTTTCAGTATTGTTGAGTTTTGTTCTTTTTGTATTGTTTGTTAGGGTTTCTGATTCATCTTGATATTTTTTGTGGATCATTAGTTTGATTTAGGTGAGGCGATTCGTGATCTTCTATTTCTATTTGTAAGTTCCTCTTCTCTCTTCTGAATATAGGATTTTGGATTTGATTTTGTGCGGCTGTCAGAACTTGCATGTGTTGTGTTTCTCTCTTCTTTTTATTTGTCGATTTGATTTTAGAGTTCTGAGAGTTGAAGTTATTTGCATTTTGGTCCTGGTAATGATATATTTAGATTGCACCAATTATTTAGCAGACCATATGACCATATTTCATAATAAAATCTTCCTCAGCAAAATACAGCTCTCTTCGTTACAATATATCCACAAAAAATCATTTTGAACTCAATAAGCTCAGCAACAGTAAATTATTAAGCACATGACCAGTGCAATAGATGACCAGTGCAATAGATGACCAGTGCAATAGATGCTTCACTCTGTATTCAGACTTGTAAATGCTTTTTCAGTTAATAAAAACATCATATGATTCTTATTAGAGATTGGGTTAATATATCACATAAGGCCCTTCCTGCTTAAAACCCAAGCTACTGAACTCATATTATAGATACCATTTGCTGTGAACTACTTCAAATGCAGGAAATGGAATTCATGATTAAGAGTATTCTTCAAATGCAGAGGATGGGAATGAATTTGACAGCAATTCATATAATCAATTGTGCTTTAGGTGGAGTTAAGTCCCTTTCTGCTACATAGTTTTCTAGATTAGTTATACCAACAGAAATCAAGGGGAAAGCATTAGACACAAATTTCATCATCCTTTGCTGTGCTTTGCTGCATTTTGAAGCTTGTCCATGAGTGGATGTGCTACTGATTTGTAACCTTCCTCCCGAGCTTTAATTCATTTGAGTCAAGAATCAACCAGGATTCATTAGTGAATATTAGTTAGCAATTTTGTGAAGTTGATGCAGTCATGTAACCGTTGAACCGAGAAATTTTGTTTTTAACATCATTGATTTTCTACATATATACTCCCTTGAGTTTTGACATTAAATGTTCCTTCTGTTGCAGTAACTCATGTTTTATATATTATAATTAGGGAAACTGACATTTGTTCATGCTGCTAATTTGATTCGGTGTTTGATGAATATTCTAATGAGCAGAACAAATCGAATTATCCAACGGATGTAGCTTGCATTACAACCTATCATTTCCAAATTCCTATAACTTAGTGGTTTCTCAGCCGATATTCATGTTGGACTCATGGAAATTAGGAGTGTTTTTGTAATATCAGATTGCAGAGACAGGGTTGGGTTTCTTCCCATTGGATGAATTTACTCACACTTATGAGTAGGTTGATGTGCACAATCAATGCTTGCTGTCTTGAGAGTTTTCACAATCAAAGATATTTTTTCCCAGGTGTTAAACCATTTAGTTACCTAAAGTAACAACTACTTCATCAAGTGTGTGAGGTTGAAGGCAGGGATCAGCTTTCATCTTTCAGCAGTGTGAGTTTCAGCTTTCATCTTTCATCTTTCAGCAGCGTTTTCTTTTCTAGTTATATTTTTTAAATAATATTATGTTTGCTCATAAACGTAAACTTGTTTATGGAATGCAGAATCAGATTTTGCAATTCCTCGCTGCTTGTCGATGTGATTTGTTTTGGTTGAGTTGGACAGGTAAAATCAATTTCCTTTCCCACCCAACCATGGAGGTTCTTTTCTTAGAGGCCTTCTCAGTTAATGCTATAATTTCTAAATTTGCAAAACTTAAGTTTCTGAGTAAGGTTTATGTGAATTTGATTGCGCTCCCACCCAACCATGGAAGTTATTTTCTTAGAGGCCTTTTTCCCTTATTGTAACGAAATGTGGTGCATTTTCAAATATGAATTTTCTCCTTGTGATTGCATGGTTCAATAAAATAGGATCCTGTGCCATTTTTCCAATCCAGAGTTGTGATGAACTGAAGCTTCTTACAGCACTTGGAATGTTACTAACTATAATTCCTGGAAGCATTCTGACCCGCATGGCTATATAAATAAGGACTAGCACTGATACATATTATGACTTTTTGATAGCTCTCATTTAGATATGTTATAGTTACCAAGTCGTTTAGCTGTTTGGTGCTATGTGATAACTACAGATTTTTTGTTCAAAGATGATCTTGAACAATGTTCTGGATTCCCTGTTCAGTAGAAAATGTTTTGGGTTTGAATTGTTGTACTATTTCGGTTTATTTATTGGTGATACTACCGTTCAAAACTTGGATGTATTTCAAATGTTGCTTAATAGTCTTAGTAGGACAAGTCCAACTGACTGTTTAATTGTCTTTCTATTTGTATTCTTTCTATTTAGTTGTCTTTCTATGAAACCATATTATTAAGGGGTGCCATCATGTAGATGTCATGGTAGATTTCATTTTTCCTATAAAGAAAAAGGAAAAGAATGGAGGACAAGACTAAGTGACAAAAATATTGATGGTACAAATAAAATTTCTGGGTGCTTTAGAATTGACTATCCACTATAATTTGGAAAACAAAATGTAAATAAATGGAAGTATGCATAGTAATATCTCAACTATCAGCACTTTGAATAATCATAGGGCTCAACACCAAAGAGAATCTGGCATTAGAACCACCAGGACTTTAGAGTCTTCAACAAGAAAAGGTAAATTGCCTGGATATTACTTTCTTTATTAACGACTTCCCAACATGGCATTTGGCTGAGAAATGAGACTATTATCTCCAGAATTTCGATGTCAGGCTATCTCCAGAACAAGAAAAGAAATAAAAGGTGCAAGTCTCTATTTTTCTTCCTACCACCTCTTCCGTCTTCCCCCATGCCTTCAATTCTTTGACCCTAGAATAAGAAAAGGAACAGAAAGGCATAAGTCACCCATTACCTTATCTTGCTACCTCTTTCATCTTCTCCCATGACTTTCAATTCTTGACCTTAACCCAATCCCCTCATCTTCTTTAACTAAAGAGATTCAACTGAAGACCCAGGTTAGCCTTTCCAAGCTTAGAACCCCTCGCTCTTTAAGAAGCCTACCATATTTCATCCCAACCTTAATTCCTTATCATCCCCAATCCCCTGCTCTCCAATGACCTATAAAAACAAAATTGTGTAGGTAATTCAAACAAACAACCTCTTTTGTGATAGAAAATATGGCTTCAAGTCCATGGATGTACTCAACCCAGAAAAACTATCCCCTTTAGTCCCTAAATCTTTCTCCTCCGCACGTAAGAAACTTAGAAACTTATCAAGACTTTTCAGCTATTATTATCTCACCCTCCATGGTCCACATCAAAACAAAGCAGAAAAAACCTAGCCTAAATCTTACCTGATCTTAGCATCCAAAGTCAATCTTGAACACAAAATGTTCCAAGTAACTCTATCAAACACAAGAGATTACTTATATCAAGCACGATTCTATTATTTCTGATAAACGTTCCTCTTCTTGCCAATTACATTCCGGGTAACAACAACAGCTGGGGCAAATACACCTTTACCTTCATTAACGTTCTTCATAACTGGTTGTGACCAGACTGGCTTAGCAACACGAACCCATCTGGGTACTGAGTTTGCAAGGGCAGTGCAATCTTCACCACCAGCAAATGAAGTCCCCCAGTTTCCATGGAAGGAAGAAGAAAGGCCTCCTCTGAACCCAGTTGCAGAAATTGATGTAGCCATTGAAGAGCAGTGGAAATGACTAGCTTTTCAGCTACCGCTTAATTAAGTCTTCTATTGAAGTGATGAGAACTGATGTTGTTTCCTCTTTCTGTAGAGAGGTTTGAGCCTCTTCTTTATCTGGGGCTTTGAATGGGACTACTAGAGCCTCCTTTGATGGGATGCTGTAAGTTGAACTTTTAAGTGTTTTTCTTGAAACTACAATTCTGGTTTTTTTTGTGTATCACAGTTCACTACAAGAAAAAGTAGAATTATTGACGTTTAATTAGTGGCGGTTTTTAATAAACCGCCACTAATAATTGATATTTAGGGGCGGTTTTGGATAAATCGCCACTAATTAGAAAAAAACACGGAAGTTTAGGGGCGGTTTTGGAGATTTATATGAATTTGATTGCGCTCCCACCCAACCATGGAAGTTATTTTCTTATAGGCCTTTTTCCCTTATTGTAACGAAATGTGGTGCATTGTCAAATATGAATTTTCCCCTTCACTCCTTTGATTAGTGAATTTATTTATTGTTTAAAGATAAATAAATAAATGAATAGAAAATTGTGATCTAATTGATGGTGGAAGACATTAGTATGTTCATATTGTTTGGTTGGCTTTTCTTATTTATTTTAAAGAACCTTTTTTGTGTAATCACAGTTGCAACAAAAGGAATTAAGGGTGCAAGATATGAGCATCTGATTAATGCTAAATCACCTGGCAAATCAGTTTCATGCCTTTTAACCTGGGGAGGGGGGAATATTGCACCTTTTCTATCATTACTAATATGTATTGTAGCTAATTAATATTGTTGCTTTGATGAATATATATGATCCAGTTTACCATTCAACTGGCCATTTTCTTTTTACTTTTTTGTTATTCCTAAATATTAATTATTCTCCTGTTCAGTTGGCAGTTTTGCTCAGAAGAATTCTGAGGCAACTCGAAGTCTGGCCGGCCGCACAAGAAGATAATCTTGAAAAGGAGTTGGCAGAAATTCAAAAGGTCTTGTTGTTAATGCAGGTGAATCTTACATCCAAGATCTGTTCATGAACTTGTTTTCTGTAAAAAAGATGATTTTTGGTCTTAGGGAAACAGGTTGATAATTTTCTACTTATAGAAATATCTTATCAATCTAAGAGCTCATGATTCAATTGCTCAGTATTTGTATTGCATTTTTTTTGTTTAAGAAATATTCTAGTTTAGATTGTATGTACTTGGCAAGCTTGTAGATTTTTGCACCCCCTCTGTCTCTCTCTCTCTGTGGTGGTTTAGTTGTGTATCTGCTGGATAATATTGATTCGTTTCCTGTTTTAGTTTTGCACCTTTCTTGTCCAATTTGTGGATGGAATTGGTGCAAGTTTGGAAGACATAGCGTCAATCATAGTTGTTATGGTGCCTAGGCAAGCAAGGCATTCCAGAGGGAGGGGAGGGTGAGGGTGGTAAAAGATCAAGATGACACTGACCAAGGCTACAAGGTATTGCCTAGGAGACAAGGCATGCAGCACCTGGATGCCCAGGCACTGACAGATTGACAACTATGGTGTTCATTTTTCTTCATGCAGGCTGACCTACAGCCTCAAGTTTAGATGCTTGTAGAAAATGTGTTGTGTACCATATATGCATTCACAAATGTGAATTGCTGAACACTTTTATTGTGGAACAGTATCAAACTCACAGTAACTTCATCTGATTGGCTTAATTTCTTAGTCTATTAGAGACTGACCGTAAGAGAAATCCTGTCTTAGGAGGCACTTTGTAGTGAAAGAAACATATTCTAGCTCCCAGGTTCTAGTGAGATAGATATTTTACTTTGCCAATTGAATATCTGGATGAGGGTAGGCAGTTTTTTTTTTTCACCCTTGATATGAAACTTACTGACATAGTTCTTTTGAAACTTCCCATTTGCATTCGTTGAGTAGACTATACAAACTGATCTTGACACATCATAATTGAGAATTTCCATGTCCTAAAAAAACATGCTTCTGTGTCATCTGATGAAACTTGTCAATGTCACACATCTAAGACGAACGATTTTTAGTGCACCTGAAGAAATATAGGGGCTTAGATAATGCAAACACTATAACTTTATGGTCTAAAACATGGAGCTGATCAAGCCAGGAGGTTGCATTTCTGGTCCTAGTTAATCTAGAAGAAAAATTAAAAAAACAGGGCATACCCAGTGCACGAGGTTAAAATCATTGTGGGTCAGGGGGATAGTGCATGCAGTGATGCAGCCTTACCCATGCTTCTTTCTCAGTGAGACTGTTTCCAAACTTGAGTGAGTACCCCCTTTTTTCTAGGGGCAAGTATAAAGAACATAGAATCATACAGAAATGTGAGAGGAAACCATAAATCTGATAATCATTATGTTCTTTTACTTTGAAATTGACATCTTTTGTAACGTTATATATAGCATCAAGAAATCTCAGCGTCTGGTAGACACTTCAAAAATTTTATGATCTTCAATGTCCAGCATGCATTCTGAGAATTGTTAGATTAGATTCTTTAAAATAAATAAGAAAAGCCAACCAAACAATATGAATGCGTCGACCTTGAAGGAATCCATTCTGATTAAATGAGATTAGATTCTTGAGCAAAGGTTTAAGCATACTTATGATAACCTTGGAAATAACTTTATAGCAAACATTACATAATCCTGTAGGTCTGAAGTCCCCAACTGAGTTTGGAGAATCAACTTTAGGAACTAATGTGATGTATGTATGATTTAGAGCAGTGGAGAAGCTATCAGTCATAAAGAAATCTTTGACAAATTTGACTATGTCAGACTCGCATGTACCCAAGATCTATGATAAAAGATACTTGAAAACCCATTAGGGCCTAATGCTTTGTATGCTCCAATACTGTGCACTGCCTCATGAATTTCCAAATCTGTAATTGGTGCTTACAGAGTCCTGCTTCCCTCTTCTGAAACTTTTCCTTCGATGTGACAGAAATATGAATTTTCTATGGTAGGAGAAGAAGAGCTGTATATAGTCTTGAAAATGAGAATTAAAAGCTGCTGCAATATGCTCTGTATCTGAAACATGAAGACCTTCATGATTGAACCTTCTTATTTTGTTAAAAGCCCTTGGTTTGAGAGTGCTGAGGTGAAAGAACCTCACGTTCTTATCACCTCCCTTGATTCAATCACACTTCAATTTGTCATGCCACATACTCTCTTGTTGATTCATAACCAGTGTTAAATTTACCAGAAGTTCACTTTCTATTATGAACCAATTTTCTCATTTCTTCTTTCCAAAGGGTAAGATTTGTTTTTCTCCTCTTTAGTTCCCACCATCGATTTGTTCCAAGAGATGAGAGAAGAGCTAAGATTTGAGAGCTTTTTGGATAAAGTTGTCGTTCTTAATGTCGTTGTTCTTACATCATTTATAAAAATTGTTTTTATACTTGAGAAACTGCTTAGAATACTATGATGTGATAAATTTAAGATGATATACATTATCTGAGGTCTCTTGGTTATATGTTAACTTTAATGCTTCTCAATTGAATGTCTAATGATAAAGTTAAGTTATACATGTACAAGTTCCTATTTATACATATTTGAGAGATTCATATTTTATGCTAGTTTCATTAAATGGATAGGCATTGGATTACACAGTCACGGGACCCTGGATACCGTGTAAAAATTGAATATATAAAGGGTGTCAAACAATTCTTGGATTTTGCATTTTCACAAGTATCTACTTTGGAGAAGGTTGTATGCCCGTGTATAAATTGCAATAATCGATTGCCAAGAGCACGGGCTGAAATGTTTGAACATTTGATATGTGATGGAATTATATGGAACTACACAATTTGGTGTTTCCATGGGGAAGAATTTGCAAATGTTGAAGAAGACAACAATCGTGTAGTATGTTGATGTTGAAGGAAGACAACAATCGGGTAAATGTTGAAGAAGACAACGATATTGATAACATGCATGACATGTTACATGATGCATTTGGCAAACATACGTCTGGGGATAATATGTCTGGAGGAGTGGGGGTTAATGCCACATTGGATGTAAGTAATGATGTAGATAAATTTGAAAGATTGGTGCAAGATGCAAAGATGAAATTATATCCTGGATGCAAGGAATTCACCAAGTTGTCTTTTATTGTTGAACTATATCATATAAAATTCCTTTGCAAGTGGAGTGATAAGTCATTTTCTTTATTGTTGGATTTATTAAAGAAAGCACTTCCAAAAGATAATGCTCTACCAAAGTCACTATATGAGGCAAAGAAGATAATTAAGAACCTAGGGCTTACTTATAAAAATATTGATGCATGCCCTTATGATTGTATGTTGTACTGGAAGGAGACATCCAATGCTAAATCATGTGTAAAATGTGGCACTTCAAGATATGACCCTGATAATAATAAAGTTCCAGCAAAAACATTACGCTATTTTCCCTTAAAACCAAGATTGCAGAGATTATACATGTCATCAGAAATATCATCTGCTATGGTTTGGCATAAGGAACATCGTATTGATGATGGGAAAATGCGTCATCCTGCAGATTCAGAAGCTTGGAAAGATTTTGATAGAAGAGAACCATCATTTTAGTGAAGACCCACGGAATGTTAGACTCGGCCTGGCAAGTGATGGATTTAATCCTTTCAGTTTGAGAAGTGGTAAAAGCTATAGCACATGGCCCGTTATTGTGGTCCCATATAACTTGCCACCATGGATGTGCATGAAACAAACGTCTTTTTTGTTGACATTGTTGATTCCTGGACCCAAAGAGCCTGGTAATGATATTGATGTGTTTTTACAACCTTTAATAGATGAGTTGAAAGAACTGTGGGAAACTGGGGTTGACACCTATGATGCATATAAGAAAGAGTCATTTCGACTGCGTGCATGTCTTTTGTGAACCATAAATGATTTTCCAGCATATGCTAATCTATCCGGTTGGAGCACAAAAGGTGCATTTGCTTGCCCTTGTTGCAATGAGCTTAAAGAGTCAGCTTGGTTAAAACATGGTGGGAAGTATTGTTACTTAGGCCATCGTCGGTTCCTTCCCTCAAATCATAAATTTCGAAAAGATAAGAGATGTTTTAATGGATCAACAGAGTATAGGGATGCACCTCAATCTCCTTCAGGAGTTTTGGTGCTAAACCAATTGGAGGGTGTTGATTTCCCTGCATTTGGTAAGGATCCTATGGAAAATGATGGCAAAAAGAGAAAAAGAGCTCGAGTTCAGCAAAATCCATTGCCATTGAGTTGGAAGAAAAAAAGTATCTTCTTTCAATTACCATATTGGAAAGATAATCTACTGCGCCACAATCTAGATGTAATGCATATAGAAAAGAATGTATGTGACAACATTATTTATACATTGTTGGACATTAAAGATAAAACTAAGGATTACATCAAAGCTCGTCTAGATTTGAAAGAAATGGGAATTCGACCAGCTCTTCATCCACAAATGATTGAGGGGAGGACTAATAAAATGTTAATATCTCCTGCATGCTACACGTTGTCAAAGGAAGACAAAGACATGTTTTGCACTACCCTAAAGGGATTAAAAGTACCAGATGGTTATGGTAGTAATATCTCACGTTGTATGAATGTTAAAGAGAGGAATATTTTTGGTACAAAGAGTCATGATTGTCATGTTCTTATGCAACAACTACTTCCTTTGGCATTACGAAATATATTGCCAAAGCATGTTAAGGTGATATTGATTGCAATATGTGGCTTCTTTAAGTGTTTGTGTTCTAAAGTTGGTAAAGCAGAAGACTTTAAGAAACTTGAATCAAGTATTGCAGAAACACTTTGCCAACTTGAGAGGATTTTTCCTCCATCATTCTTTGATGTAATGGTACATCTTCTCATTCATTTACCACGGGAAGCATTGTTAGGTGGACCAGTACATTACCGATGGATGTATCCTTTTGAAAGGTTAGATAATATTACACATGATGTTATTTTTATCTAATCTCTTAAGCTTAACTATGGGAATGTGGAATAAATTATGTATATGCTTTTATTTGAATAGATTTAACAAAAGACTTAAAAGACCATGCGCTAAATGCAGCTTGGCCAGAAGGTTCCATTGCACAAGGATACATTGCAGATGAATGCCTGATCTTTTGTTCCAGGTATTTGGGAGGTGTGGAAACAATGGTAAATCGTCCAATAAGGAATAATGATGATGGGAAAATGGAAACAAACAAGTCTTCTGTGTTTTCATGCTTCGGTAGACCACTTGGGAAGCTTCAGTTGCTTCGGCTAGAACCAAAAGAATTAATTCAGGTTCATCGATATGTATTGATTCATTATGATGGCATTAAGACGTATCAAGAGTAAGTGCATAAGTTACTTTATTATAACTTTTCATATTAATGATTATATTGAGTGATATGACTATTAATATTATATTTTATAGGCAACATCTTCAAGAACTTAAAAAAAAGATGGGTCATAAAGTACGTGAGCAAGCCAGATTAAAAGTACATGCAGAATCATTTCCAAAGTGGTTAGAGACTAAGTAAGTGTAATGATTCTAATGGTAGATAGTTCTAATAGATTAATTGTAAGTTAATTATACAAATAACAAATAATTTTTGTATTGGGTAGGTTGATCATCTATGCCAACGTGGGGAAGAGGTACCTGACAACATTAGATGGTTGGCTAATGGTCCAAGTTGGGAATACAAAAGCTACAGTGCTTACATTATTAATGGTATAAGGTTTCACACAAAGGATCGTGAAAAGAGTCGAAGAACTCAGAATAGTGGTGTCTTGGTAACAACGGTAACTCATAGTGTTGCTAGTAGTAAAGACCCAAGGCCTGTTGAAGGAAATGTCGCTTATTATGGCATACTGAAGGAAGTTATTGAGATAGAATATTCAGCAAATCTCAGAGTTGTTTTATTTCGTTGTGATTGGGCTGACATTGAGAGAGGAGTGAAGAAAGATGATATTGGGTTTACCCTTGTCAATTTTAATTATTTGATGCATTCTGGCAAAAATGAGATGGATGACCCATTTGTGTTCCCTACACAAGCAGAGCAAGTGTTTTATACACCGAACCCTTTGAGGCCTGATTGGTTGGTTGCTTTAAAATCATCAGTATGTGATAATTATGATATGGAAGGTGATGTCACTGAAGATACAAGTCAAACATACCAACAACTCTCTTTTAAATAGTCAAAATATTGGACAAATGATTGTTGGTGATCCGAGTCTTAACTGGACAAGGACAGATGTGGATGGAATAATAGTTGACACCCCTGTGGTGTTGCTCAATACAAACCCAATTTTGAATTAGAATATGATCAGACGTGTTTTTGAACTACATAGTTTGTGTTTTGTTTTTCAGTCGTAAGTAGTTTACTTTCCTTAGTATTTCATTTTCCAAGTTTCCTAATGCATTTTTTTTGTGTGCAAGATATCATATTCAAATTTGTCTTGTTGATACAACTCAATCACCATCTTATTTTAGTTGCTTGCTATTTGAATGTCTTTTATAGTTCTCTATTATGTTGTAATTGATTGTCTAATGATAATATAATGTTATACATCTACAGGTTTTTCTTTGTTAGTGTTTCACTTTGTGACTTTTAATGGATCCAGTGGATTCTACTCCTTCTTCAAGCACTTCAACTTCAACTCTGAGTGAGGATGTTTTTGATATGCTTATAATTTTTAATTTATTTGAATTATGTGCCTTTGATTTGTTTTTGATATATTGGAATTCAATTGTAGGGAAAAGTCACAAGAGGGGTCCAAATGTGTCTTTTAAGACGCGAAGGATGGCTCCGGAGGAAATAAAGCAAGTCATAGTTAATGTATATGGACAAGGGGAGGATGGCTATGTAGCAGAGTTCATTACTTACCTAGGGACAGAGGTAAGAAGTGCTTTGAACCTCCCCTATAACTATGACGATTGGAGGAAAGTACCCATTCACTACAAGGAAGCGTTATGGAATAAAATGCAGGTAAAATAATTAACAATCTTACCTACATTAGTATTTACAATTAAGATGTTCCTTTTTTGATAAATAATTATTTTTTCTTGCAGAAGAAATATCAAGTGGATGCTTTGGGTAAGAAATGGGTATTTGTCAAAATGGGGTTGCAATGGAAGGCCTTTAAAAGGGAACTAAGAAAAGAGTTATTGATGATGCAATCAATAATTGTCCAGCGGTGGTTCCATTAGATCAATGGAAAGAACTTATAGACATATGGAATAGTGAAAAGAACACGGTAAGAAGTCATTTATTTGTGAACATACATTTTATAAGTAAGAGTCAATGTTATACAATGTTAATCTTTTAATTGTTTTGTTATTATGCAGAAGATGCGTCATGTTAATACTGACATCAGAAAGCTCCAAAAGATGACTCATACTTGTGGTCGAAGAAGCTATGCACAAAGATTTCGCATGAAGGCACGTTTCTGAAATGTCACTCTATTTAAATTATTGTGAACATGTATGCAAACTATTAGTTAACATTTTTATCTTTGTTTATTTATTTATTTATTTTTTGTTGGATTTCTTTAGAAAAAGGAGCATCCTGAAGGTTTGGACCCTACAAGGATAGAGATGTTTTTCGAAACACATACAAGGAAGGATCAAACTCCTGTTGATCCAACTTCAGCTGAAATAATGGTATGCATTTATGTATCAGATTAATGTCTGCATGAATGATATGATATGATATTAGAGTCTTTAGTGGGCTAACTTGGTTGACAAATGTTTAATGATCAGAGAGCAATAAATGAAGAGTTGGCTAATTTGCCTGAAGAGAATCGAAATGACGTTCCAGTCCTAGAAAGTATCTTCACCACTCATTTGGGACCAGATACCCATGGTCGGGTACGTTTGTTAGGAGCGGGAGTAAGTCCAAAAGATTTAGGGCTAACAAAAACCCAACAAAACAAGGAGTTGGATGGTAGACTTGCAGAGTTGAGTAAAAAACTCCAACAAGTTGAACAAGAAAGAGAAGAGGAAAAGAGGCAAAGAGAAGAGGAAAAGAGACAAAGAGAAGAAGAAAGGAAATTAAATGCTCAAAAGTATGATGCAATGCAGGAGAAATTGGAGTTATTAACAAAATTGATATTGGACAAGAATTCTGTATTAGGTAATGATAAACCATTATGTTTCATTTTACCTACATATAATTTAGCTAAGAACTAAGTAGGTATAATTGATTTGAAAATTAACTTTTATTTATGTTGTAATTGACCAACAGCTAATTAAGTTAAATAGGAGTGTAGGTTGCACATAAGTACTCACAGTTCTTGTTTGGTAAGACATTATTCATCATTACTTTTTGTGCTTATCTAACTTGCATAAATTAATTTATTAGTTGCTTTATTTTACTAATTGGTGCATTTTCATTGCAGGGAATAGGTCTCTTGGTCATAATTTTTGGTGTTGGCATTGTCACACGCTCTATCTTCCATATTAACAATTATTGGATGAATTACTTTTCATGTGGTTTTTATTTTTAATAGAATTATTGTTCTTGTGGATCTTTTTGGAGATATAATATTCACGTGAAGAATCTTGTGTTCTTTTCCTTTTTTGTTCTTCTTCTTGTGGGTTTTCCTTATTTGTTTTGATGTTTATGTTAAACAAATTAATCTTTCAAGATTTGCTGCTTCTTTTTTCTGCTTTATTATTTATTATTATTATGTCTTTATGTCCATTTTGATCCTCGTGTATTATGGTGTTCCCAAGGATCTGATCACCTGTTTGTCCACCCTGTACCTCGTATTTGCTCTTATCTTCAGATTTGATTTAGCTTCTTGGTAAGTCTGATCAATATTTGAAATGGGTTTCTGTTATTTTTGCTATTTCATGTATGATTTGTTCTGATCACTTACCCAACTAATTTAGTTTCCTTTGTGTTTCTGTTTAATCTTTAGCTTCCATGAAGAGTTCAGGAATTGCAGTGGCCTTTCTCAAACAAGGTATGGTATTTGATCGAATGACGAATTCTGCATCTATTTCCAAGATTGTTTAATTAGTTGGTCAACAGTACCTCAAACCAAGATAAGTTGCTGTAATTTCCCCCCCCCTAGAAAACCCAGAAATTAAATTTATGAATAATGAAGGTTGAAAATTTTAGGAACAGTTGCACCACCTATTGGCCATTGCTGTCCTGTCGTTACCTTTTTAAGTTATGGACCATTAAGTGGTTGAAACCCTAGAGTGCCAACTTTAAGCTGTTCCAACATGCTGTGACTGAGTTTCAGATCTGAGTTGGTGACTCTATCAAGTGCTTTTGTAATTTTATAATTTGAAAATTTTGGATTTTCTCTTTTCATGCAGGGCTGCTTTTGAGAAAGAAATTGGAGTGTCGAGTTTCACCAAATCTGTCACCAAACTTCCACCATAACTCCATTGTCCTGATGGGTTATACAATTTATACAGTTTCAAGGTCCTCTCTCTCTCTCTCTCTCCCTCAATCTCTAACACTCTCACCAAAGACATGTCAAAAATAATAATCCTTATGGAATGACTTTTTGTCACAGGCTTCGAAGCTATGACCTCTTTGTTGAGCATGGCCCCTCAGCAAGCCACCTTAGCTGATAATGGATCTATCATTGATGCAAAAGATGTGAAGGTGAATTCTACTTTGCTTATATCTTTTGTCAGGTTCCTTTCTTCAGGCTTTCACATGTTCTCCAATTAAGCAATTGAAGCTTTCATTAGCTGAGTTCATTTTTATCGCTATACGCTGCTATGTGCAAGTTGAACTGGTGTTTATATTTTATTCTTGGGAGTTGTTAGACGATTTCAGCTTATGGATTGGTATTCATGGATGTCTTTCTAATTTCTTAGGGATGACCACATGGATTTTATGGACACTTGAGATTACTTGGTTTCAGGAGGGATTTTATAGCCCTACAAATACAACTTTCAGGTCAAGATTGATCAAACAGGGGCTTTGTTTTGGACGGAAAAAAAAGGGGGCTTTGTATAGCCTTCTCTCTTCTTTGATAGTGGGTCAAATCAAACTGATTCTAAGCCACTGACTACGACCAATTTGAAGTGAAACCGGCATTTGACGTATTCAAGAATCAACTGAAATCGAAGGCATTTGTGCAGTTGGAATATCAAGTTGGTTTGCTGCATCTGATCTCAAGAGATCCCGGAGCTGCTCTCTTGGGGTTGAGAGGCAGACTTGATAAGTAGACAGGAATTGAGGAATTGGCATGGTTCAGATCCTCATCAATTTTTTTGTGTTTAAACCTTCTACTACCAAGTAGCAGGATATTTAATAAGTCCCTCAAATGTTAGCTGGGTATATCTTTCTAATCTGATTGCAGCATGTGTTTGTTTCTTATCAAGTGAAGAAATCATCTGAATGTCCTCAATGAATGTTAAATTGTATTCTAAATGCTGTTCCTTACTATGTAGATGGTTAGCTCGTGGACCCGCACTCCTGTGTTAAGTTTTGGTACTGAAGAGAAAGAGTGGCTGCTTAACCTTGTAGAGAGAGTGAAGACAAGATCTAGCTGTTGATGCTGTTGCAGCCTCGAAATGTGATTGGATTATTCCTTTTTGTGCCATTTTTCTTCTTCTCTTATTGGTGTTTAGATTAACATGTAACATCAAGTAGAGTAATACATGTAGTTTTTGTTGACTTGATTAATATGTATTGTATTTATTTTTCTTAAATTGTGTTCTTTGAATACTGTTAGCTTTTTTGAATTTTCTTTGTATTCATGTATTTGTATGGTCTTTCAGGAATAAATATAATATAATAGAAAATATAGGGTTTTTTTTTTAAAAAAATTAACGTAATTGGTGGCGGTAAACAAAAACCGCCACTAATGGATAGAAAATCACAAGGGAATTTATATAGAATTCGAACATAATCAGTCGCGGTTGTATAAAAACCGCCAATAAATTGTGTGGTTACTAAATAAGCAACTAAATTGTGGCGGTTTCCTAACTTACCGTCACTAACTAAGTATTAATGGTGGCGGTTTCATGTATAACCATCACTAATTATTAACATTTAGTGGTGGTTTTTCCTCCAGCATATTCATATTAATAGTGGCGGTTTTATAAACCGCCACTAAACAAATGGTGGCGGTTTTGTCTACTTTTCGTGGCGGATAGAACCGCCACGAAAACCCTTTTTTTTGTAGTGAGTGAGTATCTTCTGAAGTGGCCTGCCAAAGTGTACCTTCAGAAGTTGAAGGTAGTGGTACATCATCTTGTCTGGACCAGGCACGGGTAGGTGTAGGTTAGAATTTGGAAGCCTCCACGAGAGAGAGAGAGAGAGAGAGAGAGAGAGAGAGAGAGAGGACCTTGATCATTGAGTTTGTTACGGTTGAGAGAATTTTCTACGTCTCCTGTTGTGTGCCAACACGTAACTTTTGCATCAACATGAACATCTAGCACTGCTCCAGCCATGTTTACACATACACACAATTTTTAAATGAGGTAGGCAGAAGGAATTATTCTCCATTTGTGTTGATTAACAGTGGAGCTAAAAGAGAATAGAAAATACTTCACATGAGTTCTTTTTTGGTAAAGAAGAAATACTTACATGAGTAGATGAAATAGGAGCTAGAAGAGAATACAAAATACTTCACATTAGTTCTTTTTTGGTAAAGAAGAAATACTTACATGAGTAGATGAAATAGTATCCTATGTTCCCAATGCTTAGGGCTGGCAATGAACTTCTGAATGCAGTTTTCTTCTCTGCGAGTGTTTCCGAGGCTATCCATTTATCTTCCTCGATCAAGACTATAGGCTCTTTTTGGTATCAATTATCATTGTCAATTATGAGAAATTTTCATTATTTTAAATTGTTTGGCATCTATTCTGAATTTTAGTTTTATTTAAAATAATAGAAAAACCTCCAAAATTCATAATGAACTTTTTGTCCATTATGGATTATGATGAGAATTTCATTATCTTCATTTGTGTAAGTTTACGTAAAGTTCTATAAGTAAGATGAGGGTAAAATAGTCAATACACATTCTTTTATAACAACCATACTTTTTCCTTCTTTTCTCACTTGTTTACTATCATTTTTAACAATCTTTTATCTTGACACCAAACTTATTTTCCATTTCATAATTTATTTTCGATAAAATTCACCAAACCATTTTTCATTATTGACAAAAAATGAATTCTTGTACTTATTTATTTTAAATAGGCATAATAGAGAATGAGAATTGATACCAAAAAGAGCAAATGTGGGTATTTCTGTACTAGTTCAAGAGCTAGGTCTGCAGTACAAATAAAGTATTTAATTAATTTTGAAAATTATTAGGAAAGCCAACATTCAATGGTCTGTAAAACCTCAAAGATCAATTAGTTTAGGTCCCTATTGATCAGACAGATTAGTGGATTCATCAGCTCTAAATTAGGGAAGATTCTTTTTTACTTAACAATAGAAATCAGCCAAAAAAAGAAAGACCCCTTTGGGGGTGAGATATATAGTACTAATAATACTTACCATAGAAATCACCCCGAATTAGACAAGTAAGAATTGTAGCTCTAGGTTTTTCAAGCTTGCTAGCACGGTCTTGCTTCTTAGTATCTACATCTTGGCATATGGTGATCGGGTAAAGATAGTTCACCACACCTTTGTTGCCGGCCATTGCGGCAATGTTTATTGGAATTTTTCCTCAGTAGAATTCGCTTTCAAGGAACACTAGTTTCTTATCATTTTCTACCATGGCCTTGACTATCTCTTCATTCCCCTTAGAAGCAGCAATGTGGATGGCTGTTCTACTGTTTTTTTCTTCTCTTGATAGATCATCTAGAGACATCATGTTTATCATTTCTTTTGCAATTTCAACTTTTCCTTGTTGAACTGCCACATGAATTGGAAGTTCTCCTCTCGTTGTGAGCCTAGCTCGAAGAGCTTCCTTATTTTCCGAGAGCAACTCAGACGTAGTCTTTCAGTTGCCATCAACAATAGCTTTGTACAAAGGTAGACACCATGTGTAAGCTGTGCTCCTCTGAGTTGTCACTGCCAAGATCAACCACTTTCTTTTAAGCTGCTAGCTGAGTTCTTTATGTACATACTATATTTTAAATTAGAATGAACATTCAGAAATCAGTGATGGGCTAGGCCTAAGCCCTTTTGCCATCATGGATCTCATGAATTGGGTCATCTAAGTTGCCCACAAAAATGTTGGTGCGGATCCATCTTTGGTGTTAGGTACAATTAATGGAGTGACACATAACATTTTATAACTTGAAATACTGTAGGTGAAGAGAAAGTTGAAATCATGCGTGTACATTGATTACTTACCTAGAGTAGTACTTGTTGGATAAATGAATTCAAACATGATAACTAGTTGGCTCCAAATATGTGTGACATTGTCTAGTTCGTCAATGTATGGTAGTGCCCTGGCTCCACATTTTTTTCTGAATACTGATATAATTTCTTCCTTCTTCTTCTGCCAATCCTCATCCTCCTCGCTGGAAGTATCATCTGGCTGATGTTTTGCTCCAATCACATAATCCCAAAATCCTTTCTCCTTCAAGAAGTTTTCCATGCTATCTTTCCAAGTCTTGTAGTCTTCTTCTGTCAGAGTGGGAATCTCGTCAAGATCATCATCTGTTGATGATACATCAGTTTCTCCTAGGAAGAAAGTAAATCCATTTATATTATAGATGTTAGAATGAATACTGAGAAGTAGAAAATAAAAATTGAATGAACATAGAAATTTCACGTGGTTCCCCTACCAACATGTTGTGCTACGTCTACAAATGAAATACTTTTCACTATGAAGGAAGAAGGTTATAGTGGAGACCTCTCAATCAATCACAAAACTCACATAGAGTTCTAATAGGGTAAATGGGTCGACCTGTCAGCTTGGGTCGTACCATATCCAATGGGAGTATGCCACCCCCCCCCCCCCCCCCAATTCCAAAAATGAGATCAGTGATAGGCTCCCAGATCTCTCCTCCTATCATAGATCTGGGTCAACCCTTATCCGATGGGGTACGCCCCCCCCCCCTTCCAAAAATGATATCAGTGATAGGCTCCCGGGTCTCTCTTCCTATCATAGATCTCACAAATCAAGTCATTTAGATTGCCCACCAAAAATATGTTGAATCAGATGAATCCTCAATGCCGGATACAAGAATTCGGGTTACACATAATAGATAAAAACAAAATGATTGAAAATAAGATAGTAATTGTTAAGTTTCTGCTTTAACATTGCTTACCTGTCGTGTTTGTTGTATACATGTAAGCCAATTGGCCCCAAATATGTACCATGATGTCTTGCTTTTCAAGATTTTTTAGTTTCTCATATTCACACTTGCTCCTGAATAATGATATGATTTCTTTCTTCTTCTGCAGCCAATCTTCATATTCTTCGTTGAAAGTATTTTCAGGTTCACGTTTTGCTCCAATCACATAATCCCAAAGTCCTTTTTTCTTCAAGAAATTCTCCATTCCATCTTTCCATTCTTTATGGTTTTTCTCTGTCAGCATGGGAATGTCTTCATAGCTGAGCCCTTCTGTTTCTGATGACACTTCAGTTTCCTTCCGTCCTTCCATACCTATATATGAATGAACAAACCAAATTATACATTCTTCAACTAACATGTATAGAAACCTACTTCAAGAGTACCAGAAGAGGTTTTTCTTTGGGGTAAAAATGTACCAGAAGAGATGATTCCATGGATTCTGTAATTTTGTGCATTACCTTCCAGGACTTAGCAGTAATAGAGTGCTCTTCTCCTCCTCTAATTGCGGAGTGAGTATTGGATGCAGAACAAGAAATGATGCTTGCTATTGATCAAGCAAAATGAAAACAGAAAACATAATTCGAACTGAGTGAACTCTGGAAGAGAAATCTTCTGCCTTGTGACTACATTCAAACTCTTCTTTATTTATAGATGTAAAAAAGGAAAGACACAGGTAAAATAATTTAATACAGAAGGAATTAAATAAGGATGCAATTTTAATGCAAAATTGAACAAAGGTATATGCATTATATACAGATAACTTGAGAATACAGGTACCCATCCATCACAAGATACAAAGAGATGTGTTATACATTGATAACTTGCGAATACAGCTACCCCATAACTTGAGAATACAGCTACCCTTACTTCACAAGATTCTTGGTCTTTCCAACCCAGCCAGACCTAACAGGGATTTTCTTATATGCACAGATGGTGCGTGGCGAGTCACCTGCAGCACAAGGAGCATGTGGTTGTATTGTATAGGACCCTGGGAGTGCTTTTGTCGAAGCAAAGACGAGTGAGCAAAGGCGACCTCGGCCTCTATGGTGGAACCTAAAGCTATTCGCGATGCAGTTCTTGTTGCAATTTCAGTTCAATAATTTCGAATTGTAAACCTGCTATTTTAGCCATCAATAGACAGCCTCTATCTTTAAGTTTTGTGATATAACTAGGTCTAGCAACATTTTGGCAGATTAACTGGCAGGTGCAAACAAATTTTGTCCTGATAAAGTACATTTTCCACCCCCCCCCCCCAAAAAAAATAAAAAAAAATGAAAGGAAAAAAATCTTAGATTGAAATCGGCCTGAAGCCATGTGTTAGACTTGGTCTTTGCAGAAAGAGAGATTTCCGGCATGTGTCGGTGGGGTAGAAAGATTTTAGGGGTTTGGCGGTTTTCGGCGAAGGTGGACACTTTTTAGCAAGGCGTGGGTAGAAGATAGGTGAAGGGATTTTTCTTTTACACACCTAAGGGTTAGGTATGGGAGGGTTTAAATGGGTGTAATTATGTCATTATACTTAAGTGAGGGCTATATGATCATTTAATTTATGAGTTAAAAGAATTTTGGATGAAATTTTAACAGTGTGCAACTTGTAATTTTAAAGTGTATAATATGTGATTTAGGCCACTAAAGTGAAGTATTTAGAGTTTAATTCCCACTAAGGTGTGTGACCTATAAAAAAACTTGGGAAAAAAAATGATTCTAAAACTTAATTATTAAAGGTGTTTGCATAAAAATGTCTCTAAATATCTACAAATAGTGGCACTTTTTAGGCATTTATTAACATTGTCTCTAAAATAAGACATTAAATACAATTTTTTGTTAGTGCCTCAGAAAAATATTTTACAGATGTTTTTAAAGCCTTACTTTTTTATAGTATAATTGTGTCAATATCAATTTGAAAGGTCCGAAACACATTGTACTTATTAGTTCACGGTTGTTACATTGTGTCAATATCAATTTGAACTTAACGATAAAATTCAGCCATATCATCAAAGTGGAAAGTCCTTTGCACATTGCGATCAGACTATAAGAGGATAATAAAAAGGAGACCAACTAAGAAAATTTTAGTATCATATAAACTAAATAATCAGACTACCTTATAATTCCTATAGAAGATTGCTTCTTAGCTATACACATTTTTGATCAAGTATGGATGAAATGACATACAAGAAATATGTTATGAAATTTAATTCCTTATGATTCTTATCACTTTCTTTTGACGTACATGATAACAAAGTATGAAGTTGGATATAAAGTCTTTGTATAAGGACAATGATTTGAGTCAAATCTAGATTGTCCTTGTATAAAAACATTTTCTAGATTTAGTACAAGTCCATATTTAAGTGGCCATATGATGTGAACACAAAGATCCCCTGGCCAAAATCTCAAGTGGAGCCCTTAGTATGGTTCCAAGAAACTACCCTAAGCTACTCGACCACCTTTTGGAGACTAAATGGGCATTTTGCCCTTTTAATGTTTTTATAATTTGAGTTGAGTCCAAATTAGTAAGTTAAGTTGAGTTTGATTTGATTTGAAGAGTTCTACTTTGTTTTAAATTATTTTAAATGAGTCTTAAGTTATCTTAATTATTGTGTTTTATAAGTTAATTTATAGTTTGATTAACATTTGTGTTTTAGTAAATTCTAAATCTAGGGTTGAAGTCTTCAAGTAATTATATTCCGTTTTAAGTGTCGTGGTCAAGAGGTGGGACTCTTGTCCATTAGGGAATCCCAACCTAAGTCAGTGTCTTTGTTTGAAGGTTATAAATAGCCCATTTGTGCATTGTAATTTTCAGTTTTTGATGAATAAAGATTATTGAATTATTGCGGCCAGAATTGTTGATAGGGATCCTTTGAGGGGGATTCTGTGGTCGTCTAGTTCTACATTTTTCAAGCTTTTTCAATCCAGTTTTGCAACTCCTTCAAGCATCTTCAGCATTCAAGCAATAATTCCAGCAAGCATCCTCAACCTACAAGTAAGTACAACAGCTTCCCCAACCCCTTTTAGACTCCCTTCCCCTTGCCCTGGGATCACACAATCAGCCCTATCATTAATTTCCCAATTAAACCAGCTTCCCTTAATGCAGAAAATTTCTGCACTTCATCTTCTTCCTTAAGAATTCTACAGAATTTTTAAAACTCTAAAAATCCAGACCTGTCCACACTCCTGGCCTTACTTTATAATTCAAACTTATAGACACTAGTTCTGAAATTACAGAACTAGCAAGGATAGCCCATCATCCACCCTAGCCGAGCCATCACAAAGCCTTAAATTCTGATTCATAAAAATATCCAGAAACCTGCTTACATTGTAACTGAGGTTGAGAGTGAAAACCCCTTTGAAACCCTAGAATTTTCATTCTTCTTTGCTGGAATTTCCTGGGAATAAAACCTAAACTAGGGAAATTACTTCCATACCTTTAGCCCTAGACCATTGTTTACATCATCATACTCTTCAAATATTCGTTATATTTATGATATATAACAAATTAATGCTCCAATACCTAAAGTTGCAAAGCTCTTTTTATAGAATAGACTGGCCCTTCTTCAAATTTTGATAGGTTTTTCCATCGAGCTATTTAATTTTACTTTTTTTTTTTTTAATAAAAGATGAGCTTTGTTAAAAGAAGAAAAATAAAAAAGATTATAAGGAACATTAACGCTTAAACTTGCAATAATAGTTGCACCCAATAGCTGGTAAATTTTACTTAATACACAGTCACACAGGATAGTTCCTCTACACATTGTTCACCATAACAACACACCAGTGGGTGATTAATTACTAGTACACCCTTTCATGCATGCTTATTTGGTTCTCTTCCCAAAGACATCCGAGGAAGACGTGTTAAACACCAATTGCACAAATAATGAAAGTTCCACCAGTGCATATATACTGATTGGGATAATTGCTAGAATGACTATTGGGAAAAAGACCCATAAACGAACCTCGGACGGAAGCATAAACAAGACAGCTGCCACAAAAGATATCATCATCCCCACTATAGAGATGAAGAGAGATGAAAGGCCCAACACTAGCATTCGAGGCAAAGTTGACAAGAAATCTTCTTCTGCAAATTGTGAAGTTATGATGGCTAGAAACATCAACAATGAAGCAACGGAAGAGGACAGTGCTAGCACATTTGATATGACAAAAACTGTAGAAAACTTGTCATGTATGTATTTATCGGCTTCTCCTCCTCCTCTTGTAAGAATACGGCCAGAGTCGATACCTGGTATTGTAAACACTGCTGCAAACATTATGGTACTAATCAACGTTGCTACCACCATACATTGTGTTGATGGATCCTTCATCCATTTTGCTCCTTCCCCTAGTAATTCTTTATGCTCTTCTGTGAATATTGCTTTTGGTGTTCGGCCATTTTTATCTTCAATCCAATGATAGTTGGATTTCATAATATATTCCACTTCCTACATGTAGATGAAAAAGAACTCTTAAAATTCAGATACATGCATCATGGTCATGACTACTCAAACTTTGAATGCACGAATTGATGACTACATGAAAAGCAAAATGAATCACCTTACTCCAGAGTAGCTCACGTTGCATTTGAAGAGCTGCACCAGGAATTTGATTCAGCCTTTCGATATTAGCTGGTGTTTTGGCGGCTAAATGTGATATGTAGTCTCCTGATTTATTGGGCATTAGTGCAAGATCATTCTTCAATGGGCCTACATGATGAATAAGCCCAAAAATCTTGCCTTGGCGGTGTTTGATTGCATAGTGGAATATTGTTGCATCATCTTGTGAGCCTGATCTCAAAAGTTGAGGACAGGTCTCGATGCATTCTTTGATGAATTCAACTGTTCCATTCTTGGTTGCCCAAAACATTGCGAAAGGAGGCCCTGCCTCCACCTGCTCGACTTTATCAACTTCTAATAGCATTTCCCCCCATATTTCTTTTAGTAGCTTTAAGGCTTGAAAATGCTTCAACTTGTCTTCATAAATGTCCTTGCAACTAGGCACTGTTCACCATGCATCCACTGTAGAGAGTGAGTGATTATCTTTCAATGTATATGATGATGTGATGGCGGGTCCGGATCACCTTCTTGTTGGGGGAGCATGCATTGCTTCCTGATGTTTCTTCACCCCCCTATAGGGGTAGCACCCACGTATGACCCACTACAGGTTGCATTTGAAACCTTTCATTAGTATTTTGACGTAGGCTATACATCTGTTGTGTTGTGAAAAAGCATCAGGGAATAAAACAATATGTGTTCCTCCGACAGGGAGATGATCATGACTGGCTAATGGGGAAGGGTGATGCTCCATTTCTTACCTGATTTAATAAGTATATTCTGAAATGGCATGCAAAAGTGTGACTTCAAAAGTTGAAGACAGAGGTTCTTGCTTGGACCAGGCATGGGCTCGTCAGTGGAATCTGTAGTTGTAGGTTAGAATTTAGATCCTTCCCACCTAACCTGCTCATACAGCCATATACCGCTACTTATATGAGTGTGAGACCCAATGCCTTGCCTTGCCTTGCCCTAACACAACCAGGCCTGCAAGTGTGGGTCCCACACTCATGGAGAGGATCTGGACTTGAATTTGAAAGCACCACGAGAGAGAGAGAGAGAGAGAGAGAGAGAGAGAGAGAGAGAGAGAGAGAGAGAGAGAGAGAGAGAGAGAGAGAGAGAGAGAGAGAGAGAGAGAGAGAGAGAGAGAGAGAACCTTGACTATTTTGTCCGTTGGAGTTGAAGGAATTTTCTACATCTCTCATCGTGTGCCAAGTATTTTTTGCATCGACATGAACATCTAGCACTGCTCAGGTCATATTCATACGTATAGAGAGAATTTTTACTTCAGATAGGTAGAATGAGTCATTTTCCATTTGTGTCGATTAACAGTAGAGCTAAAATCAACATTAAAAAAAAAAAAAAAAAAAAAAGAAGAAGAAAACTAAAACTGTGGAGCTAAAAGAAAATACAAAATACTTACACGAGTAGATAAAATAATATGCTATGTTCCCGAAACTTATGGTTGGTAATGAACTTTTGAATGCCGTTTTCCCGCCTGCGAGTTTCGTCAAGGCTATCTGTTCACGGAACTTGGTCATTACTAAATGTGGGTACTTCTGCACTAGATCAAGAGCTAGGCCTGCAGTACAAATAAATTATTTAATTAAAAATAAAAAATTATTGGGAAACCCAACATTCAAATGAATTAATTTGGTTGCCTATTGATAGACAAATAAAGTGGATTCATCAGTTTTAAATTAGAGCAGATGCCACTTTTACTTACAACACCCCTGGCCCGTAAAAAAAAGAAAAGAAAAGAAAAAAAGATAAAAAAAAATAGAAAACCTTCTTGGAGTGGGAGATATACATAAAGATATATACTTACCATAGAATTCACCCTCAATTAGATAACTAAGAATTGCAGTTCTAGAATTTTCAAACTCGCCGTCACAGTCTTGCTTCTGAGCACCTACATCTTGGCATATGGTGATCGAGTAAAGATAGTTCACCACACCTTTGTTGCCGGTCGTTGCGGCAATGTTTATTGGAATTGTATCTCCATAGAATTTGCTTTGAAGCAACACTAGTTTCTTATCTTTTTCTACCATGGCCTTGACTGTCTCTTCATTCCCCATAGAAACAGCAATGTGGATGGCCGTTCTACCGTTTTTGTCTTCTCTTGATAGATCATCTACAGACATCATGTTTATCAATTCTTTTGCAATTTCAACTTTTTCTTCTTGAATTGCCACATGAATTGGAAGTTCTCCTCTCGTGGTGAGCCTAGCTCTAATTGCTCCCTTATTTTCCGAGAGTAACTCAGACATAGTCTTCCGGTTGCCATCAACAATAGCTTTGTACAAAGGTAGACACCATGTGTAAGCTGTGCTCCTCTGAGTTGTCCCTGCCAAGATCAACCACTTTCATTTAAGCTGCTAGCTCAGTACTTAATGTACATACTGTATTTTAAATTAGAATGAACATTCAGAAATCAGTGATGGGCTAGGCTTAAGCCCTTTTGCCATCAGGGATCTCATGAATTGGGTTATCCAAGTTGCCCACAAAAATGTCAGTGCGGATCCATCATTGGTGTTAGGCACAGTTAATGGAGTGACACATAACATTTTATAACTTGAAATACTGTAGGTGAAGAGAAAGTTGAAATCATGCATGTACATTGATTACTTACCTAGAGTAGTATTTGTTGGATAAGTGAATTCAAACATGATAACTAGTTGGCTCCAAATATGTGTGACATTGTCTAGTTCGTCAATGTATGGTAGTGCCCTGGCTCCACATTTTTCTCTGAATATTGGTATAATTTCTTCCTTCTTCTTCTGCCAATCCTCATACTCTCTGGAATTATCTTCTGGCTGATGTTTTGCTCCAGCCACATAATCCCAAAATCCTTTCTTCTTCAAGAAGTTTTCCATACTATCTTTCCAAGTCTTATAGTTCTTTTCTGTCAGAGTGGGAATCTCGTCAAGATCATCATCTGTTGATGATTCATCATTTTCTTCTGTCAGAGTGGGAATCTCGTCAAGACCATCATTTTCTTCTGTCAGAGTGGGAATCTCGTAAAGATCATCATCTGTTGATGATTCATCAGTTTCACTTAGGAAGAAAGTAAATCCATTTATATTATTGATGCTAGAATGAATACTAAGAAGTAGAAAATAAAAATTGAATGAACACAGAGATTTAACGTGGTTCATCCACCAACGTGTTGTGCTACGTTTACCGATGAAGAACTTTCACCATGAAGGGAAAAGGTTATAGTGGAGACCTCTCAATAAATTACAAAACTCACATAGAGTTCTAATAGGGTAAATGGGTCGACCCATTAGGTTGGGTCGTACCATATCTAATGGGGGTACACCCTTCCCCAACCCCCCCCTACCTCCCCAATTCTGAAAATGAGATCAATGATAGGCTCCCAGGTCTTTCTTCGCATCATAGATCTCACAAATCAAGTCATTTAGATTGCCCACCAAAATATGTTGAATCAGATGAATCTTCAATGTCGGATAAAAGCATTCGGGTTAGACATAACAAGTAAAAACAAAATGAATGAAAAAGAAAAGATAGTAATTGTAATATTTTTGCTTTAACATTGCTTACCTGTCGTGTTTGTTGTATACATGTAAGCCAATTGGGCCCAAATATGTACCATGATGTCTTGCTTTTCAAGATTTTTTAGTTTCTCATATTCACACTTTCTCCTGAATAATGATATGATTGCTTTCTTCTTCTGCAGCCAATCTTCATATTCTTAGCTGAAAGTATTTTCAGGTTCACGTTTTGCTCCAATCACATAATCCCAAAGTCCTTTTTTCTTCAAGAAATTCTCCATTTCATCTTTCCATTCTTCATGGTTTTCCTCCGTCAGCATAGGAATGTCTTCATCGCTGAGCCCTTCTGTTACTGATGCCACATCAGTTTCCTTCTGTCCTTCCATACCTATATATGAATGAAGAAACCAAATTATACATTCTTCAACTGACATGCATAGAAACGAACTTCGAAAGTACCGGAAGAGGTGTTTACATGGATTCTGTAATTTTGTCCTTTACCTTCCATGTCTTAGCAGTGAAGCAGTGATTCTCTCCTCTTTTAATTAAGTAGTATTGGATGCAGAACAAGAAATGGTGCTTGATATCGATGAAGCTAAATGGAAAGAGAAAACAACATTCGAATTGAGTGAACTCCAGAAGAGAAAATTTCTACCTTCTAATTACTCTTAATAGTGTAACAAAGAGTACCATATAACTAGGGGCAAGTCTTCTTCCCTGCAAAGAAAGCTAAGATCTGTTCTCTCGCCTGCGATTAGGCTCTTCTCAAAGCGATTTCCTTGGCAAATCTACATTTTCTTCTCCACTGTTTTGTAACACCACACATTATTCTCCATTGTGAAGCGATGATTTCTGCCTCGTTGCCGAGTTCTGTGGTTAATACACGATCTCCTCTACTTCTTATCTCCATTATACTCCTTGACTTTCAGTACTTTATACCACTTACTGTCGGTAGTTGGCTTCTTTATTACTTACCTATTTTTTGAGGTCTTTATGCTACTTACTGTCCGTAGTTGGCTTTCTTTATTACTTACCTGTTTTTTGAGGTCTTTATACTTCTTTGTTTCGGTAGTCGGGTAGTTGGCTTCTTTATTACTTACCTATTTTTTGGGGGTTTTTCGTGCTGCTCACTTAAATTGGGACAAGACTCTTGTCCGCCAACTTATAAAGCAAAATTTATATGCTACCCACTTCCCCACCATTTTAAACAATTACAAGTTATTCATTGTTATATTTTGAAGTTTTGATGGACCTAAACACTCCTAAATGACAATAATGCACTTCACTCACCCTTAACTGGACGAAGGAATTCTCTTTCACCTATCTTCTACATGATAACATCTCTACCATAGATCGTGAGAGAAAATTGTTGCTTTACGCTAAATCAGTAAAAGGCCTGAATGAGCCACAAGAAGATGATTCTTCGTCATTTGAAACCCTAACTACCGCTTCAGTTGGTGTTACTTGCAAATGTTCGTTTGGTTTGGAAGATGAGTAGCCAAATTCATCCCCTGGCTAGGATTAGTTGATGTGAAATGAAGAAACATGATCAGATGAAGATTTGAATTTGAGATTGTTTTCCATTCTAAGAAAAAATGATGCAAAACGATACTTGCATGGAAATCGAGATCTGCATTCTCACACATCCTTTTTGATGGTAACGGCATGGTCGATCCTGCAAAACCGGTTTTATGACTCCTAATTGAAGATTCATCACCACTCAAAGAGCTCTCGATCGGTGGAGGCGAAGTGGGAGATCAGGGGACTACCTGATTCTCTCCACCTTCATCTTCATCATCATGATCATCAAGATCATCAGTGTATATATTAATCTTCATTTTCATCCTTGTCAGCATTTAATTCTCAGATGATCTCATCATCTTCGTCATTTGCTCTTTTGCTTTCTTGATTTACTTCACTTCCTTCATCTATGGGATTTCAGATATTCGGACACTTTTGGCAAACTGAGATTGTCCATCCAACCATAGAACCTGAAGCTTTCCAAGGTTTGGCAATTGACAGACATGGCAGAGCAAACTCGTCGATTGTCTTGTAACGAGGAAGTTGGCACAATGAACCTTGGCATCACAGTTCCAACACAAACTCGGCTGATTGGACTCATAATACATCCTGTAGGATGGTTACACAGTTCACATTTCTTCATCCATAAACTTCCTTTCTTGGTTCTCTACTTCTCTCTTGCAACCGAATTCGAAAGGGAAAATGAGTTCAGGTGACTTAGAGTGAACCAGGGAGTTTGTTTGTAAATTTGAAAAAAATGGTAAAATAAAAAAATTCTGTCAACCCCATGGGAAAAATGATCATTTCAATTTCAAAGTCAATTTAAGAGTAATAAATTTTCAAAATGGCTAGTGTCGGCAACATGCAAATTTTGTCACTTAAGTAGATAGACAAGAGTTGTGGCCCAATTTGAGCGGGCGGCATGAAAAAAACTCTAGTTTTTTTTGGAAAACTAACAGCAACATCTGTGATTCGTCTCTTCTATTTCTTGCAATATAGGTTGTGTTTATAATTTCCTTTCTTGGTAATAGCATTTCTCTAGGGTCCGGTCCATTACGTGAATCCTTTTCTTTTGACTTGTCCATTCTTGAAGCTTTATTAGAAAACCTATTAAAGAAAAAAAACACAAAGGGCTTGGAATGGGATATGATGATTATTGGAAAAATCTTCTCATCCAAAGATTCATAGCTCCAGTTATAAGTAGTACCCTTACTGAGACACGAAGTTTGAACAGAGTGCTGTAGGTTAGGCAAATGGGCAGCCATCATTTCCTTATGCAACTAGCAGATTTGGGGAAATTGTAACAACGCTCAACTATGGACGGTGGCTTGTGAAAACCATTTATTTGCTCTTTAGATTCTGGATCCTAATATTCCTTTTGAGGATGTAAGTTTTGAGAAGTTTGAAAACATGGGTACATGCTCTAAATCTTCTTGCAAGCATACAAATGGAGAAAATTGCTAGACTCATAGGGGAAAGACTGGGCCGCTTCAAGAGTATGAAGTCCCCTAAATCTCTGAGGCTGCATTTGTTTGTTGGAATAAAGGTGGGGTGGGAAAATTCTTGAAAAAAATCAAATTTTTCTTACTTTTCCTTTAAATTCTAAAAGTGTAAATTGTTGGAGTGGGAAAGTGAGAGACAAGCTTCCTTAAATCAAAGAAACTTGTCTGATGAGGTGGCAACTCAACTTTCCCACCCTAAGCCTTTTCAAAACCCCACAAAATGTGTGGGACTTTGTGAAAAAGTTTGAAAAAGTAAAAAGTGAGACCCACTACTATCACTTTTCTACAAAACCCTTTCCTTTCCTTCACCCCACTATACATGGGGCCCACATGTTTTTTTTCCCACCCCACCTTTGCAAACAAACGCAGCCTGAGGGATTTTGGAAAACCCTTTGCTATCTGTGTGGAAAGAAAGATACTTGAGCCTATTAAACTTGGAATGAGGTTTCCATGTCTTAGAAAGGCTCCAATCTGGATTGCTATACTGTACGTTAAGCTTCCTTTAATTAGTTATTTTTATGGAGTTATTGGACACGATTCTAGGAAGTATGAGGTTAGATTTCTTATTGTAAATGGCGGTCATCCAAGGTTTCAATCCCTAACAGAGTGACTGTGTAAACTTTTGCAATAGCACATCTAGGGATTGGCTATGTTTAGGAAGCCTGGAGGCTTGATCATCGGTTGCAAAACAATGTTTTTTTCTTGCTAAGGCTCTATTGATTGAGCATGGAGTTTCGCCTACCTAAGTTGAACGAGGCATTCACTGTAGCTCCATCATCACTCATTGACTATGTAGCTGATTTGTTAAGGACCAAAGATGATCAGATAGAGATAGTTTCCTATAACTCAAACTAGCTCAACGGTGGCCACCGAGAAGAATTACTGTTACAAACCCTAAATGAGGAGGGAGTTGACATGGGTGTGCGCAATGATTTGTGTGATTCAAGTCCGCTTCAATTAAGCCCGTACAGGTTGATTGAAAGAGTCTCACTGCAGGATAGTATTCCGGCTCAAGTCCATGTAATTTTAGTTGATGAAGAAAGTTTTTTTTTTTTGGTAAACAGTTGATGAAGAAAGTTAGTCTGGTAGTAATCACAAAACCAGGACAATAAATAATGGTAAAGCTTTTTGAAATGCTAGCTCACTTCAAAAAATTGAAGTCCATGTCTGTTGAGGTCTAGGAAAGTAATTTCCAATCATTAAATCTTAATGGGCCAAACTCTCTTTCTATAAAGGGTCACTCAGAAATCAAGCCTATTAATGAGAAAGTGAACTATTTGTCAATTATGGCTTTATTGAAGGCTCTATTTTTGCTCTCAAAGACATTCTAACTCTTGATGACTTTTTGGTAGTTTCTAACACAACATAATGCTATCCTAGTCTTAGAGTCCTCAAAAAATGAAACCCTTAATGAGGGGGCTTCATACAGGGGTAAGGAAATATTGGGACAGTCCAATGGGTTTGGAGAGAAGGTGGAAAACCACTCAGATATTTCCTGAGCGTCAACAAGAGCACCCCCTATCATTATTAGAAAAATCTAGCCCTCTATTATGCCGGCTTCTTTAGCTTCAAATCTAGCCTCTATTGAGGAACCACCCAATTCTGATTCAGATCAAACACTTCCTAATGAGAAGAAAAGGCCTTCATCCTCTTACAAGATCACTGAGCAACTAAAAAAAATTAAGGCTGGAAGTTGAAGGTTAGGTTTTTTGGATTGTTTACTTTTGGCTCATGTGGGTTGGTTTGGTGGAACTACAATTTTTTGGAATGATAATGTATTTCTTTCTTTAATTTCTTTGAACCCTAATAAAACTGATGTAATTATTCATGTAAATTCTTCTGGTGTAGAGTTTCAACTTTCTTTGATTTATGGGCCTCCAGAAATAGAGTATAGAGCACAATTTTGGATCAATTTGATTCATATTGGAAGCACTATAAGTAACCCTTGGATTATCATTGGTGATTTTAATGAAACGTTGTGTCATGTCGATAAATTTGGAGGTGAACCTCAAAATAAAATGGATAGATTTAGGGAGGCAATAGATAGGTGTCATTTGCATGAAATTCGATTTTATAGGTCAAAATTCTATTGGTTTAACAAGAGAAAGGGTGGGGCACTTGTAGATGTGTGTTTGGATAGAGCATTTGCAAATAGTGATTTTTTCCATCTCTTCAGGGTCGTTATCAGGCCATAGGCATGCAACAGTGGGCTCTGATCATACCTTAGTGGAAATCCTTTTACAACCATCTAGAAGAAAACCTGTTAGATTCCACTACAGAATGAAGTGGGAAGATCACCCTGATCTTCTCACCCAGATCCAAAGAAGATGGGAATGTTATGGTACTGGCTCAGACATGTTCAAATTCCAAAAGAAAATCAATAATTGTACAAAGGTTCTAAACATTGGAGTAAAAACACATTTCTATCTGCAGCCAAGGAAACTGCTAGGATCCAACTGGACTTAGAGGTTTGCCAACAACGGCCTCCTAGTGATCAAAACACTTAGGATGAATTGAGACTTAGACACCCACTGGATTTTTCTTAATTGCTGAAGAAAAATACTGGCTTCAAAGGTCTAGAATTAGTTGGTTGAGAGAAAGGGATAGAAATACTAAATTTTTCTATGCTTCCACTGCCCTAAGAAGGCAAAATAGCTCTATTCTCAAGCTTAAGGATAGAAATAGTCACTAGATCATTGAGGAAAGTTTAATAAAATGTGAAATTTGGACTCATTTTTCTTCTTTGTATAGATCTTCTGATCCCCTTCCCCCTTATGATTTTCTTGAAAGCTCCCCACAATGTATTGGTGGCTAGGTAAATGATTCTCTATATAAACCCTTCACAAATGAAGAAATTAGAAAGGCTTTGTTTATAATGAAGGGCAATAAAGCCCTTAGCAATGGTGGTCTCCTAGCTTGATTTTTTTAAAGGAATTGGGAAACCATAGGCAATGGTTTGACAAGGTATCCAACATTTCTTTGAAAGGGCCATATACTTAGAAGCCTCAATAAGACTGTGATCACCTTTATACCTAAGAGATCTAACCCTCAAGAAGTTTTCTATCTGAGACATATTAGTCTATGCACTTTCTCCTACAAGATAATTGCCAAGTGTTTGGCTAACGTTTAAAACCCATTTTAGGGAACATTGTTAGCCAAGCATAGAGTGCTTTTGTCCCATAGAGGGCTATTTATGATAATGTGGCCCATGAGTACTTGCATTTCATGAAAAAATCTAGGTTAAAGAGGGGGTATATGGCTCTTAAGTTGGACCTTTGCAAAGCTTAGATAACCTAGAATAGTCTTATTAAGGCATCCCTAAGGAGTTTTAATTTTGATGAGAAGTGGGAAAGGTGGATGATGCAATGCATCACCTAAAAGTTGATGATGCAATGCATCACCATAGTTAAATGTCACCTAAAGGTTAATGGTGACTTGACTAAGAGGATTGTCCTTCACAAGGGATTAGGTAGGGATGGTCCCTGAGTCTTTACATCTTCATTCTGTGCCAGGAAATGTTTAGTCAAAGCATGGAAAAATTTTCAGTCGAAATTACTGAAATTCCGACTGAAATATCCAATAAATCTGTAAATGAAACGAGATTTAAAAATTTTCCCTAAAGGTATATGTTTTGACCGAAACATATCAAAATTTTGTTCGAAACGTATTGAAATGTTTATGTTGAAATGTTACTTTTTTAGGTTATAAAATCAATTGCTTCGTGCAAAAAACCATAAATTTCGACTTTTCGAAAGTTTCACCTCTATTGCAAATGGAGATTTCAACTAGTTTCAAATTAATTTTTTTGAGTTTATTGCTTTCATCCTTAATTTCACCTAATTTCTGGAACTCCACCTTATTCAAACACTAGATTTGGTCATCTATGGGTGGATTTTCTCAAATCTTGCTAGGTGAGTTTCCGACTTCCCTATTTTTTTATTTTTGTTTTGTTTGTGCCTTAAATCTTTTTGGATTGCTTTCAAATTGAAGTATGTTTACTCTAGAGTGTTGATCTATTATTTTGTAGTGTCAAAATTAATTTTTGGTTCTTCCTACTTTAAAATTTTTTTTTATTAAAAATTATTTTGTAAATTATGTATATTGCTAAAATTGTTTTTGTATAGTAGATGTATAAGCTTCAAATTAATGTATGTAAAACACCTAATATTTTTTTAATTTAATTTTTATAATTTTTTTTTTTTTTTTTTTTTTTTTTTTTTTTTTTTTTTTATTTTTTTTTTATTTTAATATATTATAATTTTTTTTTATTTTTTTTTTTTTTTTTTTTTAAATATTAAAATATTTTTAATATATTTTTTTTTTTTTTTTTCATTTTTTTTTTTTTTTTTTTTTTTTTTCTCTCTCTCTCTCTCTCTCTATCTATCTATCTCTCTATATATATATATATATATATATATATATATATATATATATATATATATATATATATATATATATATATATATATATATATATATATATATATATATATATATATATATATATACTAGCAAAGTAAGACACGTGCAAATGCACGTAGCCATATGAGAGAGAAAAGATATCGAGTCAAAAAACAGAAAGAAAATTTTATATAAACTTTATTATCTAAAAAAAAAAACACACACACCAAGATCTAAACTTAACCATACTCACTGTTAAGCCAATCCTTCAATTTTGGTTAACGCATTAGTTTGTGACAAGAAACTAATATGTCAGAGTTTATTATATTAGCTGGTTTTATGGAAGAACTCCAACAACCTAGCTAGACTCAATAGTCATACAAGGAGATAGCAACTAAAGATATTATATTGGAAGAACACAATATTTAAGTCCGGCTATATTGCTATTGCATGAAAAATTGGTATTTTCAATTTTGACTAAAATGTCTAAATTATCCTTGTAAAAATTAGTAAAGAAATATCAAATAGTACAAAATTATTGGTATTTAAAACAATGATAAAGACAAAAACGGACAGAAAAAGATAAGGACTCTAAAGATAAATACAAATTTTTCCTTCTTTTGTTTGCATTTGTGTGGTCTTTTATGATTCTTCTTTTCTCATTATATCTTTGACGTTGATTTTCAGACAGTTTTGTTGTTGCCATTGTACTCTAAAGAGATAAGTAAATAAATGAATGGATTTAAAAAATATAAACTTAAATAAAGATAGTTGGCAACAATGAAATGAATGAATGGATTCAAAAATCTAGCCACATACACTTCATGCAAGATTTTCAAGCTAGTATTAACAAAAATGCTGCATAAAACAGAACTGTATCAATAGTACCTGCATATATGATGAGTGCATGTGCCGTATAATTAAGGTTACGCTTTGCTCAAGGAATCATACGAACTGCGAGCAACTGAAACAATAATATGATAAAAAGGAAAAATCAGATGAAAGGAAAGAAAGGAAACGAAATAAGAGCAAAACAAACAAAGAAATCTATTAAGCAAAAGAAACAAAGTTCAATATCTCAAACAGTGAGACCATAACCCTAGATCCTAAGAACCACAACTCTAAAACTATAACACACTATTCCTAGATCCCTAATCATTAAATCCTAGGTATAATTTTATTTGTATGGAAGTCTCCCTGCTGCCTATTTCCCTTTTTTCCCCTCCCTTCACCCTGTCGACAGCCTTGCTGTCCCACTTTTTTGGTGCATTTATCATGGGTAGAGTCGTAGAGATAGCAGAGATCTTGATGTGACAGCGTATTGCTTAATTAATTGGAATTTCATGAGGAAAATTATAATTAATAAGAAAATTTTCGGGATTTTGAAGTATGTTTTTGCTTTTAAATGGAATCGAAAAAGGATATGAAGAGTCAATTGATTTTTTTTCTAGAATGCTCCATTTTCTTGAAAAGGATAGTTTGGTCCATTTCTTTCCTATATGTTTGTGACTTTGTGTGAGTTCAATTTATGAATCTAGAAGGTAATTAATTATTATCCAAAGAATTTTTAGTATCAATCAAAAGAAATAAAAACAAAAAATTGAATCATGTGATTCCTCTAAGGTCAAGAATATCTATATAGAAGTCTCCAAAAGATTGGCTAAGATGGCAAAACATGTTATGGGTTTAAATGTATTTGGGATTGACATGTAGTTGAATCTGGACCACCCGTTCTGGTATTTTTCTTTCTTTTTGAACTACACAATTGAAACCCAAAAGGAAAAAAAACAAAAGCAAAACGGGTGATCGAGATCGAATCTCGACAACCACTTTACATCTGGACCGTTGGCAGCTCAATTCTGCTCATGATCAAAAAAAGTTTAGAATCTTACTGTTTATAAAATAAAATTTTGGAAGCGAAGTAAGAGCTTTGCCTTAGATTTTTGGTTCATCATATTTCAAATTTGTAAGATTCAGATAAGCATTACTCGAGATCACATCAACTTCACGGGCTGGATTTGAGGTTAGGATTGAACTGGCTAGAGTAAAGGGAGTGTTAACAGAAAAAGCAAAATCAGCAAGCAAATAGCCGAGAATCAACGACCACTAAATGTTCCTGCATGTCGCTCAATTGGAGTTTTAGCGTAGAAAGTAGAAACTACAATGGGAGGGGTACTTCAGTCACTTAAAGAAAAATAAAGTTAAAATATCTTGAAGGGAGAGAAAGGAGTCTGGGTGGGAGCTTGAAGGTGAAGCAAGCAAGACCTTCTCATCGCTTTACTCATTGGTGAGTTTCTAATCCTGATGCTTGTACTCTTCTACTCCTGATGCTTGTACTCTTTCACAAGGATCTGAAAAGCTCTCTTTCCCCATTCTTCACGTACTCTACCACCTCGTAGTAGTTAAATACTTGATCCGTATGTCAATCAGTATATGCAGTTAGGTTTCAGGTTCAATAAAAGCGATCTCCTGGGTAGGGCCATGATTTAAAAATTGTATCTTTCATATCCCTTGATTTCAACTTGTCGGACCCATCAATCGATTGAGATGCAACTTCAACCGTCTAAATCGTTCTGTTTTACACGTATAGGCTGCACACATGTTCTGTGATGGCTCTCTCGATGTTGTCGTGCATCGCACGGATCTCGACGTTGTGTTGGATGATTTCTTGAATGGTGTGATCTCTAAATGCTTTCTCTGGTTCTTCTATTATTAGAGATCACTGAAATTTCTGCAATTAGTTATTGCCTTAGAATAAACGGTTGTGTGAATTCATATGGAACGTGTGAAATTTGTAACAACTTCTAGATACAAATAACTTATTCAAACAAACAGAATCAAGAAAAATAATGCAAATAGATACAAATAACTTATTTAAACCGAAAGCAAACAGAGTCAAGAAAAATAATGCAACGAAACACCAAATTCTCAAACAATTCAATTCAGCAGCTCCAAGCCTTATTCTAGACGACATGTAGAGAGAATATTGGCAATGGAGGCGATAAGATCGTAAGGTAGAAGACTTACAGGCAAACCCAACATCTACTGCAATGTTACAAAATCAGGGTTTCTGCAATGTTACAAAATTCGTCGGAATGACGCAAGTAATTAGTGCGAGAGATTTCGAGAGATCGATTGATTTTGTGAGATATTTAGAGAGAGTTCTGTTTCCGCCTACCTCTTGTAGATACCAACTGGAAACCCTAAGAAATCGATCATTCCGATTTTCTGATATCGATAACAACCCTTTCATCGTCATCAAACACCAAACACTGTCTGAAAAGAGATCGCAGAAAAACACTTGAGGCTGAGCGAGTTCAGAGAGATCGCGAGGGATTATGAGCGAGAGGTATTCCGAGCGAGTTCGAGAGGGAAAGGGATATAAAGAGCGAGAGACTGAAATTGAGAGAGGTGTTAAGAAATAGTGGTGATTTAGAGAGAGATTTAGAGAGAGTTTGAGAAGGATAGGGATAAAGCAACAGAGTTTGAGAGAGATTGAAAGAGGTCAAGAGAAATCGGGATTAAAATTAAGGATAAATTCATAATAATTCATGACTACAATGTCCAAATTAGCCTTGCAAAAATAACTACAGAAATAACAAATAGTACAACATTATTGGTATTTAGAAAAATTCTAAGGACAGAAAAGAACAAAAAAAGATTTACGCAAAAGGTAGAGTACATGCTTTTATTATAGTAGTATGATATATATATTAAATTTTTTTTTTTTTTTTTTAAAAATTTTTAATTTTTTTTGTTTTATATCTAAAAATAAAAGATTATTATTAGAAGCATGTATGTAATTTTTGGAGTATATTATGGGGTTTTTTAAGATGCTTAGTCTGGTATTTCTTGTATCGGCACTATCTTTCAAAGATGTTAGAATAGCTTGGCAACACGATAAGCCACTGACAACTGATAGGAAGAAGATTGAGTGTAATTACTACAAGAAACAAATAGGAGGAAATGGGGCCACTAGACTAAATGTTCATATAGCTGGGGGAGATAAAAATGTTGTAGGATGCACTAAGGTGCCCTTAAATGTGAAGAAGGCAATGACCTCATACTTAGCAGGGGAAAGCAAAAAAGGAAAGAGAAGGGATTACAGAGGGAGGTGTTTGATGATGCATGCCTAGATGATCTTCCAAAGCTAGGAATGCAGGATTTTGATTTAGAGGTGCAAGGAGAGTATGGATTTGACCCTGATCTAGAGCTTGCACAGATCAAGAGGACGATAATGATGAGTAAGTAGTAGATGAGGATCGATGATATGAGGAGGCATCAGAGGGCTATGGGATGTGGGTCCTCTAGAGAGCTAGAAGGTATGGGAGGCACATGCAGCTCCCAAGTCCCTGTGAAGAGGAGTCGAGTGTGAGGCCGGGAGGTTCCTATCCCATGGGCCCCAACAAGGGGTCAAGCTTCATCAGCACATGCTATAGATCTGGATTTGGAGATTCTTCGCAATGATCCGGCCCTATTTAGGAGGCCTGAGCAAAAGCAGACAAAGTTGAAGCACTTGTGGGGGAGTGTAAAGGAGAAAGTGGAGATAATTTTCTCCAAGTGAGCTATGTACTGTAGTATTCCAGTACATACAGCCCAAAGGCCTACTAGGGTTATGATTGAGGAGATAGTTAGGTTTGAGAGTGATATACAGGGGCCCAACCCACATGGGATACATAATATCTATTTGCCTAAGCATAAAGAGGAGTTGAATGATTACATTAATGGATGGAAGCTCATGTGGGCTCATTATGGAGTGACTACGATGGCTGATGATTGGACTAGTCCCACTAGATAGTCCATCATCAATTTCATGTTGAATTGTTATGGGAAGACAGTGCTCCTCAAGTCAGTAGATGCTCCAGTGAGAAGAAGGATGCAAAATACATTTATAGATTATTGAAGCAAGTGGTGAAGGAGGTTGGAATGGAGAATGTGATCCAAATTGTGACTGATAATGGCTCCAACTACAAGAGAGCTAGGTTGAAGATGATGTAGAACCCCAAGTATTAAAACATGCTTCTACTTCTAGTACTAATTTTCATTTTTGAATACATATTAAAATATTACATTCATCGTAAAAAATTCGAGGGAAACTCAAGTTTCGACAAGGTGAAAATGGGAAACCTAGGTGGGAAACTGGGAAATTTCGAGGAAACTTAAGACTTTTTTGTGCAAGTTTGGACATGAAGTTTCGACAAGTTTTAAGGAGTATTTTAGGGTGGGACTTCGCATTTAAGCTAATTAGAGTATAAAGAACACATTGGCTGTATTTTGCTAAAAAAATCAAAGTAGATATGTCATTCAATGTACATAACATCAATATAGAGTTGTTCGAAAAGTACACTATAAACTTAACTACTTAAGCACATAACATTCAATATATAATTTCTAACTTCAAAATTGATGACAATAAAAGGAAAGTACAACTTAGTGCCAAGAGGAGTGCCGAGGGTGGATCCATCTTGTGAGCTGAGCAGCATTATGCCTATAACATCCTCTCCTCCAACCAACGAACATAGATATCCCATGACATTTTATACCTATGGTTGTCAAGGTAATCGACATTTGTAACTGTATGAGTCTAGTCATCAACATGCTTAAGATAACCAGTCTGAGGGAATACACAATTTGGATAGGAAAGTTCTGATGGAGGGGGTATTTGTCATGGTATTTGGGGAAACATGAAATAAACATAAAAATTGAAAATTTGGGAAAGCTACAAAATTTATAGGAAAAAGTCTCAGGTTTCCACAAAATTTTCCAGGTATCCACGAAATTTCCCATGTTACCACGAAATTTCCCATGTTTCCCACAAAATTTGGGAATTTTTTTTCTCATGAACTAGCTGGTCCAGCTGGGTTGTACCAGGTTTCGACAAGTTTCGACGAAATTTCGACAGTTTCGACCGAAACTGAGGATTTTTTTCCGGTCCTCATAGGTTTAGTTTAGCATTTTTCGACCAAATTTTGCACCATGATTACATTACATAAATACATATACTAATATACATTTGTGACTTTATATTGATGTCTTGATGGTTAGATATAGGCTTTTGGACTCCATGTGTTACTCACTATATTGGCTTAATGCTAAAGGACATAGGGAAGGTCAAGCTTGTGAAGAAGACCGTGGAGCAAGCCCGAAAAGTTAGCACCTTCATCTATAATTACATTTATGCACTAAATATGATGAGGGATAGGTGTCAGGGTGACTTAATAAGGCCAGGCATAACCAAATTTGCTACCAATTGGATAGCACTACAAAGCTTTGAGAGTAAAAAGACTGGCCTTAAGAGCATGTTCGCATCGGAGCAGTGGTTTAGTTGGAAGGTTCTTCATCCGTAGGAGGAAGGAGAGCACAGTTGACCATACTCGATGATAGTTTTTGGAATAATGTGAGGATAGTGGTGAAGATGCTTGAGCCTATGGTGCATGTGTTGAGGATGGTAGATCAACAAACATGATCTACTCTACCACACATATGGGTTATAGTAGAAAGGATGAAGCAGCAAGTTATTCAGGTCTACCCACATGGTAAAAAGAAAATCCTTGACATCATCCAAGTTAGATGGGAGTCTATGTTGCAGCATCCACTAAATAAGGTTGGTGAGTTGTTAAGTTTAGTAATCAACTTAATTTTCATTATATTATCAGTTTATCACACTACTAAGTATTGACTATTTTCGCAAGATTTGATATATGCTGTCCAAACTGTAGTGGAGAGGTTGCAACCAGATCCATCTAAAATGGTAGTCATCCTTATGGAGGTGAGATTGTGGTTTGATATTCACAATTGATAGTTTTATTCTAAGTTATTATGCATTAACCTAGTTAATTTTTTTTTTTAATATTAGATGAAGGCATTTAGGGAAGCCATTGGGAGTTTCGGTCATTTCGTGGCCATATCGGGATGGGAATCCCCCCTTGGGAGTAAGTTAATTCATTATATATTTAATTACTTCTATTTTATCTTTTATTTAGTTATTTTAGTATTGATAGGAGTTTGTGTTTGTTGCAGCTGAATGGTGGTTGCAATGTGGCCGTGACTCACCCCATTTGAGTACGATTGCATGCAAAGTTCTCTCCTAAACATGTTTTGCCATTTGTTGTGAGCAAAATTGAAGCACCTTTCACCTCATCCACATACAGAGGCGCAACCGATTGGGCGTGAAGCATCTAGAGGACTTTGTTTATCTACACTATAATATGAGACTAAGGAGGATCATATTAGATAGGAGCTCGATTGAGAGAGTAACAATATGGCGTTTTGGCCGACATATTTGAGATAGATGATGATGATAACCCAATAGTTGATTGGATCAGGGACAGTGAAGAGCCCTTGCTGGATGAGGAGGATGTTAGTTTAGTAGATAGATTGTAGAGGAGATGGGGCTGATGTGGAGGACTTCATGGCCTAGGAGGGGAGTGCACATGTAGCGCTTGCTTGTCCCTTTGTGCCACACCCTAGTGCATCCACCCATAGTGAGGATTTGATTGTCTGGTCTAACACTGAGGATGATGCAACTTAGGCCCCCAGCGATGACGATGGTTGTGATGATAACGACAACGATGATGATGATGATGGGGGGGGGGATGAGGAGGGTGTTGGACCTCATGATTAGGATTCAACTGATCCTAGGGACAGACCACCACCACTAGCATCAACACCAGCAGGACGTTAGAGTAAGGGAAGGGGAGGACGACCACTGAGATTCACATGCGAGAGTCAGTTCACCCATGTGACACAGAATTCAGACCATACTCGAGCTGCATCTCGAGGAAAAAAAATGTTTCGTCGACATATTTGAGGAAGGGGAAGGGGAGACAACATGGATATGGCACAAAGGACATGCCATCATATGGGTGTTACCATCTGACTGCTGCAAAGAGCTTGGTAGATTCTATGAGATCGATGAGCATAGATGATTCCAGAGACTCCACTTCTAGAGGATCATAATGGCATTGGCCTCTAGAGTCCTCATATGGTACTGTTGTTGAGAGTATTGGTTCTATTGGGTTGATTTATGGAGCTTATGGTTATGAACCTTATGGTGTCCCTCCTGGCTATTAGACTTAGAGTTAGCCACCAGTAGAGCCTTATGGTCATGGAGCTTATGGTGTCCCTATTCCTGCAGACAACTAGGGTGTTTCTTCATTTGTTGAGCAAATCTTCCACTTTATACCACAACCACCGCCAGCCTTTCCATATGCAGTTGAACCAAGTCCTTATCTGGAGATTCCCGACTTCCCACCATTAGGACATCTTAGGCATGTGGATGAGGCCACATAAAGAGCTGCAGTTGCCGACTACGTCGACAACTATATGGAGCAAACATTATGGGACGTGTATTGTCATTTATATGAGGTGCAAGGGGAAGAGGGAGACATGGAATAGAGTAGACTATAATTGGGAATATTCTCGCTTCTTCTTATGAATACTATATCTTTGAATGTTACATTTTTAATGTTTGTTTTTGGTAAACTAGTAGTTCCATAGTGTTTATTATGCTTGAAATAGGTAGAATGCAAGAATCCAAATAATTTTGTGTCCATATGAGGCCCGAAATTGAAGTTTGAAACTTCAGTAAAAAAATCACAAATTTTGACCGAAATTTTTTCTGAATCAAAGATTAACTTCTAATATTGGGATTCAAAGATTACTTGGCTTTAGAGTGGCTAGACATGCTCCAGAGTTAAATCATTTATTCTTTGCTAATGATTCCATCCATGATTTTTACTCCCACCACTATTCAAAATGCCCCACTAATAAATGTTTTATTGTAGAAGTACGAATCAATATTAGGGCTCCACATCAATTCTGATAAGTCCAGAGTGCTCTTCAGCTCTCACACTCCAGCAGGAACTAGACCTAAGGTAATCTCTACATTGGATATCCAGGAGGTGCAATCACATGACTCTATTTAGGTCTACTTACCGCATTTGTTAAGTCAAAATTATGTAATTTCTCCTTCGCTTTTGACAAACTTAGTGTTAAAAGCTAGGTGGAGGGAGAAGTATCCTACACAAGTGGTAAGGAAATTCTCATAAAAGCAATGGCATGTAACCTACCCATGTATGCCATGTCATGTTCTTGATGTTCCAAGACCTTTATAATAAGATCCATCAAAAAATCAGACAATTATGGTGGAAAAAACAAGGGGCAAACAATCAACTGAGTCAACTAGGAAACCTTGTGTAAGAAGAAAGCGGATGGTGGTCTGGGTTTTAAAGATTTAAACTATTTTAGGGTCTTGCTGGCTAGGAAAAGTTGGAGACTTATCACTGATCTTGATACTCTTTGGGCAAGGATTATGTCTGCAAAGTACCTTAGAAATCAGGGTTTGGTGAGGGCAGAGGTACCTAGGACTTGCTTATGGTGATGGAAATGCATTTTGGTTGCAAGAGATCTACTAATTTTGGGGATTGGGATGAAAGTTGGCAATAGGCAATCCACTTTGATTTTTTGAGAACCTTGGATCCCTTCTCTTTCTAGTAGAGGAATTGTGAGTTCCCATTGCCATATGGTCCTACTTTGGTGGGAGAGTTGATTGATTGGAATACAAACACATGGAAATCGAACCTTCTTGACTCCCTCTTCTCCCATTCTGAGGTGAGTGAAATTTTAATGTTATCCATTCTTTCCCAATCTACCACAGATGCTTGGTTTTGGACCAAACAAACCCAAGGAAAGTTTACAGTGAAGTTAGTCTATTTCCATAGTTTACCATTATCTCTAGGCACTAGCAACATTGCCTCTCCCTCTTCATCCTCTACTTGTTGGAAGGAAATTTTGAATATTCCAAATCTACCAAAATTAAAAAAATCATATGGAGGGCGGCTAGTGAAACTATTGCCACAAATGAGAATCTATTCCATAGGCAATGTAGTTCTTCCCCTTTATGCTTGTTGTATGTCTCTTATGTGGAATCTGTAATGCATGCATTGTATCTTGCCCTTTTGCACAAATTTGTTGGAAGGTTTTTTTCCCTTAGAATTGATGTGTTTGAATTTTTGGGCTTATGTATGCATGACTGGATTAACTTTATGCACTCCACATATAAACACACAAATGAATTGAAAATGGTGGATATGATTTGGAACACATTATGTTGGCTTATATGGAAAGCCCGATGGCTTTGTGTTTCATGGGAGACAACTTTCTTTAGAAGGAATAATGAACTGTTTTTGGGCATTATATAATGAAGTTCAACATGTAAATTTGACTCTTTCCCATTAAGATCTTGGCCCCACACCGACTGGTTCCAATTCACAAAATGTTGACTACCATTTTCAAGTCTATGTGGATGGCGCTTGGGACAAACAAAGTAGGAAGGAAGGTCGTGGTTGCATTATTTGGGATTGGCATGTATATTTCCTTGGTGGCTAAGGCACACTATGGACTTGGCATGTCTACAGCTGTAGTGGAACTAGAGGCGATAAGGGACAATATCTTGCTAGCGCGTTATTACTTCACATTATGTTATTCACTTGGACTGCAAAGGTCCAATTGAGGCCCTCAATGGTTGGAGTCATTCCTTGGATTGGACATGTTGCTGTGTTGTTGATGAGATCCTGGAGCATAGGAATCATTTTGAGTATGTGTTGTTTGTTTTACTAGTAGATCAAACAATACCTATGTAGATTTCATTGGTCATGGGGCAAGAATCTTTAGTCTCTCTAGAATTTGGTGGAATTACCCCCGTACTTCATATTAAATAGTTCTTTCAATGCCTCCAGAGATTTCCACCTGGAGAGCTTTATATAACTATGCTTTTGGACCCAAAAAAAGATGTAAAAGAGAAGAGACAAAGTGAACAAAGAGCTCGAGATATGCATCATATATTGATAACTCAACTTACAAAAAGAAAATATATTGATAACATGAGAATACATGAGATTGTGAAGCTGGTTGGAAATTGCACCAAACTGAAATCGGACCGAAACCCTAATTTTGTTAATGATGCATGTTTGGGCTTGGTGGTTTCAGTCCAAAACCACCCTAGACCAAGCCGTTGACACCCTAGTTGCAGCTCCAGTGCTGTAAGCAAAATCTCCATCTTTGACTCTTCGGTTTTCAAAAAACTTATAATTTGTTATCAAGACTTGATTTTCCAAGTATTAAAGGTACAACTACTTTTTTTCTTCTAAATTAGAAAAAAGGTACAACTACTTGCATACCTGCTACATTTGTTTGTTTGTTGGGTTATAATATGGGACTAATACCCATCATATGTATTGGTTTTGTTTGGGATTTATCCCAAATATGTCGCATAATCAACAAGAAACAGACAAGAGACACACAAGAATTAGTTGGTTTGATCAAATGACCTACATCCAAGGATGAGTCCAAAGGACTAAAGACAATATGCATAACTAAATCAATATCAAGAGGTTACAAGTAAGGGTGTCAATCGGTACAGTTTCGGTAATTCGGTACGGTTTCGGTGCGGTACCAACTTTGAATACCGAAAACCAGAACCGTACCGTACCGAATTTAAATGGTACGGTACGGTTTCGATATTTACAAAAACAGTTCGGTATGGTTTCGGTATTAAATCGGTACGGGAAAACGGTTTAAACACGGTATCTAGTGCGGTACAATTTTGGTACGAATGAACTTGTGCCATTTTTGTTATTAGTTCATTAAGATCCTAATGAAATTGTGATCAACCAATCGATATAATTTGAAAGTAACATAGATAAAGCAAATAAATCTAATTAATAGGAACAAAACAAGTAAATCTAAGAAGAGAAGTGAATGATGAAACGAAAATTTGAAATAGGGAAAAGGTTAAGTGTTTTAATTGTAAAATTACAATTTATATCTCTTAATTTGGTACGGTACCAATTCGGTACGGTTTCGGTATGTACCGACGGTATGAGTACCTAAAACCAGAACCGTACCGAAGAAATTCGGTTTCGGTACGTACTGTACCAAAATTTGAACGGTACGATACGGTGCGATTTTAGACGGCACAGTTCGGTACGGTTAAACGGTTTCGGTACGCAATTGACACCCTTAGTTACAAGAGTCTTTGCAAACTCTCTCTCTCTCTCTCTCTCTCTCTCTCTCTCTCTCTCTCTCTCTCTCTCTCTCTCTCTTTCTCTCGCATATCGACACACTAGTGAAGCTCTCTCTCTCTCTCTCTCTCGCATATCGACACACTAGTGAAGCTATCTCTCTCGCATATCGACACACTAGTGAAGCTAGAAACGAAGGCAAACCACTATCGAACACAAAGCGAAACCAAGGGATAAACCCTAGAACAAGAGAGAGGAAAAGAGAATTATCACAACCCAGAAAAAATAGAAAAGAAGAAACCATATTCTCTACTAAATCCTAAGGAAAAAGAAGCTAAAATATACAACCCAAGAAAGGCAGAAATGCCCCTAATGATAATTACATTTTACAAATAAAACCAACTAAGGAGAATGACAAATATGCCGCTACTAAAAGCACCTAACAAATATGCCGCTACTAAAAGCACCGTATTCGTACATTCCTCCACCTCGACGTTGATTTTGGCTGTGCATATATACTGAATACACAAAAAGACTCATAAAATAATAACATAAATGAGAAACTAAACAACAAGCACCTTCAACATGTCCAAAGCATTTTTGAACTTGCTAACAGGTACATCTTTAGTTATAATGTCAGCAGAATTCATAGAGGTATCAGTCTTCTGAATCTTAACCAAACATTTGAAGATAATATCCCTAATAAAGTGCAATCTCAAATCCACATGTTTAGTACGTTCATAAAACATATTATTTTTAGAGAGATAGACAGTACTTTGAGAATCACAATATAAAGTAGAACATAGATCACCAAAGCCAAGTTCTCCAAGGATACCCTTTAGCTAAATGGCTTCCATAACCGCCTCATATGAGTCAATATACTCAGATTCAGAAGTTTAGAGGGCAACCACATATTAAAGAGAAGATTACCAACTTACCAATTACCACAAATAGCAAACAGGTAACTAGTCAAGGACTTTCTTTTGTCAAAGTTAGCAGAAAAATTAGTCACAATAACCCACAATGTTCAGGTTATCACCACAAACCTTATCATATAATAATTTATAACTGACTGAACTTGTCAAATATCTTAAGATCCATAACTAGTAGCCCAATGAACATCATATGGCCTACTCATAAACCTACAAACCAATCTAATAGCATATACTAAATCTGGTATAGAACTAACCACGGAGTACATGAGTGAACCAACACAAGTTTGATAAAGCATTTCAGTTACAACAACATTAGTACATGATTTCAACTTGAAATGAGCAACCAAAGGGGTATCACAACTCTATAATTTGTATTTCCAAAGTTATCAATCAATTTGTGCAAATAAGCACTTGAGACAATGTAAGAAAACCTTTGGATCTGTCTCTACGTATATCAACACCAAAGATTTTTCTAATAACCCTTAAGTCCTTTATTTCAAATTCTTATTTAAGCATGTTCTCAATTTATAAATCTGAACTTTATCTTTGCATGCAATGAGCATATCATCAATATATAACAAAAGACATATGAAAGCGCAAGGTTTAAACTCACAATAGTTCACACAATGATCATAATAGCTTCTTTTGAACTTATTCATAAGTGTAAATTCATCAAGTCTTTTGTATAATTGTCTAGGGGACTGTTTCAACCCATATAAGGATCTCAATAGTAAACAAATCTTACTTTCATCACCTTTTCTAACAAATCCTTTAGGCTAGGTCATGAAAATTTGCTCCTCAAGTTTGCCATTCAAGAAAGTAGTCTTGACATCCAATTGTTCTAGGTCTAAATCACACATAGCAACAAGGGATAGAAGGACTTGAATAGAAGTATGCTTGACCACAGTTGAAAGCACCACATTATAATCAATACTTTCAGTTTGAGAGTAACCCTTAGCCACCAACCTAGCCTTAAACCTGGGCTTTCTATGCCTGCTATTCTAGACTTAAGCTTGTAAACCCACTTATAACCTATGACTTTCTTACCCTTGGGTCTATCTACAAGCTTCCAAGTCTCATTTTTAACCAAAAAATCGACCTCCTTCTTTATGGCAACCAACCACTTGAGGACCTAGGCTTAACAAACTCAAGTTCATTAAACTTAACATCTCTACTCGCAATTACCTTCTTATCCTCAAGACACCACAACCTATACCCTTTGACACCTATAGGATACCCTAGAAACAAACATTTTTACCTCTACTCTCCAACTTATCCCTACTTTGGTCGACATAGGCAATAAAACCAAAAGATCTTAACACACTACAGTCACATTCAGCCTTAGACCACCTACTCTTCGCCCACAAAAATGTCGGGGCCGATCTGTCTTTGAGGTTAGGTACAATAAATTGAGTGACACATTAAATTTTATAACATGAAATATAATAGGTGAAGAGAAATTTGGAATCATGCATGTACATTGATTACTTATTTGGAGTAGTATTTGTTGGATAAGTGAATTCAAACATGATAACTAGTTGGCTCCAAATATGTGTGACATTGTCTAGTTCATCAATGTATGGTAGTGCCCTAGCTCCACAACTTTTTTTCTTTTGAAAATTGATATAGTTTCTTCCTTCTTCTTCTTCCAATCCTTATAATTCTTGTTGGAAGTATTTTCAGGCTGATATTTTGCTCCAATCACATAATCCCAAAATCCTTTCTCCTTCAAGAAATTTTCCATGCTATCTTTCCAAGTTTGATAGTTTTCTTTTGTCAGAGTGAGAATCTCAGCAAGATCAACATATGTTGTTGATACATTAGTTTCACCTAGGAAGAAAAAAAAAATCCATTTATATTTTAAAGATGCTATAGATGTCAGAATGAATACCAAGAAGTAGAAAATAAATTGAATGAACATAGAGATTTAATGTGGTTCACACACTAACATGGTGTGCTACATCTATGGATCAAGAACTTTCACTATGAAGCAAGAAGATTAGTGGAGACCTCTCAATCAATCATTAGAATGGCATCATAAGAACTCACACTCAAACCCTTAAGGCAAAAATCCCAAAACTCACTTGGAGTTCTAATAGAGTAAACGGGTTGACCCATCAGGTCAGGTCATACCATACCCGTTGGTAGAAGTGTCAATGGTGCGTTTTGGGGTAGTTTCGGGCTGAGCTTAACTGTTTTTGGGCTAAAAAACACTCAGCCCAAATGCTACCCTTTTTTAAAATAACAGTTTTGGGTCAGTTTTAGTTTGGTGTGATTTGGGTTTGAGTTGACTAACGTTTTGGATTCGGATTGACTAACGGTTTGGACTCGGGTTGACTAAAGGTTTGGGCTAACGGGTTTGTGATATGCAAGAAAGCAAAACAAAAAAATAGTTGAGCATAAAAATTGAACCAGATAATGGGAACTCAACTCTCGGCAGGATTTCCTTGCTATGAACTGGATTGATGGCCACTTAAAAGAACTAAAAAGTAGCCCATTATTTGAGTTGGTTTCTTGAACCAAAAACCATAAATTGAATCAGTGTGGAAGCAAACTTCTCGGTGATTCAATGGACCTTATAATTGTGTGGTATCATCATATTTTGCACATATAGAAAATGAGGTAACTGATATCTTCAATGATGTCTTTCGTATATGCTAGAACTTAAAAAATTGGAGTATCATGGTGCAGAACAAGATATTATGCATGGTATTACTTTCTTAAAAATGAAGTGAATAATGAAGTTTGAGTTATACTTGAGTTATACGAATTCAACAAGAGAATATTACTTTATTCAAAATCTACCTTCTCATTACATTCAAATGTTGCTTTATAGATGCAAAAGAGGAAACAGAAAAAGGGGAATTATTTAATATAGGGGAGACTCAGAGACAGACAAGTAAAAAATATTTAGTGAAAATGCAACTAAACATAGATTAGGTATAAAATCCACAACAAGAATGAAAGCCACAAGCGTCCTTGAGAAGAACAAGAACTGAGGAAGAAGAAAAACGAGAGAAGAAGGTTTCTTTGCGATATACCTATACCAGGGGCAGCCTGTTGGAGGAACAGAGAAAGAAGAACTGAAGAAGAAAGTCAGAAATACTTGTGCCTTGTAGCTTGCTAGACTCACCATAGAAGGAGAAGCCGAGACGGTGAAGAGCCAAGGTGAAACTAAAACCTTGAAAATGAAACTTAAAAAAGGATTTTTATTTGTAGCAGTTGCTGTTGGCTACTGCCAATGGTGGTGATCGCACCATGTAATCAAAATAAGATTGAACGGTTGAGAATCAAATGGTTGGGGTTTACTTGTAAATACTATTTTTAATTTTATATTTTAAGTGTTTAAACTTTACTAATTTATAAAATTAGACCCCTTATTTACTTAACTCCCAAATCCCTATTTCATTTTGTCCTAATTAGATCCCTGTGATTTGGGACCAGGCTTTTGAGAAACCAGAGCACTTTAGGGAAAACAACGCTGGGTCTTTTTTTCTTTCTTTGGTTTTCGTTTGGGGCAGCAAAAGACCAAGAGCGAAGTCATGGCTCCACACTTTCCAATTTTTGAATTACAATTAACATGTTTTTCCTTGTCTCTTGTCTGCACTTGCTTTCACTTTACTTTTTGATTTAATCTTTTGACTGTTAATCATTTTGATAAGTCCAACAGAAAATAAAGCATACTAGGAAGAGTACACAACCATTTACCAGCAGTTCCTTAAAGAATTTTCTATGTAAGGTGTGTGGAAGACTAGAGAGAAGACTACAAATGAGAGTCAAGTCTTGCTGTTCAATTGGTAATGACTAATTGTTTAATGGTTCTACGGTTGATCATTCATCGGCGTCAATTTCATGTAGGAAAACCCTAACTATGCATTTAGCTTTCAAGTCAAGTAGCGCCTTAATTGGTCTGTCTTTTCTGGTAGTGGCGATTACAAATACACATAGATGGTTAGGGAGGGGGGAATCGGAGGTTTTGCTTGTGGGTTTGTGGTGATCTCTGGTTTTTGCTCTCGTTGCTGCTAAACAACCTTCAGTTGTAAATCAAGGTAATCTCCAAATGGGTTCTTCTCATCTATGGGTTTTTCTTTATTTGGTTTTGTATCTTCTTCATATTGATTGCGTCGCAACTCTCAGTTCGACCACTGAAGAAAACCGGTACCAACGTTGTGTTAACTACAGCTTCAACTATGGGAATGTGATCATCCACAACCTCTTCTCTAATTTCCAAATATCGGAGTGTGGGCTACATATCATTGATTGTGTGCAGAACTCATATGAACTTACTCTTTCCAAGGAAGATGATGAACTTACTCTTTCGAATGATGTTGGTTTTCACACGTTTGAGGTCAAGAGCATCAACTATTCTGATAATACGATTGTAGTTCATGACCCATAATTGACAAAACTCATACGACAGAACAAGCGTGATGCCCTTAACAATTTGGGGCAGAGGGAACCATCTCCATCCAAGTTGCAGGGATACGACAAAATGAAATAGGGATTTGGGAGTCGGGTAAATGAGGGACTGATTCTGTAAGTTAGTAAACTTTAAACCCTTAAAATAAAAAATAAAAAATAAAAAATAGTATTCACAAGTAAACCCCTGCCATTTGATTCTCAACTGTTTGATCTTGTTTTGATTATGTGGCATGATCAGCGCCGTTAGCAGCAGCCAGCAGCGTCTGCTGCAAATAAAAATCCCCTAAACACTCCTTAAATGATCTTGAAGTAAAATAAAACTTAATCTAAAGTTAAAATTTAAATAAGTATTTATTGTTTAATAGCAAATTGGAAAAATACTAAAAAGGGTTATAAGTTATAACGGGTTGGTTCAGGCCAATCAGTTTGCCTAGTGGGTTGTACATGAGTTGGTCTACACCAGCCCGAAACCATTTCTAGCTGGGGCTCCTCAGCCAAGACAAAGCCCATTAAAGTTCGGTGCAGGCTGGCTCGGGCTATAACGGGCGGGGTTGGTTCAGGTTGTAAATTGACACCCTTACCCCTTGGTGTATTGCTCCCCCCTCTCAAAAAAAAATCCAAAAATGAGATCAGCATAGGCTTTCAGGTCTCTCCTTCTATCATAGATCTTACAAATCATGTCATTTAGATTGTCTACTAAAATATGTTGAATCAGACAAAATCCTTAATGCCGGATACAAGAATTCAGGTTACGCATAATAGATAAAAACAAAATTGTTGGTAATACATCAAAAGTAATTCAATTCAATTAATTGATGGGGAAAAAATTCCTTACCTTGATTTGCTTTCCCTTACTTGAAGTATTCGCAGCGGAAGTTTAGATCCACGTTCTCGTTCCACCACCAAAGATTTACCGGCGAGATTCCTCAATCACAGGGAAAGGGAATAATATCCACAACCCAAATGCCGTGGATTAATGGAATGAAGATCAAATACTAGCAAAGAAGAAAATCTAAGCCTGCGATTCTAAGAGAGAGGGAGAGAGAGATGGAGCCGCCGTTTCTCAGAGATTCGCTCGTGCGAATGAATTACTCCGTTACTTGCTCACTAATGCGGTGGTTACTAAAATATATAACCTATTTTGTAACCGCCCTAATAGTGAGTTTCCAATATTGCCCTTGGGCATTTAATTTATTAATCAAATCAATAAATTCCAACAAAAATGATTGAAATAAGATAGTAATTGTTATATTTCTGCTTTAACATTGGTTACTTGTCGTGTTTGTTGTATACATGTTAGCCAGTTGGCCCCAAATATGTACCATGATGTCTTGCTTTTCAAGATTTTTTAGTTTCTCATTTTCACACTTGTTCCTGAATAATGATATGATTTCTTTCTTCTTCTGCAGCCAATCTTCATATTCTTCGTTGAAAGTATTTTCAGGTTCACGTTTTGCTCCAATCGCATAATCCCAAAGTCCTTTTTTCTTCAAGAAATTCTCCATTCCATCTTTCCATTCTTTATGGTTTTTCTCTGTCAGCATGGGAATGTCTTCATAGCTGAGCCCTTCTGTTTCTGATGACACTTCAGTTAACTTGAGAATACAGCTACCCTTCCATCACAAGATTCTTGGTCTTTCCAACCCAGCCAGAGCTAACAGGGATTTTCTTATATGCACAGATGGTGCGTGGGAATCACCTACAGCACAAGGAGCACGTGGCTGTATTGTATAGGACCCTGGGAGTGCTTTTGTCGAAGCAAAGACGAGTGAGCAAGGTGATCTCGGCCTCTATGGTGGAACCTAAAGCTATTCGCGATACAGCACAAGATTCTTGGTCTTTCCTTGCCTCTACGGATAAAGTGCATTTTCACCCCCCTTCCACACCCCTCCTCAAGGCTCCACCTCCAAAAAAAAAAAAAAGGAAAAAAGAAATCGGCCTGAAGCCACACACGTCAGAATTGGTGGTTTCAGAAAGAGAGATTTCCGACTGGGGACAGCGGGCAAAGAGATTTTATGTGAAGGGTTTGGTGGTTTTTGGCGAAGGTTTATAGATTTCGTAAGTTTTTTATTTTTATTTTTTTAATCATCAATTTTCTTTTTCTTTCTAAAACTAAAGTCAAACCAGAAAAAAATCCACATAATTTTCTGGCGGTTTGATCTATTCAATTATATACAGTTTCCTTAACAACCCGAAATTTGGTTTAATTGATTCCAATTTGACACTTCAAAATGGCCTAATATCTACCTTATTTCTCATCTTATCTCCCCTTTCTTATATCTTATCTATTATAAATAATAGTTGCATGACCATTCATGGAACAAAGATGTTAAAACAATCAATTTTAGTTGATTATTTCATGATAAGAATTGCATTATGTTACATAGCATAAATAGGGGCTGATATTTCGTTTTTACACTATCCATAATAATTCAGAGAGTGTTTTAGAATCTGAATCCAATAGTATGATTTTGTGTTATTAGAATAAAAATAATAATAATTGATGAAAATGTTATAAAATAAAGAGAATATATCAGAGATAAAGAAGGAAACTAGAACAAGATCAATTAGAAGTGATTCATTCAGTTGAGTGAATTACATATTTATAGTAGAAGGAGCATCTACTTTGATATGGAAATACAATATATGATTCTTGCACACAATAAGATATTCTTGATATGGAAAGATAGATTGCCGTCCAAGATAGAAGGTGCATGGAATGGAAATATTGACTGCCAACATTGTGTGTTGAGATCACTGTAATCTTCAATTAAGATGGGAATGTGAATCACCAAGATTGTATGCTGAGGTGGTTGAGATCTTCGATTGGAAGTATTGTCTAGTGGGGGTGATGGATATCCATAATCAATATTATTTATAACACTCCCCCTTGGATGTCCATCAATAGATAATGTACCTCGTTAAAACTTTACTAAGAAAAAACCCTGTGGGAAAAAATCTTAGTGAAGGAAAAAGAGTATACATATATAAATAATACGTATTGGTAGCTGCCTCATTAAAAACCTTACCAGGAAAACCCAGTGGGACAAAACCTTGGTTAAGGGAAAAAGAGTGCAGCACGTATTTTACTCTCCCTGATTATAACATCATTGAGTATCTTTAAGTACGTACATTCCAATATCATATACCAACTTCTCAAGATTTGAAGTATGCAACTAAGGGTGTCAATCGGTACGGTTTCGGTAATTCGGTACGGTTTCGGTACGGTACCAATATTGAATACCTAGAACCAGAACCGTACCGTACCGAATTTAAACGGTACGGTACGGTTTCGGTATTTACAAAATCGGTCCGGTACGGTTTCGGTATAAAATCGGTATAAAAAAACGGTTTTTAGCGCGGTCCGGTACGGTTTCGTTATACAATTATAATCAAATTAATAGTAGTAACGTTACTGTTTACAGAACCGTAAGTGGAGAGCCACCAGACCGTACTATGCATGAATATTTTTTGCACCATGCGTTAAAAGATCTGCTGATAAATTGAATATTTTTTGCACCATGAGAATTACTAGGTCTCATTGATAAATTGAAAACTAACAAATTGCAAACCAACAGAAACCAGAAAGCAATCTAAAAATTGAAAACTAACAAATTGCAAACTAACAGAAACCAGAAAGCAATCTAAAATTCGGTACTAGCAGAAAACTAGTCTTGAACTAAACCACAACTTGGCCAATCAGGCCGGCAGCAAGCAATCTAAAACAAGCATTTATAAGTGCTTCAAGTTCCATAATGAGCATTGAAAACCCTAAGGAAAATGATATAACTCCTGCTAACATGTTTACACGCCACATCTGAGTAGACTTTGAAGCTGCAACATGGCTAACTGGTGTCACCCACCAAGGTACTCTGATGGTCTGGAAGGTCTTGCAAATTGACTTCATGCTAAAGGAATTGAAGTTCACTTAAGAGCCTGTCAAATCACAGCCTAGAATTAGATAAAGAAAGACATGAAGTCATGATGATAACAAAAAAGCAGACAAACCTAAAATGAAATTACAATTAACAAGAAATAAGGTTCAGCCATCAATTTACTACCCGTCTACATAACACTTTCAAAGCCACAACCAAAAGAAACCAATCAGACAGCATCTTGCCTTCCTCAGTATTCTTCTATGCTACCTAGAAAAAACAAAAGAAACCAATCAGACAATTCACATAGAATAAACTCATTGCTAGTTGCCAATGGATCTTATACATTCCTTAGACAGACAATCCACCAAATAAGCAAGAGGGAAAGGAAATGTAACAAATAAAGAAAGGTCAAAGGGATAATTGCTTAAATAAAGAAAATTTCTAAAATGAAAAACTTACACTGGGTTGCTAGGAATTGTGGACGATTCAGTAGAAGTTGGAATTGGATACATGGTAAAAACATTTTGCAATGCTTCAAATAATTCTTCGGTATCTTGATTTGGATCCGGTTCAGCTATAAAATGACAGAAGCAATAGTAAGAATAATAAATTGGAATGAAAAAAATCTAATGAGATAAGCATGGTGAATTGGTGATTATAAGAAGAAAAAAGTATTACCTCCAAAATTCACATCATACATCCAATCCCGAAGGCATACCAAGGCCTCAACATTACTAGGGAGCAACTTACTTCGATATCTATCGATTACCCTACCCCCTGCACTGAATGCCGACTCAGATGCAACTGTTGACACAGGAATTGCCAATATATCACGGGCCATTCGTGCCAAATCGTGGTCTCGCTTTTCAACTCCTTCCAATACGCAAGAATGTCAAAATCGGCAACCCATTCTTTACGTGGCTCATCAAGATATTGTTCCAATTCAGACTTCCCATTTGAAATTTTTTCCACTGCATTACGCATAAGAAATTTCTACAAAATTTACATAGAAGGCATTAAATAACATAAAAACTAATGAATATCAATAATATCCTACAATGACAAAAATTCAAAGAAGTGCATAATAAATAATAATATACCTTGACAATTTTACATGAGGTCTCATCGGTCACAACAGAAGAAGAAGAAGAAGAAGAAGAAGCAGGAGAAGACTCTAGATCTTTTGGCATGCTTGCATACTCTCCATACAATTTTTCCAAAGCTCCCTTCACACGCTGAACCACATCCTCCACTAAAAAAGAGTCTCCACAATGAACTGATTCATATGAAAGCTCAACAATACTCAGCTTGTATCGGGGATCCAGAACGATAGCAACTGACAAAATCAAGGAGTAGTTTTTCCAATATTTGTTGAACTTTTGTCTCATGGCATTTAACATATCTCCCATAAACTCTTCTAACAGTGATCCATCATTCAAAACTGTATAAATTTCCACCACATGAGCAAAGTAAAGATTTGAAGTAGGATACAATGAACCCGACAATACCTTTGTGACATTATCAAATGGCTTCAACAATATTAAAATTTTTGCAATCCTTTCCCATTCCTCTAAGCTAGGGTTCAATGAGTAACTCGGATTTGAAAGTCCCAAAGTCTCAAATGCTGGCCTATAAAATGAAGCATCACTAAGCATTTGGAATGTTGAATTCCATCGTGTAGTTACATCTCCATGCAAGCCCCTACTGGTACGAAGTCCTAAGCGCTCACAACATTCTTGAAATTTTATCTTCCTAGCTTGGGAGCTCTTAACATATTTAATACTATCTCGAATCTTTTGAACAGATGCATCAATGAATTTGATGCCATCCTGAACTATAAGGTTCAAAATATGGGCACAGCATCGGACATGAAAAAAATCCCCCTTACATATCAATGCATTCTTTGCATTCAATGTGGTCTTCAGATACTTAACCCCCAAATCATTAGAACTTGCATTGTCAACTGTCACTGAAAATAACTTCTGTTCAATTCCCCATTCAATTAGAATCTTATGAACAGCCTCACATATATTTGCACCTGAATGTGGAGGTATCAATATAGAAAATTTGATCAACTTCTTATGCAAAACCCATGACCTATCAATATAATGAGCAGTGAGTGTCATGTACCCATCATTAGCTATTGAAGTCCATAAATCTGTTGTGATTGACACTCTTCCAGATGAGTTCTTCACTATCTCTCTAATAGAAACTTTCTCCCTCTTAAAGATTCTATGAATATCACTCAAGAGAGTATTCCTACAAATAGGAGTATAATCAGGATAGATATATAGCATCAATTTCCTAAAATCTAGATACTCTATGAATCTGAGAGGGAGTTTGTTCTTGACTATCAATACCAAGACCATATCACGCACTACAGTAGAATCAATTTTCAAGCTTCTCATCCCCAAATTCCCACCATTTTGTTGCAATATCATTTGATTAATGTCCTTATTATTTGCCTTAGGACACCTTGTCATGTGCTTATTAAGACCACTAGTCCCATTTTTTTGGGGGTCAGCCATAAATAACTGCCCACATTTTGTGCATTCTGCTCTAGGCTTTCCATCTGAACATTTCTCATTATCTGGATCAATCATTTTGAACCAATTACTTGTCCAACATAGGGCTGTTTTAGTCTTGGCCCTTTTGCATGATTGATTTGGTTCTGCTTCTGAAGCATGTCTAACATCATCCTGGGTTCCTTCAGGCTCATGGAAATTAGGTGGCTCAGTAGGTATTTCGGTCTCAGGGCTTGGAGGTTCAAAAGGACTTAAGATAGAAACATTATGAGACCTGACAACCTCAGACGCACTCCTTTTCATCTTGTGCCTTGTTGGAGTAACAAAAACAATAGTAATTAAAACACACAAAAATCATAAATGTAATATATTAAACCAAGATCCAATCATCCAACACCAATACCAAAAATTTAAAACAACTATGACAAAAAGGCACACAAATAGAAAAAGAAAAAAAATGCCCTTGTTCAAGCTAGTACATACATGATATTCAAAAATTCAATTTGACAAGATACATATAGGAAAACTACTAATGCCCCCCCTCCTTTACAGCTACAAATTAGCAAATTAGCTCAGGCATACTTAGCTGAGCTTGGGTGGGATTCACCATTGATTAGGGGCATACTTGGTTGTACCACTTTGCTACAAACAGAGTAACTACTCAAGTACATAGAATCACCATAGAGACCTAGCAGTCAAATTGAGAACAACAAGTATAATTTCTAAGGTGATATCTGGAGGGGAAAGAAACATTAATAAGTGGTCATGTGATGTATGGGCTTAGACATAAAAATCACATGGAATTACATGATTCTAATCACTGATTAATCACTTAATGGCCGCATGACCATTTGACATTCTTTTCTTAATCTGGAATATCCGCAATTAATATGAAGGATCTTTGACAATTCATTAATGAAAATGGCTTCACCAAGAAAAGAAAATTGCTTTTTCCAGAAAAAGGAAACTAAAGTTTAAGATATCAATAAAGACTAAAGTTAGCATTTTAGCAAGACGAAATGAAATACTAACATATATCACAATCACACAAATACATACTTGAAGCAAACATCAGTGAACAATGATGCATTACGGAAGATTTCTATCGAAACAGAAAAAGAAATAAATAAACTATCTTCTGCAGTTGTAAATTTGTAATATACTGACAGCCATTGCAAATGAAGACGAAGAAAAAGAAGAATAACAAAAGCAAGCACAAGAAGAAGATTCAGTTGAGGCTCACCTCTCACGACTTCAGTTCGGGTTCAGACTCAAGAAATCAAAACTCCTCTCGCTCTTCGGGCTCACAACTTCAGGTTCGGGCTCACGATTTCTACTCCGCACGATGAGAAGATGACGATGAGAGATTGAGAGATGTGAGATGAGAGAATCGAGAGATGAGTGAAGTTAGAAGTCTCGAACTCGAAGAGGCGAAGACTTTGAACTTTGAAGAGGCACTGAACTACTGACTCAGAAGTCTCAAACTCGAAGAGGCGAAGGGTCTGAGAGAGTGAGAGTGAGACTCTAAAGAGGCTGAAGAGGCGAAGACACCTTACACTCTTACAGAATGAGAAATCGACTTTGAACTTTGAAGAGGCGAAGACGCAGAGAAATGAGAGAATGAGAAATCAGAAATCGCACTAGTCTAGGGTAAACTAAACTATAATGTAAAATGACAATAAAACCAATAAATTTCGGTACATAAACGGTATAAGTTATTCGGTCCATATTCGGTCTGGTTCGGTTTAGTACCGACGGTATTTGCAGCTGAAACCGATACCGGACCGAACCGGATTTTCAAATTCGGTTTCGGTCCGAACCGGACCGAATTTTAAACGGTCTGGTACGGTCCGGTATTAGGCGGCGTGGTCCGGTACGGTTTGACGGTTCCGGTCCAAAGTTGACACCCTTATATGCAACTTCTCAGTAGATAAATCTGTCAAATTATCACTTGAACGAGTTTGTTGAACATCGATTTCATCATTTCATTGAAAACCATGAATGAAGAAGATTTTCAGTGAAATATATATCGTTTCATCTCCTTTGATGTATCATCGCTTCAATTGAGCTTGCATGCAGCATAATCTTCATATAATATTGTTCAAACCCCTTTTTTCTAGTAGAAGACTCATGCTTCTAAAATGTGTTGTATCATTGGTCTAAACCAAATATAAAATAGCTGATATTCACTTGTGAATAAATAGCCTATTTGAGATCTAGTTGTATATAGATCAGATAAAAATCTTGCATCTGCATAACAAGTAAGTTGATGTCCACATTCATAAAATAATATCATGTCAATAATTTCTCGAATATACTGAAATATATGATTTATAACATTTCAGTGTCTTCGTATTGGAGAAGAAATAAATCTTGCTAATACACTTATAGAAAATGCTATATCTGGTCTTATACTATTAGCAAAATACATTAATGCCCCAATTGCACTAAGTATGGTATTTTATGACCAATAAATTTTCCACTATTTTCTTGGGGTCGAAATGAATCTTTCTTTATATTAAGCGATCTCACAACCATTGGGGTACTCAATGGATATATTTTATCTAGATAAAATATCTTCAAAATATTCTCTATACAAGTTGATTGATGAACGAATATTTCATTCGTCAAATGCTCAATTTACAAGTCAAGACAAAACATTGTCTTTTCAAGATTTTCATTTCAACTTTCTTCAAATAATCTATTGCTTTTGGAAACTCTTCAAGAGTTTCGATGATACTTAAATCATCATCATATACACTTACTAAAATTAGATCCATATCCTTAATAAAGGCACAGTAATAAATTGGATCATTTTTATACTTTTCATTTAGTAAATATCCACTAAGGAGATTATATCATATATGTCATAATCATCTCTGAAACCTTATTGAACAAACTTCCTAGGAATTTTTATATGCTTCAGGCATTTTGAATCCTTCAGGATTTTCATATATATTTCACACTCGAGTGAGTATAGGCTATAATAATATCCATTAGACGCATGTTAAAATTTTCATATACTGCTAGATTAATAAGATATCTGAAGGTGATTGCATCCACCACAAGAGAACATGTTTCCATATAATCAATGCTAGGCATCTGCAAAAATTCTTGTGCCATAATTCATGCTTTATATATCAGGATTTCATTCATTTTCTCATTTCATTTTTCGCAGAAAACTCAATTGTACCCCATTGGCTTTATACCTTCAGATATTGGACTATAGGTCCAAAAACTTTATTTTTCAAGCGAATTCAATTATGCTTGAATTGCGTCTTTACATTTTGGCCAATCATTTCTTGATTTATATTCATCAACAAATTTATATTCAAGATCCTCGTCTTGTTGCATTATTTCAACAAAAACATTATATGCAAAAATTGTTGTCGACAACTTTATATTTTCGGTTCCATCTTTTTCCTGCAATGACATAACTAATCGAGATCTCTTCATTATTTTCAGGTACATAAACCTCTTCTGGAGTTTCATAGAAAGTTATGTCTTCAGGATTTTCATAATCAATTGTCTCCATTTTATGACCATCTTAATCACTTGCTCCTTTCTTTTTCTAGGATTTGATCCTTGGAACCGATTGATCTTCCGCGTTTTAAACGTGGTTTAATTTCATTTGCACTATAGATTGTCCTGCTGGGACATCAATTCTAACTGGAGCATTTACAGCTGGAATATGAAATTTAGTAACTCTTAGCAGGTCAGCAAATCTGGCAGTTGATTTATAATATTTATTGTATTATCCTTTGAACTTCAAGTTCACAGTGCTCAGTGCGATGATCTAATGAGATAATGATAATACATACAATCAATCTCTTTTCCAACTATTTATTCTCTCCCCCTTATATTGGAAAAACTAATTCATCAAAATAATACTCAACAAGTATTGCATTAAATAAATCTCCTATCCTTAACAATATATTGAATTATATAAAGAGATTTATATCCAACATATATTCCCAACTTTATTTTGGGACTCATTTTTGTGCGTTGTGGTGGAGCAATTGGAATTTAAGCCGCACATCCAAAAATTTTAAGATGAGAAATATTTGGCTTCTGACCATAAGTCAATTGTAATAGGGAGAATTTTGACAACCTTTTGGCCTGATGCGTACAAATGATGCTTTGTTCTCATAACCAATGGTTTAGCTATTAATTGGAGACATTTAATAAATGATTTTGGTAAACCATTTTGGATATAAATATAAACAACATGCTATTCAACTGTGATCTCAGTTGTTATACAATAATCATAAAGCTTGAGATGTAAATTCACCAGCATTATCAAGACAAACTGTCTTTATCTTATAATCCATAAATTATGCTCTTAATCTCATTATTTGAGCAAACAATCTCGCAAACACCAAATTGCGAGTTCATAATGAACATACATGTGACCACTTTATAGATGCATCTACTAAAATCATATATTATCTGAATGGTCCACATGATAGGTGAATGAGCCCATATATTTCACCCTCTATACGTTTTAAAAACGTAGAATGTTCAATCTCAACTTTAGCTAGTGAATATTTAATAATAAATTTTTCTTGAGAACAAGCAATACAAGAAAATTCACTTAATTGAAGAATCTTTTGGTTCTTCAATGGATGACAATTGAATTTTTAATAGTTTTTCGCATCATACTTGATCCGGGATTGTCCAACCGGTTATGTCAAATAATAAAAGTATTGGAATCAATGTTCATTTGATTTGCCCAAGCATGTGTTTCAACCATGCAATATTCGTGTAGTACAAATTGGGAGAAATATCTAATACCTTTGTATAGATATTTACTTATATCATTATTTGTAGTCTCAATCTGATAATTATTTTGGCAAATAGTTTTGAAACTTAATAAGTTTCTTTGAAACTTACTACAAAATAATGAATTATTCATAGCCAATTTTATCTCCCAGATAATAATAGATTAGCTCTTCCAGAGCTTCCAATCAATGTTGTACTAACAATTCTTGTATAAACATTGACTTCCGTGTCATCAAATAAAATAACCATAACCAAATCTTCAACTATTATCTTCAAAGGAGTTTGCAGCATCTAGATGTGTAGTATCTATGAAACCATTAAAATCATCATTTTTTTTATAGGCAAAAATTGCTCAAGTATCATGATTTTGGAAAATCCAATTTATCTCCACATTATTTTTATTTATTTAATTATGGCTTGACAAAGCTTAATTAAATATTGTGGAGTACGACAGATACATGTCTAATAACTTTCATACCACATCGGTAACAAATATTATCTTCACTCCTTGAATTGTTATATTGAGAATCCTTATTATTCTCTTATTTATTTCCATAATAATGACGGTAATTATTCCGTCTTTTGTCTCATCCTCTTCCACAGTCATTACCATAATTTTAATTTTGCCTTCTTTCAGGCATATTATGAATTGTTGCATTCACTTCAGGGAATGGAACATAACCAATAAGACGAGCTTCATGACTTTTCATTAATAGTCCATTATTTTACTCAGCCACAAATAGGCATGATATCATTCAGAGTATTTCTTAAAACTCCTTTTATAATATTACTATTGTAACAACAAATCTGAAACTTGAAAATTTGCTGGGATATTTTTCATGAATAATATTTTTTCCTTATAATTTCAAAAGAGAATTAATTTAAAAAACTACAGAACTGTATTTATTTACAGTTTCAAATCTTGCAACTTCATGTGCATCTCAGAACTTGTATTTATTTATAGTTTCAAATCTTGCAACTTCAAGTGCATCTGTGAATCAGTACTTATTTACGCTTTCAAATCTTGCAACTTCATGTGCATCCCAGAAATCGTATTCATTTACGGTTTCAAATCTTGCAACTTCAGGTGCATTTAACAATATTTGTGGTGCAAAGCTAGCAACCACTATATACAATAAATGAAACCACAATCGTTAAAGCAACATAATATCTTATTATTTGATTGATTCTTAGATTCAATAAAACACATACCTTTTTATCATGATGCACTTACATTTAAATATGGACAAGGTAAACTCCATTGTTTACAAAAACGTGCGAGGAGGTCGATCATTCTTTTCACTTTGGAATAGAAAACATAATGATACATAGTCTGTTGTCTTTCTTCTCAAAACGCAATACTTCGAGCGGAATCGTGCTGATAACGTGTTATAAAATAAAGAGAATATATCAGAAACAAAGAAGAAAACTAGAACAAGATCAATCAGAAGTGATTCATTCAGTTGAGTGCATTGCATATTTATAGTAGAAGGAGCATCTACTCTGATATGGAAATACAATATATGATTCTTGCACACAATAAGATATTCTTGATATGGAAAGATAGATTGCCACCCAAGATAGAAGGTACATGGAATAGAAATATTGACTGCCAACATTGTGTGTTGAGATCACTGTAATCTTCAATTAAGATGGGAATGTGAATCACCAAGATTGTATACTGAGGTGGTTGAGATTTTCGATTGGAAATATTGTCTATTGGGGGTGATGGATATCCATAATCAATATTTTTTTTTAAAAAAAAAAAAATTTTTTAGAAAAATTTATTTAGGAAAAAAGTTCAAATACCCTCTCCATCCTACGATTGGACATTCAAATTCTAAAAAATTTCTTCTTTATTTTTCCAACCAATCACCAGTAAAATGATCACTACTTCCTTCATATACTTAAGTTATTTGACATTTTCACATTCATCTTTTGTTATTTCCGTCTCCAATCACTACTACCATCATCAATTCACCACAGTGAAAACACTTAAACCAATTGAACCAACCAACAGGCTACAAAACTAAGAAGTTTTGGTGGCTTGAAACTTGTTACTACATGAGCGATGTTGCAATTCTTATAATTGTTGTTTTTGTTCTTTTTTTTTTTCATTCTAATTTGGTTTGAGATGTTATTAAAATATAAGAATTAATTTATAGTGTAAAACATTGGTGGAAACCAATCAATTTGATTTTTCGTTATCAAGTGAACACTTTTTTTAGACCTTCATCATTAGAAAATGGCTAATTTTTTTACCTTATATATGATACCAGATATATTAATGGAATTTCTTATACCTTTGAAGACCTACAATTTAAAGTGGGGTCAGATACACTTGAAAACGTACTAAAGGCTTTAATTTCCAGACTCTAATAATTCAAATCAGCAAGAAAATTGACCCTCAAACATTTTTTTAACTGAAAAATCCGTTTAAGTTAAGATTTTAGCATTTTGTTAGCAAGATTAGTGTTCACGGGACTTCTTGACCACCATCTACTCCCAAGTTTCAATTTCATTCTCTGCAAAATGGAAATTCCCCAATGAAGTTACTTTAAATTTTTTTTAGGTTAATATTCAAGGGTGTAAGGCAAAAAGCATGAACATTTTTTTTTACATGAGCCAAAAAGAGTTTTTTACATGAGCTCTCTCCATTTTAATTGAAAACTCGGCGTACTCCCTTCGAAATTGAAACTTTACAAAGCCTCCTTCCACATTAACACCATCAAGTTTTCTTTTGTTTTTATAATTTTACCTTCACTTGATAAATTTATTTGACATCCTAAATAATATTTGTAAGATGTTTTTACATGAACCCCCTTCATTTTCATTAGAAACATGACACTCCCCTCTAAAATAAATGATTAAAGTCAAATGAATTTGTTAGTATGACTACATTGGCTAGAGTGATAAAATTATTATGAAATAGGTTTTTTAATTTGAGGAAGATTCCGGTCATATAATCTGGAGTAATATGGTGACATTAAAATATTGTTTATGATTTTAAAATGAATATTAAAAATATTATTTATGATTTTATATGAATTTATTAAGTGTGGGTGAAAAGGTAAAATCATATTCACGATTAAAAGAAAACAGAGGTCTGAAGTGTGGAGGGGGCTTTATAAGATTTTGATTTAGGGGAGAAGTTGACTGTTTCCAATCGAAATAGAGGAGTTCATATAATTTTTTTTTTAGGATTTTAAATAAAAATTTATTTAAATGAGAGTAAAATTGTCAAATTAAAGTTAAACCTAGTGAAAATCTAACAATGTCAAATGTAGAGAGGGTTTTGTAAGTTTCAATTTTAAGAGAGGTGCACTGAGTTTCCAACATAAACGAAGGGAGCTCATATAAAAAATTCAAAATATAAACCACCTTTAAAATCAAATCCGGGTCATTTCTTTGTAGTTTGATTTGAATTCAATTATAAAGATCGAGTTTTGATCCCAGAATTCTATTCCATTTCATTTGAACGTCCTTGCCAATAAAATAACGTCATTAATTTCTCAGTAGATTAGTGCTAACTCTTGATGCCAAATCGTTTCTCCCTGCATCATATTTTACCTATGAATTATTTTACATGTCAATTCATAGAATAATAATGTATTGTGTTGCAACCCAACAGAATGCAAGGGGCATGAGTCTTGAATGATTCATTAATTGCATAACATATGATCATCAGATTTTTTTTTTTTTTTTCACTCTATAAAACTCCAAGGTAAATTTCAATGATGTTTATCGTCTTTTCATTCTTAAATCTGAAACCAAATGTTTGTCTGCATTTTTAAAACAAGAAGGAAGAATTATGGTAAATGACAAGAATATATAAGACATTGGGAGAAGCCAATGATGAACCATATATATCCATGGAAAAACTTTTCGGCGATATTTCGCCAGTTTGATGATTAGCGAAACAAAAATACTCTCGAAAAACGATATTGTTTAATGTCGCCAGAATATCGGCAAAAATCGCCTAAATATCGACGAAAATCGCAGAATCTGGGATATGCCGGCGAAAAGTCGCCACCAAACCCTGTATTTTGAACCTTAAAATTTCTTCACAAAAAATACAAGGATGGTATTACATAGATGAACGATGGGATTGCAGAGATGAACAAAGGAGAAGGAAACCTTCACTGCAACCATGATCTGCATCCCATTTGCAACAGACGGTTTACCATCATTTATTGTGAAGTTTGTGACAAAACCCCTACAGAGATGGAGAAAATGAGAGAGAGGAATCAAGGAGAAGATTTGCAGAAAATTATGAAAAAGAACGGAAGCTATGATAGATGATTTCGTTGAACTCGCGAGACACAAGTCACAGAATAGAAGCTCGTTCCCGCCGGTCGCCTCTATGCTTTCAGCTTTTGTTTGATGCTGGTGAAGAGTGAACACTTAAAGAAAATCTCACCGGCTCAGTGTAGTTCTCTAGAAAAGTTTTAACATTAAATGCATGTCAGCATGTGGGACCAATTCCAGGAAGTAGGGAGCCAATGCATAGGACTGTGACTTTTTTATTGGTTGAATCATACCTTTAGGTTCATGAATGTAGTACGACTTTGAAGTCTGAAGCTTAATCTATCCATTGAAATGTTGAGATTTTGTCAAATTATCGGCAAAATTCGGCGAAACTAACTTAACGGATAATTCGCACCTTGAATGTACCTTTGATTTCATTAAAATTGTTCTTAAGATATATAATTCAATAGTGGACCACAATCAATTATAGAGTGTTAGTCAACAATAGAATTGGTTCACAAGAAAATCAAACATCACTCTATTACATTAAGATAGCACAATAAACCCATCATTGGCAGCATTGCATTGAAGATTTATTCTCAGTGTAGCGCCTTAAAACACCAATTGTTGAGTATAAAAGTCATGGAATTACTGAAAAATCTGGATATTCATGAAAATAGAGAAAATCAACAGTTCTCTTGGATTGTTTTAGAATGGAAATGAATCTTATATTAATTTCTAGCACATTATTATTTTTCTTTTAATCTGTGAAAAATTGAATCACCATCAGTCAAAAAGCTTTGGATAAAAAAACCATTTTTATACCAATATTTATTTGTTTGAATTTTTCTTACGCGAATTATAATGACAATTTGGATTCAAGATTATTTTGACCATTTTCGAGTTTTGAATAATTATCACAATGGTCTTAATCTTCGTGTCAGTCTTTTTTTTTTTGGTTACATGTGTCAGTCTTTACCCTTAACAATATCGTGTTTATCATGAATTATTATTATTCAAATCCATGAATTAACATCAATATCTAATAAATGGCTCATGTCATGGAATAGTATTGTGGTCTAGTTATTCGTCGATTACAATATTATAATAGATTATTGGAAAATGTCTTTCGAATTCAATTGTATGTTGTTGAAAGGGCAAAAAACTAATTATGAAAATAAAACTTTGAATTACACTATTGTAAGATTTCGGAAAAAATCAATCACGATAAGCGTTGTCTTTTGAAAAAAACATTTTTGGTGTTTATGTGCTAGAAAAACGTTTTTTGAATCTTCATAGCTGTTTAATTCGTAATCAATAAAAACAACTAATGAGTCCTAAGTCTAAACCAAAATGCTGCAGGTTTTCTAGACCCGTTTGCAGAACCTACTAGTAGCAATGGTGATCAATGGGGTGTCAATTCATTGCTTTTTCTAATGTTACAAATTTCTTTTTTTTTTTTTGGCCAAAACAAAATTTCTAATGTTACAAATTTCTAAATGGTAAAACATTATGAATCCAATACTAGAGATTTCTTTGTCATACTGGTCGCTTTACATGATCGATTAGCACGGATTTCTAAGTATCTGTTTAGGCGTGTAAGGCGGTTTTTCAATCGTTTTGCTTTATTGACAAGTAATTTTTCAGTCGCTTTTTCGCTTAATCTCTACCGTTTTGTCCTTTTGTACACTTTATTACTGTCTAGATGCCAAAGTGGGTGGTCATTTTTTTCTTATATTTTATATATAATAACATTTTTTTTCTTGATTTTTTTTTCAATCAAATTTTATTTTACAAAACCATATATGAATTTAATAGTTATCCATTTTAGAATCGAGAATCAAAGCCACTTTATTTTTTTCTGACTCATTTACTGATGAGATACATTTGGTTTTTTTGGTTTTTCTCAGTGAAGCCTAGTAAAGTGTTTGATTCAAAGCCAAATTCCTATTAGAAACCAAATTCTTGTAAAATTTTCAGAAAAAGAACATTGCTTGGTGCTATGTAACATACACGTTGAGTTTAGACACTACCCCCGTGAGATGCCATAAACATTGATTCTTCCTCAGCCTAGGTGGACACAGATTTTGAAGGCATTGGTCTTTTATCAACTGAGCAATCCTTCGAAATTCTCTTAAAACCAACAGAATTTGAGGATCATGAGGTTTGAATGCTTCATTCAATCAAAATAGAATGTCACATCATGCATAATATATGGTCCAGTCACTAGTCATCTATAATTCCATTAACAATTCATTGGAGAGTGTTCTATTAATCCAAATGTATGTTACTAGAATGATCAAAAAATAATTATGACAATAAAACTTATGCAACAATGAGATATTGGAGAACATCAATTATGAAAAACAAAGACGCCGTAAGTGTTACTTACCATACATTTCGAAAAAAGAAATATCTTTGTATTAAAGCATATTTCCTGGATTAGAATGACTATAAATAATTTTATGTAAATAAATGAACAAGCTATTTGGGTTCATCACAATTTTTTTTTTGTTTTTTGTAAAGATAATTCTTTCAAGCGATAAAGCCAAGGAGGGGAGACAAAGATCGACCAACCAAGGAGTGGAAGATGGCAAACAATGGTGCAAGCAACCAACTGGGCCTTCCTAGCTAGGTGATCCGCCACAACATTGATCTGCCTAGGGATATGTGCAACAACGCATGACTCAAATCGAGCCATTATGTTTATAATATCTACAATAATGGATGCTACATTCAGAGGGGAAAAGGAGGGAGTACTAATTACAAACTTTAAAAGATCAAGACAGAAACTTTTCACCATTAGGTCTTGGCTTCAAGCCTCCTGGTTCACATCATCCCTGCCCCTACTTCCTATCCTTTTTTTGAAGGTTGTAAGTTACGAAACCAATGGTTTAACTGGTAGTATTAATTAAAATGCAAATGTAATTTTCATCTTCATCATAATCACATTTGATGGAAATTCTCAGGTGCCACCCGAAGGACATCACAAACGTTGTGTTCCATCTGTCATACCCTCTTTTTGCTTCCTGTTCTGACGACTGCACAGCATACGTCTTCCATGGCATGGTTTATTCAGATCTCAACCAAAATCCTCTTATTGTGCCATTAGTAATTCTCCGTAGGCATTCAAGTGCAAATGGAAGAGGTCAGTGCTTGTTCATATTATGTTCTCTTTTCATTCTTTTCCTGATGCTGGTAGAAGCATTGAAAAGGTAAAAGTTGTTAATTGAAATTACTTTGGGAGAATACCTGAAAATATTGCCCACTCTATTTTTATTCTCACGATTTTGTAGCTTCTGGAATCTGGAGTATGCCACTTTGTTGTTATATATTTAACTCTTAAAGTGTCCCTTAGTTATCATATTCTAATTTTGCTACATCAAAGGGGAATATTTTTTAAGATGACTCTGTGCACCTATCATTTGCAAAGCACTATTGTCAAGACTTAGAGAGTTGAGGGTTTTGGTCTTATTGATGTTTCTTTGAAATGCAGGGGTTTTGGTTTGCAAGATCCATCCAATTTAACCGTGGTTATTTACAGCTGGTTCTGATAGAAAGCGGTAAGTTGTTCTTATCTTTTGTTTGGTAAAAATTTCAAATTAAAAAAAAGAGCAAAATTGTCATAAAAGTGATCATTTGTCTCTAAATTGACTTTTTCTATAGCATAGGGGAGGCAGATGCAAAATCTCAATTTTTTAAGACTAAAAATGACATTGACCAAACCTCAGGGGTCTAGATGAAAATTACCCAATAATATAAAACAAAAAAATTACACTATAAGAAATTCTTTTTTTTTTAGGTAAGTAAGATACAAGAATTTCATTACATAGGTGATATGCACGGCAAGAAAGCGTCAATTATTTGTTGTAAGCAATGGACATGCATGTCAAATTAACATACTTTTTTTCTTTTTCAAGAAAACAAAATGATGAAATGCATTACTTGCATGATATTTGGTTATAACAATTAATTACTCCAAACTTTCTTTTTATAATATTAATAGATCAATTATGAATTCTGAGTCCTAAACTTATTTAGATGATGCTTGCAACAGATCTTTAAACAAAATGGAGCATAACCACGTTGATATTGATATTATCACATTCTATAATGAAGTATTCATTCTGGCAGTAAAGCCTCTGTTGGTGGAGCTTGATCCACTCCTACTAGTGGGATTTTTATTTGCGGCAGCAGCTGCCTGTCGACGACCATGATTTCGCCACCTCATCGAATTTTAAATGAACGGTGGAGATTTAAATAACGAGGGGTTATGTGTAAATATTGATAACTTTTTTCACACTTTAAGGGCTTAAATTTTATGAATTTACAATATCAAGTCCCTTGTTCACCCGATACCCAAAAGCCCTCTCTCATTTTGTCTTCTCACACCGATGCCCCAACGCTGCTGGGAGCATGATTCCGAGAAACCAGGGCACTCCAGTGCCCGCCGTTGAAGCCATATTTGCAAGAACTTCATTCGGTTTTTTTGAGTTCGAGGTATCCCGTCTATCAAATCTCGTTTCGGTTCTTCGCAATCTTTATTTATCCTTAATGGAGTTCGATCCCAACGATTCTCCCACCTATTCAAAGGGCAGCAGTCCTTGGCGATTCATCGTCTTCAAGAATCTTTGGATTTGGTGAGTTTCGATTGCATCTCTACATCATCTTCATTTTTGGTATGCTCCTTATTCCCATTCTTTCAGGTTGTTGGAAATTCAGGTGAATCATGTAGGGCTGTTCGATTCATCAATGGAGGCTGTGGTGTTGCTATTTGTCTTTCCATTTTTACTCAACCGTCAAATTTTAAAACAAATTTTTTTCTTCATCTTTAACTTACTTAAATTTGGTTTGGATGGGATATATGCATTTAGCTATTTTGACCGGATCTCCAGATTGTTCAATTCTGGCCACAGATGTGGAAACTGGTTCCACCATTGCAAGCCTGAAAGATGCCAATGGTATGGTTTTTCTATATCCCACCAAATCCCAATCAATTTCCTCTTTCTTCAGGTCTTTCCATTTGATCTTTTGTTCTCAGCTGCTTGAAAATTGACTCTGATGTGTTTGCTCATGAACAGTGCTGCTGTGAACCGCTTGGTTAACCTGACGGAGACTACTATTGCCTCAGGAGATGATGATGGCTTCAACGGCGGGCACCAGAGTACCCTGGTTTGTCGGAATTGTTCTCCCAGCAGCGTTAGTGCATCGGTGTGAGAAGACAAAATGAGAGAGAGGGTTTTGGGTATGAGGTGAATGAGGCACTTGATATTGTAAATTCATAAAATTTAATCCCTTAAATGTGAAAAAAGAAATCAATATTTACACATAACCCCTCGTTGTTTAAATCTCCACAGTTCATTAAAATGTCGATGAGGTGGCGAAATCATGGCTGTCGGCAGGCAGCTGCTGTCGCAAATAAAAATCCGGCTACTAGTGCAACACCAAAAGCTAACAGGATCTATGAAATTAATAATAACATGGGTAATTTTCATTTAGACCCCCTGAGGTTTGGTCTATGTCACTTTTAGTTCAAAAAAACTGAAACTTTACATCTGCCTCTCCTGTACAATAGAAAAAGTCAATTTAAGGACAAATTATCACTTCTATGATGAATTTGTCCTTATTCTTCTTTCTGCTTCTCTTTCTTTTTTTTTTTTTTTTTTTTTTTACATTTTAAGGGAATAAAGTTTATTAATTTACAAAATCAGACCCTCCTTCATTACCTGATTCCCAAATCCCCAAATCCTAGTTGGAGATTAAATCCTAGTTGAAGTAATCTCCAACTATGGTTTGCATCCATTAATTTTCATTTGGACGATGCTGATGGATTTATCAAACAGTGGAAGAAGCCAATTATTCTTACCCAAATAAAAGGAAAAAGCCATTTAATACGTTATTACTAGCAAGTCCATTGAATTCGTTCAGATGGCATGTAATTACTCTTATCAGGAATAGAAAATAAAAAGGAAAGGACAGAAACTCACAGAAGGCGAACATAATACCTGCTTTGCTAGCATGCGTGATCTCCTCATTATTTGCTTTTAGCTTTTGATATGGAGTTCAGCTAGAAAAAAATCGCCCGTAATCTGTTCTCTCAGAAACCCTCATTTTCTGTACTTAAATAAACATTCTTTTTCCTTCTCCAATCTTACAATTCGTTTCAAAGTTAAAACCATTTTTGCTTTCATTCATCAATTTTCATTGCCTAATCTTCAACTAGGATTTGAAAAATAAGGATTCAGAATTGGTAAAACTAGGGATTTGGGAATCGGGTAAAGAAGGAGGGTCTAATTTTGTAAATTAATAAAATTTATCCCCTTCAAATGTAAAAAAAGCAAAAAGAAAGAATAAGAGTAAATTCGTCGTAGATGAGATAATTTGTCCTTAAATTGATTTTTTCTATAATACAGGAGAGGCCGATGCAAAGTCTTAATTTTTTTGAACTAAAAATAACATAGACCAAACCCTCAGGGGTTCAAATGAAAATTACCATAATAACATTAATGGTCAAGGTCTTGGTTTATCTTCAGTTAACTCAATTCCCAAGTCTTCCTGATATGTTCCCAAAGAAAATATGTTCTCTGCACATAATGTTTATGTCTCCACCGAGATTGGCAAAGATGGATGCTCTCATTTCATTACAGGAGAGAGCACTCATGCTTATCAAAGCCCATCAAAAGACCTGACTGCGATTAATGTATTTTTCTTCTTCTCCGATGTTGTTGCTATCTTAAAAATACTGTGATTCTTTGTCATATGGTATTGCCGTTCTAGTTTTCACCTAATTTGGTTTTGCTACTTTCAAAATATAAGAAAAACTATAAAATAAAAAATATCTTACAGGATGAAAGGTCAACCTCTTTCTGTTTTCTTTTGGATAAATATTATTTACCTTCCTTTTTAATTGACCGTATAATACTTAAATCCTCTCTTCGTTGGATAATATCACTTACCTTCCCTCTTAACTAGTAAAGTTATTAAACTTTATTTTTTCCGTTAAATTATATTTTGCCATTCAATATTTTTTAAAACTTCAAATCACCCTCAATTAAAAAGATATTTTAATTTAAATTATAAATTACCTTTAATTATTGTAGTAGTTAAAATCTTTAATTACCTTCCATTAATATTATTATTAAAACCTAAAATTCCTTCAATTATTTTAATAATTAAAACCTTAAATTATCCTCAATTAAATTTATTATTAAAATTTTAAAATGCTCTTATGTTCTTTATTCATTTTTTTCATTAGAATAAAATAAAATAAAAAGTAAATCAATTGAAAAAATTTTAAACATCTTTCTTAGGTTTCTTTTTTCTTTTTCTTTCTCTCTCCTAATGAAAGAAATGTATTTAAATAAAGAAATATAGGGGTATCTGTGGGTCTTGGAATAAAAATAATTAAAGATAATTTGATGTCTTAACTACTAAGGGCAATTTGGAATTTAAATTCAAATGTCTTTATAATTTAAGGTAGTTTGGGATTTTAGAAAAATATTTAATGGTAAAGTTAGGACTTAACGGAAAACAATGATAGAAGAAGACATTTGATAACTTTGAAGTAGGCATTTGATAACTTTACGGGGTAAGTGATACTTAGGCTTTTATTTTTATTTTTTATTTTAAAATTTTATTTATTTATTTATTTTAGCAAATTACAAGGCACCCGCTATATTTATGGCAAAACTCATGACCACCCACTATTACTTTATAATTACATGACATCGACATGTAAATTACAAGTTACTCACCGTTAACTTTGTTGTTAAAACGGATTGTGAAATTAACAAGTTACTCACCGTTAACTTTGTTGTTAAAACGGATTGTGAAATTATCCAAACGCTCTTATTTTTATTTAAAGTATTTAAAGCTAATAACTCTTAGGTGGGTGAAGGGAGAACGATCTTCTACCTACACCTCACCGGACCACCATCGCCAAAAACAACCCATGCCAGTGACCACTAACCTCACCATATAGAGTGAGAGAGAGAGAGGGATTTTCCGGCAAGGACAGTGGTCACCAGCAGGGGTGGTTTCTGACGGTGGTGATCTGATGAGATGTAGGTAGAAGATGGTTTTCCTTTCACCCATTTAAGGTTGGCTTTAAATGGTTTACATAAAAAAAAAAAGAACATTTGGGTAACTTCATATTCTATTTTAACAGAAAACTTAAATGTGGATAACTTGTAATTTACATGTATCTGTCATGTAATTTATGAAGCAATAGTGGATGGTCAAAAATTTTGTCCCAAATATAACGAATGCTATATAATTACTCTCTAGTTTTTTGTAAATAAAAATACTCAACTACTTTGTATCTTATCTATCATGAATTATCATGTTAAATATCTGTTCATGATATAATACTAAAAATAAATAAACATCTGTTCATGAAATAATACTGAGTAGTGTTATAACCCAACAGAATTCAGGCGTCACAAGGCTTCAATGTTTCACTGCATAGTAGATCGATATATTTTATAATATTAGGTTTGAAATTCTTCTTCAGAAGTATTTTTGAATATTAATTGGCATTTATCTTTTTTCTTGTGCATTGACCCTTGTTGGAAATTATTCTCAGTCCAAATAACAAAACTGAGATATTGGAGTAAATCAGAGTGAACAAAAAAGATAACCCGGTAAAGTTTACACAAGGATCAAGATTTTTTGGGGTTTCGAAAGGTATAGTTCTACACAACTCCACTAGATAACAAGCCTGAGATTTTGTTTGCTCTTACCATCATTATGATATTGATTCCTCAAATCCTACCGTAAGTAGAAATATCAAACAAAAGTTTCGTATACTAAAAAATATAGCAAACAATGAAGAGAATTTCTAGATGGGTTCAGTCGTTCACTAGGTGGTCGTGTTATTAGCATCATAGGCTCATAACAACCTTTGATGCAAATAATTGCAACTTCTTCCAATATATATTAATATTGTATATCAAGTTATATAAGTGCAAAAATGTGTTGGTTACTTATGCTATCCTTAAAATTCAAAGAATGGAATGAATAATTAATTTTTATTCTCTTTCTATGTATTTAGTGTAGTATTGTTGTTTAAACAAAGAATTTTCTACATGCAGCTTCGACTTTATCACGAAACTCACAATTCATCGCTGAAAGTGCAAAACTTACACTTAACTACATAGGTGAAGGGAGAATTTATTCAACTATCTTCTTCTTTCCTTCCAAAAGTCATTGTAATAATTTACTCAGCAGGGAATAGTAGGCAAACCATGTTCGTTTTGCTTTTCCAAATCATTGTTGGCAAGCAACTGACAGTAATCCAGGCCGGATTTTTATTTGCAGCAGTGTTGCTGGAAGTAGTCGAAGGCTAAGATCTCGCCACATATGCTAGAAAAGATTTAAGGGTTGTGATAGAAGATGCAAGGGTATTTATGTAAATATAAGAATTTATTTTTACATTAGAAAATAAATACTCGTATATACATGGATACTGCTGCATCTTCTATCACAACCTTTAGATTTGTTCTAGCATATGGTGAGATCTCATCATTTGACTTCTGCAAATGAAAATCAAGGCGGCCTCCCTATCTAGGCCAAGATTGAACTAGATGACTCCACATTTCTACGAACCCACAAAACTATCATTTTCTCAGAGGAACGATGAATGAGCTTTGAAGAAAAAGTGAGACCAAGACTGAAGTTAAACAGCATAAATGCCACTGCTAGAGAAAAACAGAAACGGATGTTCTAATCATTTGTTCTAAAGATTTGAAAATCTGGGTTGTCTCTTTTCACTTCATAAATCGCAAAGATACTTCTCACAAATGGTGTTCATGTTTCTCAAAAAAAAGAAATAAGCAAGATTGTGTTTGGTGGTAGGAGAAATAAAAGAAGAAGATGGTCTCCTTTCACACTTATCTGTGTGGTTGTAACGTTGAGAATAAGATTGGATTAAAGCTTTACAGTGTAAGAATAATTTAAACATTACAATTCAAATTTCATTTTTAATTAGGGGTATAATGAAAATTTTCCCTCCAACATAAACCGGTACAAACAAACTACATTCCTAAAGGTTAAAAAAATAAAATATAAATCTCAAATGAAAAACCCATCAAGTATAAAATTAACGGATTTCATAAGTTTTTTATTTTTATTTTTTCAATCATCAATTTTTTTTTCTTCTTTCTAAAACTAAAGTCAAACCAGAAAAGTAATCTATGAAAAAAATCCACATAATTTTTTGGCGCTTTGATTCAATTCAATTATAAACAGTTTGTTTAAAACCCAAAATTTGATTTAATTGATTCCAATTTGACACTTAAATATGGCTCAATATCTGCCTCATCTCTCATCTTATCTCCCTCTGTTATATCTTATATATTATAAATAATCGTTGCATGACCATTCATAGAACAAAGATGTTAAAACAATCAATTTTAGATGACAATCTCATGATAAGAATTGCATTATGTTACATAGCAGAAATAGGGGCTGATATTTCATTTTCACACTATGTATCCATCACAATTCATTGGAGTGTTTTAGAATCTGAATCCAATTGTATGATTTTGTGTTGTTAAAATAAATAAAAAATAATGATAAATGACGAAAATAAGATATTGGAAGAAATCAATTATGATGATAACCTCAAATACCCTCTCTATACTAGGATTATTCATCATTTTTCTTGGGAGCCAATTTCGAGTTTGCCTCGATAGAGCTTTCATCAATAATCAATGGCAAAGTCAATTCCCAGATTCAGCCTCTCTAGTATCTCCTAACCATGCTTCAGACCATTATCCGATTATGGTTGATACTTGAAGGTGGCCGGATGCAAGGCCCTTGTCCTTTTCGATTCGAAAGCATGTGGCTTAGGCACCACGATGTCCATCTGATTGCTCAACAAGCTTGGTCTACTGGTAATGGCAATGCTGGCAGCCGATTGAAAAAAAGACAACGAAATACAAAGCTGGTATTTCAGAAATGGAATAGGGAGGTATTTGGCAGAGTACAGGAAAACATCAAGTCACTTAAATTTGAAATGGCTGGTCTCATGGATGAATAAAGTTCTACTTTCTCTCGAGAACGTATGAATCTTCGTCCGCTAAATTAGAGGAAGAGATTGCTCGAGAAGAAACTTTATGGAGTCAAAAATCCCGTATACAATGGCTGAAATGCGGTGATCTGAATACTTCTTTTTTCATGCTACTACTCTTTAAAGAAGACGATCCAATCGCATCATAAATTTGAAAAAACAGAATGGTACGTGGATCACTACTCCGCAAGGAATTATCCATGAAGTTGTTTCTTATTTTCAGAACTGCTACACTTCAGAAGGTATTGAACCATCTGAACTTGATTATCTCTTAGGCTGTATTAGACCTGTTGTTTCCTCGGAAATGAATGCTCTTTTACTGCACCCCCCGACTATGGAAGAAATCAAGAGTGCCCTCTTTGCGATGGAACCAAATAAATCTCCAAGTTGGGATGGCTTGCCTCCAGCCTTTTTTCAACGATTTTGGGATCTAATCAATGATGATCTATTTGAGTTTGTGAGAGATGTCTTCTATTTCAGACAATTCCCTAAGCATTTCAATAAGACATTCATTTGTCTTATTTCCAAGAACACTAATGGAGGAATTTCGGCCTATCAGTCTTTGTGGGGTAGCTGTTAAGGTCATCTCTAAGGTAATTGCAATCAGACTCTCTACTTTCCTTCCTAATATCATTGATCCTCACCAAACAACCTTTACCCTAGGAAGATCTATCTCTGAGAATATTATTGTTGCCAATGAAATGTTCCATTACATAAAAAGAAGGTGGAAGGGTAAGACACATTTTATGGCAGCCAAAGTGGACATTAAAAAAGCCTATGATAGACTTGAGTGGCAATTTATTCAACAAGTGCTTCTTCGGCTTGGTTTTCATTCTCATTGGGTTGAACTCATCATGGCAAATATTAGCTCTGTGTCCTTCTCTATTTTTATTAATGGAACTGTGCAGGGCTCCATATCTCCCTCAAGGGGTATTCGGCAAGGTGATCCGTTATCCCCAACTATCTTTTCTCTGTGCTCGATGGCGTTATGTCACTTATTTGATAGAGCAGCAAGTGAGGGATTGATACGTGGAATCAGGATTAAAAATAGAGCACCTAGAATTTCTTACTTGATGTTTGCTGACGATATAGTTCTTTTTTCGAAGTCTCGGTGCAATCAATCCATGGCCTAAAAGAATGCTTGGACAGATTTTGTAAGGGATTAGGGCAGCATATCAACAGATCCAAATCATCACTTTATTTTAGTCCTAGCACCCCAAGCAGATGGAGGCGTTGGTTTACAAAAGTTCTAAAGATGCAGCTAGGTCCAATTCCTAAGACATATCTTGGCCTTCCAATGGACTATACGTCTCAAAAGAAAATTTTCTTAGCTGAAATACAAGGGAAAGTGCATACAAGAATTGCAGGTTGGAAAGGAAAATTACTTACACCGGCCGGAAAATCAGTCTTGATTCAATCGGTATCATCCACTATTTCAAACTATGCTGGTCTTCATCTCATTCTGCCCAATCGCATCATGATGCTATTAGGAAAGCCTCGACCAATTTTTTCTGGGATTCCAATAGTAATGGTGATGATATCCATTGGATCGCTTGGACAAGATTATGTTAATCTAAATTTCATGGAGATCTAGGCTTTAAAGACTCCTCATTACATAATAAAGCCCTATTGTCAAAACTGGCTTGGAAAATCTGGATTGAACCTGATCTGTGGTGGGTTCAAACTCTTAAAGCCATCTACTTTCCTAGAACACCTTTTTTGCAGGCTTCGAAGGGGCATAATCCTTCTCATATATGGAAAAGTGTGTTAGTGGGCCGTGAGGTGCTGATCCAAGGACTGATTTGGAATGTAGGTGATGGATCCTCAATACTCATCTGGGAGGATGCATGGATTCTGGACAATCCCGGTTATCGCATTACTTCTAGTAAACCAATTGATTGCCAATTTCTCAGAGTCCAAGAATTGCTTAATTCTGATGGTAGTTGGAACTTACCACTTCTTCATATGCTCTTCAATACCCAGGATATAAAGTCTATTATGCAGATCAGACCTGATCAAAGAAGAGGTGATGATATTCAAGTTTGGGGATCTTCTCCAAATGGTATTCATTCGGTTAAAAGCTCATACCACTTGTTATGCACTGAACAACAAGAACAGTTGAACAATCGACCATCCTCATCCAACCATCATTCCCATTTTAGGCTCCCTCCCTCTATGTGGAAATTGATTTGGAACTCTGCTACACTTCCAAAGATCAAATTTTTTATGTGGAGAATGTGCTCTAATGGCCTTCCTATGACCACTGCTCTGTTTCGTAGGCACATTCCACTTGATATAACCTGTTCCAGATGTGGAAATGCTCAAGAATCAATAGATCATCTGTTCTTTGAATGCCCCTATGCCAAGGTAATCTGGTTTGGGTCTCATATTTCTCCTAGAATCAGCAATACATCAGATTCCTTTTTAGCTGAATGGCTTTCAAATTGGTGTGAGCTTACAAAGAAGGAAAAACGACTTAGCAGAGAACTCTTTGGTCGGGCGTCATTCTATCTGTGGTCCATATGGCTGTCCAGAAACAATCTCTTATTTAATGGTGTTGACATTCATCCTAGAATGGTGATTGATAAAGCCAACTTAGCTTGGCGAGAATTCTCCTCTATGTGGATTTCTCCCCCTCTCATGCGGTGGCTTCTCCACAGCCTTGCATTTGGCTTCCCCGGATGAAGGATGGATTAAAATCAATGTTGATGCTGCCCTTCCAGATTACGTTTCCTACGGAGGCATTTGTATTATTGGTCGTTCAAACAACCGTGACATCAAATTTGTGTTCTCGGAGGGCCTGAGTATGAGCTGCAGTCTTATTGGGGAGCTAGAAGCTATAAAAGTTGGTCTTTTGTTCGCATTGGAAGCTGGTTTTAATCTCTTGATCATTGAATCAGATTGCCTAGTTGCTGTTCGAGCTCTCAACAAAGATTCAGTTGCTCCTCTAATGGTTGTTCCATTGGGTGGAAGATATTTTGGAACTTGCTGGTTCTGCAACTGTAATTTTTTCTTTTTTACATCGGTCTGACAACATTGTTGCAGACTCCTTGGCCCTGCGTGGCATATCTCTCGGTTTCAGACATTTTACAGTGCATTTAGCTCCCCACAGTTTGCAAGCTGTGTTTGCTTTAGAACCAGGCTTTTGCTCTGCTGTTGTTTCTTATGTTGAATAAACTTCCTTTCACCAAAAAAAAAAAAAAAAATCAATTTGTACTCATACTCAGGGATCTGTACTACTTTTTATTTTATTTTATTTATTATTATTATTTCTTAATCTTTTCATCTTTGACTTGTTTTGGTGGCGATTCAACTCGCAAAAGTAGCGATCTTCTTGATCACCTAAATATTTTTCCTGCAGACAAAGTGTGCAACTCTTATAATGTCTTTTATGATGTAAGAATCAATGCGAGAACCATATATCAAGATCTCCTGAGAGGTTATTTTTCTTAGCCGAGAAAAAAAAAGAAAAAAGAAAAATTGGGTAGTTATTGGACGATGAGTGCCGAAATAAGTCGGACCCATAAACGATTCAACGGGGTATTTTGGAGAAGTAGAAAAGAAGATAACCAAAATAATTTAGGAATTTAAGTTCTTGATATAGAGCTTGAAAGATAATGGTAAATGTGCCTCTAGTACGGTGGTTGACAGCATCCTATGTAGAGGTAGTATGTCCAAAAAAGTCATGAGTTCGACCAAACTTGTGTTTCTCCACACCTTCTCCCTAAGGTGTGTGCAAGGTAAGAAGTTTTGGCGAACTTGGCGAAATATTTCGCCGTTCCCATAAAGGGCAATTTGACATTAGGGGGTGAAATGATATTTGCATTAAATCGGCGACATACTGGCCAAAAAAACTCAAAATCTTGGCGAATGGTCCAAAATTTGGTTAATTCGGCGATATATCGTAAAAAAACTCAAAATCTTGCGACACCCAGAGGCCCATCCTAGTTTGTCAAGTTCATAATCCAACTGACCTTAATTCAATTAGGCCCACGGCCCACCCGAACACAAGGAGTTGTCTTCATTGCTCTCTAATTAAACACCTTGCTTAGGAAATTAATATTGCCCAAGCTTAACCTACACATTTACATCTAGTTCGGTCCAACCACACCTTTTTTTCTTGATCGGATCCACTCCAAATGTTGGTGAAACTTCAGACCTTGGGTGTGTGAGTCCCTAGTCGTTATGATTGGTTTGAAATGACCCAAAATAGGGAAGTTAAAAGAAACACAAAGACACAAAAGAAAAAAGATACCCTACGGCTTGAAGAATCTAATACAAAGTGGCTTGAAGCCAAAATTAGAAGCTTTTGTAATATATTGATGAGGGAATTCCAATAATTTTGAAATATAATGTTTTCCACAAATGATATTTAAATGTCTACTCTAGGGATGTGGATTAATTTGTAAGTTTTTCTTGTTATTTGTTTGGTGAAATTTTTTTAAGTTTTTTACTTTTGATTTGGCTTACTATCTAGGGTAGTGTTTCAGTGCTGTCTATGGTCGGAATTCAAAGCGGTAGTCGAGATTCAATCTCCACCACAACTTTTGATCTTCACCATTTGCAGCTCAAACACTACTATCTAAAATGTGTTTTTATTGATTTCTAACAAATTTCCTTTAAAAATAAAAATTTTCAGAAACCTATGCTTATCCACAGACGTCTTAAATGACTCTTTCACTCATGTAAATTGAAAAGCTGTCATATCCCTCTACCCTCTCCCTTGTTATGAACTCTGCTCTTCTCACCCTGTATATTGGATACAGCTGCTAGCTCTCCAGCCCAATCATCACCCTTTATGTTTCTTCTTATGAAATTAGTTTAGATGCCTTGTCATGAAATGAAAATGTGTTGTGTTACAACCCAACATGATTCTAGGGGTTATGAGGATTGAATGAAGAAAATGGGAATGAAATGACTAAACTAATTTGTGGGTATAAAATTGCTTCATAAATGTGTTCTAGACTGTAATACCATTCACTGGAAAGTCTTTTGAACTATGATGTTAAAGTAATAAAAATGAATTATGATAAAATTCCAAATGAAAAAAAGGAAATATTCGAGGAAACCAATCAGATTGCAGAAATAAGCAATGTAATTATTGGTGTTTTTGGATAGATCGGGAAGATACATTGCAGTTTTGGTACAGCAAATTGTAGGTTGAACGGAAATATAACTCTCTTAGCATTTTCAGCTTCCCAACTTTCTTATCCAAACCAAAACTTTTGCCCATATCAATGATCAAGCATACCATGTTTTAAGTCTTTGTACAAGTGACCACGAGTAAATTTCTTGATCCAATAATGGAACTCAGATGCATCCTCAGTCAGGCTAAAATGATGTTTTGTCTCATATTTGTTTCATATTTGTCTCATATTTTATTAGAATCGTTGGATCGAAGTCTTCTACATGACATAATCTTAAGGGTCGAAAGGATATAAGAGTATTTTGGTTGCAAAAATGATGATTTGTTTTATTGGTCTTTTTCATTATACATGGGAGCCAAATGTAAGATGTCATTCTTTTTGGGTTAAAAATGACTTAATCAAACTTTAATGGTCCAAATGAAAATTATGGTAGAATTTATAATTTCAAGAAAAAAAATTAATGATATATGAATTACTAGTTTTATTTTATTTTTCTAATACAATATAAACAATTAGAACACATCAATGTAGACATCTAATGTGAATATGTTACCAAGCCATGGTTGCTTGATTGGTAAGAATAAACACTTCATAATCAAGAGATCATGGGTTTGACTCTTGCTGATGGCTTATGTGAACACCAAACATCCTCTAAATTTGCAAATAATTATGGATATAATAGTATTACTATTCGATTTAAACCATGTAGACTCCTAAATTAACTATGTTTTACAAGCATATCGTAAAATCGCATTTTATCAAATTACTTTGAGGTACTTCTCAAATATTGTAGTGGGATACCTACAATTTTATTTTATCCACTTTTTCATTTTCATTTCTGAAAATTTTTCATTTTGTTTATTTTGGCATTTATTATAATTATGAATTATGAGCTCTAAACTTATTTAGATGATGTTTACAACAGATCTTTAAACCAAATGGAACATAACCATGTAGATGTCATCACATTCTATAATGAAGTATTCATTCTGGCAGTAAAGCCTCTTGTTGGTGGAGCTTGATCCTACTAGTGCAACATCAAAAGCTAACAGGATCCATGAAGTTAATGATAACATTAATGTTTATGTCTCCACTGAGATTGTCTAAGATGATGCTCTCATTTCACAGGAGAGACCTAACTGAGAATGAACTATAAAATGAAAAATATCAGAAATGATGAATGGTCAACCTCTCTCTTTTCTTTTTATTTATTTATTTTAGCAAATTACATGCCGACTATATTTAGGGAAAAACTCTTAACCCTCACTATTGCCTTATAAATTACATGGCATTTACATGTAAATTACAAGTTACCTACGGTTAAGTTTGCTGTTAAAATGGCTTATGAAATTACCCAAACGTCCTTACTTTTATTAAAACATTTAAAGCTAACCCTTAGGTGGGTAGAAGGAGAACAATCTTCTACCTACACCTCACCGGACCACCATCGCTGAAAACCACCCCTGCCGGTGATCACTGACCCACCATATAGAGAGGGATTTTTGGGCAGGGACGGTGAGACCGTTGGTTGCAGGCAGGGGTGGTTTCTGGCGGTGGTAGTCCAGTAAGGTATAGGTAGAAGATCGTTCTCCTTCCACCCACCTAAGGGTTGGCTTTAATGCTTTACATAAAAGTAAGGACATTCGGGTAATTTTATAATCTATTTTTCAACAAACTTGACTGTGGGTAACTTGTAATTTACATGTAGGTGCCATGTAATTTATGGATAATGGTAGATGATCAAGAGTTTTGCCCCAAATATAGCAAGTGTCATGTAATTTTCTCTTTATTTTTTTGTAAAGAAGAATTCTCCAACTTCCCTCCCTACTTTCTATCTTTATCTATCGTGAATTATCATGTTCTGTTCATGATAATACTAAAAAAATAAATATCTGTTCATGAAATAATACTGAGTAGTGTTATAACCCAACAGAATTCAGGCTTCACAAGGCTTCAATGTTTCATTGCATGGTAGATCAGAGATATTTCATAGTGGGTTTGAAATTCTTCTCCACAAGTATTTTGGAATATTAATTGGCATTTACCTTTTTTTTTTTTGGTGTATTCACACTCGTTGGAAACTAGAAAGTATTCTGAATCCAAATAACAAAAATGAAATGTTGGCGTAAATCAAGCAGATTGAACAAAAAAGATAATCTGAAGTCTACACAAGAATCTCTTGCCTTTGGGATTTCAGAAGGTACGTTTACACACAACTCCACTAGTAGGGGTGTAAATGGATAACCAAAATCTGCTTCCGAATTCGCATCCGCATCCGTTTAGAGGTATCCGAATCCGTCCGATTACTAATAGGATGCGGATATGGTATACCCCTTTCTATCCGGTTATTATCCGTCCGATAAAATTATCCGATTAAGTTTCTTATTTTATATATTTTTTACTTGAAATATGTGAGTATTTTTCTAGATTTTTTATTAAAATAACTACTAAAGTTGTTAAATTCTTATATTTGAAACCTAACACTTACAAATAAAGTGGTAAAGATGTTATTAAGTAGACGAAAACTTGTATTCAATCTATATTCATTGCCATTTAGAATAATTTATTCAAGAAAATAACTATCCGATTATCATCCGAATCCGGCTGAATAAGTCCGAAATCCGATAGGATATTATCCGAATCCGTCCGAATATAATAGGATGCGGATATAGTATTACCACTATCCGATCCGAATTCGATCCGTTTACACCCCTATCCACTAGATAACAAGCTTGGGTTTTTGTTCGTTCTTACCATAATTATGATATTGACTCTGACATCCAACCGTGACTAGAAATATCAAACAAAAGTTTGATGTATAGCAAAAAAAAAATAAAAATGATAGCAAATGATGAAGAGAGAGTTTCTGGATGTGTCAGTGGTTCACTAGGTGGTGGTGTTTTAGCAACCTTTGATGGTACAAATGCATAATTTTAAGAATAAGATACACAAGAAACCAACAAAGAAAAATAAAGAAATAAAGATGAAATAGAGATGCAAAAAATCACATCCTATTTCAATATATATTCATATTGTACATCAAATTATATAAGTACAAGAATGTGGTGGTTACTTTGCTATCCTTAAAATTCGAGGAATGACATAAATAATTAATTTTTATTCTCTTTTGATTTATTTAGTGTAGTATTATCGTTTAAACAAAGAATTTTAAACAAAATTAAACCAGAAAGTAATCTATGAAATCAAATTCTAACAGATTGTTCTCAACCTGAAATTTAGTTTGATTCCATTGTATATCTGAAAGCGTTGTTAAATAATTTTACGCAACTATTCATGGAATGAGGATGCTAAATTATTTAAGATTATTCATGTAACTAGAATGCATTGAGTAACTTTACAAAAAAAAAAAAAAAAAAAAAAAATCAAGAGAATGCATTGAATAATAACCCAACAGATCAAGGATCATGAGGCTCGAATGTTTCATTGCAAATATTTCATTTCACATTATATAACCATGACAATTCATTGAAAAGTATTTTAGAATCTAAACTCAATTGTATGATTTGTGCTGCTAGGGTAACAAGAAAAAATTATGATCAATGACAAACATAAGATAGTGGAGGAAACTTGCATTCTCACTGTACTAGGAAATTTTTTTTTTTTTTGGGTCAAACTGTACTAGAATTACTTATAAGACATTCAATCTCGAAATGCAAAAAGATAAAAGGTGAACATACAACATTAAAAAGAAGCTATTATAAGAGAAGAGAGAATGCATAATGAAGAGTCATTATAATACTAATGATTGGAGAGTCATTGCCAATTGGTTAGCAATCACGAGAAACAGAGTTTCAGAGGTCAGAATTGGGTTGATTTAATCATTTGTTCATTTGTTTTATGATGGGAAGAAGAGAGCTTCCAGAATCTAATTATATATTGTACGCCTAAATCAATTTATTATCACTTTCTTTTTTTCAGCATTATATCTTATTTTTAGAATCATAGAATTAAAGTTGTTTAAAATCCGGTTTATAAACTATAACACAAACAATGGCCAGGTTGGCAAAAAAAAACTATTTTGAATTACAAAATCAAATTGGTGTTCATGCTTTCTAGATAAGAACAAACCAGAATTTTGTTAGGAGGAGAAATGAAAGAAGATATGAGTCTAGATCACCTTCCTGGATGACAATGTGCTCCCCTAACTGACGTTTTTCATCTACATAATAGTGGTGGGGTCCACCAGTAAATTTTTTGTAGGATTTACCGTAGGTCCCAGTCCCACCTCAATTGTATGATTCAAAAGGGTTAAATAGAATTAGGTTAGGTTTAGAGTATAAAGATAATTTTACATGATAATTTATATTTATTTTTAGATATAACTATAATTTCCTCATAAACCATTAATAGCCAAAGGCCCAAGAGACGATATCAAATTTTTTATGGGCCTATTTGTAATTTTTGTATTTTTAGATGGGATTACGAGTTTCACGCAAAGTCGAGGGTCATGTTAAAAAATTCTTAAGGAGTTTGTTTCCTGTTTTTCTTTTTTTGGTTAAAGAGTTTGTTTCCTGTTGTAGTGTTGATGATTGACAAATTCTTAAGGAATATGTTAAAGTATCTAGGAATCGACTTCTCAAATCTAGAAATATAATTTTAGAATGAAAAAAAAAAAAGCATTCAAGACTTCTAGAAAAAAAAAATATTAATATGTCCAAATTTATTTTAATCCTCAATGCGTGACTACAAAACAAGATTAGAAGTGGGCCGACTTCTTGGTTGGGAAACCACCTCCGAAAGTTAAATTAATAATGGATAACCGTAGAGCTCTGACTAGTTGCAAAGTTTAATTGAATAACGATAATGGAATGAAACGATTCAAATACCTCAACTCTGTGTAATGCTTTAGTTTATATAGGATTCACCTCTTACTCTCGGTTGTTGGATTCGCTTATAATCCTTCTTGGTAGCCGTCCGATTGTAGGACTTTTCCCCCTTCTTTCTTAGTCAGTTGTAGTTACCATATATGGTACGATCGTGTATCCTGAATTTATCGGAAGCACGTCTCTTTTCATAACCAGGTTTCTTCATACTTACGCTACTTATTGGTTCAACCCTTGAACCAGTCCAAACTAGGATTCTTGACCCGATCGTGGTTGAACTCGATTTGCTGTTATTTTGTCCTTATCATTAGATATATAAAGTGAGTGTTTCATAAATCTCAGTATCCTCTACTTCTTAGCTCTCTATTACTAAGGAAGTTCAATTCTCTCCTTTGTTAGACAGTACCATTGCATAATGCTTAGTACTTTGATTGAATTTGATAATAAAAATATTCAAAACTAACGCTAGCATGGTATACAATATACTGAGTTTGAGCAAGCTGATGTGCTTTTGATCTAGGATAATAAATTATAATGGTTGCACATTGTTTGAGGACATCGGTACCATTCGCACCTAGGGTAACAAAATGAAGTTACTTTAATTTTGGGTGAACGAAAGAATGGACACTAGCTACCTATTTGTGGTCGTTTATACATGTTGAGTTGAAGTTCTCTATCCATCAGAATAAAGTTTTGTGCTCTCTTTATACTTTTTTATCATGCGTTAAGAGGGAGACCCACAGGGAATTCGCTAGAGATCTCGCTTTTAATTTTTTTTTTTTTAAATTAAAACTCAGAGATGGATTGGCTCCTAATTTGTGGTAGAAAAGTATGTTAGAAGTACAAATAGCTATGAGGAGAGGATCCAGACTCCCTTGTGCTTAAGGTACAAAGGATCCGAAATGTATTACTTCTGTAAATGAAGGTGGATATCAAAATGACTACCTTATAGAGGTGAAATCTTGTTCTTTTTGTGATATTCGCACGCATGTTTGAATTAACTATTGGGGTGCAAACTAACATTGTATTTTATTTTATTTTTGCGTCACAAAAACATTACATGGGTGCATGAGTGTAGCCTATAAAATGGAAAAGAATCGTGAATCACTTCAAGCTGGCATGCCAATGTAGTTTGTATGTCAGGTCACAAGAATTGAATTGAATGTTTCATTGCATAAAAAGTCATGAATTTAGTGATATGACTAAACTACTTCACCCCATGCAAGTGTTCCACACATAAACTGAGTTGTGGAATAGCAATTGGCATTTCGTATTTTTAGAATGCGATAATTCGTTAGAAGTTTCGTCATATGAGATATTTGTTAAAATATCGATAAAGAAATACGTTTAAATTATGTGTATAAAAATAAACAGTGGAGGAAACCAATTCGATTAAAGAAAGATAAAGTTTTGGTCCGTATAACTTTCATTTAAAGGTGACGCTCAGCACTTATAGGATTGTTTCACAAGTGGTCTGGTTTTAGCGTTGGAATCCATATTTTTTTTAATGTGAAACACATCGACTGAACTACTCCAGATTCGTTTCCCAGATTTTCCTTCGAAATATTGGCTTGTCTGATTACATTTTTCAATGGTCAAAGCAATAGGAAATCTCAGCACTATTGTTAACAAAACTAAGCAATGTTTTTTGTAGTAGTTATGCTCGTATATTGGTTGAGGTGGAAAGTGGGGTGAAATATGTGCTTGAAATTCAAATAGAACAAAACTTGTGTCCATTTTACTCAATTTGTTGTGTGTGAAAATGGAGAAAATATGTATGGCTTTTGCGGAGGCTTTAAGCATTTAGCAGCACTATTTCCTTCAAAAAAAATCTAAGAATCTTATAGTGGAGGAAAGGTTGTGGGAACTAGAGAAGACAATGCAAGACAAGGTTCATTAAGTCTCCTCATACGTATATAGGGAGGACTCATCTTCGAATAACTTTATATTTTTCAGAAGAGAATTTGGTAAAAACTCCAATTATTTCGAAATATTTTGATGCACAAAAGCCATCATATTCGTCTGGGTCCCATGAAGAAGAATTTGAAGACTAATCAAAATCAGATGAGTTAAATTTTAAAAATTTAAATAATACGAAAAGTGTGGAGGTGAGTCAATTGTTGCCTACTGAGGGCACACACTCCACAAGATAAGGGAGTCAGAGTTCTTATGATATATGATCCAAGAGGTGGTCCACAATCAATTTTAGAGTGTTAGTCAACAATATAATTAGTTTACAAGAAAATCAAACATCACTCTAGTACATTAAGATAGCACAATAAACCCATCATTGGCAGCATTGAAGATTTATTCTCAGTGTAGCGCCTTAACACACCAATTGTTGAGTATAAAAGTCACGGAATTATTGAAAAATCTGGATTTTCATGAAAATAGAGAAAATCAACAGTTCTCTTGGATTGTTTCAGAATGAAAATAAATCTTAATTACTAGCACCTAATTATTTTCTTTTTATCTGTGATATATTTGAATCACTATCATTCAAAAAGCTTTGGACAGAAATAGGTATCCAAATTTGTTCCCAGAACTATTTTAAGCAAGGTTTAAAGTATCGATATTGAATATCATATTGGTCAGGTGATTTTAAGAGACGTATCGTCCTGTATTGAGTATTGTATCGCTCTGACTAATGTATTTTAGTGTAATTCAATGGAGATACATATCGAGATGTATTGTATCGGTTGGTTCAAATATAGATACGTATTGGCAAGTAATTACATAAAAGCACTGAGGTTTGAATGCTTAATTTCATCAGTATAAAATGGCTCATGTCATGGAATAGTATTGTGGTCGAGTTATTCGTCAATATAATATTATAATAGATTATTGGAGAATGTCTTTCGAATTCAATTGTATGTTGTTGAAAGGGCAAAAAACTAATTATGAAAATAAAACTTCAAATTACCCTGTTGTAAGATTTTAGAGAAAATCAAATACGATAAGCGTTGTCTTTTGCAAAAAAACATTTTTGGTGTTTCTGTGCTTGAAAAACGTTTTTTGGATCTTCATAGTTGTTTAATTCGTAATCAATAAAGACAACTAATGAGCCCAAGTCTAAACCAAAATGCTGCAGGTTTTTCTATACCCGTTTGCAGGACCTCCCTTTTTTTTGGGTAGAAATGGGCTTATTAAACGCGTGACCCACGCAAGACATCAAGATTACAAAGATCAAGAAGCCAAGGATCCAAAATAGGCCAAAGAGTCCGGCACGCAACGGACACAGCCTTACAAGCAAGAGAGTCAGCTATTACATTACACACCCTTAGAACATGAAGAAAGGATACATTTTTGAAGCCGAGAAGCAAGAGTCACCACATCCCAGACTAGGTTTGCAGGACCTACTCGTAGCTAGGGGTGTAAATGGATAACCGAAATCCGCTTCCGTTTAGGGGTATCCGAATCCGTCCGATTATTAATAGAATGCGGATATGGTATACACTTTTTTTACCGAATATTATCCGTCCGATAAAATTATCCGATTAAGTTACTTATTTAGATTTATTATTTTTAATTTTATAAATTTTGCTTATGATATGTGACTATTTTTCTAAATTTTCTATTAAAATAGCTATCAAAATTGTTAAATTTTTAAATTTCAAACCTAGCCCTCACAAATAAAAAGGTAAAGATGTAAACAGGTAGTCAAAAAATTGTATTCAATCTATATTCATGTCTGTTTAGAAGAATCTACTTAAGAAAATAACTATCCGATTATCATCCGAATCTGACAGAATCTGTCTGAAAACCGATAGGATATTATCCGAATCCGTCCGGATTGTGTTTGGTGGTAAGAGAATCTGGCACTGGTATCTGGAGAAGTGCATTTATTGTATTTTTCAGATGTCATGAAGTGCAGAACTGCAGTTATTGTATTTTTCTTTTCTTCTATGTGTATGTATTTTTCTTTTCTTATGTGTGGTTGTACTTTTCTTAGTTTCTAAATGAAGTGTTTAGAGATGTCAACAAGTGCATTTTGGAATATTATGAAGTTGCACTATTTTATGACGCAACAAATAATATGGATATTTTCCCTATACTTCAAACGATAGGATTTTTTAATTGAACACAAAATTCTCAGCGATCCAACATTTTCGAATGGCGGAGGTGACTAAATTTTTTGTAGAGGCTCTGAGTGGTGGAAGCCTCATGGAATTCTTCGGATGGAAAACTCCCGCGCAACCGAGAAGTTCACAGTTCGTGCTTCGTAGTTCACAAATCTCAAATGTGCTTCCCAAAACTTGACAAAATTTGGACAAACTCATAGAAAGGGTTGCCTAGAAAGGTTTGCAGGTGACGGTGGTGGAATGATGTGAAGATGAAGAGGACGAGTTTGGAGCGATTTGATCGAATAGAAGTAGGGATGTGTTTTGTAAATTTGAAAACCTTTAAACTTTTAAATGTAAAAATCAAGTTTTGTTTTTACAGTTTTCAACCGTCTGATCTCTTTTTGCTTATGTGGCTTAATCCTAGTCATCGGCAACAGTAGGCAGCTGTTGCCGCAAATAAAAATCCCACTTTTTGTGATTAGGTGACAATCTTGACTTGCGGAGCGAGAGGGAGGGTCTGAATTCTTTTTTTTTTTTGGGATCTGAGGTTCATTAGAGCCAGTTTGCGCGCACCACAATTATTAATAAATTCATTTAAAATGTAAATGAAGGGTAAATTCATTTGATATTGCCGATCCCACTCACTTTGAAATCCTTTTTTATCAGAAAAATGCTGTGTCGTTGTATGTAGCCTAACGCTTAAATGCAGCCCTCTTAAATAATCACCTCACACAACACTGTATTGCAACCCTACTTGTGAATATAGTTTTTTTTTTTTTGTTAAGAAAATCCTATTCTATAATGAGCTTAAGTTTTTGTTTGTTCTTACAATAATTGTGACATTCGCTTTAGGAGTTCATGTTTGCAATCCAATTACGTAACAAACAATTCTAACACCAAACAATTACATCACTAACACACAATTACATAAGTGTAGGACTTATACTGAACTGTTTGACACGGATAGAAACTTTACAGTGTGACTCCCACACTCATGTGAATGTGAAAGAATAAATGAAGGGCAGACATGATCTCCACTAGTACTATTCTCTCTCTATTTTTATCATTTGTGCAATAAGAAACTATAGGGTGTTCAAGCTTCTCATCTCACTATTTTGATATGGAAAAGTTTTAAGCTTCAACAAATAGCTGCTGGAGTTGGCCGGAGTTGCTCATCTACCAACACATGTGGATTTTTTTTTGACAAATCATGAAGGTGATTTTTTTTTTTGACAAATCATGAAGGTGATTTTTTTTTTTTTTTTTTGCCAATGCAGGGTTGGTTGAGTGGTAAAGATTCATGCTTCTCAGTGGAGAGGGTGCGGATGGCATGTCATTTCCAGTATTAAAAAAGCACCAGTACCCAAAAAAAAAAAAAATTGATAGAAAGAAAGGAGATGCAGTATTGGCGCCCTTGAGCTCTTTGTTTTGTTGACAGGGCCAAGTGCTTGTGTTGATAGTTCATATATAGGACTAATACTTGCATAGTAAATTTGTTGCAATCGAAGAGAAATTACAAGATGCAAGAGATAGCATTGAAATTGAAGCAAAAACTATTCTTTATAGGTTGGAATTAGCTAGTAGACAAAGTATTCATTTCTAGAGCAAAGGAGATGCTGACGCTATCATTTTAACTGGTGAAGAAAGGTCATCACAATCCTCTAACAGAAGGCTGGAAGAAATTCTTATAAAAATCATTCATCTTCTTTTTGAATTTAATTGGGCTCAAATATTTAATGATCGAGGAATGACTACTCAAATGGCTTACCAAATTGTTGTTAATGCTATAGGTAAGAAGCGTTTAGGGCTGTTTAGGATTGATTTTTTTGTGGTAAACCACTTGAATGGTTCATATTTTGGTGCCTATGGCCCTGTTTTGCCGGAATTTCATGAATGGTTGTATGAAGACAGTAGTTGTTTAATGCACAAGTCACACTATAATTATTGTTGGAGAGCTTTGGGGTCACACTAAAGATCAAATATCTCGGAAATAATTACTCTTTCAATGTAGTTTTCTGATCTTATCTTGGATGGTTTCTCTAAATCATGTATTATTTGCTTAATCATCAACATTTTTTTTTCTTCCTACAACTAGAATCAAACCAGAAAATAATCTATGAAATCAAATCCAGAATAGATTGTTCTGAACCCGAAATTTAGTTTGATTCCATTGTACCCTTGAAAGCATCCTTAAATAATTTTGCGCATTATTCATGGAATGAAGATGCTAAATTATTTTAGAAATCATTCATGTAATTAGAATGCATTGAGTAACTCCATCCAAAAAAAGAGAGAATGTTGGGTGGATCATGAAGCTCGAATTTTTCATTGCATAAATAGGGTCTGATATTTCATTTCATATTATATAAGCATGACAATTCATTGAAAAGTATTTTAGAATCTCAACTCAATTGTATGATTTGTGCTGTTAGGGTAACAAGAAAAAATTATGATCAATGACAAATCTAAGATAGTGGAGGAAACCAGTACCTTCATTGTACTAGGATTACTTAAAGAGAAATTAAGCTCTCAATGAAATATGACAGATGGTGAACATACAACATCAAAAGAAGTTATTATAAGAGACAGAGAGAATGCATAATGAAGCATCCAGGATAGAATCAACTGGTACAGCAATAGTTAGAATGTTTTGTGGTTGAAGAGTTACCTTTCATATGTTGCTCAAAGTGGTGATAATAATACTTATGATTAGAGAGTCATCGCGGATTGGTTAGCCATTATGAGAAGTGGAATTTCAGATGTCAGAATTGGATTGATTTAATCAATGAATCATTTGTTCTATAATGGGAAGAAGAACTTCCAGAATTGAAAATGCTAATTATATATTGTATGCCTAAATCAATTATCAAAAATGTTTAAAGTCCCGTTTATAGTCGCTTTCTAAAGAAAAACAAAACAGCGTTTTATTAGGGAGAGAAAGGAAAGAAGAGAGGAGTCTACATCGCTTTCTTGGGATGAGAATGTGCTCGGATTGGCAATGAGAATGTGCTCCCTAAACTAACATTTCTTAACCACACAATAGTAGTGGGGTCTACCAGTAAATAGTAAAAAAAAAAAAAAAAAAAAAGTGAAATCTTAGTGGGGTTTACCCTAGGTCCCACCTCAATTGTATAATTCAAAAGCGTTAGGGAAACACATTGTTCTCCTTTCACCCACTTGTTTAATTTAATTATGAAAAATGGAATTAGGTTAAGTAGAGGGTATCAAATTAATTTTACATTATAATATATATTTTAATATTTAGGTATAACTATAATTTTCCCCCTCTACCCTTAATTGGTAGTACATATAATTGATTACAAACACAGGATCTATATGTAATTTGCCCAAATAAAATTAATTAGGAACAAAACCTATATCGAGGAAATGTCCACGATTTTCAGCAACAAGGATTGCCCAAGTCATTTTTTTACGGAGGATCCCATTGTCCAAGGTTTAAAGTATCTTATTATGATATGTATTCATAATGGACACAACCGATATGTTATATATTGGAATTTCTCTATTGAATTACACTAAAATACATTGACCAATACAATACAATACTTAATATAAAAAAATGTCTCTTAAAACATCTCACAGATACCTATTCAATGCAGGTACTTCAAACCTTGCTATTATTAAAACCGCATTTGAATAGGATTTGACGTTTTGATCAGCCTCAAAACACATGTATGGCCCCCTACACTGATATCGAATTTATGAAATGTTATTAATATAATTATTAAAAGCCCAACATAATTAAACATAATTTAGGTTTTAACTATGGTGTTTTGGTTTTTAATAATTATTTTAATTGAGGGTGATTTAGTATTTTAATTGTTAGGGTGATTATGGTAATTTAAGATTTAAAATAAAAAAAAATATTTAGCCAATGGTAGTTTGAGGTTTTAGAAAAATATTTAATGGTAAAAGTAAAATTTAACTGAGAAAATTAACGGAGGGGAAGTGTTTGATATATTTGCTAGGTAAGAGGGGAGGTAAATGATATTATCCAACTAAGATAGGGTGTAAGTGCTATTAGTCCAGCTAAGAGGGGAGGTAAGTGATATTTACCCTTAAGTTCTTATTTTATTTTATTTTTTGTCACAAAAACATTACATAGGTGAGTGTAGCCTATAAAATAGAAAAGAATCGTGAATCACTTCAAGCTGACATGCCAATGCAGTTTGTATGTCAGGTCACAAGAACTGAATTGTTTTATTCCATAGAAAGGTCATGGATTTTGTGATATGCAAGTGCTATAGAGATGAACTGAGTTGTGGAACAGCAATTGGCATTTCTACTTTTAGAATGCGATAATTCGTCTTTCAATTGAGGGGGCCCACATGGAGGATCCTCTACATGTGGATGGTGAGTTGGCCATTGAAAAAGTATTTTATGATTTAGGGATTGATCGAATGGTTGGGTTGGGTGTTAAAACAATGTCTAGACTTTCTAGTACGAATGATGAGATAAACCAATGGGGGAAAAAATAATGCAATTTGGTTGGAAAAGGAAAAAGAAGTAGCATCACTCAATGTTAATAGACCTAAATGAAGAAAAAGAGATCTCAAAAAGTAGGCAAAAAAGATATTGTTTTGAAGCATTGACAAAAATGTATTGACTCTGTCTCATGGTGGAGAGAGAAAATAGTGGAATGAACAATCAAACTTAGATCACTGGCTCTTCTGATAGAAAACGGGCTTTTCCTATCTTAAAAATTTCAAGTTGATATTAAAGGGTGTAGTAGAAGGCAGGGATAATTTTAATTTTTTGTTTTTTTGAATTTAATAAAATGATTTTTAAGCAAAATTTTTTTTTTTTACATGAGTCCCCTCCATTTCAATTGAAAACTCAGCTCACCCCCCTCAAAATTGAAACTTTACAAAACCCCCTTCCACATTTAATATGGTCAAATTTCCTTTTGTTTCAAATTTATTTTTACAATTTTACCCTCACTTGATAAATTTATTTGACATCCTAAATAATATTTGTAAGAATTTTTTTACATGAAGCCCCTTCATTTCCATTGAAAACGTGATACACTCCTTCCAAAATAAAAACCTTACAAGACACTTTCGTACTTGACACCATTAGTAAAGTTATGTAGTTAACTGATTAAAGTCAAATAAATTTGTTAATATGATGACTAAGGGTGTCAATTTGGTTAAAAAACCGTTAAACCGTACCGTACCGAACCGTTTAAACCTTACCGTACCGTACCGTTTCCAAATTCGGTACGGTACGGTAAACAGTGTCATACCGTCGGTAAATACCGTTTACCGTACCGTTTTACCGATTACCGATTACCATTTACCATACCATATACCGTAAAGATATTAACCCTTTTAAAGTTTAAACCCTAAACTTATCTCAGAGAGTCACGCTTCATTTCGAAGAATCAGAGGACAAGAGTCACAAAGATAGAGAACACTACCAGTGTTGGGAGCATAGAGAGTGATATTATATAATGCTTGAGGTAAGTAACTAATCAAATGTTATAGATCTAATTAATTATTTACTACCCTTTCTTATTCTCGTTTGAAAAGGTGGACATGGATCGTAGTCAAGTAAACTGAAGTAGACTCGATCGGAAGGGGCAATGGAATAGACAGAAATCTAGTGAATGAATTGGAAGTCTTGAGAGAAGAATTCCCTCTCCCTTGGTTGACAAGCAAAGACAGAAAATAATGGATAGATTTAATGATTGCTCTTTTATGGGTTTTTGTAGATCATGGCAATGTTGCTTTGAGCTCAAGCATTTCCGCGGCTTTAGCAATTGCATATCAGCATATGTGGCTTCTTCCACCATCACATATCTAGACTTTAAAAAAAGCAAGAACGGTTCCCATATAAAAAACCCATTACAAGTGACAAAACAAGAAGAAGAGGGCAATAGAGAAGCAAGACAATACCGTAACAAAACCGCACCGTATACCGAACCGTGCCGTTTTTCCATACCGATTTTATACCGTTTTCATACCGTACCGTTTTTTAAATTACCGTTTTCATACCGTACCGTATAAATATGGTACGGTACGGTTATGGTTTGAGGTTTTCAAATTCAATACCGTACCATACCGTACCGAATTACCGTTACCGTACCGAATCGACACCCTTAATGATGACTACATTTGCCATAGAGTGATAAAATGATCATGCAATATGTTTTTTAATTTGAGGAAAATTTCGGTCATATAATATGGAGTAATATGGTGACATAAAAAAAAATATTGTTTAGGATTTTAAAATGAATATTAAAAATATTATTTATAACCAACGGAGGTTGGTCCAAGCGGTAAGCAGCTTGGTCCGCTTAAGTAATGTTCCGGTATTGAATCCCCGTTGTGGAGACTCACCCACCACAGCCAGGTGTGCGACGCGGGTCGAACACCGGTTTATAAACCAGGGTTGGCAACCCAAAAAAAAAAAAATTTATGATTTTATGTGAATTTATTAAGTGTGGGTAAAAAGGTAAAATTATATTTACAGTTAAAAGAAAACAAAAGGTGTGAAGTATGGAGAGGGCTTTATAAGATATTGATTTTGGAAGGTGTTGAGTGTTTTCAATTGAAATAGAAAAGTTCATATAAAAACTTTTTAGTATTATAAATAATATTGATTGTGGATATCCATCATCCCCCAATAGACAATACTTCCAATTGAAGATCTCAACCACCTCAGCATACAATCTTGGTGATTTACATTCCCATCTTAATTGAAGATTACAGTGATCTCAACACACAATGTTGGCAGTCAATATTTCCATTCTATGCACCTTCTATCTTGGGTGGCAATCTATCTTTCCATATCAAGAATATCTTATTGTGTGCAAGAATCATATATTGTATTTTCATATCAGAGTAGATGTTCTTTCTACTATAAATATGTAATGCACTCAATCGAATGAATCGATTCGATTGAACTCATCTTGTCTTTCTTCTTTGTATTATATATTTTCTCTTTATTTTATAACACGTTATCAGCACGATTCCGCTCAAAGTAATTGTGAACGACTCCGCTCGGAGTATTGCGTTTTGAGAAGAAAGACAGCAGACTATGTATCATTATGTTTTCTATTCCAAAGTGAAAAGAATGATCGACCTCTTCGCACGTTTTTGTAAACAATGGAGTTTACCTTGTCCATCTTGAAATGTAAGTGCATCATGATAAAAAAGTATATGTTTTATTGAATCTAAGAATCAAACAAATAATAGGATATTAGATTTTCTTAACAGTTGTGATTTGTCATTAACAATTGATTTTATTTATTGTATATAATGGTTGTTAACTTTGCACCACAAATATTATTAAATGCACCTGAAATTGCAATATTTGAAACTGTAAATAAATATAGTTTAACAGATGCACATGAAGTTGCAAGATTTGAAACTGTAAATGAATACAGTTCTGCAGATGCACTTGAAGTTGTAAGATTTGAAACTGTATATGAATACAGTTTTGCAGATGCACATGAAGTTGCAAGATTTGAAACTACAAGATTTGAAACTGTAAATAAATACAGTTCTGTAGTTTTTGAAATTAATTCTCTATTGAAATTATAAGGAGAAAATATTATTCATGAAAATATGTCAGCAAATTTTCAAGTTTCAGATTTGTTGTTACAATAACAATATTGTAAAAGGAGTTTTAAGAAATACTCTGAATGATATCATGCTTATTTGTGGCTGAGTAAAATAATGGACTATTATGAAAAGTCATAAAGCTCGTCCTATTGGTTCTGTTCTATTCCCTGAAGTGAATGCAAAATTCATGATATGCCTGAAAGAAGGCAAAATTAAAATTATAGTCATGACTGTCATGATATGCCTAAAAGAAGGCAAAATTAAAATTATAGTCATGACTGTGAAAGAGGATGAGGCAAAAGACGGAATAATTACTGTCATTATTATGGAAATAAATAAGAGAACAACAATAAGGATTCTCAATATAACAATTCAAGAAGTAAAGATAATATTTGTTACCGATGTGATATGAAAGCTACCATACTCCACAATATTTAAAATAGCTTTTTTCAGACTTAGTACAGTTTGGCTTTAAAATGGGTGGAAGAAAAGTAACTCCTACCATTTTTTCGGATGCAAGAAGACTGAGCCTTCACTTCTCTGTTTTTAGTGCTGCACCTCCACAAGAAATTTTTTGGTGTCCTCCTGCTGTAGGTTGGGTTAAACTAAATATTGATGGGTCTTCTTTAGGCAATCTAGGAAGGTCTGGCGGTGGAGGAGTATTTCGAAATGAAGTTGCTGCGGTGGTTTTCAATTTCAGTATTTTTTTAAATGTTAAAACCAACTTTGAGGCTGAATTGGAAACTTTCATTCACGGATTACGTTGGGCAAGGCATTTACAAATTAAAAAGCTTTGGGTAGAAAGTGATTCAAAAGTTGTGGTGACTTTAATACAGCAGAAGAAAATACCTTGGTATATCTTTCATATGTAGAGAGAGTTACAATAATATTTGTTGACTATAGATTGGAAGATTTCACATTGCTATCGTGTATTACAGTGGCAGATTTTTTGGCAAATTCGGCAGCTAGAACAGGAACTTCTGATATTAACATTCCTTTGTCAGCTTCAATCCTTAATGAACTTGATGTAGATGCCTCTAGACGTCCTAGATTTTGTTTTATAAGTTAGTGGTTTTCTAATCGAAAGGGGAACCAGTGAGGAAGGGTGTATTGGGGGCAACAGTTGTTGCGGGTAAGGGAGGTTGGTTCTTTATACGGTATTAATTGATGTATTTTTAATATTTTTTCTTCGCTTAATATAATGATCCTTTTAGCGAAAAAAAAAGAAATAAAAATAATGTGGAGATAAATTGGATTTTCCAAAATCATGATACTTGAGTAATTTTTGCCTATAAAGGAATGATTTTGATGGCCTCACAGATACTACACATCTAGATGCTGCAAACTTCTTTGAAGATAATAGTTGAAGATTTGATTATGTTAGTAGAATTCAAATAAAAATAAAATTAATATTATATTAGTTTATAGTTTTTTTTCTCTTCAAATCTCATCTCATATGTTAGTTTATCTTAAATTTAATCTTTTTCCTCTATAATTTTTTTATTGACTTTTTATATATCTTTTAATATATTTTGTTTCATTTTGATGAAGAATGTGGATATTCTCTTATATGTTGTGACGCATTTTATACTGAGAAAAAAATATACATATTTCTTTTATTTGATGATGCGGAAGCCAATGTTCATATAAAATCGGTAGTACAACATTGATTGGAAGCTCCGGAAGAGCTAATCTATTATTATCTGGGAGATAAAATTGGCTATGAATAATTCATTATTTTGTAGTAACTCTCAAATAAATTTATTAAGTTTTAAAGCTATTTGCCAAAATGATTATCAGATTGAGACTACAAATAATGGTATAAGTAAATATCTATACAAATGTATTAGATATTTCTCCCAATTTGTACTACACGAATATCGCATGGTTGAAACACATGCTTGGGTAAATCAAATGAACATTGATTCCAATAATTTTATTATTTGGCATAACCGGTTGGACCATCCCGGATCAAGTATGATGCGAAAAATTATTGAAAATTCAATTGTCATTTATTGAAGCCAGAAGATTCTTCAATTAAGTGAATTTTCTTGTATTGCTTGTTTTCAAAAAAAATTTATTATTAAATATTCACCAGCTAAAGTTGAGATTGAACATTCTACGTTTTTAAAACGTATAGAGGGTGAAATATACTGGCTCATTCACCCATCATGTGAACCATTCAGATAATATATGATTTTCGTAAATGCATCTATAAAGTAGTCACATGTATGTTTATTATGAACTCGTAATTTGGTATTTGCGAGATTGTTTGCTCAAATAATGAGATTAAGAGTATAATTTATGGATTATAAGATAAAGACAGTTTGCCTTGATAATACTGGTGAATTACATCTCAGGCTTTATGATTATTGTATAACAACTGGGATCACAGTTGAATAGCCTATTGTTTATGTTTATATCCAAAATGGTTTTGCAAAATCATTTATTAAATGTCTCCAATTAATAGCTAAACCATTGGTTATGAGAACAAAGCATCATTTGTACGCATTAGGCCAAAAGGTTGTCATAAATTCTCCCTGCTACAATTTGCTTATGGTCAGAAGCAAAATATTTATCATTTTAAAATTTTTTTGTATGTGCGGCTTATGTTCTAATTGTTCCACCACAGCGCACAAAGATGAGTTCCCAAATAAAGTTGGGAATATATGTTGGATATGAATCTCCTTATATAATGCAATATATTGCAAATGATAGGAGATTTATTTAATGAATTAGTTTTTCCAACATGAGGGAGAGAGAATAAACAGTTGGAAAAAGAGATTGATTGTATGCATTATCATTATCTCATTAGATTCTCGCACTGAGCACTGTGAACTAGAAGTTCGAAGGATAATGCAATAAATATTATGAATCAACTGCCAGATTTGCTGACCTGCTAAGAGTTACTAAATCTCATATTCTAGCTGTAAATGCTCCAATTAGAATTGATGTCCCAGCAGGACAATCTATCAGTGCAAATGAAATTAAACCACGTTTAAAACGTGGAAGATCAATCGGTTCCAAGGATAAAATCCTAGAAAAAGAAATGAGCAAATGATCAAGATGATCATAATATGGAGACAATTGATTATGAAAATCCTGAAGACATAACTTTCTATAAAACCCCAGAAGATGTTCAGATACCTGAAAATAATGAAGAGATCTCGATTAGTTATATCATTGCAGGAAAAAGATGGAACCGAAAAGATAAAGTTGTCGACAACATTTTTGCATATTATGTTATTGTTGAAATAATAAAACAAGACGAGGATCTTGAACATAAATTTTTTTATGAATATAAATCAATAAATGATTAGCCAAAATGTAGAGATGCAATTCAAGCAAAATTGAATTCGCTTGAAAATAAAAGTTTTTGGACCTGTAGTCCAACATCTGAAGGTATAAAGCCAGTGGGGTACAATTGAGTTTTCTGAGAAAAATGAAATGAAAAAAAGAATGAAATCGTGATATATAAAGCATGAATTATGGCACAAGAATTTTCACAGATGCCTGGCATTGATTACATGGAAACATGTTCTCTTGTGGTGGATGCAATTACCTTCAGATATTTTATTAATCTGGCAGTAGATGAAAATTTTGACATGCGTCTAATGGATATTATTACAGCCTATTTATATGGCTCACTCGAGTGTGAAATATATATAAAAATCCCTGAAGGATTCAAAATGACTGAAGCATATAAAAATTCTTAGGAAATTTGTTCAATAAAGCTTCAAAGATTATCAAGGCATATATGGTATAATCTCCTTAGTGGATATTTACTAAATGAAAAATATAAAAATGATCCAATTTATTATTGTGCCTTTATTAAATAATATGGATATAATTTTAGTAAGTATATATGATGATGATTTAAATATCATTGAAGAGTTTCCAAAAGCAGTAGATTATTTGAAGAAAGTTGAAATGAAAATCTTGAAAAGACAATGTTTTGTTTTGACTTGTAAATTGAGCATTTGACGAATGAAATATTCGTTCATATTTTGAAGAGATTTTATCTAGATAAAATACATCCATTGAGTATCCCAATGATTGTGAGATCGCTCAATATAAAGAAAGATTCATTTCGACCCCAAGAAAATAGTGGAAAACTTTTTGGTCATAAAGTACCATACTTAGTTCAATTGGGACATTAATGTATTTTGTTAATAGTATAAGACCAGATATAACATTTTCTATAAATGTATTAGCAAGATTTATCTCTTCTCCACTATGAAGACACTGAAATGTTATAAAACATATATTTCAATATATTCCAGAAATTATTGATATGATATTATTTTATGAATGTGGACATCAACTTACTTGTTATGCAGATGCAAGATTTTTATCTGATCTATATACAACTAGATCTCAAACAGGCTATTTATTCACAAGTGAATGTTAGCTATTTTATATTTGGTTTAGATCAATGATATAACACATTTAGGAAGCATACAGTTTTCTATTAGAAGAAGAGGTTTGAACAATATTATATGAAGATTATGCTGCATGTATAACTTAATTGAAATGAAGATACATCAAAAGAGATAGAACGATACATATTTCACTGAAATTCTTCTTCATTCATGGTTTTCAATGAAATGGTGAAATCGATGTTCAAAAAACTCGTTTAAGTGATAAGTTGACAGATTTATCTATTGAGAAGTTGCATACTTCAAATCTTGAGAAACTGATATATGATATTAGAATGTACGTATTCAAAGATACTCAATGATGTTATCATCAGAGGAAGTAAAAATACGTGCTGCACTCTTTTTCCCTTAACCAAGGTTTTGTCCCACTGGGTTTTCCTGGTAAGGTTTTTAATGAGGCAGCTACCAATACGTATTATTTAGATATTTATAATCTTTTTCATTCACTAAGATTTTTTCCCATAGGGTTTTTCTTAGTAAGGTTTTAACGAGGTACATTATCTATTGATGGACATCCAAGGGGAAGTGTTATAAATAATATTGATTATGGATATCCATCATCCCCCAATAGACAATACTTCCAATTGAAGATCTCAACCACCTCAGCATACTATCTTGGTGATTCACATTCTCATCTTAATTGAAGATTACAGTGATCTTAACACACAATGTTGGCAGTCAATATTTCCATTCTATGCACCTTCAATCTTGGGTGGCAATCTATCTTTCCATATCAAGAATATCTTATTGTGTGCAAGAATCAGATATTGTATTTTCATATCAGAGTAGATGTTCTTTCTACTATAAATATGTAATGCAATCAACTGAATGAATCAGTTCTGATTGAACTCATCTTGTCTTTCTTTGTATTATATATTTTCTCTTTATTTTATAACATTTAGGATTTAATTTTTATTTTATTTTATTCAAATGAGGGTAAAATTGTCAAATAAAGTTAAACCTAGTGAAAATCTAACAATGTCAAATGTTGAGGGGAGTTTTGTAAGATTTCAATTTTGAGAGAGGGGTGCACTGAGTTTTCAATAGTAATGGACGGAGTTCATACAAAAAATTAAAAAAATAAACGACCTTTAAAATCAAATCCGGGTCATTTCTTTGTAGTTTGATTTGAATTCAATTATAAAGATCGAGTTTTGATCCCAGAATTCTATTCCATTTCATTTGGACGTCCTTGCCAATGAAATAACGTCATTAATTTCTCAGTAGATTAATGCTAACTCTTCATGCCCAATCCTTTCTCTCGCGCCATCATATCTTACTAATGAATTATTTTACATGTCAATTCATACAATAATAATGTATTGTGTTGCAACTCAACAGAATGCAAGGGGCATGACTCTTGAACGATTCATTAATTGCATAACATGTGATCCTCAGATTTTCTTTTCACTCTATAAAACCCGAAGATAAATTTCATTGATTTTTATAGTCTTTTCATTCTTAAGTCTGAAAGCAAATGTCTGTTTGCATTTTTAAAACAAGAAGGAAGAATTATGGTAAATGACAAGAATATATAAGACATTGGTGGAAGTCAATGATGAACCTAATACACCTTTAAGATTTAATTCAAAATTATTCTTATGATATATGATTCAAGAGGTGGGCCACAATTAATTATAGAGTGTTAGTCAATAATAGAATTGGTTCAGAAGATGACCAACCATTTATCTATTACATTAGTCAATTACAGATGCCGTCCTATGGTTTAAAAGCTATAAATGGATATCTCTGCAGAAGCAGTACTGAGGAATTTGTAATTGTTTTTTTTTCCAGGAATAATACATATAGTTGATTGCAAAAGCAGGAGGTTATATGTAAATTTTCCCAATAAAAATAATAGCAACAAACCTATATCGAGGAAATGTCTATGATTTTCAGTAACAAGGATTACCCAAATCATTTTTTTATAAAGGATCCCATTGTTCAAGGTTTAAACTATCTTCTTATAATATATGTATTCATATTCGACACAATCGATATATTTCTCTATTAAATTACACTAAAATACATTGACCAATACAATGCAATACTTATATGAAAAAATGTCTCTTAAAACATCTTACGGTTACGTATTCAATGCTAGTACTTTGAACCTTGTTATTATTAAAGCCGCATTTGAATTGGATTTGATGTTTTGATCAGCTCAATACACATGTATGGGGCCCTACGCTGATATCGAAATTATGAAATGTCTGCTCAACAGTTGATAGTTATTCTGTTTATTTTTCATTGTGAAGGCTACACCATTTTCAATTGAAAAACTTGTGAAGTATAATATGGTTTTCATAAGTTTTTCATTCGCTTATCATCAAAGTTTTGTTTTAAAACTAAAATCAAACCAGAGAAGTAATCCATGAAAACAAATCCGTATAATTTTCTGGCGGTTTGATTCAATTCAATTCAATTATATAAAGTTTGTCCTGAACCCAAAATTTGATTTGATTCCACAAGAGAAATAATCTTACATGACTGTTCATTGGATGAAGATGTTTAAATTTAGATGATTATTTCATGATATGAGAATGCGTTATGTAATAACCTGACAGATCAAGCATCATGAGGGTTGAATACTTCATTGCGTATAAGGTGTCATATTTAATAACGATATATGACAAAAATAAGATAGTGGAGGAAATTATTTTTTTTTTTTTTTTTTCTTTTCTAATAGAAGTGTAGGTAATCAGTCATGACAAAAACTTTAAATATCTTCCTTGTACTACGATTACTTAATCGACAGTCATATTATACTGACTAAAGATAAAAGTTGACAACAAAATTTCAAAAGAAGGAATTATAAGAGAAGAGAGAGCGAACCAAGACAGACCCCATTGATGATGCAGGATACAATTATAAGAGATTCAAAGGTTTGGCTCTAATTATAGTATTGTTGATTAGATAATTGTTGTCAGATTGATCAGACATAATAATAATAAAAAGTTTTTTAGTGTCTTCAAAAATAACTTTGTGAGAATAAAAATGAAGCTCTAAGAAAAGAAAAAATAATAAAAATAGAAACTCACTTTGTGGATTGGGTTTTGTTGGTTGAGAATGCCAACGAATGATGCATTTTACAAAGTCGGTGTGTTTTGGTGAAGTTGCTTGCAATCAAAGAAGCTGTGGCACTGATATTAGTCTCCCAGGTTATTTTTAATTTTTAACAGTCTCGTTTTTCAGTCTATATGATTGCTCATTCATGTTGGATGATATAGTTTCTTTTATGTTTAACACTTGCAATTTTCTTCTTGTTTCAAAGCCTTGTGTCGTGTTTGTTAGTTTGGTCGTGACTCACAAATTTTGTATAAATTTTTTTTTTTTTAATTTTTAGTAAACCAAATTTTGTATAACTCGGACTAGTGTTTCTCAAGGCTGTTTTAATATATATTATGTCTTTTCTATCAAACAAAGAAAGTGTAAACTGCTCATGTCGTTTTTATAAATATATATCTAGGAAGTTAAAGATGATGGGTAGCCATAGATTTATTTAATTTTTTTAGTAAAAAAAGAAAATCAAACTTTCTTAGTGGTTTCACTTGATTTGTGATTAGACCTGTTTTCCTTCTTTGTAAATAACTCCCCTCCTCTTATACTTCGAACTTCCCTGGATATGAGATTTATCAAACCACTTGGGAGTAAGCTTGGGACCACTAGACCACCCCCCCAATGGCTTTATCCTTCAATTAAGTGAATGTAAAAACCAACCGATCATGTAAGCATATTGTTTGCTTAAATCAATCTATTAGTTTTTTTCTTTTTTTTTAGGGGTGTCGACTGTGCAGTTTGGGGTGCTTTCAAGCTGGGTTTAATGGTTTCGGGCTCAAAAGCACTCAGCCCAAACATGGCCCGTTAGCAAAATAACGGTTTCGGGCCAGTGTGGTTTGGGTTCGGGCTAACTAACGATTTGGGCTAACGGTGTATACTCGGGTTGGGTAACGGTTTGGACTAACAATTTATGATATGCAAAAAAAGGAACAAAAAAGAAATAGTTGAACATCTTGTGACAAGAGTACAAGCTGCTGTTCTTCTTCTTCTTTTCATTTTTTTTTGTCAATATCAAACAGTTTTTAATTGGAGAATTGTGATTCTAAAGATTTATGCTAGCTAAACCTAGTCTTATAAAAAATTATCACACATTTTTTGTCGAACGCCACCACTGGCTCTTTGTGCCCGTCTTTTCCCTGACAATATCGTGTTTATCATGAATTATTATTATTCAAATCCATGAATTAACATCAATATCTATAAATGGCTCATGTCATGGAATAGTATTGTGGTCTAGTTATTCGTCGATTATAATATTATAATAGATTATAGGAGAATGTCTTTTGAATTCAATTGTATGTTGTTGAAAGGGCAAAAAACTAATTATGAAGATAAAACTTCGAATTACACTATTGTAAGATTTCGGAGAAAATCAATCACGATAAGCGTCGTCTTTTGCAAAAAAAAAAAAACATTTTTGGTTTTTCTGTGCTTGAAAAACATTTTTTGAATCTTCATAGCTATTTACTTCATAATCAATAAAAGACAACTAATGAATTTTAATGTTATCGCCAGGAGTATTAAAAGCATAGTGGTGACAACTTTCTATGTAGAGGCCGTAAGTTCAAAGAGATCATGATTTTAAGTAAAATACATGATAAGAATAATCTATGATCTAGTTCTAGATCAATAAAAATATTAACTGATACTGGAGGTAGAAGGGTAAATATTAACAATTAATTAGAATCAATTACTTCATAAGGTTTTGAAGTGAATGTTGTTAGTCAATGGTTCCATCTAAAGGAATATATAGGATGAATTGATACTTTAATTTCGATTGTTATCCAATTTAGACTAAAACTATTATGACTACAAAAATTATCTAGGAATCGACTTCTCAAATCGTAAAATATAATTTTAGAAGGAAAAAAACCAATTCAAGACTTTTCAAATCTAGAAATCTAATCTTCGAAAAAAATTTTAAATATTGATATGTCCAAATTTTCTTTTATCCTCAATGTATGCTTACAAAACAAGATTAGAAGTGGGTCGACTCCACGGTCAGGAAGCCACCTCCGGAGGTTAAGCCAATAATGGATCACCACAGAGCTCTGGTTAGTTACAGAGCTTAATTAAATAATGATAATGGAGGAAAACGATTTAGATACCTTAACTCTATGTAATGCTTTAGTTTATATAGGATTCACCTCTTACTCTCGGTCATTGGATTCGTTCATGATCCTTCTTGGTAGGCGTCCGATCGTAGGATTTCCCCCCTTTCTTTTTGAGTCGGTTGTAGTTACCATATATGACACGATCGTGTATCCCGAATATATTAGGAGCACGTCTATTTCTATAACCGGGTTCCTTTAAACTACTTATTGGTTCAATTTTGAACCTGTCCCAACCAAGATTCTTGACCCGATTTGCTATTATTTTGTCCTTATTAGATATATAAGGCCAGTGTTTCATAAATCCCAGTTCCCCTACTTCTTAGCTCTCTATTACTAAGCAAGTTCAATTCACTCCTTTGTTAGACAGTACCATTGCATAATGCTTAATACTTTGATAGAAGTTGATAGTAAAAATATTCAAAACTAATGCTAGCATGGTATACTAAGTCTGAGCAAGCTGATGTGCTTTTGATCTAGGTTAATAAAGTATACTCGTTGTTTGAGGACATCGGTACCATTTGCACCTAGGGTAACAAAATTAAGTTACTTTAATTTTGGGTTTACTAAATAATGGACACTAGCTGCCTAGTTGTGGCCTTTTATACAAGTTGAATTGAAAATTTCAATCCATCAGGGTAAAATGTTATGTTCTCTTTATACTTTTTTATCATGCATTAAGAGGGAGACCCACAAGAAATTCACTAGAGATCTCAATTTTAATTTAAAAAAAAAAATTAAAACTCAGAGGTGGATTGCCTCCTAATTTGTGGTAGAAAAGTATGTAGAAGTACAAATAGCTATGGGTAGAGGATCCAGACTCCCTTGTGCTTAAAGGTACAAAGGATCTGAAATGTGTTACTTTTGTAAATGAAGGTGGAAATCAAATGACTACCTTACTTCCATTAAGAGGTGAAATCTTGTTCTCTTTGTGATATTCGCATGTATGTTTGAATAAACTATTGGAGGCAAATTAACATTTTGTTGTAGAGGAAATATCAGTGAAGTAGGCTATTTAAAGTTTTTATTTTATTTTTATTTTTGTGTCACAAAAACATTACATGGGTGCATGAGTGTAGCCTATAAAATATAAAAGAATTGTGAATCACTTCAAGCTGGCATGCCAATGCAATTTGTATGTTAGGTCACGAGAATTGAATTGAATGTTTCATTCCATAAAAATGTCATAGATTTAGTGATATTCAAGTGCTCAAGAGATAAACTGAATTGTGGAACAGCAATTGGCATTTTCTATTTTCAGAATGCGATAATTCACTAGAGGGTTTCCTTTTGTTAAAATAGAATTACGATAAAATTATGTATAATAAAAATAAAACAGTGGAGGAAACCAATTCGATTGAAGGAACATAAAATTTTGGTCCATAAAACTTTCATTTAAAGGTAATGCTCAGCTTTTTGAGGTTTCCTTCACAAGTGATTTAGTTTTAGCGTTGGAAGTTGGATTTTAATGTGAAACACATCGACTAAATTACTTTAGATTCGTTTCCCAGATCCTCCTTTGGAAATATTGGTTTTAAGTAGGCAGTCCCATCACTCTTGATTACAAAACTAACCAATGTTTCTGTAGTAGTTATGCTCATATATTGGTTGAGGTGAAAAATGGGTGAAGTGTTTGCTTAAAATTCAAGTGGAGCAAAACTAGTTTCAGTTTTACTCAATTTGTTGTATGTGAAAATGGAGAAAATATGTATGACACTTGCTGACACTTTGAGCATGTAGCAACACTATTTCCTTAAAAAAAAATCTAAGAATGCTGTGGTGGAGGAGAGGTTGCTGGCACTAGAGAAGACATCTTCGAATAAAACTCTATATTTTCAGAAGTGAATTTGGTAGAAACTCTAATTATTTTGAAATATTTTGATGCACAAAAACCATCCTATTCGTCTAGGTCCCACGAGGAAAACAATTTAAAGATGAATCAGAATCGAATGAGTCAAATTTTAAAAATTTAAATAATATGAAAAGTGCAGAAGTTTGTCAATCGTTCACTACAGAAACTCTGATTTGCTTATCAGCTAATCTAAGAGAGGAGATAATTTAGTTGCTATGGACTCTAATAATTCAAAGGAAGAGATGGATGATGATATGGATTCTAAAGTTTTAAATTTCTAAAATGAAGAATATTTTTCAGTTGCTTTGCAATGAATCTTTTGTAATCAAATAAGTGCCACAACTTTGTCTCTAACTGGAATTCAATTCCATATTTGCCTTCTCCCAGGGTTTTTTTTTTTTTAAATTTTTAACAATCTCGTATTTCAATTTGTATGATTGCTCATTCATGTTGGATGATATAGTGCCTTTTATATTTATCACTTGCAATTTTCTTCTTGTTTCAAAGCCTTGTGTTGTGTTTGTTAGTTTGATCCTGACTCACAAATTTTGTATAACTCGGACTAGTGTTTCTCAAGGCTGTTTTAATACTATGTCTTTTCTATCAAACAAAGAAAGTGTAAACTGCTCATGTCGTTTTCATATAGATTAATCCATGGAATTACGCAACCATAAACATATATCTAGGAAGTTAAAGATTATGGGTAGCCATAGATTTTTTTATTTTTTATTTTTTATTTTTTATTTTTTGTTTTGTAAAAAAAGAGAGAAAACAAACTTTGGTAGTGGTTTCACATGATTTGTGATTAGCCCTGTTTTCCTTCTTTGTAAAGAACTCTTCTCCTCTCACACTTCGAACTTCCCAGGAGTTTGGAAATGTGACAGACCTTCACACTCTTGAAGACACTCATAGAAGTTACAGTTGGATTGGCTTTATCGTTCAATTAAGTGAATGTAAAAACCAACCGATCATTTTAAAATCATAAACAATATTTTGTATAACTCGGACTAGTGTTTCTCAAGGCTGTTTTAATATTATGTCTTTTCTATCAAACAAAGAAAGTGTAAATTGCTCATGTCGTTTTCATATAGATTAATCCATGGAATTACACAACCATAAACATATATCTAGGAAGTTAAAGATTATGGGTAGCCATAGATTTTTTTTTTTGGTAAAAAAAAGAGAGAAAACAAACTTTGGCAGTGGTTTCACATGATTTGTGATTAGCCCTGTTTTCTTTCTTTGTAAAGAACTCCTCTCCTCTCACACTTCGAACTTCCCAGGAGTTTGGAAATGTGACAGACCTTCACTCTTTTGAAGACACTCATAGAAGTTACAATTGGATTGGCTTTATCGTTCAATTAAGTGAATGTAAAAACCAACGGATCATTTTAAAATCATAAACAATATTTTGTATAACTCGGACTAGTGTTTCTCAAGGCTGTTTTAATATTAAAAATTTTGTATAACTCGGACTAGTGTTTCTCAAGGCTGTTTTAATGTTATGTCTTTTCTATCAAACAAAGAAAGTGTAAACTGCTCATGTCGTTTTCATATATATTAATCCATGGAATTACACAACCATAAATGTATATCTAGGAAGTTAAAGATTATGGGTAGCCATAGATTTTTTTTTTTTTGGGTAAAAAAAAAAGAAAACAAACTTTGGTAGTGGTTTCACATGATTTGTGATTATCCCTGTTTTCCTTCTTTGTAAAGAACTCCTCTCCTCTCCCACTTCAAACTTCCCAGGAGTTTTCAGTGAGGTGTAAATAGAAGATGGGTTCCTTCGCCCATCTAAGGGTTGGGTATGAGAGGTTTAAATGGGACAGTTATGCCATTATACTTAAATGAGGGCAATATGGTCATTTGACTAATGAGTTAATAGGATGTTAGATGAAATCTTAATAGTGTGCATTTTGCAAGTGTGCAATATATAATTTAGGCCAGTAAAGTGAAGTATTTAGAGTTTAACTTAGAATACTATAGTGATTCTAAAACTAAACTATTAGATGTATTTGCATAAAAATGCCTCTAAATATCTACAAATATTGGCACTTTTTGGGCATTTATTAACATTGTCTCTAAAATAAAAGATTAAATACAATTTTTTGTTTGTGCCTCACAAAATATTTTACAATTGTCTTTAAAATCCTATTTTCTTGTGGTATAATTGTGTCAATATCAATGTGAAAGGTCCAAACGCCTTGTACTTAGATCATGGTTGTTACATAGAACAATTTGAGCTTAACAATAAAAATTCAGCCATATCATCAAAACGGAAAGTCCTTGGCACATTGCGATCTGGCGATCAAACTATAAGAGGATAATAAAAAGGGGACCAACTAAGAAAATTCGTATCCTACTATTCATATAAACTAAATAATCAGACTACCTTATAATTTCTATAGAAGATTGCTTCTCATCTATACACATTTTTTATCAGGTATGTTACGAAATTTAATTCCTTATGATTCTAATCACTTTCTTGTGACATACATGATAACAAAGTATGAAGTTGGATATAAAGTCTTTGTATAAGGACAATGATTTGAGTGAAGATCTTAGATTGTCTTAGATGTTTTTGTACAAAAACATTTTTCATATTTAGTACAAGTTCATATTTATGTGGCCATATGATGTAAACACAAAGATCCCCATGCCAAAACCTCAAGTGGGGCTTTCAGGATGGCTCCAAGAAACCACCCTAAGCTAGCCGAACACCTTCTGAAGACTATTTTGAGTATTTTGCCCTTTTAATTTTTTCATAATTTGAGTTGAGTCCTTATTAGTAAGTTAAGTTGAGTTCAATTTTGGTTTAAAGAGTTCTATTTTTATTTAATATTAATTTAAATGAGTCTTAAGTTATCTTAATTATCATGTGCTTTTTAAGTTAGTTTAAAGTTTGATTAACATTCGTATTTTAGTAGATTCCAAATCTAGGGTTGAAGTCTTTAAGTAATTAGATTTCATTTTAAGTGTCTACTGTGTCTTGGTCAAGAGGTGGGACCTTTGTTAGGGAATCCCAACCTAAGCTAGTGTCTTTGTTTGAAGGCTTTAAATAGCCCATTTGTTAATTGTAATTTTCAGTTTTTGATGAATAAAGATTATTGAATTTATTGCAGCCAGAGTTGTAGGTAGGGTTCCTTTGAGGGGACTATGTGCAGGGGCGGACCCAGGATTCAAAAGTGGAGGGGGGGGGGGCGAAGAATAAAAGTCCAGATAACTTTCCTGTTGGGAAGCACTAATGCTTATTTTGTAGGGCCCGCACATTTGAAAAAATAGGTAAATTATTGATAATAATTTTTTTTTTGACAAATATAGATAAATTAAAGAAAAAAAAAATGAATTCAACCCTAGAAAGTCATACGCAAACCAAAATTTCTTTATTAGTAGATGCAAACAAATGGTAGTTTTACCTTACTAACTATAGACATTTTATTCACAGTATAAAATCAAATAACAAAAATTGTAGAAGAAATAGAGAAACAAATAGTATAAAATAAAATAAAATAGAAACGATAAATAAATTGAGAAAGAGAAAGAATACCTAATTGTGGAGAAGATTTTTTCCAATTTTTCCTTAACCCATACTTGGGGAAGAGAATAAATAGGATCGAAGAGAATATGAGAGAGGAGAGAATAAATAGGGATTGAGGAGTTAATTTCTAACTAGGAATGAAATTTTGAATATCTAATAAGATTTTTTTCAAAAATTTTCCTTAACCCACGTTTAAAAAAAGATAAGAGAATAAATAGGAAGAAAACATGAGAGAGAAGAAAGGGGAGAATAAATAGGAATTGAGGAACTAGTTTTTAATTTGGAATGACATTTATATCCATTATATTATCTTTAAAAATGGTTCTCAATATTGGGGAGGGCCAAATAGTGACATTTCACATGTAGAAAGAGAAAAAGCTGAAGAAAAGTAAAGGAATTAGCATAAAACCAGAAAATTAAGGAATTTATAACAAATTTTAAAAAATCCGGCCCCAATGCAGGTCCGCCCCTGACTATGTGGTTGTCTTGTTCTACCTTTTTCAAGCTTTTTCAATCCAGTTTTGCAACTCCTTCAAGCAATAATTCCAGCAAACATCCTCAACAGCTTCCCAACCCCTTTTAGACTCCCTTCCCCTTGCCCTGGGATCACACCTAATCCCAAGACCTAGCCCTATCATTAATATCCCAATTAAACTTGCTTCCCTTAATCCAGAAAATTTCTGCCCTTCATCTTCTTCCTTAGGAATTGTACAGAATTTTTAAAACTATAAAAATCCAGACCTGTCCACACTCCTGGCCTTACTTTATAATTCAAACTTATAGACACCAGTTCTGAATTACAGAGCTACCAAGGATAGCCCTTCATCCACCCTGGCCGACCATCACAAAACCATAAATTCTGATTTATACAAATATCCAGAAACCTGCTCACATTGTAACCGAGTTTGAGAGTGAAAATTAACCCCTCTGAAACCTAGAATTTTCATTCTTGTTTGCTGGAATTTCCTGGAAAACCTAAACTAGGGAAATTACTTCAATACCTTTAGCCCTAGACCCTTGTTTACATCAGCATACTCTCAAATATTCGTTATATTTATGATATATAAAAAATTAATGCTCCAATACCTAAAGTTGCAAAGCTCTTTTTATAGAATAGACAGGCCGTTCTTCCATCGAGCTATTTAATTTTACTTTTTTCTTTTCAATAAAAGATGAGTTTTGTTAAAAGAAGAAAAATAAAAAAGATTATAAGGAACTAAAAACTCATACTTGCAACAGTAGTTCCACCCAATAGCTGGTAAATGTAACTTAATACACAGTAACACAGGATAGTTCCTCTACACATTGTTCCCCATCACAACACACTGGTGGTTGATTAATTACTAGTACACCCTTCATGCATGCTTATTTGGTTCTCTTCCCAAAGACATGATCTGAGGTGTTAAACACCAGCTGCACAAATAATGGAATTCCACCAGCGCATATATACTAATTGGGATAATTGCTAGAATGACTATTGGGAAAAATGCCCATAAACGAACCTCGTACGGAAGCATAAACAAGACAGCTGCCACAAAAGATATCATCATCCCCACTATAGAGATGAAGAGAGATGAAAGGCCCAACACTAGCATTCGAGGCAAAGTTGACAAGAAATCTTCTTCTGCAAATCGTGAAGTTATGATGGCTAGAAACATTAACAATGAAGCAACAGAAGAGCAAAGTGCTAGCACATTTGATATGACAAAAACTGTAGAAAGCTTGTCATGTATGTATTTATTAGCTTCTCCTCCTTTTGTAACAATACGGCCAAAGTCGATACCTGGTATTGTAAACACTGCTGCAAACATTATGGTACTGATCAATGTTGCTACCACCATACATTGTGTTGATGTATCATTCATCCATTTGGCTCCTTCCCCTAGTAGTTCTTTATGCTCTACCTTGAATATTGTTTTTGGTGTTTGACCGTTTTTATTTGTAATCCAATGATATTTGGATTTCATAATATATTCAACTTCCTACATGTAGATGAAAAAAAACTCTTATAATTCACATACATGCATCACGGTCATGACTACTCAAACTTTGAATGCATGAATTGATGACTATATGAAAAGCAAAAATTAGTCACCTTACTCTAGAGTAGCTCACGTTGCATTTGAAGAGCTGCACCAGGAACTTGATTCAGCCTTTCAATATTAGCTGGTTTTTTGGCAGCTAAATGTGACATATAGTCTCCTGATTTATCTTTCACCAGTGCAAGATCATTCTTCATGGAGCCTAGATGATGAATAAGCCCAAAAATCTTTCCTTGGCGGTGTTTGATTGTGCATTAGAATATTGTTGCATCATGATATGAGTCAGATGAAAGCATCAAAAGTTGAGGATTGTTCTTGATACATTCTTGGACGAATTCAACAGTTCCATTCTTGGTTGCGCGAAACATTGCAGAAAGGAGACATTTCTCCACCTTCTCAACTTTATCAACTTCTAATAGCATTTTCCCCCATATTTCTTTTAGTAGCTTTAAGGCTCGAAAATGCTTCAACTTGTCTTCATGAATGTCCTTGCAACCAGGCACTGTGTTCACCATGCATCCACCGTAGAGAGTGAGTGAATATCTTTCAATGTATATGATGATGGTTCGGGATCACCTTCTTGTTGGGGGAGCATGTATTGCTTTCTGATGTTTTTCCACCACATTATAGGGGTAGCACTCATGTGGGATCCACTGGGGGTTTCGAATTTGAAACATTTTATTAATACTTTGATGTAGGCTTCACACGCCTGTTATGTAGTGAAAAAACATCATGGAATAAAGCAGTATGTGTTCCTCCGATAGGGAGATGATCATGACTGCCTAATGGGGACGAGTGATGCTCCATTTCATGCTTGATTTCTTACCTGATTGAATAAGTATATTCTGAAATGGCATGCAAAAGTGTGACTTCGAAAGTTGAAGACAGAGGTTCTTGCTTGGACTAGACATGGGCTTGTTAATGGGACCTGTAGTTGTAGGTTAGAATTTGGATCCTTTCCACCTAGCCTGTTCATACAGTCATATAACTCTACTCATATGAGTGCGAGACTCAATGCCTTGCCTTGCCCTAAAACAGGCAAGCCTGTAAGTGTAGGTCCCACATTCATGGAGAGGATCTAGACTTGAATTTGGAAGCACCATGAGAGAGAGAGAGAGAGAGAGAGAGAGAGAGAGAGAGAGAGAGAGAGAGAGAGAGAGAGAGAGAGAGAGAACCTTGATTGTTTTGTCCGTTGGGGTCGAAGGAATTTTCTACATCTCTCGTTGTGTACCCACAAGTATTTTTTGTATCGACATCAACATCTAGCACTGCTCAAGTCATATTCATACATATAGGGAAAATTTCTAATTTAGATAGGCAGAATGAGTCATTCTCCATTTGTGTCGATTACCAGTGGAGCTAAAATCAGCATTAAAAAAGAAAAAAAAAAAAAAAAAAAAAAAAAAGAAAAACAGTGGAGCTAAAAGAAAATACAAAATGCTTACACCAGTAGATAAAATAATATGCTATGTTCCTAAAACTTATGGTTGATAATGAACTTCTGAATGCCGTTTTATTTTCTGCGAGTATATCCAAGGGTAGCCATCTTCGGTACCTGGTCATTACTAAATGTGGGTACTTCTGCACTAGATCAAGAGCTAGGTCTGCAGTACAAATAAATTATTTAATTAAAAATTGAAAATTATTGGGAAACCCAACATTACTATGAATTAATTTGGTTGCTTATTGCTCAGACAGATTTAAGTGGATTCATCGGCTTTAAATTAGAGAAGATGCCACTTTCACTTACAACACCCCTAAAAGAAAAAAAAGATAAAAAATAGAAAACTTTCATGCGGTGGGAGATATATACTTACCATAGAATTCACCCATAAGTAGACAACAAAGAATCGAAGTTCTAGTTTTGTCGAGTTTTGTCATCGTGGTCTTGCTTCTGAGTACCTACATCTTGGCATACGGTGATTGGGTAAAGATAGGTCACCACACCTTTGTTGCCGGCAATTGCGGCAACGTTTATTGGAATTTCACCTCCGTAGAATATGCATTCAAGCAACACTAGTTTCTTATCTTTTTCTACCATGGCGTTGACCGTCTCTTCATTCCCCTCAGAAACAGCAATGTGGATGGCCATTCTACCGTTTTTGTCTGCTCTTGATAGATCATCTACAGACATCATGTTTATCAATTCTTTTGCAATTTCAACTTTTTCTACTTGAACTGCCACATGAATTGGAAGTTCTCCTCTCGTGGTGAGCCTAGCTCTAATTGCTCCCTTATTTTCCGAGAGTAACTCAGACATAGTCTTCCGGTTGCCATCAACAATAGCTTTGTACAAAGGTAGACACCATGTGTAAGCTGTGCTCCTCTGAGTTGTCCCTGCCAAGATCAACCACTTTCATTTAAGCTGCTAGCTCAGTACTTAATGTACATACTGTATTTTAAATTAGAATGAACATTCAGAAATCAGTGATGGGCTAGGCTTAAGCCCTTTTGCCATCAGGGATCTCATGAATTGGGTTATCCAAGTTGCCCACAAAAATGTCAGTGCGGATCCATCATTGGTGTTAGGCACAATTAATGGAGTGACACATAACATTTTATAACTTGAAATACAGTAGGTGAAGAGAAAGTTGAAATCATCCGTGTACATTGATTACTTACATAGAGTAGTATTTGTTGGATAAGTGAATTCAAACATGATAACTAGTTGGCTCCAGATATGTGTGACATTGTCTAGTTCGTCAATGTATGGTAGTGCCCTAGCTCCACATTTTTCTTTGAATACTGATATAATTTCTTCCTTCTTCTTTTGCCAGTCCTCATACTCTTCGCTGGAAGTGTCTTCTGGCTGATGTTTTGCTCCAATCACATAATCCCAAAATCTTTTCTCCATCAAGAAGTTTTCCATACTATTTTTCCAAGTATTATAGTTTTCTTCTGTCAGAGTGGGAATCCCGTCAAGACAATCTCGTCAAGATCATCATCTGTTGATGATTCATCAATTTCACCTAGGAAGAAAGTAAATCCATTTATATTATAGATGTTAGAATGAATACCAAGAAGTAGAAAATAAAAATTGAATGAACATAGAGATATAACGTGGTTCACCTACCAACGTGTTGTGCTACGTCTACAAATGAAATACTTTCACTATGAAGGAAGAAGGTTATAGTAGAGACCTCTCAATCAATCACAAAACTCACACAGAATCCTAATAGGGTAAATGGGTCGACCCGTCAGGTTGGGTCGTACCATATCTGATGGGGTATTGCACCACCCCTCCTCACTCCAAAAATGAGACCGGTGATAGGCTGCCAGATCTCTCCTTCTATCATAGATCGGGGTTGACCCATTAGGTTGGGTCGTACCATATCTGATGGGGTACACCCTTTTCCCCCCACCTCCCCAATTCTAAAAATGAGATCAGTGATAGGCTGCGAGGTCTTTCTTCACATCATAGATCTCACAAATCAAGTAATTTAAATTGCCCACCAAAATATGTTGAATCAGACGAATCCTCAATGCCGGATACAAGAATTCAGGTTACACATAATAGATAAAAACAAAATGATTGAAAATAAGATAGTAATTGTAATATTTCTGCTTTAACATTGCTTACCTGTCGTGTTTGTTGTATACATGTTAGCCAATTGGCCCCGAATAAGTCCCATGATGTCTTGCATTTTAAATTTTGTAGTTCCTCATTTCCACACTTTGTCCTGAATAATGATATGATTTCTTTCCTCTTCTGCAGCCAATCTTCATATTCTTCGCTGAAAGTAATTTCAGGTTCAGGTTTTGCTCCAATCGCATAATCCCAAAGTCCTTTTTTCTTCAAGAAATTCTCCATTCCATCTTTCCATTCTTTTTGGTTTTCCACTGTCAGCATAGGAATGTCTTCGTCGCTGAGGTGCCCTTTGGTTTCTGATGACACTTCAGTTTCTTTCTGTCCTTCCATACCTATGTATGAATGAACAAACCAAATTATACATTCTTCAACTAACATGTATAGAACATTACTTCAAGAGTACCAGAAGAGGTTTATTTATTTATTTATTTTGGGAGTAAAAAAGTACCAGAAGAGATGATTCCATGGATTCTGTAAATTTGTGCATTACCTTCCATGTCTTAGCAGTGACAGAGTTCTCTTCTCCCCTCTGATTGTGGAATGAGTATTGGATGCAGAACAAGAAATGATGCTTGCAATCGATCAAGCAAAATGAAAACAGAAAACAGAATTGGAACTGAGTGAACTCTGGAAGAGAAATCTACTACCTTCTGACTACATTCAAACTCTTCTTTATTTAATACAAGAGGAATTAAATAAGGATGCAATTTTAATGCAAAATTGAATAAAGGTATATGCATTATATACAGATAAGTTGAGAATCCAGGTAGCCATCCATCACAAGATACAAAGAGATGCGTTTTATATTGATAACTTGAGAATACAGCTACCCATCCATCACAAGATACAAAGAGATGCGTTATATATTGATAACTTGAGAATACAGCTACCCCTCCATCACAAGATTCTTGTTCTTTCCAATCCAACCATACCTATTGTTTTGAAATAACTGCGGGTTGTCTAGTTCACTGCTGGTCCAAGTCTGGTTCTTGAGAAACAAAGAAAGTGAGAGTGGGTCGCCTCTGAGGACGGAAAACCACCTCCAATGATTAAGTTAGATTCAAGAAAACACAGATCCTCGTAGTGAAGAGTAAATGCTTCAAGAAGAAGAAGAAGAAATGTCTTCTTTGGTACTTGCAAGAGTGTAAATGCCAGGGTTCAGATTACTGGGCTTATCTCCGTGCATGCTAAGTAGGAAGTTTATATATCAACTCCATACCTCTGAGGTGGCTGAGATGCATCATGACCTTCCAAGCTGCCAGTTCACGATGAAGGGTGGAGATTGTGCACATTGGATTACTTAATCACCAAGTTAAACCCAATCTTCTTGGAGAAGATTCTCAAGACATCTGCAGCTTACCTCTCATTAATTAGAGGATTAGAGTCACGTGGGTGCAGATGTGACAACTATCCATTACTTTGGCAAACAAAACGTAGGGGACAAAATTCGAGGAAGCTTGAGTGGATGAGAAGCTTCTTGATAAGCACCAGCATTTATTGAACTCAATGGCATTAAAAAAGCCAAAGAAGGATTAATGTAGCTTGCATTCAAGAGACTAGATGGAAGGGTAAAAAAGCCAAAGAGTTGGATGACTTTAAACTTTGGTATACTGGGGATAAAACAAATAAAAAAGGAGTGGGTATAATAGTGGATAAAGATTTAAAAAATGATATGGTAGATGTTAAAAGAATGGGTGATATGATTATTGCTATCAAGCTTGTAATGGAGAAAGAGTTCGTAAATATAATTTGTGCATATGCACCTCAAGTAGGATTAGATGAAAGTCTAAAGCTAGAATTTTGGGAAAATATGGATGGATTAATGCAAGGAATTCGTCAAGGAGAGAAGATTATCTTAGGAGGTGATTTAAATGGACATATTGGAAAAGATCAAAGAGGATATGAGAGTGTACATGGAGGATATGGTTTTGGAGAAAGAAATGAGGAGCGGATTTCAATTTTAGATTTTGTTACTGCTTTTGATCTATCTATTATAAATACTTATTCCAAAAAGAGAGATGAGCATTTGATTATGTTATTCCCGCAGTGTGCCCCCGGGGGGGGGGGGGGAGCGGTGTTTTCAAAAATTCATCACAATGTGGCTGGGTCTACCAGACAGTGTACCACCACTCTGCAATCAAGGCACTCCAATATGTGCAACAAAGAAAAATAAACAAAAACGCAATGCACCAGAGTTTACGTGGTTCGGCCAAATTGCCTACATCCACGGAATAATACCCTACCTAGGGTTTCGTATATTACTCAATACACTCTTAGATATTTTGACTGCTACAACAATCCAGGAACACCAATCCCTGTTATAGTCTAAAATGCAATTCAGACAAGGGCACCAACCCCAACCCCCTAGACAAGCTCCAACTTGCTAGGTCACATTATTTTGACTGCTACAACAGTCCAGGAACACCAATCCCTGTTATAGTCTAAAATGCAATTCAGACAAAGGCACCAACCCCAACCCCCTAGACAAGCTCCAACTTGCTAGGTCACAATGTAAACCAATAATTCAAGTTCCCCAAATTACATTCATGAGATAGATTCTTCATCACTAAACATAACCTCGAAAATAATAGACAATCACTTGTGAATACGGGTTACCTCAACTTGTGTAAGATGCATGGTAACAATACTTGTTTCTCTTTTTCTCCAACTCTTTTTTTTTTTTTTCTCTTTTCAATCTTTTTCAGTTTTCTCTCTTTAAAAAAGCCATACAACCATGTTCCCTTCTTTTCTTCTGCTGCTTCTCTTTTCTTCTCTTTCACTTTCTTTCTTGTTCAGCAAAACAAAAGACTTCTTATTCCCAAGCTTCAGATCTCCATAGCCAACCAACGTCTTCTAGTTCGACCTCCACACTATTCCCAAGCTCCTCAAAACGTTCTCTTTTCTGCTGGAGTTTGTTCTCCTTTTATAGATTAATTAAACTCAGAGTTTGAATCAAACTCAGAGTTCCTATCTGACTTAAACAAGGAGTGTTTTGACGTACAAATCGGACTAACTTAGAGATCTCCAATGAACAATCCCACCGTTGGATTTGAAGCTCAAGAAGTCTTGAAGCTCTCCTCCAAAAATCGGCTCAATCGGACACTGGATGACCATCCGATGAAGAGGTTGATCAGAACTGGACTCAGAGTTTGAATCAAACTCAGAGTTCCTATCTGACTTAAACAAGGAGTGTTTTGACGTACAAATCGGACTAACGTAGAGATCTCCAATGAACAATCCCACCGTTGGATTTGAAGATCAAGAAGTCGTGAAGCTCTCCTCCAAAAATCGGCTCAATCGAACACTGGATAACCATCCGATGAAGAGGTTGATCAAAACTGGACAGAGACCCTAAAAAACGGGATTCTTGAGTTTTCTTTATTTGAATTGGATTCTTTCTCTCGGAACCTTTTTGTGTGTTGCTGTACCATATCAAAGCCCACTTAAGTTGCCAACAATGACAACACCTTCATTTTAGGCCAATGGAACAACAATCTCCCCCTTTGGGATTGTTGGCAACTCAACCTCCTTTTCTCTTTTCTCTCCCCCTTTGACAACAAGTACAAAGGGTGCTTTGTGCTCCCCCTACCATAGAGCTCCCCCTACATAGACTCTTCCATAGGAGTGCTCACCGCACCTTCCTATCCTATGAAGAGATGATGTTCTATGTATTTTCTCACTTACTCCCCCTTGGAGCCACAACCCCAAGCTTTACTCTTAATCTCTCAAAACTATGTTTGGACAGTGGTTTTGTGAAGATATCAGCCACTTGATTTTCTGTGGGAACAAACTCCAAGCTCACTTCACCTTTTATCACTTTTTCTTTCAAAAAGTGATATCTTATATCAATATGCTTGGTCCTAGAATGTTGCACTGGATTCTTGGAGATATTGATAGCACTCATGTTATCACACTTGATAGCTATAGCTTTATCACATTTGATGCCAAAATCAGAAATTTGTCTCTTCATCCAAATCACTTGAGTACAGCTGGTTGCAGCTGCTATATATTCAGCTTCTGCTGTAGACAAAGATATAGAATCTTGCTTCTTACTATGCCAAGCAACCAAACTTCTCCCCAAGTAGAATGCACCTCCACTAGTGCTCTTTCTGTCATCAATGCTTCCAGCCCAATCTGCATCTAAGAAGGCTACAAGTGTGAAGTCTTTAGACTTAGGATACCATAACCCATATTCCATAGACCCTTTTAAGTACCTGAAAATCCTTTTTACTGCTTGTTGATGAGTCTCCTTTGGGTTTGCTTGAAACCTTGACACAAGACACACTGCTTGTAAAATGTCTGGTCTTGATGTTGTTAGATATAAGAGACTCCCAATCATAGATCTATAGTGAGTTTGATCAACTGAGGGGGACTCATCACTTGAGCTCAACTTGCATCCAACCACCATAGGAGTTCCCACTGGTTTGCAATCTTCCATCATGAATTTCTTTAACATTTCCTTAACATACTTTATTTGAGATATGAATATGCCACTTGCCATTTGATTTACTTGTAAACCCAAGAAGTAGGATAACTCTCCAAGCATGGACATTTCAAATTCTGTACTCATCTTCCTTGCAAAACCTTGACAGACTTCATCACAATGACCTCCAAAGATGATGTCATCCACATACACAACAACTACCAATTTACTACAATCTTCAGCCATGACATAGAGGTTGCTGTCCACGGTTCATTTCCTTAAACCTAATTGTAGCAAGTAAGTGTCCAGTCGTGAATACCAAGCTCTTGGAGCTTGTTTCAAACCATATAATGCTTTCTTGAGTTTGCATACCATATTTGGATCATCACCTATTTCAAATCCATCCGGCTGCTCAATGTAGACTTGTTCTTCTAAATCACCATTTAGAAAGGCTGATTTAACATCCATTTGATAAACTTTAAACTCCTTAAAGGCTGCCAAAGCTAGGAACATTCTAATGGATTCCAGCCTTGCCACTGGAGCAAAAGTTTCATCAAAATCTATCCCTTCTACTTGAGCATATCCCTTACACACCAATCTGGCCTTGTTTCTGACAACTTGCCCTTCTTCATTCATTTTATTTCTAAATACCCACTTGGTGCCAATAACATTCTTATCAGTTGGTCTAGGAACTAGTTCCCAAGTGTTGTTCTTTTCAATTTGGTCAAGCTCTTCATTCATTGCTTTCACCCAATTTTCATCTTTACAAGCTTCATGGACTGACTTGGGCTCTTCTTGAGATATCAGTGAGAAAGTAGTCTTCTTTTTCTTTAGCTTTCTTGTTTGTATCCCTTCATCTAATGTGCCAATGATTTGATCAGGAGGATGCACTTTGTTCCATTTGTTATCCTTGGGTCTTCCATCTCTTTCTGGTTCAACATCAGACTCATGTTCATCGGACTCTACTCCATGTGGAGTCTCATTTTCAAACTCTTCATTATCTTCAACATTGTCCAAGGTCGAGTCCTCAGTTGTAACAAATTTGGGCTGAGGTAGATTTTCATCTATCTTCACATCCGAGCTTTCTACAACTTTTCAAGTCTTTTGTTAAAGCACCTGTATGCCTTGCTCTTAGAAGAATACCCCAAAAAGATACCTTCATCAGCCCTGTCATCAAACTTTCCCAAATTTTCTTCCTTTCTCTTGATGAAACATTTGGACCCAAAAACTCTAAAATGCTTCACAGTTGGCTTCCTGCTGTACCACATTTCATATGGAGTTTTTGATTTATTTGGTCCCACCATGCACCTGTTTAAGATGTAGATTGAACTGTAGACTCCTTCTCTCCAAAACATTTTTGATATATTACTTTTAGAGAGCATTGTTCTTGCCATCTCTTGAACAGTTCGATTCTTTCTTTCCACTACTCCATTTTGTTGTGGAGTCCTAGCAGCTGAATGTTGGATTTTTATGCCATGCTCACTACAAAATTCTGAAAATTTTCTCCATGTATATTCCTTACCTTGATCTGATCTTAGGCATTTTATAGTCTTCCCTGTTTCATTTTCAACTAGCTTCTTGAAAGCTATAAAGCTGTCCAATGCCTGTGTCTTCTCTTTTAGAAAGGATACCCAAGTCATTCTTGTGCATTCATCAATGAAAAGCATGAAGTACCTTTCTCCTCCAAAAGCTTCTGTTCTCATAGGACCACATAAGTCAGTGTGAATTAAATCAAGGGAGCTGCATATGTGATACTCCTTGGGCTTGTAAGTGGCTCTAGTTTGCTTTCCTTTTTGACATGGACCACATACATGATTTGAAGGCCTTTTAATCTTTGGAAGATCTCTCACAACTTCCCTTTTACTGAGCTTGGCAAGATTCTTGAAATTAATATGCCCCAATCTCCTATGCCATAACAAGCTTTCATCCTCTTGACTCACCATGCACCTGTTTGATAAGACATATAAATTTCCGGTTGTTCTGGTTCCTAAAGCCACTGCTTTGCCATTTTTTGGCTTCTTGATTTCACAACCTTCTTTAGTGAAAAGAACTTCATATCCACCATCACAGATTTGGCTCACACTAAGAAGATTGTGTTTGAGCCCACTCACATATAGAACATTATTGGATTTTAACTTTCCTTCATCCAGCTTAACTGAACCTCTACCTTCAATCTTGGCCCCATCATTGTTGCCAAATCTCACTGAACCACCTTTCACTACATCAAGGCTTGAGAACCTATTCTTGTCACCTGTCATATGTGTGGAACACCCACTATCAAGAATCCAAGGTGCCTCACTACTATGAGCCTTGAAAGCTGTTTGAACTACCAAGGAATTTATCATTTTTCCTTTTTGTCCTTTCCCAATCCAAACTGCTTTATCTGATACATCAATAGGTTCCCTCGATTTTCTTTGAATTGTTTGTGCATGTCTTTGAGCTAGCTTTTGGGGAAGGTTTATCTCCTTCTGTGAAGGAAGAGCAGTCCAACAGTACCTTGCAATATGTCCCAACTTGAAACACCTGAAGCATTCTATTTTAACCTTATCCAATGGAGCAAATCTGTTTATGTTGTAGAATGCCACAACCTTGTTTTGTCTTCTACAGTTTGCCACTTTATGTCCAAAGTTATTGCATCCATAACAATACCCATTAAAGCCTTGACCATTAAATGTTTTATGATAAGCTCCAATATAGCCTTCTTTACTCATCTTTGGCTCGGTCTTCTCAATATATGGATTCTTTTGGTGCTCCTCATCAAGACTCATTGGATTTGTTGTATTTCTATTTCCATTGGTCTTATTTACATTTGAACATTCCCCCTTTGAGTATCCAAGACCAGTTTTAATATGAGGTGACCTCTGAACACTCAAGATCTCATCTAGTACATTATCTCTTCCCCAAGTAGAAGTAAAGTGAGTAGTCCCTGTCACTTGATTTTCAACTGTCTTGTCCTTAAAGTTCAATGTAACTGGAGTGGATGATGTGGTAGCTTCTAAATAACTCTTCTTTTGTTCTCCTTCAAGTTCTGATCTTAATCTTCCAACTTCTTTCTCAAGTTCTTCACACTCTTCACACTTGAGAGAGAGGTAAGATGATGAGTCATTTATAACATGTTCCAATTCACTAATTGTGACAGTCAACTCCTTGATTGTTGTCTCAGAATTTTCAAGTTGATTCTTCATTTCTCTATTTTTCTTCCTTTCCTTTTTGAGATCAAGCAAGGCAGAGTACAACTCACCAACATAATCAATTTCACCTTCAGTGTCTTCATTATCATCATCAGAGGAGTAGCATTCGTTCTTAGTTGAGTCATTGTCTTCATCTGATTCTTCTTCAGAGGAGTAGCATTCGTTCTTAGTCAAAAGACTTCTCCTTTTGAAATGGTTCCCAAAGTCTTTGGAGCTGCCTTCACTTGTGGCCATTCTTACAAACTTTCTGATCAAATCCCGAAGTTGTTACACTTCTCTTCACGGGAACCTGGCTCTGATACCAATTGTTATTCCCAGATTGACACTGAGAGGGGGGTGAATCAGTGTCTTCAAAAATTCATCACAATGTGGCTGGGTCTACCAGACAGTGTACCACCACTCTGCAATCAAGGCACTCCAATATGTGCAACAAAGAAAAATAAACAAAAATGCAATGCACCAGAGTTTACGTGGTTCGGCCAAATTGCCTACATCCACGGAATAATACCCTACCTAGGGTTTCGTATATTACTCAATACACTCTTAGATATTTTGACTGCTACAACAATCCAGGAACACCAATCCCTGTTATAGTCTAAAATGCAATTCAGAAAAGGGCACCAACCCCAACCCCCTAGACAAGCTCCAACTTGCTAGGTCACACTATTTTGATCCCTCCACGCAACGACACCAATCCCTGTTATAGTCTAAAATGCAATTCAGACAAAGGCACCAACCCCAACCCCCTAGACAAGCTCCAACTTGCTAGGTCACAATGTAAACCAATAATTCAAGTTCCCCAAATTACATTCATGAGATAGATTCTTCATCACTAAACATAACCTCGAAAATAATAGACAATCACTTGTGAATACGGGTTACCTCAACTTGTGTAAGATGCATGGTAACAATACTTGTTTCTCTTTTTCTCCAACTCTTTTTTTTTTTTTTCTTTTCAATCTTTTTCAGTTTTCTCTCTTTAAAAAAGCCATACAACCATGTTCCCTTCTTTTCTTCTGCTGCTTCTCTTTTCTTCTCTTTCACTTTCTTTCTTGTTCAGCAAAACAAAAGACTTCTTATTCCCAAGCTTCAGATCTCCATAGCCAACCAACGTCTTCTGGTTCGACCTCCACGCTATTCCCAAGCTCCTCAAAACGTTCTCTTTTCTGCTGGAGTTTGTTCTCCTTTTATAGATTAATTAAACTCAGAGTTTGAATCAAACTCAGAGTTCCTATCTGACTTAAACAAGGAGTGTTTTGACGTACAAATCGGACTAACTTAGAGATCTCCAATGAACAATCCCACCGTTGGATTTGAAGTTCAAGAAGTCTTGAAGCTCTCCTCCAAAAATCGGCTCAATCGGACACTGGATGATCATCCGATGAAGAGGTTGATCAGAACTGGACTCAGAGTTTGAATCAAACTCAGAGTTCCTATCTGACTTAAACAAGGAGTGTTTTGACGTACAAATCGGACTAACTTAGAGATCTCCAATGAACAATTCCACCGTTGGATTTGAAGATCAAGAAGTCGTGAAGCTCTCCTCCAAAAATCGGCTCAATCGAACACTGGATAACCATCCGATGAAGAGGTTGATCAAAACTGGACAGAGACCCTAAAAAACGGGATTCTTGAGTTTTCTTTATTTGAATTGGATTCTTTCTCTTGGAACCTTTTTGTGTGTTGCTGTACCATATCAAAGCCCACTTAAGTTGCCAACAATGACAACACCTTCATTTTAGGCCCCCCCCCCCCCCCCCCCCCCCCCCCTTCCTCCCCCCCGTTTTTTTTTTTTCCTGTTGCCCCGCTCCCCGCCCCCCCCCCCCCCCCCCTTTCGTTCTTTTGTTTTCCCCCCCCCCCCCCCCCCCCCCCGGTGGTTTGGGGCCCTAAATCTTTCGTTAATGAAGTAGTCAAACAAGGAAAATGGGATTTTAAAGGGGATACCAATGCAATGTGGAATGAGATGGCTATGTGTATTAAGAAGATGGCTAAAGATGTCCTAGGTGAATCAAAGGGAAAGCTCCATTCTTATAGAGAGATGTGGTGGTGGGATAGTGATGTTCAAGCTGCTATTAGGAATAAAAAAGCTAGTTTTAAGACATGGCAAAGAACTAAGGATGTTGAGGATCTTCAAAGGTATAGGTTGGATGGAAATGAGGCTAAGAAAGTTGCTGGAAAAGCAAGGGAAAAGAAGTATAAAGAGTTATACGATAAGTTGGGCACGAAGGAAGGGGAAAAAATCTATTTATAAGATAGCTAAGATGAGGGATAGGAAGAGTAGAGATCTTGACCATGTTAGATGTATTAAAAATGGAGATAGTAAAGTATTAGTTAGTGAGGAGGACATTAAGAAAAGATGGGAAAACTATTTCTCTAGTTTACTAAATGAGCATTCTTCAAGCACTTATGATTCAGACGATTACACCTTTCACCATGGCACTAATGTCCGAACTTATATACGTAGAATTTCGATGTCCGAAGTAAAAGAAGCTTTAAGGAGGATGAAACTCTGCAAGACACAAGGCCCTGATAAAATCCCAATTGAAGTATGGAAGAGCTTAGGAACCCATGGACTAGTTTGGTTGACTAAGTTGTTTAATAAGATTATGAGCACAGGGAAAATGCTAGATGAATGGAGGAGAAGCGTCGTGGTTCCAATTTGCAAAAATAAAGGAGATATTCAGAGTTGTAATAACTATAGGCATTAAATTGATGAGCCATACGATGAAATTATGGGAGAGAATAATTAAAACCCGTTTGAGACACTTAACTATAGTTACGGAGAACTAATTTGGGTTTATGCCGGGAAGATCTACAACGGAGGCTATTTACCTAATTAGGAGACTTATGGAAAGGTATAGAGAATGTAGGAAAGACCTTCATATGGTATTTATTGACCTAGAAAAAGCTTATGATAGGGTCCCTAGAGCGTTAATTTGGCAAGTACTAGAGAAAAGAAGTGTTGCAAGTAAATATGTAGATATAGTTAAGGATATGTATGATGGTTTGGTGATTAGTGTTAGAACAGTGGGGGGACAAAGTAATGAATTCCCGATAACAGTTGGGCTACATCAAGGGTCAACTTTAAGCCCATATCTATTTGCACTGGTAATGGATGAATTAACCAAAGACATTCAAGATGAGGTCCCCTAGTGTATGCTTTTTGCGGATGATATTGTGTTGATTGATGAGACCCAAGTGGGGATTAATACCAAATTAGAATCATGGAGAGTAGCTTTAGAATGAAAAGGCTTTAAACTTAGTAGATCGAAGACAGAATATCTAGTTTGTAACTTTAGTCATGATCGGACAGATGATGAGGTGGTGATACTTGGCGATAAAGAGATTCCTCAGAGTGATTGCTTTAGTTATCTATGTTCAATCATAAGTAAAAGATGTGATTTAGAGGATGAGGTTTCCCAAAGAATTAAAATAGGGTGGATGAAGTGGAGATGTGCGTCCGGGGTCTTGTGTGATCAGCGTATTCCATTAAAGCTTAAAGGAAAATTTATAGGACAGTTGTTCGACTAGCTATGATGTACGGTGCAGAGTGTTGGGCTGTTAAAAAGAGTCATATAGATAAACTCAATGTAGCAGAAATGAGGATGTTAAGATGGATGAGTGGTAAAGCTAGGATGGATTAGATAAGAAATGATCACATTAGAGTTGGTCTGGGAGTTGCTCCCATAAGTGATAAGCTTCGAGAAAGTCATTTGAGGTGGCACAACCACGTTCAACGGAGACCTATAAATGCCCTTGTACGGAGAAGTGATATAATCCATATTGAAGGAACTAAAAGAGCTAGGGGTAGACCTAAGATAACCTTAGGAGAAGTGGTGAGAAATGATATGTATAGCTTAGGTCTTGTATTTAGCATGGCCTCAAACAGAACTAATTGGAGGGCAAGAATCCATGTAGCCGACCCCATTTAGTTGGGACAAGGCTTATTGTTGTATGGCATTAAATGGTGAATTTAATGGCTTGATTGACGTTTGGATAAAGATGCGCTCGAATCCCCTTACAACGTTACTTTTGCCGAGACATAGCTTCTCGGGCGCCAGACAAGGGGAATATCTGAGAAGTCCAGTGCGCTAGGTGGCAATCACAGAGACATGTCCTTTTGATCAAGCATCCTTCCGAAAAGTAATCTTTAGAGAAGCTATGCCGGGAAGTGGTGGACATACCCAACAAACCGGATTCGAGCCAAATGAGATGGCTTGTGCAGTTCACCCTGGTCCAAAGGGTTGGAATGCCACATCTATAACATTAGCCCCCTAGTTTTTGTAGCAAATCTTGGTACAAAGAATAAGTTATTGGGAGCCAACTGAATGTCACATCCACTCAGCCGGTACCCTACCTGGCATACCCGAGTGTGTGATCCACACCCTGAAGATCCAAGGATTCGAGTAAACCATCCTCCCATATTTACAATAATATAATCATGAACAGACTAAATCGAATGTTATACCACAATAATCAAAGAAGTCAAGATAATATGCAAGTAGCAATATAATCAGAGTGCGGAAAGAATGATACCAATATAATAATCAAAATATAGAGTGTGCGGAAAAGTCACTCCACAACTATAGCGGAATAGTAGATCGAAAGTCAAACTAAGCTATACATCTGGGAAACAAAAGCTAAAAGAAAGAGGAAGATTGTTTTATCAACTAAACTAAGGTCTCTTCTAACTTATAAAGAATTTCTTCATATACATAAACTTTAGAAACCAAGCACGGCCGCTTCCACTCCAAGATAGGGCTAATCCTGGTACGCAGCATGATCACACAAGGAATCTTCACCGTAATCTTCGTAACCGCTAGCACCTTGGGAGTAGTATGCATCATTGACTTGCGCTTCGTAGTATGGCCTTCATACTCGTCAGTACTGCAGGGATAATCTAACAAAGATATTTGCAAAAAGAAGTGATTGAAAAATGAGTGATTTCAAAAGAACTCAGCAAAGCAAGTTATTCCATAACAACACAAATAACATGATAGCAGAACATAACATGATGCAAGATGATCTGAAACAGACAATGCATGTATGAATCTAATTCTATGTATGCTGGTCTCCATTGGCAGACATGCTTTAAGTCATAGCACCATACTCCTCTGGGTAGGGTCCAAATCACTCTCCCTCAACCATCTTGGTATCTTGGGTTCTCCGGTTGGCAATGGGTCCCGCATCCCTCTTGGATATTCCATGGCTAGGGTTTAGGTCAACACTCTCTCACGTTTCTGTTTGGTCTCAGTATTGGCGCATGCCAAGGTCAAACCTAGCCAAATGCAAGTCTTCTACTTAGTTATATCAAGTCGAGTCAGATATTTCCATTCCTCCCCTCTCGGGGTCCTTTCTGGTATCCTTTTCACTAGAGTCAGTGTATACTATGGCTACAACCAACTCGGACTACGGACTCATCAACCCTATTGGTCATCTACAAATAATAAACGGGAAGCTCTCATGTCCTCTCATGGGTTGGCTATCGGTCTTGAGCGCCAATGGGCCCAAGTCTACTACTTGCGACCCTACCAATGAATGGCTCCTCACAATGTGATCCATGTCCTCTCACGGGCCGGTTTTGAGCGCCCACAAACCCACATTGCTGCCACGGGTTACTCGGTCTCAATACCCTTCCGAATCGGGTCTGATATAACAGGGACATCCTAGCCAAACACCACTAGACAAGCCCTAGGTATGACAACCAATAATCTGGGAAAGCGTTAAAAGGCACCATAGGAAATGTCCCATACCACTTCCATTGATGTCCAAGGACATAAATGTCAAAAGGACGTTCCCCAATTCCAAATCATACCTAATCAATCACATTCCCAATTCAATCATAACACACACAACTGATCTTTCCATATATAAAGAGATAAGCATATACATATGATCAATTGAAATAAGAAAATCATATGAATATGACCTACTGTACTTGAAGTACTTACAACAGTAATATCATAATAAAAGAATATAAGAACAGTAGTAAATCTATGAAATTCCCAATTTAGAAACTAAGATTCATGCAATCTATGTTAATGTGGAAACAACTGTCCTTAACCTTAATTAGCTTCGATGAATATCCGAATATCAAAGAGAATAGGTCCAAGGTTAGCAAACAAACCCTAAACAATCATAAATACATCATTATGAATAAACCCTAGAAGATTAGAGGTCAAACGGATCAAATCGGATGAAGAAAACCAATATTGTCAGCCTTGGTCGATTGCTTGGCAGCTTGGTCCAATCGACCAAGTAGTTGACCAAGTGAATAGTACGCAGCAGAAATCAGAGTTTTGATCCGAAACTCATCTTCCGGAATTCAAAACACTCCAACATTTTAAGGGAACATTAGGAACAATAATCTAAGACTAACTAGTATAGATTAGACACCAACAATGATAAAAAACAATACTTACTAATTTGATCAAAAACATGGTTTTCAATGAAAACAAACTATGAACTCAAGAGAGGAACTAGAGATGATGTGATCTCATTCTAGTAGAACATTAACAGTAGATCAGGGATAAGAACAACCAAGAAGATGGATCTAACATACTTGAAATTCTAAAACTATAAGATTAAATCATGCTTTCATGAAGAATACCATGATCTCTTTAAAAATCAAATATGGAGATCATAGCACCATTGGAATGAATGGAGATTCGTTCTCAGCATGGAGATTGTAGAAGAGGTATTCGCAAAGATGCAGTACCTTCTTCATAATCACAGCAATAAGAATTAGATCATGGCAAGAGTAAATTCGATAAGAAGTATAGAAGATAACCTTGATTGAAGAATGAGAGATGAACACTTCAGAGTTTGTAAGTAGATCTTCCACAACACCAAGAGAGGCTTTGAGAGGGGTTTTCCATGTTCTTTAAGGGTTTTGGAAACAAGAGGGGCTAAGAAGCATGTAGTAGAGGATCTTCACAGATTCTGTCTTTGTTGGTCGATTGGCTGGTCGATTGGCCTAATCGACCAGGCATGACAGCAAGGCCAAAATAGGGACTTCAAGGTCCAGACCTCATCCAAATCAAATGGGCTTCTCCCAACTCAACAAATGGCATATCTAGCATAGAGGAATGTCTTTAAATCATGTCCAACTATGCTTTAGATCCATCAACAAAGCTCTTCATCATCAAGGTGCAGTTTCATTTCCAAACTTGCCAAAGTTTACAAGTATGGAACACCATCATCAATTTCCATGGGTTTTGGGTCGAACACCATGTCTCCCACTGAGATGGCCCATAGTTGACTTCTTCCTTCACTTCGGGTCTTCGGACCTACAACAACAGGGTTTTCGGGTCAAGGTTAGGGCTAGATTTCACACTGAAGAAGTGCAAGAATTTGCCGAGAAGTAGAATCGCCTCCGAGAAGTAAGAGAGTCTTGATAAGCATATGTTTAAACCATTAATTTCTTTGACAGCTGTGTCAATTAATTGTGTACCCTACAATGATGTGCATGATGCTCAAAACGCCCAACATGTTGTCATGTACCTTGGGTACTGTAACGTTAAGGAAGTGAGAGCATTACCCACTGATGACTTTTGATCCAAGGAGATCTAAGCCGTGCATTTCAAATATATGCTACCTATAAATTTAACAACTTCGTCTTAATTATCCTGTTTTCTTTGCTTACTGCAATCTGCAAATTCTGAACTTCTTTGTTTAAAAAGGTTCTTGCGAAGTCTTCTTCTTCCTCAAAATCTCGTATGTTGTCTTTTGTTCAGTTGTTATCATGGGTAGAAAGTTGGTGAAGAACTGTGATTCTTATGGAAACTCAAACTCTAGAGTTCCCAACGAACCTTGGAAGGAGGTAGGGATTGGATGATATCCTTTCGAAGGTAGGTTCGCACCATCTTCTCCTGACCTAGCTTGTGGTTCAAGTAATGAACAGAGAGAAACTTTGCACGAAAGTGCAGCCTCTGGAAATTCCGCTGAAGGAGATGTAATCTTCGCAACAGATTTTGAAACCCCACTAGACAGTAGGTGTCACACCCCACCTAGCCGGATCCGGTCATACCCGAATGCCCGTGGGGGTGATACACCGCAAGATCTAGGTTCAATGACAAATCCATACAAAACATGATATAGCATAATTAAATGGACAAGAATAAATCAAGTTTCTCATATAAAGTTATCAAAACTGAAATAATGGTTACAATCATCCATTACTTCAAAATAAAAGGTATAACATTAGAGTTTTTTGAAAAGAAAAGAGAGTACTTTTATTCGCAGCGGAAAAATAAACTAAAATAGTTCTCTAATGGAATCCAATCCAAAAGAACAGTCTTGATACTGGCATGAAGCTCTATGTGCGTCCACTTCTTCTTCCATCACTCCTTCAAGAAGACATATTGGTAACGCATCCTCCATTTGGAAGAAGTCCTCATAACCTGCAGCATAATCTAATAGAAAAAAGACATATAAAAGGAATGAGTTCAACAGAACTCAGTGAGGTCAACTCAACATCATATCACACATTCATTCTCAAGATTCCACACCACACATATAACATGAATATCAATAATGTAATTAATGACAATGATATGATATTTGAATGATTATGCTCCTAACTCTATCATGAAGTCTCTATGGTAGACACACATTAAGTCATACACTAGTCTTCTTTGGGCGGTCTCATCACTCTTCCCTCACGGCTCTGATGCACGTCTGTTGGGTTCTCCGCGGTTGTTGTGTAAAGTCCTGTCAAGCCATGGTTGGGGATTAGGTCACCACTCTCTCACATCACCATTGGTATAAGATCTGGCGCGTATCAAGGATAATCCTAGGCCCAATGCAAAGTCATATGGTCTCGTACTACATATGGTCCGGATATCTCCCCTCACGCCTAGTGCTCTGTTGGTTCAATACCTTCCCACCTATGAATGGAATCCTCAATGGAGGCATCTGTTGGACCCCATTCATTAACCCAGTGGTCATCCACATATAATGGACAGGATGATCTCCATGTCCTCTCATGGGTCATTTCACCGGTCTTGAGTGTCAATGAGCCCTTATCTATTATATGCAACCCTACCTCTCTATGATGATAGTGGGCCTGCTTGACATACAGGACCCAGCCACTAACATCATGAGTTAACCGGCTTCAATACCCCTGCCGAAAGGGTAGTAGTACTCATGAGGTCACCTAACCAAAGACTTCTAGACATGCCCTAAATATGTAAATTAGTAATCGGGAAAGAGCCAAGGGCACCATAAGAATGCGTCCCATACCACCTCCTTTGGTATCCTATGGCAGAAATGCCCAAAGGGAATTCCCCATTCCCAACCACAATATAAGCAATCATATAATATCACTAGGGCAATGGGTGAACCCACAACCCTAGTAGAAAATACAAGGTAGAAGAAATAATAATATTTCTCCTCTCATACAATCACATCCCATTTCATAACAACAATAATAGATTTCAAAGCAAGGAGCAACATCAGAAGTAATAATAAACATAAATCATAGCAATTCATATTTAACAAAAGACATAAAATAACCATAAGATAATACTAAAGCAATACAAGATATCAATAATGAAAAGTAACTGACATCATTACACATGTAATATAAAGTTAAGTATATTCCTCACCTTTTACTTTATTCTTCCTCCAATGATCAGTAATTCCTTCTCACAAATTAGTGACTAAAGATATATTAACCTATTCATGCAAAAGAAATAATTATCACAAATTAGAGCCAATTTGGGTTTCAAATGATATCTTAAAATCTTCCCACAAAAACCCAAATCTGAAAACTAGGTTAAAATGGGTAGTTCTCAACCTCACTAGTGAATGGTCTTTAATTCGTCACCAATTCGAAGTCTAAACGAAACGAAATTTTGGGGAAAGCTAATTGACAACAAAAGGATCCTACGGGTACCTTCAATTTTATTAAATTTGACCCATCTCAAAAAGCCCCAAATTTGACTCTCATGAATCACCCGTGGGTGACCCGAGGAGTCAAATTCTAAAATCTTTTGCAAGGGGATAAACCATTACTCCCAAACTCAAGGGGAACCTTAATATAAGAAAAGAGGATCATCCAAAATACCAAACATGCATTTCTTTAAGATCTCTCAAAAGGAAGTAAGATAAATTGCTCCCAAAACCATGTATAAGAGAAGGATTAAATAAAACTAACCTTTCATAAAATTCCCGCAATGATTCGAGTTGCAGAACACCTTTGATTGGATGAGAAATACTCTTCTCCTTCCTTTCTCCTCTTCCCAAAGCCTCCGCCTCTTTCTAGCCTCCAAAAATGCGTTTACGGATGAGATAAAACATAAATAGGGTTTAAAAATCCGAATTTCCAATTTTGCCCCTAAACAGAAAATGGGATGGGGGTTGGTTCACCCAAACGGCTCAAACTTCTGGCTCGTGGTTGGACCCCCAAACAAACTCCGATTTTGATGATTTTAAGCTCGTTGGAAAGGTCTTTCGACGATCTTCATTTTGGTACCTTATTTGCGTCAATCGGATTCTCTATCACTGATCTACAGATATTCCAAAATTACTTTTTTTACACTATCGAGACTAATCTTCTCTCTTCACTTAAACTCTAGGAGAGTTTTTGAGTCATTATAAGGGTCATCTACCAACATTTGTTCAATTTCCAATCCTTCGGGCTTGATTTGAATGGTCCACGATTATCGCCGAATCAAGGCCCAGATTCTCGGTCTTAAAACCATGGGTTAAAGGGGTAGAAATCTGGGGGATTTCACAGTAGGCATTCATCTTTTTCTTCAAAGTCTGGCCCTCTTTTCTTTCCTTGTTTGTTTTATTCCTAACACCTGCAACTTATGAGGTCAACCTTTAGAATCCCCGCTAACTTCAAACTTAGGCTCCTTGGCCTTTTTGAGAGTTCCCTCTATACTTTGACTCTATGTGGGAGGAATGAGAGTTCCTTTCCATCCCTTTGTGATGTAGGTGTTGTATCACTTCAGAGAGAGAGAGAGAGAGAGAGAGAGAGAGAGAGAGAGAGAGAGAGAGAGAGAGAGAGAGAGAGAGGACATAGGGTTTTTAGGGGTGGTTCAAATTTAGTAGAAGAGGGACCCCCAACACCAAGTTCCAGGTCCTGGAAGACGAAACCATGCCTTCTAACAATAAGGGTTGGAGAGACAGGTACATTGCTTGTCTTCCACCTTAAGACTGTGCAGTCATAGAATGACCTAATATCACTAGTAGCATCTTGAAGAGGGTGACTCTCAAACCCATCCTATCCAGGGAAAAGAGCTCCATTTATGATATGCTTGTTAAGGGACAGAAGGTTCCTATCCATGGTAGAGAGATGGACTTTGAGGCCCCTTTGCTACCATGGGGGATAATGGATGGTGAGCCCCTTGATCCATCTTTTCCTTGCTTTGTGTCGGTTTTTGCTTGTATTCATAATGTGACTTATATATTTGTGCTGTATGCAGACCCAACAATGGCGATCAACCGCAACACCCTCATGGACAGCTACATGGCTGCAAAGGCTGCAACAAGGAATGAGAGTGAGAAGACCAGAGGTATTGAATCTGGGTCAACCCTCCCAACCTCTGCATTACCAAGTCTTGTAGCAAGGGTCCCCTCAGAATTAGAGATGAAGACCTTGGCTGAAGTTGATAGAGAAGCCAAGGAAGAGGCTGCTAAGGCTGCAAGGGCATCCTCTGAAGGAAGGAGGCCAGCTTACTCTACTTCTCGAGAAGGTGGTTCTCTAGTATCTGCTAAGGCTGGGGCCCATTCAGGAGAATTGCTGACTAGGGAGAGCCGCAAGTCCCTAGGTCACCATCTAGCAACAAGGGCAAAGAGAACGTGACTAGGACTGGTGGGTCAGGGCCCCCACCATAAGCTGCATCTCAAAGGGGTCGTGGAGGTTCCTCGAGGGAAGCTGCCGAGAAGCCACTTCCTAGAGTAACTATAGGGGAGAGAACCTCTGAGGATGCCATAATTAGGGCATTAGGGACCAGTTCAATGACCAATGTCCCTGCCTTCAATCCTTCAGACAAACCACAACCACAACAACAACAATAGCAATGACAACAAAGACAACAACAACTATAGCAGCTGCAACAATGACTGCACCTGCTACATCTGGTGTGGGTGCAGTTAGAACCACTCCTGCACCATCTCTTCCCCTACGATGGGCACCCAGGTGGAGTATCTTGGTAGGTGATGGCATTGCTAGGGATTTTGGAAGAGCCAGGCAGTGGCTAGAGTATGGGGTGCCTGTAGTGGACAAGAAACGTTGCGATGAGTTATCCCTTAGCTCCCTCCACTTGCAAGTTGCTCTGTAAGTGTCCCACCCTTCAAAGATTTAAGCCTTCTTATACTCCCTGCTATTTTACTGAACTTAACAACCTTGTGTTACAGGAGCATGTACAACTCTGCGAACATGGTGGAGGGATTGATCAGGAGGAGCCGAAATCTGGCTTATGATGTGTCAAGACTTATAGGTGACATAGGATATCAACACAAGAAGTTTGAAACCCTGCAAGCCAAGCACAAAGAAACTTGCAAGGACTTGGAGAAGGCAATGAAGGATCTAGAGGTTGTAAAACAGAGGTTGAGCGACGTTCGTGCCAACTGTGATCACTACAAGGTTGGCAGGGATGATGCTCATAAAAGGGAGGCAGAAGCAGTGAAAGCCAAGGATGATGCCATCTGTGAAAAAAAATAGGGTGGAAGCTGAATTGGTGAAGATAAGGTTGGATATGTAGAGCTTGGAGCACACCGTGGCTAAGGGATAGAATGATAACACCACCCTATCTTCATGCTGCGAGAAGCTTGACTCTGAGAAGTCATGGTTTGCAAAAAGAAAATGAACATGCATGACATAAGACAAGTCATCAACACTTAAACAAGTCATTAACTCTTACTTGCTCAAAGACATACACCTTACTCATTGATGAAAGTTCTTTAAGTGCATAACATTCTATGCATGAGTAAGCTCCCTATTTGTCTACAAATCTTTAAGCCTATAGGTTCTAGGTTGGAGTTCACGTACCACTAGGTAAGGGCCTTCCCATATGGGAGAACTTGTTTCTTCCTCTTGGGGCAGAGATATCAGCTTGCCGGAGCATTAAGTCTCCTTGCCGGAAAGTCTTACTGTGTACTTTGGAATTATAATATTTGGCAACTTTTTTTTGATAAGCCCCATTCCGGTAGAACGCTGCTTCTTGGACTTCATCAACGAACTCCAGATTAGCTTGAAGGTCCTCTTCATTTGCTGTCTCATTGTAATGAACTGACCTAAGTGACCTAACCAACACCTCTACGGGGACCAAAGCATCAGTGCGGTAAGACAAGTTAAAGGGTGTTTTCCCCGTTGGTGTTCTTGATGAAATTCTATAGGCCCAAATAACATGAGGCAACTCTTCAACCTAGGGCTGATGACTTTCTTCCAAATGCCTCTCGATGCCATTAAGCAAGGTAAGATTGGTATCCTCCACTTGTCCATTGCAGTGGAGGTAAGCTACTGTTGCTTTTCTAAAATCAATATGATAAGTTTGACAAAATTCTTTAAAAGCTGGATTATCAAATTGAGTTCCATTATCTGTCAAAAGTATTTTTGGCAGACCAAATTGATAGATGATTTTGTTAAGGGAGAACTTCTCCATTTGCCTTTCAATGATGGTTGCAACAGGTTCAACCTCCACCCACTTCGTAAAGTAATCAATGGCCACAATAAAAAATTTCCTACCACCTGAAACAAGTGGAAATGGACCCAGGATGTGCACTCCCTACCGTGCAAAAGGCATTGGGCTTAGAGAAACCAGTGGCACTATTGGAGCTCTTTGCGCTGAAGAATGTACTTGACATGGCACACAGTGATGTACATAATCTTGAGCATGCTTTGTAACAACCCCCATTTTCTAACCCGGAATCCGTATTGCAGGTCCGAGAACCCGAAGGTCTAGTCGGATTAATTTTGTGGAGTGTCCAGATAGGAGTCCATGATCCATATCCAGAACCCATGGATCTGGATTCTCTTGTTGAAGAATCTGCCTTACTAGGCAGTTGGATCTCTGGTTGAAGGCAAGTGGTGTTTGGAGATGTCCGGAATGAAGGTAAGACATCCCCCATGTGTTGTTTAGGGCTAGGTTGTATTTGGGTTTCAACCCCCTGAGCAAAGCACCCTTGTATAGCAATATACTTGGGGGCGGTTGCTAGTGGCGGTTGATTAAACCAAGCGACCGCCCGGTTCTGCTTGCGGGAAAATGCCCTATTTTGCCCCCTATTCGTTATAAATAGCATCCCTCGCCCTATTAACGCATTATTATGTTCGGGATTGCTATTTTGGGCGATTAGGCGGCAGTGGAAACATGCTAAAAGGTGGGCGAAGTGCTGTTAATGATCTGGAACCTTTTTCCTTCTATTCTTGGTGATTCTGATTAAGGTAATGAATCTCCATCTTCTATTCTCTTCTTTTTAACCTCTGATTGATATGAACCCGCCCCCATTTTGTTAGTGATTACCCAATTGATTTGTTGTATCTCCCTTTTCAATGTTCTTGATGAGATCCTGTCCATAAACGAATCCCCGCATTTGTTTAATGGATGGATCCCATCATGGGGAATGATTTGGGTAATAAATCTTTGTTAATTTTAGGGTTTCTTGTTACCCCCTTGTTCTAGACCTATTAAGCTTGAAATTCGGACTAAGATCATCCCAAAACGGATTGAAATCGGATGATAAAAAGTCTGATTTTCGGAGTTGGAAACTGTCTGAAACAGGGGCGGTCGCTTGTGGAGGTTGCTTAACTTAAGCAACCGCCACAAGCAACCGGCTGGTTTCCAGTAACTGTGTAGGTTTGAATTTTGAATTGTTTTGACTCTTGACTCTTATACATTCTTGTAACCCTATGCCTAGGTGTTCTCTGTTTCAAATAAAAGTCTTATAATAGTTTTTGGATTGCAAGTTAGAGGACTTCTACTAAATTACAGGTAAGGACATGCATTCTTATTTATATGCAATTACATATACATGATGATTCAGCTGTTCTATTTACTATTCTTTGATCATGTAACTTGCTGTAATTGTATAAAGCATGTGAGTCTTATTGTATACTTGCTGTTAGTGGTGTTCTTTGATGTACTTCATCTTTTATGATATTGCACAACTGTTCATGGTATGATAAAAAGTGATTGTAGTGTAGTTGTGATGGAAGGGGTATTCCTTTGGGATATCTTAGCTTGGGATATCGAAGAAGGTTTGTGGAATGGGACACATGCTGCTGATGTCTCCACACACTATCATGATTACTTGGATGATATACTTAGGAGTGTCTAGAATTGCATGGCTAGGTACCCCACATGCTATTACCCTTTCGGCAGGGGAATTGAAGCCGGGTGACCCGTGACAATGGTGACGTGACTATGTTTCATCCAACAGCGGTAACCAGTCCGTGCGGAGACTCAGTGGTCCACTATTGGTCATGTAATGGTAGGGTTGCATATGTTAGGGTTGGGCTCATGGACGTCCAAGGAACGGACTGGGTGTCGTGAGGAGTCATGAGAGCATCCGCCCCAATAATATGTGGATGACCATAGGGTTAAGGAGTGGAGTCCAACGGCGGTAGCCGATCCGTGAGGGTTCTCACTCCTAGGTTGCGAAGGATACTTGAACCGAGTTGGTTGGTGCCATAGGGGAAGTATCTGGACTCCATATAGTATGTTACCATTATGACCTTGCATTGGATTAGAAACCCCGACATGCGCCAGTACTCATTGCCAATGGTCGTGGTGAGAGAGTGTTGACTTAACCCCCCAGCCATGGTTTGAGAGCCAGGTGTGGACTTACCCTTTTGCCCGGGATCCCTACAGAGGTAACCGGTCCTTGCCGGATCGAGTGATGAGACTTACCCAAAGGAGGGCTGGTGTATATCTTAAAGCATGTCAGCTGATTAGAGACTTGCATAGTTAGATCTTAGTAGCATTCATATTTCTGCATATCATCCATATCATTTCATATGTGCATTCGTGGATTGTATTGACATATATATGAGAATTGCTTGTTCCTTACTGAGTTCGTTGGAACTCATTCCTTTCATTGTATGTATTATATAAACTGTACAGATGGTTGCACAATGTTGGAAGTTGGAGATGATTCATATGAAAGAGCCTTCTCGTATGAAGCTGATGTGGCACAGACAGTGATACATGAACTTGCAGAGCATGAAGCCTCCTGAAGATGAAGATTATTTAGTTATTCTTTTTGCTTCCGCTGATCTTGATATTACTTTTGATTCTTGATCTTCCTTCTTTCGTTCGTTCCTGGATATTTATTGGAGTATTTGGACTCCTGTAACCTTTTTATTGATTATTGTACTATTCTTGCTCTTGATTCATGTATTTGTATTTATTATTATTGATAGACTAAAACCATGGATCCTGTGACGGATCGCACCCACGGGTCGTCGGGCGGGTAACCAGGCCCGGCGGGCGGGGTGTGACATGCTTCACCATAGTTGGCCAATAAATGCCTTAACACAGGATTTTAAATGCTAAAGCCTTTGCTCCCATATGTGCCCTGCAAATTCATTTATGCACTTCTGCCAGAGCACATTGTGCACCTGCTGGACCAACACATTATAAAACTTGTCCTTCAATAGATCTTATATATAACAGGCCATCTACTAAAGGAAATTTGGCGGCTCTTCTTTTGATGATGCGTGCCTGAATCTGATTTGATCAGGGAGTTGATCATGCTGAAGATAAGATATCAATTCATCCATTCAAGATGGCTATGCTTCATCAATATCCATCATCTCCCAAGCATCAATACTTGGCTCTTGGATAATCTCTTGATAAATTGAAGCTTCAATATCTTCAATTCCTGCTGATGCTAGCTTGGCCAAAATATTAGCCTTTGCATTTTGTTCACGAGGAATCTGAGTAATATCACAATAAGAAAAATGAGCATTAAGTTCATTTTCTTTAACCAAATATTGTGCCATCTTGTCCTCCTTTGCCTTATAGAGACCTTGTACTTGACTCACTATAAGTCGTGAATCACTGTATATCTTTAAGCTTTTGACCCAAACGGAGCTAGCCAAGAGCAGTCCCACTAATAGAGCTTCATACTCATCTACATTATTTGTTACCGAGAAGATGAAGCGAAGGGCATAATTGGTGGTGAAACCACTGGGACTCTGCAATACGAAATTGGCTCCACTACTTGTTGCATTACTAGCTCCATCCACGAAGAGTGTCCATGTTTCCAAGGACATCTCCTGAGTATCCTCAACACGCCAACCGGTGGTGGACTCAACTACAAAATCAGCCAATGCTTGACCCTTAATAGCAGTCCTGGGTTGAAAATCAACTTGGTGTTCACTCAGCTTTATGGCCCAAGTGACCAATCTTCCTGCTAGATTTGGGTGATGCAAAATTTTTTTAAGGGTGCATTGGTGAGGATTGTTATGGGATGAGCTTGAAAGTAAGGCCTAAGTTTTTTTTATAGAAACAATTATAGCCAAAGCATGCTTCTCTACCTCTGGGTATCTAGTCTCAACATCTAAAAGAACATGAGAGACGTAGTAAACATGCTTATGGATGCCCTTCTCTTCTTGTATTAATACACCTTCCTAATGACTCGCAACCTCCTTCTCCTTCCCCACCTCATCCAAACTCTCCTCTTAACACTCATCCCATGGTAACTAGCTCCAAAGCCCACCATCCACCTAGAGCCCTACTTACATCCATCTCTAATGATACCCAAATTGAGCCTACCTCTTTCACTATTGCTAACGAATACCTTCATTGGTGAATGGCTATGGATGATGAATTTAATGCCCTAATAAAGAATGACACTTGGTCTCTTGTCCCTCCTCAGACGAATGTTATAGGTTGCAAGTGGGTATTTACATAAAATAACACCCAATGACTAGGTTGCAAGTGGGTGTTTACATAAAATAACACCCAATGACTAGGTTGCAAGTGGGTGTTTACTCATGAGTGTGGGTGTTTACATAAAACAAAAAACAGAATTCGAACTGAGTGAACTCCAGAAGAGAAATCTTCTACCTTCTCATTACCTTCAAACTCTTCTTTATTTATAGATGTACAAAAGGGAAGACAAAGGTGAATAATTTAATACAGAAGGAATTAAATAAAGATGAAATTTTAATGCAACATTGAACAAATATATATATATATATATATATATATATGCATTAATACAGATAACTTGAGAATACAGGTACCCATCCATCACAAGATACAATTAGATGCATTATATATTGATAACTTGAGAATACAGCTACCCCTCCATCACAAGATTCTTGGTCTTTCCAACCCAACCAGACTAACAGAGATTTTCTTATATAGGGTGTGTGGGTGGGGGCTTCAAAAAAACAAACACCCCCCGCTTCTCCCTTCATAGGGGTTGTTTTTTAAAACCAAAAACAAGGGGGGCCCGGGCCGTTTCCGTTTAACTGTTGGGGGGGGGGAATATGCTCTTTGAGCATGAGTGAATGTGAATGAAAATCATTCATATGGAGAGTTTGTGGAAATAAATGAATTTGTGGATATATGTCCATGGAATACCAATGGACTATTTGGTGATTCATTGCACTAAGAGAGAGGTCATGAATGAAGGGTTATGGGAATACCTATGGACTATTGGGTGTTTCATCTCCCAAGGAGAATTCATGAATGGAGGTTATGGGACCTTCTATTTCCTAACAACAAACTTCTCATTTCCCTAAGATAATTATGGAGGATTTTGGGGACTCTTGATTTCCAAGAAACTTCTCGTTTCTAGCTTGGTTATTAATAAAGCTTTTCATTTCCATAACTTAATTCATTTAGTTTGGGGAATAATGACTATGGCTTTTCATCTTTCAAGCTAGTTAAAGAGACATTGATCTCATCTATAAATAGGGATCCCTCCTTGGTGAAGATGGTTGTGTTGTGTTGTGTTTTCTTTTATGATTTAAGAAGAATGCTAAGTGTGTTTTAAGGGAAAAACAATTTGTGAGTGTTGTTAATGGTTTGAGTTTGGCTTCGAGTTTGGTTTTGTATTTGAATCGTGTGGTGATAGAAGGAAGGCACTTGTCAAGTTCGTCGTTGCGATATACTTTGTGCTAAGTACATCGTTGTTTGTCGTTGTATCCTGGGAGACAGACGTCCGTTGAATCCTCAAGCACACTGTGGAGGGGACGAATCTGTTTTAAGGAAAGCGTCTGACGCGCCTCGACGGTTTTTCCTTTATTCTTTTTTTTTCGGTTCAAGTTCTATCTTTCCGGATCTTCTCTTAATTCTTTGATTCCCCTTAGTATATTATCATTTTTGGCTAACAATCTTAAAACATATTATTTAAGGTATAAGACATGGGTTCTTGTTCCAAGCGTCAAAGAATAGAAGAAGTCCAATCTCTGGATGGGAAGATGGAAACCTTTGATGGGCTAGTTCTTGATAATCTTTTGAGTTTCTGGAAAGATAAATTACTTACTGCAGATGGTGGTGTAAATGAGTGGACAGTAGTTGTGGTTGAAATACTTAGTGATTGGTGCAAGCATGGTGAAAATCATCTTGATTTTATTGTTGAGAGGTTATCCTCTTCAATTGATTTATTAGACATCATGGTAAGGGCTGAAAGTTTCTTAGACACTTTAGCTGTTAAGAAACTCCATGAACTACTATCTAAATTGCTTGATGCTCCTTTCCTAAAGACCTAATGAAAGGGGACCATATGATATTTCCACCAATTTTGATGTTTGAAACATCAGTACAAGACTATTATATGTTTGCATGTTTTATGTAATTCTAATGAAAATCCTCATTGAGATATTACATAGTGGTTGTTGCTTTAGTATGAAAACTTTCCTTAAATTCTGAGAATGAATTTACAAGGATGACAACCATGGGTTTTCATCTATTTATTTGGTTGTTTAAAATGTTAACCTATCATTATAGGTTATAATGTTATTTACTTTACTTTCTCAATATATTTAATGTAAGGAGAAATAAAGTTGAAAGGAAGAGAAGATGATGATGTGTATGGATATATGATTTTTCATCTTCCTGTGCTAAATATGGGTAAGTAAAAGGTTTTTCCAAAGTATTGCTTACTCAAGCTAAGGGCACCATTACATTGGTTCTTATTAGTTTCAAATACTAGGTGTTTTGAAATTATTATTTCAATTAATTCATCTAATACGTATTGAATTGTGGCGGCTAAAAATCCGTTAAGAAGTATGGGAAGAAAAGAAGATTTTAAGTTCATCTTGTGAATATTATTCTTCTGTGAGATACTTTGTTCAAGGTATTTATCCAACTTTATCATGTTTTATTTAATATGATTTGCTTTTGTTGGGTTGGATGCAAAAACTCTAAATGATCAAAGTTGTTAGCCTTGAGTTTATTGTTTCAAAACAAAGTTAAAGGCATGATTCTTTTGGAACTACAACAGTTCATTGGGTTACAATTTTCATGAGAAAAATGTGTTTACTTGGTTCACGTGATTGTTATATCAAACTATATTGGTATTTCCAAAGAGAATGTTTTGGAGTTTATGGCTCCATAATTGCATTATGGAACGGATGAATTGCATAAACATATGGGCTAGATAATATTCTAGTGTGATCAATATGTGTAACTCTAATACTTTGGTATGGGATTATTGAATCATATGCATATTGCAATTTCCTATACTCATAGAGTATCTTGGCTTAAAATAGCAAAAAGAGTATGGTCTTGAAATTGGATATTGACCAAAATTAGAATTGCTATCTATTGGTATTTAATTTATGTACTCTTTCATGTAAGTGGAAATAGATGGAAAAGTTTGAAGGGTTGAACCTTAAACTTGGATATAAATGATGTTGTTTTGTTTAACAACACTATATCTAGTATGATTATTAAAAGCTAATCTTCCTACTGTTGGAGAGGTTGAGTCAAATGCATTAACGGTACAGATTTTGTTCAGGTTGAAATATGGGAGATAACACAAGTGTGAAGGCTCCTGCGGCCATGACTCAATCGGTCTCGATTCCAATAAATCACCATGAAAAGCCTGAAAAGTTTGGAAGACTAAACTTCAAAAGTTGGCAACAAAAGATGTTTTATTTAACAACTTTGAATCTTGCGAGATTCTTAAAAGAGGATCCTCCTATTGATGGGAAGGATGGTTCAAATGCTCAAACGATTGAATCATGGAAACAATTTGATTTCCTATGCCGGAACTATGTTCTGAACGGCTTGACTGATGCACTGTATAGTGTGTATAGTCCTAAGGGTTCTGCCAAGGAACTTTGGGAGTCCTTAGACCATAAGTATAGATTTGAGGATGCTGGTGCTATAAAGTTTCTTGTGGGCCAGTTCTTGAATTTCAAGATGATAGACTCAAAGACTGTGATGAGTCAAGTTCAAGAACTCCAAACGATCATTCATGAAATTCATGTTGAGGGAATGACCATGAGTGAGTCTTTCCAAGTAGTTGCAATAATTAAGAAGCTACAATCTTTGTAGAAAGACTTCAAGAAATATTGGAAGCATAAAAATAAAGAGATGATTTCATTCTCTATTGATATATGTGCAAGTGTATTTACTTGTATGTTGCACTATGCATATATGACAACCTTGGGTTGTGTTGGAAATTTTTCTTATTAATTACATTTTGTTGTAATCATATGAGATTGCATGTTGCAAATTCATCAAGTGGATTTAGAGTATGTGGATTATGGATATAGTTTGCCATGAAAAGGGTCGTAAGAGATGAAGGATGTAGCATAATTCATGCAATCCAATTCATTAGTGTTGTGTGCATGGTGCTTATGACTTACATATGGAGCACATACCAAATATATAAGGTTATAAAACTTTATATATATTAAACCCGAATTGTGGGGGGTTATGTGAATTTTCATGGAAAAATGAAAAAATTTGAGATCACGGCAGTCATGTGATAGATGACTTCTTTATCAGTTTATGACTGAAAGTAATGGATCTCGTAGAAATCCTTCAAATTAGAAGGTGGTAACCAAATTCATGATAGAATTTGAGTTTGTAGCCTTAGATAAATGTATGGCAAAGGGGCCAAACGGCAATGGAACTTCTAAGAAGATATTCCCAAGTTGGGTATATATGAGGTTATTTTTAAGGCATTCTAGTGGTTAATATTTGGTCCATTGAATTGTTATGGACTTATTATATGGATGATCATCTGGTTTAAACCACTATGATACTCTCAACTTGACCGCACCCATCCGTATGTATTAGTTGCTTAAAATACATTATTGATCATGATGGGTTTGAGAGGTGCAAGTTAAAGTTGTTTATACTATAAGAGATGTGAGGCATAGTCTCTTAATGGTTAGTGCACTTAAAATTTGTGAAGTCCATTCATGGACAGAATATGTTGATGCTCCATTAGTAGTAACTTGACAATTATGAAAGTGTATGCGCATACCTACAGACTGCCTCTATTTATAAGTTTTATCGGCAATGTGGTTTTGCAAAATTGTTTTATCTATAGTAAAAACTTATCTATTTTCATCTCGGTTTTTTGCAAAACCAGTCTTGTTTTGTTATGGCAGTTTTGTATTTTGAGTTCCCTAATTAGTTTGGAACTTTTGGTAATTGTCAAGGCAAGCTAGAAAGAAAGCTACAAGGCTTGCTAGAAGGCAAGTTAGAAAGCAAGCTAGATGGCGAGCATCTCGTGTAGGAATGGATTGTATAGCTGATCAGCTTCATACTAGAGATTTATATATCTCAAAGTTACACGGGAAATGAAATTTGTTTTGGTTTCTAGCATCTCTTATGCCTGCTATATGTATAGCTAAGCTTCTATTGAGAGAATGCAGAATGTGATGTATAACAGTGAGTCAAGACTCATATGTCGTTGACATAATACTATTGGCTAATTGATCCCGAATGAAGTCATAACATATGACTGTGTAAGGTCAAAAGAAAAAGGATTGCAGATCCGATGACCAAAGGTTGAATTGAGATCAAGTTAAACAAACATCAAGAGGAATGGGACTCAAGCCCATGAATGAATAGGTTGATTACAGTGGAAACCTAACCTAGTTGACTGGAGATCCCAAGATCTAGGTTCAATAGGACAACTAAACTGTAATGAACGAGTGAGATCACTGTGGGGGGTTCATCCTCTACTCATTCCTAAGATGAAAACAGTGATACCCGTAAGGAATAGGTTAAGCTTATGCTTTTAATGATTCTTACGCATTGGACAAACGTTGGATCCGAGCGGAGTAATGCGGGTTACTCTTAAGTAAGAAATCACCTATGTGAGAGAGAAGAGGGGCCGCTTCAAAGGAGAATTGTGAGGGCTCAATTCTCTAGAAACTCTCGCAGAACCAGGACGATGTCCACGGCCAAAATGGACATAACCATGAGAACTGTAATTGTGTCAGAGGAATGTCTGTGTGGAATATATCATCATTTACATAAATGGCAGACAGTTCAAGGACATCGCGTCTACTGATCAGCTAGTAAACTAAATATACTTTCACAAGGGAAGGTTCAAAGGCAAAACCTACCTATCCTATGCAGGCTTTTACCGTAGAATTCTATCACCTTGTCGGTCGTTGTTTATTTTGTTTTTCGTCTTCTTTTTCATTCATGTGGGGGATTGTTGGAATATGCTCTTTGAGCATGAGTGAATGTGAATGAAAATCATTCATATGGAGAGTTTGTGGAAATAAATGAATTTGTGGATATATGTGCATGGAATACCAATGGACTATTTGGTGATTCATTGCACTAAGAGAGAGGTCATGAATGAAGGGTTATGGGAATACCTATGGACTATTGGGTGTTTCATCTCCCAAGGAGAATTCATGAATGGAGGTTATGGGACCTTCTATTTCCTAACAACAAACTTCTCATTTCCCTAAGATAATTATGGAGGATTTTGGGGACTCTTGATTTCCAAGAAACTTCTCGTTTCTAGCTTGGTTATTAATAAAGCTTTTCATTTCCATAACTTAATTCATTTAGTTTGGGGAATAATGACTATGGCTTTTCATCTTTCAAGCTAGTTAAAGAGACATTGATCTCATCTATAAATAGGGATCCCTCCTTGGTGAAGATGGTTGTGTTGTGTTGTGTTTTCTTTTATGATTTAAGAAGAATGCTAAGTGTGTTTTAAGGGAAAAACGATTTGTGAGTGTTGTTAATGGTTTGAGTTTGGCTTCGAGTTTGGTTTTGTATTTGAATCGTGTGGTGATAGAAGGAAGGCACTTGTCAAGTTCGTCGTTGCGATATACTTTGTGCTAAGTACATCGTTGTTTGTCGTTGTATCCTGGGAGACAGACGTCCGTTGAATCCTCAAGCACACTGTGGAGGGGACGAATCTGTTTTAAGGAAAGCGTCTGACGCGCCTCGACGGTTTTTCCTTTATTCTTTTTTTTTTCAGTTCAAGTTCTATCTTTCCGGATCTTCTCTTAATTCTTTGATTCCCCTTATTATATTATTTTCTTTTTTTCAACCCCACCTCAACACACTAAAAATAAAATATAAACAAAATTATATCACACTCACCCACACCACCCCCCCCCCCTTTCTTTTTTTTTTTTTTTATATTTCCTACCTACTACAATTTACACCCCCCCCACCAAACACCAAAAATATTTATTAATTTTTATTCATTTTTCCCCCCTTCCCCCCCCCCCCCCCTCTCCCTCTCGCCCCCCCAAACCTAATTTTAATTACCAAAAAAAAAAAAAAAACAAAAAAAAAAAAAAAACCCTACCCCAACCCTTATACCCCCCCCCCCCCCCCTTTTTTTTTCGCGCCTTTTTTGGGGTTGGGTTTTCCCCCCCCACCCCATAACCCCCAAATTACCCCCCCCCCAGACCAACCCGTTGCCCCACGTAGTGCAACTCTGGGGCTGTAAGAAAATTTTCCATCTTTGACTCTTAATTAGGTTTTCAGAAAACCTATAATTTGTGTTGATCAAAACCTCATTTTCAGACTTTTAAAGTTGTGACTACTTTGCATATCTATGGTTAACATTTGTTTTTTGTTGTTGTTGCCGTTGTCATTGGAATTATAGGGGATGAGGATATTACACATGCCTTGGTCAGAGTCGAACCGATAACTTCTTCATTGATAGGTGTTGGTTTTTACCACTAGAACAACTCTGTGTTGGCAACTTCCTTGGACTTTATCCATCTATATAGAGGCTGCCACCTGTGGTGCTAAAAGGACATCCACTTTGTTGCTTGAGCTTAAATCCACCCCATTTCAAGAATTACTAAAACCCAATTCTATGTCAGAATGCGTTTCCAATGAGGGAGTGCAACTGTAGCTAGGAGAGCCCCAAACGTGACCACAAATCCCACCTATTTCAATGAAAGATTTCTTCCTAGAGAAAATAAAAAATTGAACTATTACTGAAATTCCAAAAGTGCCCCCTTCCTCCATCTACTCCTCCTTAAACGACACAACGATACTCGTTTGTGCTTGTTGGGGGGGGTAATCTGGTAATTGTCTTTTTAAGTCATGTACTGAACCGGTTGGGTTCATACGGTTCATAGCCTTTGTATATTATGAGGGTTGGGTTGGTTCGTGGGCAATATGCAATTCGTGTTTTTCTGATTTTTGAGGTTTTGTTCTACGAGTTCTTGGAGCTCTCTGTGTTCGTCCATGGCAGTCATCTTCGAGCATCTGCAACTTTGATTTCCAAAGGATCTTGATGAAGATTGTTGAGGGCTTTTGATCAGAGGAAGAAGACGAACACTCGATGGTATTATTGGGGCTTATTGTCACCTGTACTAGGTGTTATCACGAACTCTTCCCTTCTTCTCCTTCTCTGTAAACATCCCTAATTTAGTGCAGTTGGATTCAAACTTGAATCCCGGAGACGTAGGCAATCTTGCCGAACTCCGTAATCATCTCTTTGTCTCAATCTTGTTTAAAACCCTTGTATGTTTCGGTCCATATAGAATTAGGGCATGAGGCTAATAACGATCACAGATTGGCATCAGAGCCTTCTGGTTCATGTTCTATGTTTCATTTTAGGTTTTGTTTAGCATCTAATTCCTAAATTGATTGTTTGCTCATATGGTTTACGGTTATCTCAATTTACAATCTCAGTTTTTCTTGAGTTCTTTCGCTGCCTACCTCTGTTATATGACTCAATGTATTCGGTTTTCATAAATTCTATACAAATTTGTCGTATATGCCATCCTTATGAAATAATCTGATTTCATATGTCATGTATATGATTCGGTTTTATGAATAACTTTGCTAATATGTTTCATATGATCTTGGTATATTGTGTAAATCTGTTTGTAAATTGTTAGGTGATAATCTAGTATGAGTAGGTTGATTTTGATATGTTTAGTGCTTAATTGATCACATTAATTCTTGTTTTCTGATTATATTAGCTGTTGCCCTAATTTTCTTGTTAATATTTGATACAATACTTGGTCTATATTGATCTGTTGTGTTAACAATTTGTTAATACGGCTGCTGAAATTGTATAAAGTGTTCTTATGATTTTGTGGTTAATTAATATCTGATTATTTAATCTTTGGTTAAGATAATCTTTTATTTTCAGAATTGTATAGCAGTATTGTGAATATTTATTCTTGTATATACTGATTGTTGTATGGTACCGGCTTCAAAGTGGAGCCAGGCAAGGGGTTTAGTCTACCAGGGGAGGACACTCCTCCCAGTGTGGTCAGTGGGGTTACCACAGGCTTGAGTAGAGCAGTAGGTCTAGGGGGGAATCCTAGTTACCTAGGTTTGGATACTCCTATGGGGGGTTCCAGGGTAGATATTGAGAAGTTTGATGGCACAGGGGATTTTGGGATTTGGAAAAGAAAGGTCCGAGCCTTAATGGCTCAACAAAAGCTTCTAAGATCAATAGATGACCCAGTTGCTTTCTTTGAAAGTATTGAGCCAGTCTTGAGGACTGAAGTGATGGAGAATGCAATTGGTTGCATGCTCTGGAACATCACTGATGGGGTTATCAGGTGTCTTGATAATGATGACAATACTCCTATTAAAGTTTGGAATAAGCTTGAATAGATCTATCAGAAAAAGAATCTAGATAATGAGATTTATCTAAAGGAGAGGTTGTATGGGTTTAAGATGGACCCTACAATCAGCCTTGACAAGAACCTAGATATGTTTAAGAAGTTGATTCAAGACATAGCCAATATAGTGGAGAAGACTAAATTGGAAAACCAAGACTTGTCTATTATCCTATTGAATTCACTTCATAATGATTATCTTGTTGTTAAGAACTCAATCAAGTATGCTTGTCAAAACATTTCGTTAGAACAATTGATTGATGCCTTAAAGAATAGGGATTCTGAACTATTGGCTTCTGGTAAGACTAAGGGCAGTGGGGAAAATCTGTTTGTTAAGGGCAAAGGCTCTTACAAACATGGGAGATCCAAAGGGAAGGGAAAAATATTTGAAATCATGAAAATAACAATAAGAATAATAATGGGAACAACAAGTCTGATGCAAACCTCAAGAGATGCTTCTTTTGCAAGAAAGTAGGTCATTTTAAGAAAAATTGCTTTGCATATAAAAGGAAAATGAAGGAATTGGAGACTTCCCATTCTGATATGCCTGGACCCAAGAATGGTCAAGCCAATGTCTATGAAGACATCAGTGAGGTGCTTACCATCTCTGAGGTTAGTAGGCAAGAAGGATGGATTTTAGATTCTGGTTGTACTTATCACATGTGTCCTCACATGCACTGGTTTACACATTTGTCTGAATTAAATAATGCCAAAGTTATGATGGGAAATGATGATTTATGTGATGTAGTTGGTATTGGTTTTGTTGAATTGATGAATCACAATAAATCTATTCTCACTTTACATGATGTTAGATACATACCTGACTTGAAGAGAAACTTGATTTCAATTAGTAGCCTTGATAGTGCTGGGTTTGTAACTTGTATCTCTGGGGGTATTCTTTCTGTATCTAAGGGATCTCATGTATGTTTAAAGGGCATTTCTCAGTCTGGTTTGTATGTTTTTGATGGTAGTACATTCCTAAATGATATCTCAAATATTTTTTGTTTGTCAAGTGAGTCAACTATCACTAGTGTGTGGCATGCTAGGCTAGGACACATAAGCAATAAAGGGATGCAAACTCTAAGTAAACAAGGCCTGTTTGGCAAGGATATAATTGAAAACTTAGAGTTTTGTGAGTCATGTGTCCTAGGTAAGCAGCACAGGTTAAGCTTTGGAGCTGGGTCTCACTTATCTTGGGCTATATTAGAATATGTACATGCTGATTTGTGGGGACTTGCCTCAGTCTTGTCTTATGGTAGAAACTCTTATTTCTTATCTCTTGTTGATGACTATTCTAGGAAAGTGTGGATCTTCTTATTGAAGACCAAGGATGAAACTTTTGAAAAGTTCAAGTATTGGATTGCTTTGGTAGAAAACTTGAGTGAAAAGAAAGTTAAAACATTAAGGACTGACAATGGATTATAATTTGTTAATGAGATGTTTAATGGATTTTGTAATGACAAAGGGATTCAAAGGCATAGGACTGTTAAATATACCCCTCAGCAAAATGGCATTGCTGAAAGAATGAATAGGACAATATTAAACAAGACTAGATGTATGCTCATCAGTTCAGGGGTGCTCAAAGGTTTATGGGGTGAAGCTGTTTACAACAGTGTTCACCTAATCAATAGGAGTCCTTCTGTTACCTTAGGGTTTAAAACCCCTGAGGAAATGTGGTGGGGGAAACCCCCCAGTCTTGGCTACCTTAGGGTATTTGGGTGTGAATCCTTTGCTCACCAGAGCATTGGTAAATTAGAACCCATGAGTAAAAAGAGCATCTTTCTAGGGTATCCTAAGGGGGTGAAAGGCTATAAGCTATGGGATAGGACTGTGCCTGGTGTCAAGACCTTTGTTAGTAGGGATGTTCTCTTTAGGGAGAGTGTGTTCCCTTGTCTTTCCATTAACAATACCAATTTGAATCCACTTGATCAAAGAATGATTGACTTCACTCAATTTGATTTAGGGCAGGCTGATTTTTCCTTAAGTCCTGCTTAGACTCTTGATTCTAGTATACCTAAAGAATCCTTGACTTCCCCTCAACCTAGCTCTAGTGATGAAGAGTCTGAGGTTGTAGTTTCTGATATTGAGAGTGGGCCATTGCCCTCTCCTGAGACTTCCACTGGAGAGGTGGAAGAAGTTCCTGATCTGAGTAGTTACCAATTGGCAAGGGATAGAGTTAGGAGAGTGGTTAGGCCACCTAGAAGGTGTTTAGCCAACTTTGCTCATGAGACTGATATTTCTGTCTCTGATATTGGGTTAGATGAACCTAGTTCCTATGAAGAAGCTTTGGGTTCCAAAGATAAAGATTTATGGGTTCAAGCCATTAATGATGAATTAAATTCATTAAATAAGAACCAGATTTGGGAACTAGTTAAGAAGCCCAAGGATCAAATGTTATTACCTTGTAAGTGGATATTTAAAATCAAGGATGATGGAGTTGATAATTCCAAAAGATATAAGGCCAGACTTGTTGCAAAAGGTTTTGTTCAAAGAGAAGGGGTGGATTATGATGAAATTTTCTCTCCGGTTGCCAAGTATAAGACTATAAGATTGTTGTTGCCCCTTGTTGCTCAGAATAAAATGACTATAGAGCAATTGGATGTGAAAACTGCCTTTTTTTCATGGCAATTTAGAATAAAGGATATATATATATGCAACTTCCTTTAGGCATCTTGGCAGCTGGAGAGGAATCACAAGCTTGCTTGTTGAAGAAATCTCTCTATGGACTTAAACAGGCTCCTAGGCAATGGAACAAACGTTTTGACTCATTTGTGTTGAGTGTAGGGTTTAAGAAAAGTGTTTATGACAGTTGCCTATATTTTCTCATTTCAGATTCTATTGTGTTGTATCTAATACTTTATGTTGATGATATATTGATTGCTTGTGTTGATTCTAATCTTATTCAAGATGTTAAGGACAAGCTGAAATCTGAATTTGAGATGAAAGAACTTGGGACAACCAAGAAAATTCTAGGGATTGAGATTTATAGGGATAAGGGGGAGGAAATTATGTTCATTGGTCAAATGTTATATTTATTGAAGGTGCTTAAAAAATTTAACATGCTAAATTGTAAACATGTAAATGTTCCTTTAGCTGCACATTTTAAACTTTCAAATGATCATTGTCCTAAGAATAACTTTGAAAATATGAAATGTCAAAGATCCCTTATTCTAGTCTTTTAGGTTCTCTTATGTATCTCATGATATGTACCAGACTTGATATTGCTCATGTTGTTAGTGTACTGAGTAGGTTTATGTCTAATCCTGGTAAAGAACATTGGCTTGCTCTCAAGTGGCTCTTAAGGTATTTGAGAGGTACTGTTCATAAAGGTTTAGTGTTCAAGTCCACACCTAGTGATCTTATTCTTGAAGGATATACTGACTCTGATTATGCTAGTAATATAGATAACAGGAAATCATAATCTTCTTATTTCTTTATGTTATCTGGTAATTGCATCAGTAGGAAGGTGCAACAACAACCTATAGTTGCTTTGTCCACTACAGAGGCTGAGCTTGTTGCTGCATCTGAATGTGTTAAAGAAAATATATGGTTGAATGGTTTGTTGTGTGAACTTGGTATTTTAAAGATTAAACCTGTTGTCTTTATTGATAATCAGAGTGCTATCTATTTATATAAGAATCCGGTTTATCATGACAGAACCAAACATATAGATATTAAATACTTCTTTCTCAGGGATAAGATAACTGATGGTTCACTTTTAATTGAAAAAGTAAGTACTGAGCATAATCCTGCAGACTGTGGTACTAACTCATTGCCTCTTTCTAAATTTCTACATTGTCTTGATTTGTTGGGAATTGGTGATGTTGTCTCTTAGTACATATGTTCTGTAGTTTTGAGTTGTATATTACTTGTTTTAGATTGTGGTGTGTGTCTTGTTGTTGTTTGTTTGTTTATCAGGTTTTGCATTTGTTGCAGTTTTAGGGGAGATGCTACCTAAATTTTTTATAACTCTTTCTCTGTCTATCTCAGTTATGAGATATATGCCTGGTGTGTGCATGTGTGCTCTTCATAGTTATATAAGTGAGTTGTGAGTTATGAGTTATGATTAGGGTTTCTCTACCTGGTGCAGTTTGTTGCATGGTGTATCTGCATGGAGTCCTTAGTGTTGCATAGTTAGTATATGTCTAGGTATTTTGCATATTTATTATTTGCTTTGTACTGTGGTCTCTTTTGTTTGTGTGTGCAGGTACACTTGGATGATGATGGTTGTAATCCAGCTCACTATAGTCATTTTGGATGTACAGATTAAGGGGGAGATTGTTGGGGGGTAATCTGGTAATTGTCTTTTTTAAGTCATGTACTGAACCGGTTGGGTTCATACGGTTCATAGCCTTTGTATATTATGAGGGTTGGGTTGGTTCGTGGGCAATATGCAATTCGTGTTTTTCTGATTTTTGAGGTTCTGTTCTACGAGTTCTTGGAGCTCTCTGTGTTCGTCCATGGCAATCATCTTCGAGCATCTGCAACTTTGATTTCCAAAGGATCTTGATGAAGATTGTTGAGGGCTTTTGATCGAAGGAAGAAGACGAACACTCGATGGTATTATTGGGGCTTATTGTCACCTGTACCAGGTGTTATCACGAACTCTTCCCTTCTTCTCCTTCTTTGTAAACATCCCTGATTTAGTGCAGTTGGATTCAAACTTGAATCCCGGAGATGTAGGCAATCTTGCCGAACTCCGTAATCATCTCTCTGTCTCAATCTTGTTTAAAACCCTTGTATGTTTCGGTCCATATAGAATTAGGGCATGACGCTAATAATGATCACAGTGCTTCCTCCTTTACCAGAGCAATCTTTGCCTTTATAACTAACCCTACATGGCTACATTTTCCACTCGGTGCCCTTCACATCTACAGTAACTACATTGTGAAAGTTCGCAATCATACATAAACCTATGCATGATGGAATAAAAAACTTTGATGCACCCTAGTTCACATCGCGCCACAATAGCTAAAGTTGCAAGCTCTTTTTATGGAACAAACTGACCCTTTTTTGAATTTTGATATTTTGTTGCCTAACACCAATGAAGCTGGTAATTTTACTTGATACACAGTAACACAAGACAGTTCTTTTACACATTGCTCCTGTAACAACACACTAGTGGTTGATTATTTACTATACACCCTTTCATGCAAGCTTATTTAGTTTTCTCTTCCCAAAGACACCTTATGAAGATTTGTTAAATTCCAATTCTACAAGTAATGGAAGTTCCACTAATGCATATATACTCATTGGGATACTTGCTAGAATGACTATTGGGGAAAAGGTGCATAATCGAACCTCGTAAGGAAGCATAAACAAGACAGCTGTCACAAAAGATATCATCATCCCCACTATAGAGATGTAGAGAAACGGAAGGCCCAACACTAGTATTCAAGGCAAAGTTGACAAGAAAACTTCTTCTGCAAATCGTGAAGAGAATTTCTTTTGCAAATCCAGTTGGCTCCTTCCTCTAGTAAGTTTTTATGCTCTACCCTGAATAATGCTTTTGGAGTTTGCTCATTTTTGTCTTCGCACCAAGGATAGTTGGGATTCGTAATATATTCCACTTCCTACATGTGGATGAAAAAGAGAACTCTTAAAATTCATATACATGCATATGATGGATGATTAGGATCGCATGCCTTGACTAAAACTTTGGATGCATGCGTTGATGACTACATAAGAAGGAAAAATGAATCACCTTACTCTAGAGCAGCTCTCGTTGCATTTGAAGAGCTGCACCAAGAACTTAATTAACCTTTTAATATTAGCTGGTTTTTTGGGAGCTATATGTGACATGAAGTCTCCTGAATCCTGATTCGTCATCCTTCATCAGTGCAAGATCATTCTTCATTGGGCCTAGATGATGAATAAGCCCAAAAATCTTCGATGTCTCCAGCTCACATCACTCCACTGTACCTCTTCAATGTGATGGGTACTTAGCCTCTTATATCTCCAACTCAACAAGGATCCAAGCATAGTAACCTAGGATTCCTTGCTTCGTATGTATTAGGGACATTTCTGGAAGGACAACCAAAACCCTAGCCACCACTCTATCTCAAGTTTATGCCACTAGGGTTGCCTCTAAGGCTTCCATAGTTGATCAAACTCCAACCAGAACACTCAAGAAGGTCTCTACAATTGGTACTCACAAGGACTCTAACCAATCCAAAGAAGAGTTAGATATAGATTACAGTTTCTATAAAACCCTAGTCAATATTTTATATAATCTAAAACACCTATCTTCATGTAAATCCAAACACTGTAACTCAAGGGATCTAGAAGATCACAACTACTAGAGTCCTAGAACACTAATGAACAAGGACTCTACCTACATATAAGCAGCCATGTAAACAACTCAGTGCATAGTGGAAATATCTAAAACTCTCCCATGGATGTAGGTTGAATTCAACCGAACCACGTAAACTTTGTCTCTCTCTCTCTCTCTCTCTCTCTCGCTCAATTCCACAATTTTAGCATGGTATTAGAGCATCAAGTTCTTTCTTTCCCCCTACTTTGCTTCCCTCCTTCAACAATCTACTGGCCATTAAGCTCACTAACAACAACTACTTACTATGGAGGTCGCAACTTGTTCCTCTCTTGAAGACTAATGACTTATTTCATCTTGTGGATGGCTCCTCAATATGCCCTCCTGCAATTATCACCATTAAAGAAGACTCCATCCCTATATGCAAACCGAATCCTGCCTATAATTCATGGATTTGTCAAGACCAACTTCTCATGTGTTGGCTTATTGCCTTGGTCACATAATCTGTACATGCTCAAGTTGTTGGATGTTCTACTACCAGAGCAGTCTAGCATCATTTTGAAACTACATCTGCAACACCATCTACAATGAAGATTATGCAACTTCATCTTCAATTACAAAACATGAAACGAGGTAACAATACTATAAATGACTACCTTCTTCGCAATAGGCACACTACTAATCAACTCGCGGCTGTCGGTATGACTGTTTCAGATGATGGCGTTTGTTTGCATGTTCTCAATGGTTTGAGCCTTGATTATTTGGCCTTTGTTACTTTTATAAACACTCGTGGATTCCATGTCACTTTTGCTTGGTTAAAAGGAATGTTACTCACTTAAGAAATTAGTCTCAAGGATGACTTGGCCTGTGACTCCTCTTCACCTTTGGCTAATCTGTCTCAAACAAGCAATGTTCGACATTATTGCCCTCTCTTTTGAGGTCGATCAAACAACAGCGGTAGACCTTTTCATGGACGATCTTCTGGCTGTCGTCCTCCACTTCTTGCCACTCCACCTTCACCCTCTACTGGTGGTTACAAACAACAACAGGCGTCTCTAATTATTTGCCAAATTTGTGGTCGTCACGACCATAAAGCTTGTGATTGCTATCAATGTTACAACATGCTATCCAAGGTATGACCAATGCTTCCCCCTCTGTGCATGTTTCTGAACTTTATGGAGGCACTATTGCAGAGGTATCATTACTTTGGGGCCACACATCACACCACCAATGCCTTTGACAACCTTCAAATTGCTCACCCTTACACTAGGTCGGATAAGGTGTTAGTTGGTAACGGTGCATGCTTGCCAATCACTCACACTAGTAATTTTTCTATGCCTACAAAGCATTCTCCCATTTTTCTAAATAAAGTTCTTTATGTTCCTTCCATTCAAAATAATTCATTATCACTGTCCTAGTTTACTCCTGATAATAATGTCATTTTTGAGTTTCATCTTAACATGTTCGATGTGAAGGATCGAGCAACAAGAATTTGTCTTCTCCAGGGAACTATTAGGAATGAACTTTACTAGATGCACTTAGGCGACTATTTTCTCCACAAGTTTTCATTGGTGAACAAGCTTCTCTCTCTCAATGGCACTTCAGACTTGGACATCCTGTTTTTAAATTAGTCTATAGCATTGTTTTTAAATCTAAATTACCAATTACTTCTAAGAAAGTTCAGTTTTTATGTGATGTTTGTCAAAAGGGGAAGAGTCATAAACTTCCCTTCTCCTCTTCTAATTCAGTTTTTACAGAACCTTCGGATTTGATATATTTGGATGTGTGGGGGCCTTCTCCAATTACTTCTATTGATGAATTTCGATATTATTTAATTTTTGTGGATATCTTTAGTAAGAATACTTGGCTTTATCCTATGCATTTAAAGTCTGAGGTTGTTGGGATTCTTCAAAAGTTTAAGTTACTTGTTGAAAATTCATTTTCTCAACAGATTAAAAGATTTCAAAGTGATTGGGGGTGGAGAACACCGAACTATCTCTACTTCTCTCACCTCTTATGGGATGGGTCATTGCCTTCCCTATCCTCACATACATGAGCAAAATGGAGCTGTTGAGTGCCATCATCAACATATTGTTGAAATTGGCCTTACCTTATTAGCCTACTCCTCTTGCCCTAGAAAATTTTAGGAACTATGTTTTTGAAACTGCACAATTTGTTATCAATAGGATTCATACCATTGTTTTGGGCAATGTTTAGCCCCACTATTAACTCTTTAAAGTCCACCCTGATTATGCCTCTATAAGAGTTTTTGGTTGTGCATGATATCCTTGCTTTCTCCCTTACAACAAACATAAGCTAGACTCTAGCATGCGTGTCTCTTTTGGGTAAGATCCTCACCATCATGGTTATCGTTGCTTTAATCCTCAGACAGGTAAACTCTTAATTTCCTGCCATGTTATTTTTGATGAAAAAGAATTTCTCTTTCACCATCAATCACCTACTAAGGTTCTCCATCAAACTCAACCACCTTTAACCTCTCTCCTTGGTCCTCCTCCTGTGTTAGCTATCCCTACCCCACCTCCTCCACCTATGGTCCCACCACCCCCATCCCCACCCTTGGCCGAGTACCCCCCTTGAGCTCCATGTCTCCCCTCCCCACCCCAACTAACACCCAAATCCTCCCCTGGGCCCCACAACTCTACCTCATCTTTATCCTCTTCTCCTTTTATGGATCTCATCATTGATCTCTCTTATGATCCTCACCCTCCATCTCTTTCCCCACCTCTTCTAAGATCTTCTCTTAATACTCACCCCATGGTTACTTGCTCTAAAGCCCAACCTCTCCTTAGAGCCCTTCTTACATTTACCTTTGATGACAACCAACTTGAGTCTACTACCTCTTTCACTACTGCCAACAAATACCCTCACTGGCGAATGACTATGGATGAGAAATTTAATGTCCTAATAAAGAATGACACCTGGTCTCTTGTCCCTCTTCCTCCTTAGACTAATGTTATTGGTTGCAAGTGGGTGTTTCGAATTAAAAGGAAGGATGATGGTTTAATTGAACAATACAAAGCCCGATTGGTGGCTTTATTAAAAGGAAGGATGATGGCTTAATTGAACAATACAAAGCTCGATTGGTGGCTAAGGGGTTCAATCAACAAGAAGGTCTTGACTACAATGAAACTTTTAGTCCTGTTATCAAACCTACTACTATCTGACTTGTTTTATCTCTTGTTGTCTCCCATTCTTGGCCTATTCACCAACTAGACATGCAAAATGCTTTTTCACATGGCTTCCTTATTGAAATAGTCTCCATGAAACAACCACCAGGTTTTGTTGACTAATTATGCCTATCGTCTTCACAGATCTCTATATGGTCTCAAACAAGCCCCCCCCCCCTATGCTTGGTTTGATCGCCTTAGTTCCTTTTTACTGGAATTTGGTTTTGTTGGATCCAAAACTGACACTTATCTTTTCATTTATCATAACATTTTTGGTACACTTTATATCTTAATTTGTGTGGATGACATCATTGTTACTGGAAGTTTGAGTTGTTACTTTCTGAATTTATGACTGCTATTGCCTCTATGTTTTATGTTAAAGATCTTGGACCCTTACATTTTTTTCTTGGAATGTTTGTGTCTCCATTCGCTAATAGTCTTCATCTTTGTCAATGGCAGTACATTACTGATCTTCTTCACAGAGCCAACATGGGTGATTGCAAGCTTGTTACCAACCCTCTTTCTCCTTCTACCCAGTTGAAAATTTTTTCGTGGGAGCTCATGGCCGATCCTACCTTGTACAGAAGTATTGTGGGGGCTCTACAGTATGCCACTATGACTTGTCCTGACATCTAGTTTGTTGTCAATAAGGTGTGTTAGTTTATGCAAAGTCTGACCTTTGATCATTGGTCTGCTGTCAAAAGGATTCTGCAGTACTTAAAGGGTATTATATCTCATGGAATTTTTATCACCAAATCTCTAATATGACAATAACAACCTTTTCTAATGCTGATTGGGCTGGTTGCCCTGACGATCGTAAGTCTACCAATGGTTATGCTATCTTCTTAGGACCTGACAATGTATCTTGGAGTTCTCAAAAACAATCCATTGTTGCTCACTCCAGTACAGAGTTTGAATATCGAGCTTTCACTAATGCTACTGTTGAGCTCACTTGGCTACAATGTCTCCTCCATGAGCTTCATATTTTTTGGAGTGATGCTCTAGTCCTCTGGTGTGATAATATTGGCTCAACCTACCACACTGAAAATTCTATTTTTCATGCTCGTACCAAACATGTGGAGATTGACTTCCACTTTGTTCGTGATAAGGTTGCTAAAGGAGATCTTCAGGTTCGTTTCTTATCTACCAAGGATCAACTGGTTGACATCTTCACCAAGCCTCTCTCTACTCCACATTTCAACACCTTGCTGGCCAACCTCAAGTTCACTTCACCTCCCTTGAGTTTGCGGGTGCGTGTTATGGATATTTCTAGAAAAACAACCAATGTCCTAGCCACCACTTCATCTCAAGCTTATGCAGCTAGGGTTGCTTCTAAGGCTTCCACAGTTGATCAAACTCCAGCCACTACAGTCAAGAAGGTCTCTACAATTGGTACTAATAAGGAGTCTAACCAATCCAAAGAAGAGTTTGATACATATTACAATTTCTACAAAACCCTGGTCATTATTTTATGTAATCTAAAACACCTATCTTCATGTAAATCCAAACACTGTAACTCAGGAGATCTAGATGATCACAACTACAAGAGTCTTAGAACACTGATGAACAAGGACTCTACTGATATATAAAGAGCCATGTATACAACTCAGTGCATAGTGGAAAATATCTAAAACTCTCTTGTGGACGTAGTTTAAATTCAACCAAACCACGTAAACTTGGTCTCTCTCTCAATTCCATGATTTTAGTAATATGTTTGTCCAGCACAACTGGTCTACCAACAACTTTCTTAATGGGAAGTAGAATTCCTTCATCCTAGTACTCTAATGGCAAGTCTAGCAATCGCACCTAATAGGAATATTTCGGGAAAATTAACCAAAACCCTAGTCGCCACTCCATCTCAAGCTAATGCGGCCAAGGTTGCTTCCAAGAGTTCCACAGCTACTAGGAGTCCCACAGTTGATCAAGCACTAGCTACTACATCCAAGAAGGACTCTACAATTAGTGCTCACAAAGACTCTTCCAAGAGTTCAACAGCTGATCAAACACTAGCTACTACATCCAAGAAGGACTCTACAATTGGTACTCACAAAGACTCTAGCCAATCCAAAGAAGAGTTTGATACAGATTACAATTGCTACAAAACCCTGGTCAATATTTTATGTAATCTAAAACACTTATCTTCATGTAAATCCAAACACTGTAACCCATGGTATCTAGAAGATCACAACTACAAGAGTCCTAGAACGCTGATGAACAAAGACTCTATTTATATATAAGGAAGCCATGTACACAACTCTTCATAATAGTGAAGACATCTGAAACTCTCCCATGGACGTAGGTTGAATTCAACCGAACCACGTAAATCCTAGTGCCTCTCTCTCTCCCCCCTTCTCCTTGAACGTCTCCCTCTCTCTCTCACCCAAACCAACTTTGCTCCGGGTTGGTCCACATGCACATTGAAATCCAACCGCCACCATTGGAAAGATATCAATTGTTGACCAGCTCGAATCGGACATTGTTTCCATACCTGCTTCATATTGCTGACCAGCTCTAATCACACTCATTTCCATACCTCCCTCATATCCTCCTCTAATGCATTATCAACCTTTCTTTGTGATTCCAAGACTTTGCAGCATGCACTCGCAAATCATCCAATGACAATAATAAAAAAAATCACCCTCCCTATTAAAACAAAATGGAGATGGGCTCACTTCTATTCATAGAGGAGATTGAAGAATCACAATATGCCTGATTGATGGGGAAGGAACGAACAACTCAACCACAGTGTTGACAATAACAAAAGAAACAAATCAATTCTTCCCCTTCTTAAGTGAACCTGTAAGGAAATAGATAAATAGAGATTCCCGTAGACAATTTATCAAACAGATTGTGGGTAATTTAACAAGCACATATCACAAATGAATTTTAACGTGGAAAACCTCTGTGGTGTGAAGAGGAAAAACCAAGGGAGGTACGGACCATAGTCCACAAAAAAAAAATAAAAAAATCCACTAATCACTAAAATTGGGAATACAAGGATATTATCTAGTTAAAACTAGAGGAAAACATTAACAATTATCAACATTCATCAAGAACAATAGTTATTGATCTACACCATTAAGTGTATGAACTCCAATAATGAATGCAATTAAGAAATTTCAAATAAATCTCACCAAAATAGAGGCACAAAGGCATACAAATCGCTCGGACTTTGCGAGTTCAGATTCATGGTCCCAATGTCGGATTTAAAGACTGAGAAGTCACCAGCTTTCAATCTACCTTTCATCTTGATCGGACAGTGGGTTACCACCCAATGAAGAGTACGATCGAAACTGGACAAGGAACACTAAAAAACGGGACTAGAGATCTTTCCTCTCTATTTTTTGGGATTTATTCCGTAATTGTTTCTTCTTAAAAAAACCTGCAATTAGTACATACCAGTCTTGCTTAAAAGGAATCTCTTGCAAAATTTTCATCATCCATAGCAACCTTTTACAAGCTTTCGTTGCTGCAGTAAACTTTGCAACAGTAGTAGAAAGCACAACACATTTCTACAATCTTGATTGCCATGCCACCTCACCACCAGAGAAAGTAATCGAATAAACCTAGAATCAACACCCCAGCATATCCGTATCTGTGTAGCCAATCAAAAGAGTTTATCATTTCGAAACCCAAACTTCAAATCTGAAGAATTACGAAGATATCTCATAATGCACTTAACAACATTACAATGCTCTCTTACTGGATTTGAGAGAAAGCGACAAACAACACCAACAACATGAGCTATATCTGACCATGGCATACAAACTCCCTACTGCAGAGGCATATGGAACTCTATCCATTTCTTCCTTTTCTTCAATTGTGAAAGGACTTTGTTTAGTGATCAATTTAAAGTGAGTAGCAAGAGGAGAACTAACCACTTTAGGCTCATCCATTTTGAATTTCTGAAGGATCTTTTCAATGTATTTCTCCTGAGAAAACCACAACTTTTTCCATCTCTATCTCAAATGATTCTTATACAAAGAATTTGTTTTAATGGTCCCAAGTCTTTCATAGCAAAAGACTTGCTCAACTCCTTCTTCAACTTACAAATTCTTGTTGAATTCTTGCCAACAATTAACATATCATCCACATAGAGCAAAAGAATTATAAAATCATCATCAAATTTTTTTGAACAAAAACAAAATGATCAAAATAAGTTTTCTTGAAGCCTTGCTCCCCCATAATTGACTCAAACTTGTTATACCATTTCCTCAGTGATTGTTTCAAGCCATAAAGACTTTTTTCAACCCGCAGACATAATCTTCTTTTCCTTTTGAAATCCTATAGTTGCTCCATGTAAATTTATTCCTCTAGATCACCATGAAGGAAAGTAGTCTTCACATCCATTCGCTCAACCTCTAAGGCTAGACTAGCTGCTAGACCAAGAACAAATCAAATGGATGCCATCTTCACAGTTGGAGAAAATATCTCATCAAAGTCAATGCGTTTCCTTTGACTAAAACCCTGACAACCAATCTAGCCTTCTATCATGGAAGTAAAGAGTGTTCTTCCTATGTTACTCTATACACCCACCTGCTTTTCAAAGCCCTCTTGCCCTTAGACAACTCCACTAATTCAAATATCTGATTTTCATGCAAGGATTTCTTGCATGGCTTCAACCCACTCATTCTTATGTTCATCTACCATTACTTCTTCAAAGCACACTGGTTCTCCGCCATCTGTTAGTAATATATACTCATCAGTAGAGTATCTTGTGGAAGGCTATCAGTTTCTAGTTGAGTTTTTTAGTGGAATAGGTGATGCAGCTTCTAGTATTGGTGACTGCTCTTGAGAACTACCATTTGTCTCAATTTCTATGGGAGCATTTGCATCATCTGGACCTTGGTGTTCATCTTGAACTTCATCTCCAACCTATTCTGATGCCACTATTGGAGGAATTGGATCCAAGTCAATCAAGTCATCAGTATGCTCAGGCACTATCTTTTCCATCTTGTCAATGTCCTTTATGATCTTATTCTCCATAAAGACAACATTCTTGCTTCTGACAAATTTTTCATAAATTGGATCATACAACTTGTAACCAATTCATCTTGACCATAACCTAGAAATATACACTATTGTGTCTTAGCATCAAGTTTAGACATCTCGTCTTTGGGAACATCCATAGATGCTTTACATCCAAAAACACGAAAATGATCATAGGAAACATCCTTACCTATCCATACTCTGTTTGGCATATCAAACTATAATGGAATACATGGTGTCAGATTCAAAACATGCACAACTATACTCAAAGCCTCACCCCAAAAGGATCTTGGCAACCTTGCATGTGAAAGCAAACGTAAGACTCTCTCCACAATGTCCTAATCATTCTTTCTGCCAAACAATTCAATGGGGGATTTTTTGGAGATGTCTTTTGATGTTGAATTGGTTGTTCTCTACAATAAGCATCAAATGACCCTTTGCACTCTCACCCATTATCTGTGGGAATGCGCTTAAACTTCTTTTCAGTTTCTTTCTCAATTGAAGCTTGAAATTGTTTGAATACATCAAGTACTTGATCCTTTGTCTTCAAGGTGTAAACCCATACCTTCCTTGAGTGATCATCAATGAATGTCACAAAATAAAAAGAGTCTCTAAGTGTACCAAGTCAAGTACATGTTTCTTTCTCGAAGGAGGGGAATTTTCGAAGGAAACTCTATTTGTTTACCTACCAAGCAATGAACACACTTCTTAAAATGTGTACATTTTGTTAAGGCAACCTAGAAGGGGGTGAATAGGTTGCAACTAGTGGACTTGCTTAATTTTCGGTTTTAATTTCAAATACAAGATAAAGTTTAAATCTTAATGATAATAAAGTAATGCAATCAATCCAAAAGATAAGTATTTTATAGTGGTTCGACTTTACAAGTCTAAGTCCACTCCTCTCTTGGCATCAAGAGAGTATTCCACTAGTGATTCTCTTTTAATATAATGGGTAGAGATCAAACCTTTTACAATCGACGTTTCAATAGGGCAAGAGCACCCTTTACAATCTTTATTCTAAAGAGGGAAAGAGCACCCTCTACCAATTCTAATAAACCTAGACTAGAATTGAACAACAATACAATTTTGAAGAATTGGAAGATATTACCTAATAAGGGGTGTGACACTTTTCCCCTCATGTGAGTGTGATGCAATGATGAATGAATGCTCAATGGAAGAGATGAACTACTAATGGAGTGCCAATAACCTTCAATCATCCAAGTTTTACTCCAATAAGCTTTCTTGACAACTTTGGAATGTCCTTCAAAGTTGAGTGAAGTTAGAAGGCAAGTGATTAATGCTTGTTCACCAATTTGAGATCTTTGAGAATTGTGAGATAGTAAATGCTCAATAGGAAAGGTAGAGCCTCTCAAATGGGGGTGGTTGGGCTTATAAAGATGTCATTCAATTGCTTAGCCCAACCACCCAATGGATAGAAATTTATGGAAAATTTCAGTCCAGATGGACGTCTATCTAGATTAGACGGAGATTCATCTAAAAAATAGCCGTTGGGCTTAAGTCAGGACCAGATCTGGCTCTCTGTGACCAGAGGGACGACCGTCTGGCTCAGAAGGACAACTGTGTGGCTCAAACGGACGTCCTTTTGAAGCACAGAGTGTACAGTTAGTGCAAATAGGAACTTTATTGGGTTTTTTGTATTTCTAACCAATCTTAAGCCTCATATACTCTCCTAATATGTCTAGGTCACTCTAGTGACATGATATGCGTATAATTTAATATGACTACATATGAGTGCATGTGGAGGTGTCCTAAGTTCTGAATTTATCTAAACCTTGATATTGACTTGATTTTCGCATTTTCTTGTGCTTTGAACTTGATTCTCATCTTGATTTTGGTTCCTTGTCTAAATTTGTTTGATCTTGACTTGGACTTGAACATCCGGTGAGTTTCTTCAAATGAGTTGGATTTGGTCCACTTGCTTTTTGTAATAAGCTGGACAATCACAACTTAATATGGACATTAATAATTCATGTTTGTTATCATCAAACTAATGGAGGTTGATGTGGCAATGCTTACATGGCATTTCACAACATCTTTCATTATGGATAGGAGATTCTTCTTAAACAACATCACCATTCCTTTCTCAGTCATGTGCCATAAATCAACTGTACCTTTATTCTCATTTGCATTTATAATGCCCTTAGAGATCTTTGCCGGCATCAAATACAAGGATGAAATCTTCTTATCACTTGCCATAGCTGTAGCACCCTTGGTGAGTTTCCACTGACCATTATTAAAGGTACTACAATACCCTTCATCATCAAGCTTGCTCGTAGAAATTAAATCGGATGTCAGACATATATTTCAAATATTTGAGAATCAACCTTGTGCTGATATTGGTTTCCAAACAAACATCTCTAATGCCAATAACCTTAACTAAACTATCATTTCCCATCTTTACAACCCCATGATCACCTGGTATGTAAGATGTAAAGAAATCCTTTTGAGATGTAGTATGTATCGAAGCACCATTGTTAGTCACCCAACTAGTCTATTGACACAGAAAATTAACATCATTCTCATAGACAATGAAATCATTAGAAGTGGTGGCAACTCCTCACTCCACTTGAGTTCTCAACCTCCAAAAATCACAAACGATTTGTTTAAGAGGCAAAAGAACAATAAAATGAGGCTTCAAACATTAAATCCTGAAAAGGGCTAGGAGGCGATTAGTCAATTGAACCAACCGCCTCCTAGAGACAGCCCCTATAACTTCTTCATTCGAAAGTGGTTTCTATCGAACTTTGGTCAAGAGACTCCTCTAAACATACTTTACTCAATAATAACATTTACTTGGGCATTGGGGGTCTTCCAACCTCGGTTTTCATGCTTGCCAATTCACCTTCCCAAGCCATCCGAGTTGGCTCTCTCTTCTTCCAAAATCATTTAAGGTGGCTAGGTCAACTCCTATCTCATCCGTGTCCAATGGGTTCAGCAGTCTTGAATCGGACGGTACAAAGTTGCCTTCTACCGGCAATTCGAGTTTTTGGACCTGCAATGATGGGTTATTGGGTAGGATTCTAGGGGATTTCACAATTTTAAGCGCTTTGGTCAAGAGGTGTGATCCTTATCCATTAGCAAATCCCAACCCAAGTCAAAGTCTTCGTTTGAAGGCTATAAATATCTCATTAGTTCATTGTAATTTTCAGTTTTAGGTGAATAAAAATTTATTAAGTTTATTGTAGCCAGAGTGGTTGGCAGGGTTCCCTTGAGGGGGGGCCATGCATTGTCGTTCTATATTTTTCAAGCTTTTTCAATTCAGTTCTGCAGCTCTTGCAAGCATCTTCAGCATTCAAGCAATAATTCCAGCAACCATCCTCAACCTACAAGTAAGTATAGTAGCTTCCCCACTACTCCCTGGCTTTCCTCCTTGTCCGCATACCTTCCCCACCCTTCCCCTCTCCTGTGCAACCCTAGAAACCCCTCCCCCTTCCACTGTAGGCTTCCTGCCCCATACCTTCTTGGCCAATCCTGGAAACCCACCCCAACCCTATCGCACCTACCCCCTCTTTCTTCCCCTTCAATTACAGCTGATACAGAAGATTCCTACCCGACCGGGTTTGACCCGGATGGGGCTCCACATGCTTGTTAATCGGGACAGATGCCGATCATCCATGACCAAAAGCGTAACATACGCCACATATATAGCAATCATCCTTGATATAGAAGGTCAACTCAGCAGCTGATTGAATGGGACCAATGACAAGGAAGCATGATCCTAGGAGAAACAATAGCCCTTGTCGGGCTAACTTACCAAATACATAAAAGGTAACACTTACAATATAAAAGCATAGACATACCCCTCCGGATGCTACACTCTGAGTTTAATCTTGTGTAGCTTTTGCACGAGACCTCACTCTATTCATCATCTGACTTTGCCATCGGAGGCGGCTACCCGGCACACAAGCCGGCCCGCATCTAACCTTTCTTGCAGGGCTCATCGTCCCAAATACGAGAAAAGGCTCAGTCGGATCCAGAAGTATAATTGATCCGCATCAGTTTGGTGCCGTCTGTGGGAACGACAAAATCTTCAAGTCATGCCAAGACGAGGAGGAAATAATGGATGTTCTCGAATAGAAAATGCTTGCGGGAATCAGATTCCCGAAGATCAAACACATCAAGACGATGGAGTCCACTCAACCCGAGTGGAACATGATCCTCCCGAGGGGAACCTGGTCGTTGAAAATCCAAACGGGCAAGACACATCCCTAGGCCCTCAGGGGTATGCTACAGCAGCAGATATGGACGAGCTCCGCAAGGGAATGATCGAGATGCAAGGGGTGTTGCGAGGCTTGGTCCATCAAGTTGGAGTTGAGCAAGGACCAAGGCGTAACACTCAGACGGGAAGCCTACTGAGAGCCTTCCAAAATGCAAGAAGATCCTGGTCAAGAGGGAGGATCCTGAAAGGAAGACCTGACAAAGGTCAGAGGTCCAGTCATGCTGGTCCCGACCATCGTCAAAGAAGCCGTCGGGAAGAAATGGAGCACCAAGGAAAAAGTCATCCTCAATCAACCCGATAGAGGGTCTCAGTTGCCCGAACTCAATCCAGAAAAGAAAACAGCGCTGAATTAGGCGGGAATGGAGTTAGGCAAAATAGCCTTCGGAAGAGGATGGCAGAGGTCGAGCGCAAATTGGAGGATTGGGATCGCGACAAGGATTTGGACGTGGTTGATCGAGAACCATTCTTAGAGAGATCATGAATTTACCTCTTCCTTAGAATTTCATTATGCCTACCTTTACTCCATTTGAAGGAAAAACGAACCCGAAGGAGCATATCAGTTATTTCAAGTCAATAATGACTGTTCTAGGACGGGAAGATGAGCTACTTTGTAGAACGTTCCCGGCCTCGTTGAAGGGCCCGACCATTAAGTGGTTTAGTGGTCTTCAACCCGGATCCATCCATAACTTCAGGGAACTTGCCAGAAAATTCATAGCCCAGTTTAGAAGTGCGATCGAAAGCAAGAAGACGTCTGATAGCTTATTTGCTATAAGGCAAGGGCGGAATGAATCCATTTGGGATTTCCTGAAACGTTTCGATGAAGTAACCATTGAGATCGAGAATTTTGATGATCAGATGGCGTACAATGCACTTTGGAGTGGCATTACACACCAGGGACTTTTGGAAGTCTTACTAACAAATAAGCCCAAAACATACGGGACATTGTTACGTAAGTGCCAAAAACAAGCCAGTGTTTATGAAGCCAGTGTTTTTAGGGCAATAATTTGAATCGGGTCAATCCCGGTCATCTTGCACCTTCCATAAGGACTTGCACATTTTTTAAGGTAATAATTTGAATCGGGTCCATCCCGGTCATCTTGCACCTTCCTTAAGGACTTGCGTCTTTTTTAAGGTAATAATTTGAATCGGGTTCGTCCCGGTCAACTTGCACCTTCCTTAAGGACTTGCACCTTTTTTAAGGTAATAAATTGAATCGGGTCCATCCCGGTCAACTTGCACTTTCCCTAAGGACTTGCACCTTTTTTAAGGTAATAAATTGAATCGGGTCCATCCCGGTCATCTTGCACCTTCCTTAAGGTCTTACACCTTTTTTGAGGTAATAATTTGAATCGGGTCCATCCCGGTCAACTTGCACCTTTCTTAAGGACTTGCACCTTTTTTAAGGTAATAAATTGAATCGGGTCCATCCCGGTCATCTTGCACCTTCCTTCAGGACTTGCACCTTTTTTTAAGGTAATAAATTGAATCGGGTTCATCCCAGTCAACTTGCACCTTTTTTAAGGTAATAATTTGAATCGGGTCCATCCCAGTCATCTTGCACCTTCCTTAAAGACTTGCACATTTTTTAAGGTAATAATTTGAATCGGGTCCATCCCGGTCAACTTGCACCTTCCTTAAGGACTTGCACCTTTTTTAAGGTAATAATTTGAATCGGGTCCATCCAAGTCAACTTGCACATTTTTTAAGGCAATAATTTGAATCGAGTCAATCTCGATCAACTTGCACCTTCCTTAAGGTCTTGCACTTTTTTAATCTTCCTTGCTATCTCGCACGATGTAAACAACGTCCGGGATAGGGGGCTTATGATACGGAAGATTCCTACCCGACCGGGTCTGACCCGGATGTGGCTCCACATGCTAGTTAATCGGGACAGATGCCGATCATCCATGACCAAAAGCGTAACATACGCCACATATATAGCAATCATCCTTGATATAGAAGGTCAACTCAGCAGCTGATTGAATGGGACCAACGAAAAGGAAGCATGATCCTAGGAGAAACAGTAGCCCTTGTCGGGCTAACTTACCAAATACATAAAAGGTAACACTTACAATATAAAAGCATAGACATACCCCTCCGGATGCTACCCTCTGAGTTTAATCTTGTGTAGCTTTTGCACGAGACCTCACTCTATTCATCATCTGACTTTGCCATCGGAGGCGGCTACCCGGCACACAAGCCGGCCCACATCTAACCTTTCTTGCAGGGCTCATCGTCCAGGATACGAGAGGAGGCTCAGTCGGATCCAGAAGTATAATTGATCCGCATCAACAGCCAAGCCCAACCCTTCCCTAGCATCCATAGGCTCCTTCCCTTTTCCCCTTCTTCCTGTGATAGCAGCAGCCTATTAGATCTGCCTCCCCGACCCCTTTTAGACTCCTTTTCCCTCCCCTTAGGATTGCACTTAATCCTAGAACCTAGCCCTATCATTAATTTCACAATTAAACCTACTTTCCTTAATCCAGAAAATTTATGCACTTCATCTTCTTCCTTGGGAGTTTCGCAGAATTTTTAAAACCCTAAAATCTGGACCTCTCCACACTCCTGGCCTTACTTTATAATTCATACTTATAGATACTAGTTCTGAAATTACAGAACCAGCAAAGATAGCAGCCCTTCATCCACCCTAGCCGAACCATCACAAAACCCTAAATTATGATTTCTGCATATATCCAGGACATTATTCCCACTATAACTGAATTTGAAATTGTGAAAACCCCTCTGAAACCCTACAATTTTCATTCTTCTTTGCTGGAATTTCTGGGGCAAACCTAAATATGAGGAAATTACTTCAATACCCTTAGCCCTGGATCCTGGTTTACATCACCATACTCTCCAATATTCGTTGTATTTACTGTATATAACAAATTAATGCTCCAATCGGTAAAGTTAAGCTCTTTTTATGTAACACACTAACCCTTCTACAAATTTTGGTTGCTTTCCACTGAACTAATAAATTTTATTTTATTTTTTAAACAAAAGATCAGCTTTATTTAAAGAGGAAAAAAAAGGATTACACAGAACATAAAACATTCAAACCTACAACAATAGTTGCACCCAATAGCTGGTAAATTTTACTTAATACACAGTAACACAAGACAGTTCCTCTACACATTGTTCCTTTAACAACACACAAGTGGTTGATTAATTACTAGTACACCCTTTCATGCATGCTTATTTGGTTCTCTTCCCAAAGACGTCCGAGGAAGATGTGTTAAACACCAATTGCACAAATAATGGAAGTTCCACCAGCGCATATATACTGATTGGGATACTAGCTAGAACGACTATTGGGTAAAAGGCCCATAAACGAACCTCGTACGGAAGCATAAACAAGACAGCTGCCACAAAAGATATCATCATCCCCACTATAGAGATGAAGAGAAACGAAAGGCCCAACACTAGCATTCGAGGCAAAGTTGACAAGAAATCTTCTTCTGCAAATCGTGAAGTTATGATGGCTAGAAACATCAACAATGAAGCAACGGAAGAGCAAAGTGCTAACACATTTGATATGACAAAAGCTGTTGAAAACTTGTCTTGCACATATTTACTAGCTTCTCCTCCTCCTGTAAGAATACGGCCAGAGTCGATACCTGGTATTGTAAAAACTGCTGCAAACATGATGGTACTGATCAATGTTGCTACCACCATACATTGTGTTGATGTATCCTTCATCCATTTGGCTCCTTCCTCTAGTAAGTCTTTATGCTCTACCGTGAATAATGCTTTTGGCGTTCGCTTCTTTTTGTCTTCAAACCAATGATAGTTGGAATTCATAACATATTCCACTTCCTACATGTAAATGAAAAAAGCTCTTAAAATTCACATACATGCATCATGGTCATGACTACTCAAACTTTGAATGCGTGAATTGATGACTACATATAAGGAAAAATTATTCACCTTACTCCAGAGTAGCTCACGTTGCATTTGAAGAGCTGCACCAGGAACTTGATTCAGCCTTTCAATATTAGCTGGTTTTTTGGCAGCTAAATGTGACATGAAGTCTCCTGATTCATCATCATTCATCAATGCAAGATCATTCTTCATTGGGCCTAGATGATGAATAAGCCCAAAAATCTTTCCTTGGCGGTGTTTGATTGCGCAGTGGAATATTGTTTCATCATCATGATAGTCTGATGAAAGCGTCAAAAGTTGAGGACAGGTCTTGATACATTCTTGGATGAATTCAACAGTTCCATTCTTGGTTGCATAAAACATTGCAGAAAGGAGACCTTCCTCCACCCTCTCAACTTCATCAACTTGTACTAGCATTTTCCCCCATATTTCTTTTAGGAGCTTTAAGGCTTGAAAATGCTTCAGTTTCTCCTCATAAATGTCTTTGCAACCAGGCACTGTACACCATGCATTTTGTAGAGAGTGATTGAACATCTTTCAATGTATATGATGATGTGATGACGAGTCAATATCACCTTCCCATTGGGGTAGCATGGATTTCTCCCTGATGTTTCTCCACCACACTATAGGGGTAGGACCCATCGGGTGTCCTACATCTGAATCATTTTATTAGTATTCAAATGTGGGCTTCACACTAGCTGTGTAGTGAAGAAGCATCAGGTAATAATGTAATATGCGTTCCTCTGACAGGGAGATGATCATGACCGCCTAATGGGGAAGAGTGATGCTCCATTTCTTACCTAATTGAATAAGTATATTCTGAAGTAGCCTGCAAAAGTGTAACTTTAGAAATTGAAGACAATCGTTCTTGCCTGGACCAGAGAGGGGGCTCGTCGGTGGTACTGTCATTGTAGGTTAGAATTTGGATCCTTTCCACCCAGGTTACCTTTACAGCCATATACCCACGCTAGATATCTAGCCTTGACACAAGTAGTCCTGTGAGTGAAGATATATGGCTGTATGAGCAGGCTGGGTGAAGAGGATCTGAACTCACCAAAAGAGAGTGAAAGCGAGAGAGCGAGAGAGAAAGAGAGAGTAAGAAGAGAGAGAGAACCTTGATTGTTGTGTTTGTTAGTGTTGAAGGAATTTTCTACATCTCCCGTTATGCATGTGCGCCAACAAGTAGTTTTTGCGTTGACATGAACATCTAGCACTGCTCCAGTCATATATGTATATATATAAAGAGAGAGAGAGAGAGAACTTTTAAATCAGATGGGCAGAATGAGTCATTCTCCATTTGAGTCGATTAACAGTGGAGCTGAAATCAGCCTTAAAAAAAAAAGGGTAGACCTAAAAGTAAATACAAAATACTTACACGAGTAGATAAAATAATATGCTATGTTCCCAACACTTATGCGTGGTAATGAACTTTTGAATGCAGTTTTCTTCTCTGCGAGTATTTCCAAGGCTATCCATTCATCGTCCTCGATCAAGACTAAATGTGGATATTTCTGCACTAGATCAAGAGCTAGGCCTGCAGTACAAATAAATTATTTAACTAAATTTGAAAATTATTGGGAAACCAACATTCAATAGTAACCTAAATGATCAATTAATTTGGGTGCCTCCCACCAAAAAAATAAAAAATTTGGGTGCCTATTGATCAGACAGATCAAGTGGATTCATCAGCTCTAAATTAGAGAAGATGCTACTTCACTTACAATAGAAATCAGCCCAAAAAAATAATAAACCTTCTCAGTGTGAGATATGTATACTTACCATAGAATTCACCCCGAATTAGACAAATAAGAATCGAAGCTCTAGTTTTTTCAAGTTTGTCATCATTTTCTTGCATCTGAGTACCTACATCTTGGCATATGGTGATCCGGTAAAGATAATTCACCACACTTTTGTTGCCGGCCATTGCAGCAATGTTGACTGGAATTTTACCCCCATAGAATTCACTTTCGAGCAACGCTAGTTTCTTATCTTTTTCCACCATGGCCTTGACGATCTCTTCATTTCCATCAGAAGCAGAAATATGGATGGGTATTCTATCATTTTTTTCTTCTCTTGATAGATCATCTACAAACATCATCTTTATCAACTCTTTTGCAATTTTGACTTTTCCTTCCTGAACTGCCACATGAATTGGAAGTTCTCCTCTCGTAGTGAGCCTAGCTCTAACAGCTCCCTCATTTTTTGAGAGCAACTGAGACATAGTCTTCCAGTTGCCATCAACAATAGCTTTGTACAAAGGTAGACACCATGTGTAAGCTGTGCTCCTTGGCATTGTCACTGCGAAGATCAACCACTTTCATGTAATTAAGCTGCTGGCTGTTTATGTACATACTATATTTTATGAACATTCATAAATCACTGATGGGTTAGGCTTAAGAGTTCAGAGTATCTACCCCAACGCTTTATGAACATGAACGTTGGAGGGACCGACAGGAGAAAAAATATAAAAAAATTCACTGTGAGCCCCCTATTTTCATGGTCATAAGGCATTGGAGAAGCACTTTATGCTCTTGTCAAGGGAGATAATCTGAATTCTAAACCTAAACCTTCTTACTTTCATCATAGATCTCACAAATTGGGTCATCTAAGTTACCTACAAAAATATTACCAAGAAAAAAAAAATTACCTACAAAAATATGTTAGAATGAATCCAAATTTAGTGTTAGATACAATAAATTGGTCCACACACATAGCATTTTATAACATAAAATACAGTACGTCAATAGAAAGTTGAAATCATGCATGTACCTTGATTATTACCTAAAGTAGTATTTGTTGGATAAGTGAATTCAAACATGATAACTAGCTGGCTCCAGATATGTGTGACATTGTCTAGTTCGTCAATGTATGGTAGTGCCCTAGCTCCACATTTTTCTTTGAATACTGATATAATTTCTTCCTTCTTCTTCTGCCAATCCTCATACTCCTTGCTGGAAGTATCTTCAGGATGATATTTTGCTCCAATCACATAATCCCAAAATCCTTTCTCCTTCAAGAAGTTTTCCATGCTATCTTTCCAAGTCTTATAGTTCTCTTCTCTCAGAGTGGGAATGTCGTCAACATCATCACCTGATTCATCAGTTTCACCTAGGAAGAAAGCAAATCCATTTATATTGTAAGAGATGCTATAGTTGTTAGAACGAACACTAAGAACTCATGAGCAAATTAAAAAAAGTCAAAGGAACATAGAGATTTAACACAACTAACACAGTGTGCTACATTTACGGGCAAAGTAAAACTTTCACTATGTAAGAAGAAGATTATAATGGAGACCTCTCAATCAATCATTGTAATGATGTTGTAAGAACTCTCACTCGAAACTCTACAACAAAAAATCCCACACTCAATTCATAGGGTTTGACCAATTAGGTCGGATATTGTACTACACCAGATGGGGTATGCCCCCACCCTGCCCCCCAACTTAAAAATGAGATGAGTGATAGGCTCCTAGGTCTCTCCTTCTATCACAGATCTCACAAATTGAGTCATTTAGATTGCCTAGAAAATTATGTCCATTCAGATGAATCTTCAATGTCGGACACAAGCATCTGGTCACACATAATTAGGGGTGAAAATGGATAACCAAAATCCGCTTATGAATTCATGTTCGTATCCGTTTAGGGGTATTTATATCCATCCGCTTACTAATAAGATGCAGATATGATAATACCCTTTCCGACCTATTATTATCCGTCTGATAAAATTATCCGTGAATTACTTTTCTAGATGTGTTTTCTTATTTTAATATTTTTTTTTACTTGAGATGTGTGAATCTATTTTAAATTTATACTAAAATAAATACAAAGGATAATCTATAGTGATGAAATTCAAGAAAATCAAAGATTAAAATGAGTAGAAAAAAGAAAAGAAAAAAAATTCTTAAATTCCTAAATTTCAAACTTAATCCTCATAAATAAAATGGTAAACATATGAATAGGTAGTCAAAAATATGTATTCAATTTGTATTTGTATCCATATAGAAGAATCTATTTAAAAAATTAACTATTTGAATATCATCCAAATCCGTCCAAATATACTAAGATACTGATATGGTATTACCATTATTTGATCCAAATCTGGTCCATTATACCCGTACACAGTAAAAATAATAATAATAATAATAATAATAATAGTATTTCTGCTTTAAATGCTTACCTGCCCTTTTTGTTTTATGCATGTTAGTCAATTGGCTCCAAATATGTACCATGATGTCTTGCTTCTCAAGATTTTGTAGTTTCTCATATTCACACTTTCTCCTTAATAATGATATGATTTCTTTCTTTTTCTGCAGCCAATCCTCATATTCTTCGCTGAAAGTATTTTCAGGTTCACGTTTTTCTCCAGTCACATAATCCCAAAGTCCTTTTTTCTTCAAGAAGTTCTCCATTTCATCTTTCCATTCTTCATGGTTCTCCTCTGTCAGCATAGGAATGTCTTCATCGCTGAGCCCTTCTGTTACTGATGCCACATCATTTTCCTTCCGTCCTTCCATACCTGCATAGGAATGGATAAACCAAATTATAAATTCTTCAACTAGTATTAACAGAAACGACCTTGAAAGTAGCAGAAGAGACGTTTCCATGGATTCTGTAATTTTGTGCATTACCTTCCATGTCTTTTAGCAGTGACACAGTGCTTTTCTCCTCTTCTGATTAAGTAGTGTTGATGTAGAACAAGAAACGATGCTTGATATCGATTAAGCTAAATGGAAAGAGAAAACATTCGAATTGAGTGAACTCCAGAAGAGAAATTTTCTGTCTGCTGATTACATACGAACTCAACTTTATAGACGTGAAAGAGGAAAAGACAAACGTGAATTATTTAATACAAATAGGAATTAAATAAGGATGAAATATTAATTGAAAAATTAAACAAAGAGACTTGCATCATATATTTTTTTCAGTCATTTGTATTAAAAGTATAGAATGTGAAGTATAGAATATTGAATCATGTTTTACAAAAGAACGAAACCCTCAGCAGCCACAACATCAGTTGCATCCATTACACCCAACCTCATTGGTTTCTTATTCAAATAAATTGACATAATCTGGGATGAATAAGAACACCACCAACAATGCGTACGTTAAGAATAGGGCTACTGAAACTGAAATTTGTGTCATCTACCAAAAGCATCCTAATCTATCTCCCCATTCAGCAATTGAGACCAATGATTATCCACCTCTAGTGTCTCCAATATAGCTGATAATCCAGCTAAGTGATCAATGACCTTTTCTCTATAGCAATGTGTGATCTTCCATTCAATTTAATCTATGTACCCACTAAGACCTGTCCAACGTTGACGCATCCATGAGGGATCTCTTTTGAAAGAGCACCACAACAGTAGCTAAATTCGTTTCAATCCACCATCTCTGTAGACCAGTCTGGAATTGCACCAAATCAAAATCGGACCGAAACCACAATTTTGTTAATAGTATGTGTTTAGACTTGGTGGTTTTAGCCCAAAACCGTCCTAAATCATGCCGTTAATTGGCACCCCTAGTTGCAGCTCCAGGGGACCAGGGCTGTAATGAAACGTTTCATCCTTAGACTCTTAATTAGGTCTTCAAAAAACTTATAATTTGTTTCAATCAAAACCTGATTTTTCAACTAGTAAAGGTACAACTACTTGCATACCTGTCACGTTTGGTTGTTTGTTGCGCTATAATGTGAGACTACTACTATCATATGTATTGGTTTAAACTTAGCCTTGGAAAATAACTGAAAAAAGATTAATTTTTTTTTTTTTTTTGGTAGAACAGAGGAAAGTTTGGAAGTCTATAGAATTATAAAAGGCACATTTATTATCATATGATTGAGGTACATGACATATTATTGGTTAATTCAAACATAGTGATAATTTTTCTTTTGTCGTGTACCACTTTCATGTGAGAACAAGTTATAATAGATAATTGAAAAACTATGTATATTATAAGCATAATGAGACTATAAATCTATCTACAACATGTAACTGAATAATATAAAAGGAAGACTGAAAAAGTCTTGGTAGGTAAAAAAATTATAGTATTCATTCAATTATGGAGTTAAATTTGATTATTTTATCATACGTAATATTGGTCTTTTCCAACTAATAACTCTCATTAACAATTGTACTTCTTAAATATTTAACTTACCACCAAAAATGTAATACAAATAAGCTGGCTAGGGAACGTTGCTTGAAGGATTAAAAATGTAAGAAATAGCATGACTGAATTTTTTGCTCAAAAGATAATAAATTTGAATGAATTAAGAACCTTAATTAGAAGAATTTTTTTTTTATTTTTTTTTTTTTGATAGTCAATTAGAAGACTTTGAAGTCAAGTAGGATACAAACTCAAAATGGTGTACCTAAAACCTCTCCCCAAATTTATAATATCAGATCCAAATTAGACCATTACAATATCCAACCAATCATGTGAGATATAAGATTAAGTCACATGCATCATATATTATTTCAAAACAATTTGTACTAATGCCAGCCTAGCAATATATTATTTTAACACAAATTGTTCATATTTTTTTTTGAGGACTGGTGGTTTTATATTAGTGAGTGGGAGATTAATTAAGCAACCCTTTCACGAACATGCTACTTGCCAGCCTATCAATATTGACATGATTACAAGTTACGAGACTATAAATTTATCAACAACACGTAAGTAAAATATATAAAAGGAAGACTGACAAATTCTTGGTATGTAAAAAAAATTCATGAAGGGATCTTCATACATCTATTACTATATAAAATAAGAAAAAGTTAAATTGCGTAGTTCACCTTTCCTTTTCCATGTGTGAAATGACAAAACTTTTTCTCATCTTATTTGTTTGACCCCGTATGCCCTTTTCTTTATGGAGCCTTCTCTTATCTTATAAAATATAATAAAATTCATCATAATCATTCAGAATTACAATATTGGATTTAGTTACTAGAGGTTCTTTTCTGCTCTTACTTGAGATGTATAATGCCAATTCTTGGTTAGGTATAAGTCTAGGATTAATTATACTTAAAAACATTAGCATAAAGTCTTTTATATAAGTATACATTGTCGATAAATATGTCAAAAAACTTAGAGAAGGATCATAACTTTTAAAACACTCAAAAAATTAAAAGCATAGAGTCCAAATCCATTGTATATACTTTCAGTTTAATACACATCTATGACCTATTCACCTTATATTTTCTTTTCTTTACAACTTACAAGGGAATGATAGGTAGTTATAAAAATAAAAATATCGATTTGCTTACAGATCTGCATTTACATGGTCACATAGATGTGTACAGTAGATCAGAGCTCAAAAGCACCAACTTAACATACTTCTTTGATGATGATCCTTAGTTGTGATCAATCCACATTGCAACTTGGGCTTACTTACCTCATTAGGTGATTGTCACATATTCTTAATAGGATTTAGTACTACATATTATTAGGGATATTTCTGGAAAATCAACCACAACCCTAGTCGCCACTCCATCTCAAGTTTATGTGGCTAGGGTTGCTTCTAAGAGTTCCACAACCGATCAAACACTAGCCACTACACTCAAGAAGGTCTCTACAACTGGTTCTCACGAAGACTCTAGCCAACCTAAAGAAGAGTTTGATACAGATTACAATTGCTACAAAACCATGGTCAATATTTTATGTAATCTAAAACACTTATCTTTATGTAAATCCGAATACTGTAACTCAGGGTATCTAGAAGATCACAACTAAAAGAGTCCTATAACATGATGAACAAGGACTCTTATCTCTATATAAGGAAACCCAAGTACACAACTCTTAATATAGTGGAATATATCTGAAACTCTCTCGTGGAGGTTGAATTCACCCGAACCAGGTAAATCTCTTGCCTTCTCTCTCTCTCTCTCTCTCTCTCTCTCTCACACGCACCTCTCTCTCTCTCCTCACGTTTCTCTCTCTCTCTCTCTCTCTCTCCCCTTGCACACCTCTCTCTTTCTCTCTTTAACCACCTTTTCTAGCACTTATGAATATGAGCTAGTTATGTTTTAATTAAAAGCACTATATCATATTAGTATTATAAAAGCATGAACTCAAGGGACACAACTACATTTTTGTTTCCTTAAAACCTTTGTCTATTCAATGAATTAGATATAATAAATGACGCCTGAAGTTGTAATTTTCATTGTCAAATATAGTAATAATTTTTTGCATTCCAAATGTAACAACCCTCGTATTTCTAACCCGGAATCCGTATTGTAGGTTCGATAACCTGAAGGTCAAGCTGGATTAAGTTGTGGAGCATCTGGATTGAAGTCCATGATCCATACCTTTAATCCAAGGATTTGGATTCGCTTGATAAAGAACTTGCCTTGCTGGGAAAGTGAACTTCCAGTCGGAGTCAAGTGGTGTTTGAAGATGTCAGGAACGAAGGTAAGACCTCCCCCATGTGTTTTTAGGGTTAAGTTGGAGTTGGGAATCAACCCCTTGAGCAAATCACCCATGTACTGAAAAGTACTAGGGGCGGTTGATTGGGTCAATCAACTACCCCAACCGACCGCCATGGTCTGCTTGTGGGATTTTGCCCTAATTTGCCCCCTGTTCTCTATAAATAGTAAACCCTATCATTTTACTCATTATTATATTCGGGATTGCTGCTGTGGACAGTTAGGAGGCAGAAGACATGTACTGGAAGGTGAGAGAAGTGTGGATTGTGATTTGGATCCATTCCCCTGTTTGTTTTGCGAATCTGGAAGAGGTAAGTCATCTCCCTTCACTCCATTCTCTTCCCTCAGCTTTGAAATGGTGTAGATCAATTTCCTTTATGTTGGGGTGACTTAATTGTGATTGGTTCTATTCCCTAATCAATGATTTTGAGAAGATCCTGTCCGAAAATGAATCCCTACATTCGAATAAAGGATGGATCTAATCATGGGAAATGAATTAGGTAGTGAATCTTTAGAATTTTGGGTTATTGATTTGCACCTTTGTTATAGACTTATTAAGATTGAAATTCGGATTAAAATCATCCTGAAATCGGATTGAAATTGAATGGTTGGAAGTCAAAATTTCAGATCTGGTAGACTGTCTATAACAAGGGCAGTCGCTTGACCCAATCGACCGGCTGGGTCACAGTGGCTATGTGAGATTTGTTTTTACTTTGATTTGACTCATGTCCTTAATATGTTCTTGTAACCTTATGTATAGGTGTTCTCTGAGTCTACTAGAATTTTTGTAATTGTGGTTTGATTGTATTCTAGTAAGGTTTTACATAATTACATGTAAGGACACACTTTCTTGTTTATATGCAATGACATGTTATATGATGAATTAGTTGTTTCTTACATTATTCATTAATCATGTAACCTGTTGTAGTTGTATAAGTCATTGTTATACTGTTGTATACTTGCTGTATGTGATGTTTCTATATATTTTATCTCTTCATGATATTGAATGAATGGTTATGATATGATCTTAAATGATGTGATGTAGTTATGATGGAAAGGTATCCAATTGGATATCCTAGCTTAAGATATCAGAGGGCTGTGATATTGGACTTATGCTAACTGATGACTCCAGCACTATCATGAATGCTGGATGACATACCTATGGAGTCTAGAATTGCATGGTTAAAAACCCTTACATACTACTACCCTTTCGGTAAGGGAATTGAAGCCGAATGACCCGTGATAATAGTGACATGACTCTGTTTCATCTTACAGCGGTAACCAGTCCATATGGAGACTCAGTGGTCCACTGTTGATCATACAATGGTAGGGTTGGATATGTTAGGGTTTGGGCTCATGGACATCCAAGGAGCGGCCCAGCAGTCGTGAGGGGTCATGAGAGCATCTGCTCCAATAATATGTGGATAACCATAGGGTTAGGGAGTGGAGTTCAACAGCGGTAGCCAGTCCATGAGGGTTCTCATTCCTAAGTTGCAAAGGATACGGAATCGAGTTGGTTGATGCCATAGGGGAAGTATCTAGACTTCATGTGTTATCAGTATGACCTTGCATTGGATTAGAAACCCCGACATGCGTCAGTACTCATGCCAATGGTTGTGGTAGAGAGTGTTGACTTAAAGCCCAGCCATGGATGCTTGATGAGGACTTTATCCCTTTACTCGAGATCCCAATAGAGATAACCAGTCCGCGAGGGATCAGAGTGACACAACTACCTAGAGGAGGGTTGTGTTATATCTTAAAGCATGTCAACTATCTAGAGACTTGCATAGTTAGATCTTAGTCGCATTCATATTATTGTATATCATTCATTTCATGTATGCATTGCTGATTATATTGACATATGTATGAGAAATGTATTATCCTTACTGAGTTCGTCATAATTCATTCCTTTATTTGTATGTTGTATTAAACTGTACAAATGGTAGCATGTTGTCAGAAACCAGAGAAGTTCTATATGGGTCGAATATCATATATGAAGAAGATGTGGTACTGTCAATGGGAGACGGAGATGTATTCCATGAAGCCTCCTGCAGATGCTTAGAGTGCGCTTATAGCACCCATTGATGGTAGAAGAAGGCAGATCATCATACATTTTGAGAAGTCTCTGGAAAAGAACTGGAGGACTCCCTATCTTATTGTTTTAGAAGAGAAGACTTTAGTTTTAGAAAAGAAAACTGGAAAGAAACTCATTTAGTTTATTTGATTGCTTCCACTGAACTCGTTAACTTTTGATTCATGATTTCTTTCATTTGATTCCTTCTTTTGATTTGTTATTGGAGTATTTGGACTCCTGTAATTCTTTTGATTAATTATTTGAACTTGCTCTTACTTTTAATTATCTATTTTTTGCATTTATTATTATTGATGGGTAAGACCATGGATCTTGTGACGAATCGCACCCACGGGTTATCGGGCGGGTAACTAAGACCGGCGGATGGGGTGTGACACCGAAACCATCTCTTTTATTGGAAAGATGCAATAAACAATGCCCAAAATTCCATATTAATTTTCATTCCCAATTGCATTTGATAATTCTTTATTCATTGGGGGGGGGTTTCTGCAGGTCTTTTTATTCGGAAAATTTATTAATAAAGAAGTATAAATATTTTGACATAGTAATAATAATTGTTTCCATTCCCAAAATTGAAATCTCATTATAGAATCTTCTATTAGAAAGACGCCATAAATCATGGCCAAACCAATGAAGATTTATGAACTTCTGAATTCTATGTTATTCAATAAATTTGCTGCAAAAAATATTCCTTCAAAAAAAATTATGAATAATACATCCATAACCAAAATCTTCCAATTTTCCTATTTATCTGTTCTCTATTTTCTTTAAAGAATCTTTAATATTCAAATTCCTTATTAGATATTCCTTAAATGACAATTTACTAATAAGGTATAATTCCGTACTTTTATTGTTCTCATCATGGAAAACTCTTTAATTTTTTGGAGAAAGGCTTTTTTTTTTTTTTTTTTTATTGAGTAAAAACAACAACAGGGGTTGGTTTGTTGGGCCCCCCCCCCCTTGCCGCCCTTCCCCCACTTTTTGGGAAACTCTTTAATCTCGGATAACTGTATCAAAGTGGTGGGAATTTGATTTGATTATAACTATAGAAATTTTGTCAATTCTTCAATGACGATTGAGATCCCAGTAAGCTTAAGAAAGCTCTTCCACTTCTTCACCATTGAAGGCAAGTACCAAGCACCAGAATATTCTCTGAGTTGTTTCATTTTTGTTCTTCTACCTTTTGTTCCAAACCCACTGTTGAAGATGATTTTGTAAGGTTGTTAGCTCTACAACTTCTCTGTCTTTTTTCTTTGTCTATGAAATTATGTTATCTCCTTACTTTCAACCATCAATCACTCTATTAATTATTTGTATGTTTTTTTGTGTCTGCTAGGTTAATTTCAGAAATCAAAGGAGATGGATGAAGTTAGTGAGTAATTAGTGAAGTAATCAACCGAATCTAAATTCCCATGTATCTTAATCTATCTTTTATCTCACAATTTTCCACACATCCTCAACCTATTAGTGTCCTTTCAATTTTGTCCTTTCAGTTTACATTTCACTAATCTGCATTTCCATCTTAATCTATTGTTTATCTCTCTTGTATGTAGATTACTTTCTTCAATTTTTTATTAAATGTGATATTTGTAGATATATTCATATTCATGCACTCCTATTTTGGGTGGCTAATGTTGGTTGTTTTTGGTTCCCTAAATCAGAGGGAAATTAATGGCTGAAAGTTGTAGTGATTTCAAGAAGCAGTAATTAGGTGTGCCCAAGCATTTTATCCATAATAACAGCTTGCAAGAATTCACCCAAAAAGCAGTCATTGCACTCCTGGTATATCAAACCATAAATAAAGGATCTCCCCATGCTCCAAGGTTTAGAGCTACCATCATTTGAGACGTTTTTGAATGTTAAGAGAGGCAGACTGTTGCAAAATATGCCCTTGAACAAGTATTAGGAAAGATAAAGAATGATGGATTGTATCTACTTAGCAAGGATACACTTTGGCGAACAGATCCGTTCCTTCTTCGTCACTAGTCCATCTGCACCATCTGCAATTCCATCCAAATAAATAAATATCTCTATGCCTTCAATAATCGAAATTCTTACATTATAGAAAATATTTGTTCCACTTGATTGAAATTAGTCAACATGAATGACATTGTTGAGAACTCTATAGTACTAAGGGATTTTGTAAGATCAATTTTCAGAGTAGATGTGATTTTGTTTTTGGATTAGTCCTCTCATTCGATGTATATTATTTGAAACGTTTGATTTTAGCTTTATGTATCATTTTACATATTGAATATTTTTTTTGGACAGAAATATATTGGACTTATTGGTAGCTGGCAAAGAAGATCACCTAGGACAAATAAAGAAGAAATAGGAAAAAAAATATAATTTAAATTAATATAATTAATTTTAAAGAAGCGAAAAATACCTCGTGCATATGCACGTGAATTTTTACTAGTATATATACACATTAAAGAGAGGGTAGCAGGCTGTTGGAGAGGAGAGTTTTGAAGGAGATTTTGAACTCATGATCTCTTACTTCTAAGATTTGCACTCACGAATGGTTCATATTAATTTTGGCGCTGTTAATTGTGTAATTCGTCAATTTTGTCTTCCTTCTTCTGGTTCAAGACATGGAACTGTATGTGGACATTGTCAGCTTGCAAAAGCTTATAAACTCCCTCTTGATAGATGCACCACACACACCACAACACCTTTGCAATTAATTTTCTCTGATGTTTAGGGTCTTGCATATGTTGCTTCGACTAGTGGATCGTTATTTTGTTTTGTTTGTTGATGATTTCCAAAGATTTACCTGAATTTACATTTTCACTGTGTGATCTGAGGTTTTTAATATTTTCAAGGGTTCAAAACGTTTGTAGAGAATCAGTTCTCCACATTAATTAAGGGGTTGCAAACAGATTAGGGCGATGAGTTTTGTGGTCTCACTCGACTATTTAAAACTTTTGGAATTGAACATCGTTTGTCTTGCCCCCACACCTCAGAACAGAATGGTCGGGTTGAACGCCGTCATTGGCAAATTGTTGAAATGGATTTTCCATGTTGTCACAAGCAGGTATGCCATGGAAGTATTGGGTTGATGCCTTCACTACTGCGGTTTTTGTTATGAATCATTTACCTTATGCAGCCTTGCAATTTTAGTCTCCTTATAATAGACTGTTCACTAGAGATCCTGATTGCAAGTTTTTGAGAATTTTGGGTGCTGGTGTTACCAGTTTTTGCAGTCGTTAATAGCCAAAAGTTAGATTATAGATCCTCTTCATGTGCGTTTATTGGTTATAGTCCATTTCATCATGGTTACAAATGGCTTGATGTGGCTTCAGGCAAAATCATAGTGCCAAGACATGTTGTCTTTGACGAATTGGTTTTTCCATTTCGTGGGATGTAAGCATCTTCTCCGGCACAGGCTATAGTTCAATCTGCTTCTCCATACCAATTCTAGTGGGTTTCTTTAATGGTCAAAGGGTAAATTCTAGCAGGCTTGCTCCATAATGAACCACAAGTTGAGTCCACTTTAATCCTTGCTAGTCCACCAAATATCAGTATCCATACTCCACCTGGCACTTCTAATGGATTGTCTGATCCAATATCTTATGTTGTTGAGATGTTTCCTCCAGCTTTCTCCACTTTGACCGAGTTCCCTCAAATTGCCTCCACTTGTAAACACTAACCCACTATTTCTCATAGTCAAGGGCGCACACATCATATGGTTACACGATCCATTGATGGCACTTGCATTCTGAAACATCCTAAGAGCTACTTTGCCACTAAGTACCCACTTCCAATTGGTCTTCTTACAACTGGGCCTACAGATTATGGACTTACTTGTTACAGTCAAGCTTCAAAATATGTAGTTTGGAGGACTACAATGGATGCTGAATTTAATGCTTTAATTTCTAACAACACGTGGGAACTCACTTCTCCACCATTGGATGGTCATATTATTGGATGCAAATGGTTGTTTAGAATAAAACGTAAATCGGATGGTACTATTAATTGTTATAAAGCTCGGCTAGTGGCAAAAGGGATACACTCAAGAATTATGATGAGACTTTTAGCTCAGTTATATTCATCTTATTCTTTCCTTGATAGTTTCTTCAAATGGGTGGTTCATCAATTAGAAGTTAGCAATGCATTCTTGCATGGCCACCATCTCGGAAAATGTTTACATGCAACAACCACCGAGGTACTTGGACTCTCGATACCTTTCACATATGTGCAAATTGAAGAAATCCTTGTATGGGCTTAAACAAGAACCTAGGGCTTGGTTTCAGAGGTTGAGTAGTTATTTGATTGGACTTGGTTTTGTGGGCTCCAAAACAAACTCTTCTTTGTTTATCAAACATAGCCCAACTGCACCTTTATATGTTTTAAACTATGTAGATGATCTAATAATAACTGGGCCATCAACTTTTGTTGTTACTACCCTTATTACAACAATTTCCTCTAAGTTCCACTTAACAATTTGGGTCTTGCTCGATTCTTTCTTGGAATTGAATTGATTCCCATGCATTCTAGCATCCTCTTGTCACAACAAAAATGCATACATGGGTTGTTTGATCGTGCTGGGTTAATAGATGCTAAGCCTTATATCTACACCCTTGACCCCATCGGTTCATCTTTCAAAGGAGGCTGGTTCCCCTATGTCTGATCCGTCTCTATATAGGAGCCTTGTTGGTGCCCTTCAATATGTGACACTCACTTGGCTGGACTTGTCATATTTTCTCAACAAACTTTGGGAGTTTTTGGTAGCCCCTACAGATGAACATTGAATTGCTCTAAAACGATTTCTTCGGTATCTTAAAGGAACGATCTTATATGGACTTCATCATACACCATCTACTACTTGTACTATTGAGGCATTTAGTGATGCAAATTAGGAAGGGTGCCAGGATGATCGGAAGTCTCAAGGCGGATATCTTATCTTTATAGGTGATAATTTGATTTCTTGGCAACCTCGTAATAAGACGACTGTTGCCCGGTCCAATACTAAGAATGAATATTGGGCTTTGGCTCAAGCTACAACTAAGGTTATCTGGCAACAATCACTACTTTTTGAATTGGATATTCCTTGGACTTCTCCACTTGTGTTATGGTGTGATAGTATTGGGGCAACATATCTCTTTGATAATCCTCTTTTTCATTATGTACAAAGCATATTGAAATCGATTTCCATTTTGTATGTGACAAAGTGGCTAACAAGGATATTACTGTTTGTTTTCTCTCCACTTTAGATCAACCTACTGATATATTGACTAAGAGTCTCCCTGTGTCTCGCTTCCGCTTGCTTCGGTCCAAACTCAAGCTCCTTGAAGGACCCTTGACTTTGAGGGAGGGTGTTAGGGAGTAGAGACTAGTTGTAATCTCCATGGTCAATATATTGTATAAAGTAGGTTGTATGCTATTGAGTTATTTTCCTATAAATAAAGGCATGTGATCTCACTTTGAGATCATGGGTTTCTCTCATTTGCACATGATTCACATATACACAAGGGTAGTTCAATAAAATGATATTAGGGGGATATTTTGGTAATTTCATTTTGAGTTATAGCTGAGATTAAATGAGACTATTAGTAACTTAGTTGTGTGCTAGATGTAGTATTGAATTAATGAGTTACATGTAATATAAGATTGAGTTATATGTAATATAACCTACCTAAGGAAGGCAACAAGAGTTTCAGCCCAATTTAAGTGACATACATGTAAAAACTCCAAGTAAAATCTATCATCCACCATCAACAAGTTTGAGGTACTTTAATGGCAGGTTATGGAAGATAAAAAGAAAGAAGATCCAAAATGACATAGAGTATCTTCCTCATAAAATTACTACATTAACAGTTTTGGTTAACCAACTAATAAGTGTCCTTTTTAGTCATTTTTTGAAATCACCGAGAAGCCAGATGCAAAAGGGATTTTTTTTTTTTTAAGACTAAAAGTGACTTGGTCTAAACCTAGGTGTTCAGATGAAAATCATAACTAATACCTCAACAGTTTGATCAAAGTTCAAAGGATCCTTTCAATAACAACATGACAGCAGTTGAACTATCCCAAGATCAGCTTCTGTGCCTTAATGGAATTAAGGGTTCGCCATTCAAACTTGTCTCTTTAGTCTTCGTCGACATAGGTAAATTGAACAAGCCACGACATATGTCACTTGCAGAAAGGAGTTCCTAAGATCAGCAGTAGCTTTAAGTCCTGTGCTTATTACATTATTGAGAGCTTCAAGCCTTCAAGTATTCCAGAAGCCAATGACGCCATGATCTTCCAGGGTTGACAAAGACTGAAATTGATAACAATCACCAGGTGAATTCAAGGAATTGGGTGGTAAACAGTATGAGAAAAATGGGCTTCGCATTTGAATCTATTCGCAGCTTCTAAAGAAACTCAAATAACATTAGAAATTAACTTCAACATGGAAAAAATTAATCGTGGGAGACATCGTGAGTGAAATCTTTTCCCTTTCTCTTTTTCCAATTGATTACTTTATGTTCCTCAGGAGGACTAAACATGATATACGTTTATACATAAACTGAATAATGAATTGGGCAGATTACGAAAAAAAAAAATCAATTGGGCATACAACCATGTGGTCAAACTCTCTGCGTGGTACAAGAAGAATCCCAAACACAAAGCCCAACAAAAATAGAAGTTAATCAAGAAAATCTAATAATTAAAAATAATATCTCGTAAAGTAGTTGCAAATGTGTTCTTGGTTGTGGAAGCAAATCAAGAAGATCTGATTCTAAATGCTTTTTAATATTTTCTTCTTTCTTCTGCTCATCATCTGCGTTTCTTTTGCCCTTTAGTTCACCTAGAGCTGGATGTGCACACAGCGAGAACCAACGTCGTTGCATGGGACTTGGCTTTAGCTTTTGGTGATGCTTACAAGAAATCATGATCTTATAGTTCACTCTTTGAGAATATTGAAAGATTAGATTGCCTTTCACCCCATCTTGTCTTTGCATTTTGTTGGTCACAAATCTTAAATAGATCTCCAACAAGTTCTCTACTTTTGAGAGAATTATAGATTCTAAGGATAACCCATAAGCGGAAAACAAATTAAAAGAGAGAAAAGCAGGTTTTTTTTTCCTTCTCCAACCCCTAAAGAAGGAACTTGACAAAGGTAAAGATAAAGAAGATTTGATTTTGTGATTCATGAGAGAGAATCTGATGCTTTCCTCTCTCTCTCTTTCCCATAATTTGATCATCTTCCAACTGGAGTAAAAGTGAAGAGGAGAAAGAAGAGAATTGGAAAGAGAAACAAGAAGGCTATTGAAGAATAAAGAAAGTTTCAATCGTAAAATTGTTGACCATGCCAATAGTGTGAAAGGTAAACTTTCTTACAAAAAGGAAAAGTAAACTTGGGATATATTAAAACGAAAAGCTTTCACTTAGATTCTATTCGATTCAGTAACAACTCAGTAAACCAGTTTGGTAGAATTGTTTAAGTCAAACACTCTAACGGTGGGCAGATTTGAAAGGTTTAGTAAGGGATGGATACCTGGATTTAAAATTGGGAGCCAAATAATAAAACCACATGAAAGAGGGACAAATGCCAGTATTTTTTGGTGGAAAAGAAAATGCTAGTATTTCACGTATGAAAAGAGGGCCAAAGAGGTCACTCTACAGAAATTTCAAAAAAATGGGGGATCCAGGTCTAGAAGGGTTTTCAAAAAATCAAAAGGGGGGGATGGCCTTCCCTGGCCCCTGGGGTAGCTTTGACCCTCAGCTTAGTTTGAAATCCTTAGGTAATTTGGAAGTGTAGGACAAGAAATGCAATTTGGATTTCCGTTTTTTTTTTCTTTGGGATCTGAGGTTCATCTGGGCCAACTTATGTGCACCTTGACTACATCCTCAAGGTAGAATTAAATTAATATAAGTGGGGCTTCACCCTAGCCCCAAGGAGATTTGAACTCTGACCTCCTACATGGAACCGTTGGTCTTTTGCCGACTAAGACATCCCTTGAGGTTAATATTCCAATTTCACTTGTTATAATTTATACGAAAAGAGTTTCCATTTGTTCATGTTTTTTGTAGGGAGTGTAGTCCTTTACATCCATAAAGGCCAATGAGAGTACATAAATTGGTGATGTGGTTAAAACAACACCAAACCGGGTTTAACCACGATCGGGTCATAGATTCCAGTCGGGAGCGGCTCAAGTGCGGTCGGGACTAGTTCAAGGTTTAAACCCACCAGTAAAGTAGGGGAAAAGGATCTTTACAGTTGTGAAGATGAGTGTGATCCCGTAGGATTCGAGGCATGTGATCGTGTTATAGAAGGTAACTACCATTAATACGAGATGGGCGATCGTGCAAAGTAAGGAAACTACCCTTACCACCGAAAGAAGGGTAAAACCCTAAGATCAAATGGCCACCAAGAGAAAGCATGAACAAACCCAACGATTAGGGAAAGAAGGTAAACCCTATATAAATCATAGGTTCATGTACAATTTAGGTATCTGATTCATTTCCCTCCATTATCATTTTCAATCCAAGCTCTGCAACCAGTCAGAGCCCTGTGGTGTTCCACTTTCTAACTTAACCTTTAGAGGTGGCTGCCTGACCATGCGGTTGGCCCACATCTCACTCCTGTTTGCAGGCCAACTTTAAGGAATCTGAGGGTCAAACAGATTTTGGACGCCCCATATGGCACCGTCTGTGGGAAACGCTTCAAAAAGCTGTGGTGGATACCAAATCAGCAACACTGAGGAATCAGAATCTTAATCCTCCTCCAGGAGGACAACCCCTTGAAGGAAAATCGTGTTTAGGACGGAGAAATCCATGAAGAGGGATAAGTTGCCAAAAGAGTTTACTGGAAAAACCCGAATGATGATGCTCAAATGGCACCTATAACATAGGAAGAGATGAACTAGATGCATATCCTATTTTGGGAAATGCAGCAAATGTTTCGGACGATGGCTAGACGTCTAGGAGCACCAAGACACCCTAATCTCCATGATCGAGAAGAAGCTCGAGGACGAGCACGAAGGGCTAGGATAAGAGTTTCACCAGTCAGAGGACGTTCTCCTCAAAGAAACAGACAACAAACATAAGGTCAGAACTTTGTGCAGGAACGAAACCAAAATCCATAAGGAGTTTGGAAGAGTGACCGGGAGTGAAAAAAACTGGGGAATTGCCCAGAAGAGATTATTAGAACATTCAAGATCGGGCACAGGGGAGTCGAACTGGGACTCTCACTAGACTCAAACATGGGGTACGCACACATACGGCAACATCTCAACATTCAAGTCATGATAGCGTTTGATCAGATGGTACTTGGGCAGTACACATCGATCGAGAACTAGCGGATATTAACTAGAAATTAGGACAACTCATGAGGGGTAGGAGGTTTGATGATTTACTCAATCATCATAAAACCCAGTCCGTGTTCAAGTCTTCACTTACAGGAACAGCACAGAAGTGGTTCTCGAATCTGCCTTCAGAAAGAATTATTGATTTTGATGAACTAGCCCGAAAGTTCATTGGTCAATTCCAGAGTGGAATCCAAACCAAGAAGAAAAAAGAGACGTTATTCATTGTCAAGCAAGGAAGGAATGAGTCTATTTGGGACTACTTGCAAAGGTTCAACAAAGCTACTATGGAGATCAAGAACTTGGATGCACAAGTAGCCAAAACAGCTCTCTTCATAGGCCTTTCCAACAAGCGACTCTTGGAATTGTTGTTACTAGATATGCCAGCCACATATCTAGAACTTGTACAGAGATGTCAAAAGCAGGCTGAAGTGACAGAGATCCTTGAAGCTCAGCAAGGAGAAATAAAGGCAACTAATAAAGAATAGAAGGCGTATAAAAGAGGCCAAGGGTCGAAGATGCCTAACAACAATCAAGGAAGAAAAGCGCGTTCGGGGTGGATGTAACGTTTGCCTGATCATTTGGAGTATACACCATTAAATACTCCACAATCAGAGATCGTAATGCAAATTAAAGATCAGGACATCCTAAAATGGCCATCGAAGATGATAGCTAAACCTCAATGAATGAATATGGAAAAGTACTATTGTTTCCATAAGGATGATGGACATTACATGAATGAATGCATGCATTTAAAGGCGGACATTGAAAGATTGATATCCCAAGGGCATTTGTCCAACTTTGTAAAAGGCAGAAGTGATGACCTGGACAAGAGAACCACTGGTGAAAAAAGAAGGAAGCGCTCGGGAAGTAGTGACCATCGGGTTGAAGCTCCCCAATCCAAGAAAGGAAAAGGGATTGTAGGAGCTAGCCGATCTCCAATCCTCACCATATTTGGAGGTTCAGAGCCTGAATCCCTTAGAAAGTTGAAAGCAAAGTCTAAATTCTTGGGGTTCAAGAGAAGCATTAAAAATAAAAATAAATAAAAAATTGAATATAAAGGAGAGCATCATTTTCAATGAAGAGGACGAGAGAGGTGTTTGCACACCTTATGACGACTCTATCGTGATCAAGGTCGAGATTAGCCGTCGGGAGGTACATAGAGTTTTAGTGGATGCACGATCATCTGCAAACCTTCTATCATGTGATGCATATCAAAAATTGAAAATGGAGGAGGATCTACTAAATCCATCTTCCACTCACCTATATGGATTTCTGGATCATCAGCAATTGCAGATGGATCAGTACAATTGGATCTGACAGTTGAAAATTTTCCCAAAGAAGTTACTGTTCGGTAAACTTCTTAGTTGTTCAAGAACTCCCAGCATACAATGTCATACTTGGGAGGCCATCCGTCACGAAGTTGGGAGCAATTGTATCAACTAGGCACATGAAGATCAAATTTGCAACCGACAAAGGGGTAGGAGAGGTAACTTCTGATCAGAAAACCTCTCAATAGTGTTACATTTTGTATTTGGAAGATAAAGCTGGGCCCAGAAAAGCTACAGCCTTGTCAATCGAAGTTTGTGATAATCGGGACGAAGATGTAATGCAGAGGTCAAAACCTGTTGAAAAGTTAGAACGAATCCAATTGGATTCTAATAATGAAGAAAGAACAACATTCATCAGGTTAGAGCAAACAAAGGACTTCAAAGAAGAATTGAAGGGCTTTCTTTGGGAAAATATTGATGTATTCACATGGTCAACAAATGACATGCCTGGCATAGACCGATCAATAGCAGAACACAAGTTATGGATAGATATATCCTAAAGGCAAACCTATAATACAAAGAAGAAGGAATTTCTCGTTTGAAAAGCACGAGGCCATCAGGAGTGAAGTGGAGAAGCTACAGAGTTTGGGATTTATCCAGTCGATCGAGTGCCCAACTTGGTTGGCCAATGTTGTGATGGTCAAGAAGTCAAACGGGAAATGGAGGATGTGTACCAATTATATAGACCTCAACAAGGCATGCCCGAAGGATTGTTACCCTTTGCCCTGAATAGATCTTTTGATCGATGCCACAGCCATAAATGAAACTTTAAGTTTCATGGACACAAATTGGGGATACAATCAGATCCTGATGAACGTGGAGGATGAAAAGTTTACTGTGTTCATGACCGATCGCGAAAGCTTTTACTACAGAGTCATGTTGTTCGGGTTGAAGAATGCGGGTGCAACTTATCAAAGAGATGTGAACTAAATCTTCAAAGATCTAGTCGGGAAGAACACGGAAGCTTATGTGGACGACATGCTTGTGAAGAGCCTACAACATTCAAGGCACATAGCATATTCGATAAAAGTGTTTTCTATCTTAAGGAAATATTATATGAAGTTGAATCCCAAGAAGTGTGCCTTTGAGGTGTCTTCGGGTAAGTTTTTGGGCTTCATGGTTTCCCAACGAGGGATTGAAGCAAATCTAATAAAGATACAGACTTTGATCAATATGGAGCCTCCAAAGACTGTTCAAGACGTACAATGCTTAAAAGGTAGAGTAGCAGTTTTGAACCGATTCATAGCACAATCGAAGGGAAAATGCTTACCTTTGTTCAAAGATCTGAAAGATCTGAAAGGGAGCAAGGAAATGTGATGGATGGAAGAGTGCCAAACAACTTTCAAGAACTTGAAGATGATGCTCAGGAAACCACCCTTGTTATCTCGAGTAGAGAAAGGTGAAACCTTACAAGTATACTTGGCAACTTCGCCTTCGGCTGTAAGTGCAGTTCTTGTTCAGGAGAAGGACAAGAAGCAGTGGCCAATTTACTATGTTAGCCACGTACTCTTTGATGCTGAAACAAGGTATTTGGAAATTGAAAAGCAAGCTTTGGCCCTCATGATGGCAGCTAGAAAGCTAAGGCCTTATTTTCTAGCACACCCGATCGAGGTATTGATCACTTTCCCCTTGAAAAAAGTTCTTTATAAACCTAATTTGTTTAGAAGAATGGTAGCATGGTCGATAGAACTTGGAGAGTTCCAAGTAGATTTCAAACCCCGAACACCTATAAAGGCCCAGGCCTTAGCTGATTTTATGGTGGAGACAATGGCTCTTGTAGAAGAAATTATCGAATCCAATCTCCCAACCATGTGAGATATCTATGTTGATGGTTCGAGTAACAAGCAAGGTGCAGGAGCAGGGGTCTTGTTAAAGAGTCTAGGTGGTTTTATCATACGATATGCACTGAGGTTCGGGTTCGAGGCAAGCAACAATGAAGCCAAATATGAAGCCTTCTTAGCTGTTCTTCGGTTAGCAAAAGCCTTAGCAATATCTGAGTTAACTGTTTACAATGACTCTCAGCTCATTGTTAACCAAGTACTGGGAGAGTTCGGGATGAAGAAGCCTAGACTGCAAAAGTTTCAGGAGTTGATACAAGTGTTGAGAAAAGAGTTCAAAGAAGTCCAAAACTATCAGATCCCGAGGAAGGAAAATGCTATGGCAGACGAGCTCTTAAGGCTAGCAAATGTAAAGGAAAAGACCGTTGAACTTTCGGTATATATTGAGGAATTTAAATCCACAACACTAAATCAAATGAAATATCTTATATAGAGGACGAACGGTGTTGGATGGACTCGATCGTGGAATACATTCGGGATATCAAATTGCTCGAGGATCCAAAGGAAGCCAGAGTCATTCACGTTCAAGCGGCAAGGTTCACAATACAAAATGGTAGGTTGTACTGAAGATCCTATGCAGGACCACTTCTTAGATGCCTAGGACCCAAAGGATCTAAGAGTGCATTGGCAGAAGTACATGAAGGTATCTATGGAGCTCATATGGGTGGTCGAGCGCTGACACATAAAATACTGAGGCTCATGTTATACTAGTTGAAGATGCAAGAAGATGCTTTGGAGTACACGAGAGACTGCAAGAATTGCTAGATACATTCGATAGTGTCAAGAAAATCAGCAACCACCCTAACATCAATCCTTTGACCCAATCTCATTAGCAATGTGGGGGATTGACATTATGGGAAGTTCACCAAAGCATCTGGAGGTCGGGAGTATCTGATTGTAGCAATTGATTACTTCACCAAATGGGTCGATGCAATCCCACTGGCAACAATAACTGAAAAGAAGGTGGAAAAGTTCATGTTGGAATCAATCATCCATAGATTCGGGATCCCGAAGATTCTTGTTACCGATCATGGAACACAATTTGACAACCCTCAATTTACACAATTCTGTGGGACTTATATGATCGAGCACCGAATGCCTTTAGTAGTACCCTCAAAGCAACTGACAAGTGAAGGTAACAAACCAAACTCTACTGGATGGAATGAAAAAGAGGCTAGAATCCAATAAAGCATTATGGTTGAAGAACTCTCAAATGTCCTGTGGGCCTACCGAATGACTGTTCGAACACCAACGGGAGAAACTCCATTCAATTTGGCTTATGGATCAGAAACTTTGGCTCCAGTGGAAATAATGGTTGGTACCCTCCGAGAACTGGAGTTCGAAGAAAAAGCAAACGAGCAAGGGTTATTAGACAGCCTAGATCTGTTGGATGAAATCCAGACAAAAGCCATAGCCCAAACTCAACACTATCAAAGGAGAATAGCCTCCCACTACAATGCCCAAGTAAAGCATCTACAATACCGTTTGGGAGACTTAGTCCTAAGAAGCACTTTAGCATCTAATCCACATCATCAAAAGAAATTGGACCCTTCATGGGAAGGACCATACATGATCATGAAGCCAGTTGGTTCGGGAGCCTATAAGTTGAAGAATCCAGCAACCGATCTTGAGCTTGACCAATTGTGGAATGCCATGCATCTTAAAAAGTTTTATCCCTGGATGTTATTTCAATTTTGAGATATAACACAAATCAAATTTTCAAATTCGCAATGCAATCCATATTTTCAAACACCAAATCTCTTTTGAATGGGGGTAGGAGAGGATTATGGTAGTCAGCACAATCAAGCTACACAATCAACAATTCAAAAGGCTTCAATGTTAACCGAATGAGTCCTTTCAACCAAAAGCTTGGAAAAATTCTCAAGAATTTTCTTAGTATGAGGGTGTCGGTCGAACCCGAATGAGACCTCCAAAAGCTTAGAAAATTCTTTGGAATATAATTTTTTAAGTATCAAGGCATCGGTCCAACCCGAATGAGACCTCCAAAAGTTTAGAAAAAATCTTAAGAATTTTCTAAGTATGAGGCATCATCGGTCCAACTCGAATGAGACCTCCAAATGCTTAGAAAAATTCTCCGGAATTTTCTAAGTATGAGGGCATTGGTCCAACTAGAATGAGACCTCCAAAAGCTTAGAAAAATTCTCAGGAATTTTCTAAGTATGAAGCATCAGTCGAGCCCGAATGAGACCTCGCAACACTTAGAAAAATTCTCAGAAATTTTCTAAGGCATAGGTTAGACCCGAATGCATCGGATATACCCGAATGATCCTAACAATGTTTGAAGAAAAGTTAGTACTCATATCATATTCGGTAAAAGAAAGCAAGCATAAATTTACAAGTATGAGAAGAAGGTATTCTTTAATGCATAGGCCATAGGGGCCACCCTTACAAAAAAAAAAAGAGAGGGGACTATATCTAATTCGAAATGGAGGCCAATGAGACCAATGATAAGCCTCCAGCTGTTGGGGAGAAGCATGTCTGGGCATATCTCCCAATGGTTAAGTACCTCAGACATAAGGGGGAAAATAAAGGGAACCGAACCCTACTTTTTAGGATATCAGTGTAAATGGAGAATTCCTTAGGAAGGTTCAAGTTAACCCTCTTATCCGAATTCGGGGCTTGAAGTAAATGAGAAAAAGAAAGAGAAAACTGGCTGGAAATTGTTTTAACTTCGTCAGGACGAACATGTGACACATAGAAGTTGGGCCCATGGGATGGTCTTTTGGATGGTCGGGAGCTTCCAGCAAAGGCTTGTGGTATAGTTTTTGCTTTCGGGAAGGTTGGGGAGGAATAACCTTCTTTCTTTCCATCACATTCCCCGGTTGCTCCCTAGGGGTTGAACAAACAGAGGCATACCAATGATCGGTGATCCTCTTGTTTTTGTCACCGGATAATTCAACTGAAACTGAGGGGCTAGCTTGGTTACCATAGTCCTCTTCGTCAATCATACAATCGACAGAGTCATCATCGGAAGTTCTATCACTACCCATTGTAGAAAAGAAGAAAATTCCAAAGTCTCAAAGAAAGAACCCAGCTACGCTAGGAGTCTAGAATGCAAACGGGAAAGGAAGAACAGAAGAATGAACAAAGAGCAAGAAATAAAGGACTTACTGGTTTGAGATCTTGAACGAGATGAAGCTTGAAGTTGGAGATGTAGAGGAAAAATGTAGGAAGCTTTGAACGGAATTTTTTTTTTTGCAAAGATGAAGAAGTAAAGTGAAAAAATTGAAATGGGAAGCGTTTAAATAGACCCAAAGACAAGATGGATGAATGGAGGTGATTAGTTCTAATCGATGGATCAAAACCAGAGACGGTTCAAGTACCGATCGTTGACGAATCAGATTGAATGAAGATCAACGATGGACCATCGTTGATAGTTCAGACTTATCAAAGTAATGATGATGATTGCAGTTGAGGCCATGTGGCGCCTTCAACATAGGAAACGAGAAAGGCATGCAGCTCAATGAGCGTACCGTTGCAAACGAAGCAATAAATGCGACGTTTGAGTTCAAGATAACGATTAATCTTCTAAAAACTACGTTCAAGGGTAGTGGTCGAGAATGAAAAACCAAGTAATCATTCGGTTCGTCTCGATCACCTGGCTTGAGGGGCTCGTGATGTGGATAAAATAGCACCAAACTAGGTTTAACCACGGTTAGGTCATAGATTCCAGTCGGGAGTGGCTCAAGTGCGGTTGGGACCGGTTCAAGGTATAAACCCATCCGTTGCGTAGGGGAGAAGGATCTTTACAGTTGTGAAGATGAGTATGATCTCATAGGATTCGGGGCATGTGATCGTGTTATAGAAGGTAACTACCATTAATACGAGATGGGCAATCGTGCAAAGTAAGGAAACTACCCTTACCATCGAAAGAAGGGTAAAACCCTAAGATCGAACGGTCACCAAGAGAAGGCACGAACAAATCCAATGGTTAGGGAAGGAAGGTAAACCCTATATAAATCATAGGTTCACGCACAATTCAGGTATCTGAATCGTTTCCCTCCATTATCATTTTCAATCCAAGCTTTGTAACTAGTCGAGCCCCTGTGGTGTTCCACTTTCTAACTTAACCTTTAGATGTGGCTACCCAACCATGCGGTCGGCCCACATCTCACACTGTTTTGTAGGCCAACTTCAAGGAATATGAGGTTTAAACAGATTTTGGATGCATCAATTGGTATCATGAAGATTAGGACCATGGTAGGAAGTTTCGGCAAATTTCGGCAAATACTTGACGAAATTTGCCCCGCTCAGAAGGTAGCTAATCGAAATAGGGGGCGAAAACAATATTATCAATAAATCACCAAAATATTGTGAGAAATTGTCAATTTATCACCGATTTATCGATTTCTCGCAATATTTTGGCAATTTCTCGCAAATTTTGGGCAATTTTTCATGATATTTTTAGGTGGATTTTTGCTCAATTTTTCTTTGTTTTCTTGGGGTTTACTCCTATTTCTTGCATTTGTGCTCTCTTTTGCTTCGACCTTCAATATTAATTCAGCGTGCATGAAAACAAAGCTAAAATGACTCAAAATTAGAAATCCAAATCTAACTAGATAACTAAAAGTGGCCTGAAAACCTACTAAACAATGGAATTTGACTCAAAACACTAACTGGGTATGTGCCAATCAAGAACATCAGTTTATGTAATGTTTGGACCAAAATAGCTCTCCTAGTGTGTTTATTGGCCTCAAATTAGACTAGACATCGAATTTTGACAAAAAATGACATAAAACACCCCCTGAATGTGGAGAAATCCTACTGAAACAAGGTAAATTTTTTGCCAAAATATTGGCAAATTTCACCTTTCTGCCATTTTCTCCAAGGGGTGAAACAACTGTTTCGTTTAAGAATTTTCATATGAAATCAACTTTATATAAATCAATGCGGTGCATACATATCAATATCAATTCCAAAAGGCTCCGTTTGTTTGCTGAAATAAAGGTGGGGTGGGAAAAAAGGGGTGGGAAAATTCTTGAAAAATGTGTAAATTTCTTACTTTTCCTTTAAATCCTAAAATGGTAGAGTGTTTGGTTGCTTGGGGTGGGAGGTGAGACAAGAAACCTTGTCGATGTGGCGTTCAACTTTCCCACCCCGTTTTAAAACCCCCTTTGGTGGGATTTGAGGAAAGTGGTAGGGCCCACCCCATCACTTTTCCACAAAACCCTTTCCTTTCCTTTTCTTCTCCCTCACCCCACTTCAGAGGACCCTTAATTTTTTGCCCACCCTTTTTTCCCACCCCACCTTTGCAAACAAACGCAGCCAAAGTGAATATTCTTCAATTTACATTTTCTCTTCGCCTTTAAAAGATCTTAATATGACCCTATGCGCGTCTATTCTAGCATTTGGTGCGAAGTTGTTAGTCCTTGATGGTCACTCAGTCATGTAAAGGAGTCATGTAAAGGACCACAATCATATTACTAAAAATAAAAATAAAAAAAGTGACCACAATCAGATAGAGAATCCGAAGTCTTCAATTGAAAGACACCATAGGAAAATGGCATAGATTTTCCCACTTATTACTTTCTAATTTTTCTTGAAGGGTAAAGTGAGGAAGGAAAATCCACAAAATTTTGGTCATTGCTTTACAGCGTGAATATAGGGACAATACATTGAGAAAATCATCACTGTAACTTACAATTCCCTATTCCCAAATACTAATCCCCTCTTTTTCTTTTTATCTTTTCTATATGATATGATCTAAGGGGTATCCTGTAAATACATTTATTGACTAGGGAATAATTGTAAATATGAAAACACCCCCTGGATGCAGTTCTGCTACCCCCTCCTAGTGAACGTGTGGTCCTGGAGAAAATGGATTGGCCCGGAGATAGGAGAGCCAAAGGATCGAACCGGGCTTTTCTCTCAACGAACCGGGTCCACTTCTTCTCGAAATGTCGCTTCCATTGCTCTTGGGTTTCGTAATGAGGTAGGTATTGCTTGTAATCCAAACAATTTTCCCTACACCACCTCACTATCTCCTCGTTCTGTCCTACCTGTTCCTCCACTGCCATTGGACCACACCTAGGGTTGAACCTCAACAGCGCCACCAGATAGAATATCTCCTCTCCCCTTCCTTCCGGCAACACCACCGATGACCTACCATCCCATCTGTTTAGAAAAAAATAAGGATGTCAAATTTTATCCGGTTCGATTGAACAAACCAAATGAACCGAGAAACTACACATTATTGAACCGGGTTGTTGGATTGGTGAGGTTTATCTTACTTGCTTCTGCGCAATGGGTAGACAAGCATGGGCCCACCTATGCCATGCCTGAGGATGTTCTTGAAAACCGCACGATCGAAATCCGCGATGTCTCGCTTGGAGATGAAGAGGTTTAACCAAGGGTGTGGAGTGTCCCACATGCCGCTAGCCTTGGCAACGTGCTCCACCTGCTTCACACGCAGTAGAAACTCCATGTATCCAACAGTCACCTCGAACCTCAGCTGCCGACAGTAATGTAGCCGTCTCAGCATCTGCCCAACCACCTGTGTAATATTCAAAATAAACCCATCTTTTCTAAGTAGTCAAATAGAAGGAAAGGGGGCTTTATGGCCAAAACGAATAAAGAAGTCAAGCGCTTAACATAAAGTGATGGGGTCCACACGTCCACCAAATCTGAATCAAGATCGTCATCGGGAACATCAAAAGTGGAGCTTCTCGATTACTGTGGTCCCTAGTGTAGAGTTGGAATTCCAACTCAGCTTTGCTAAGTCCGGGGCAATATTATGACGGCGGAGGTGATTTTGGGGAATCTGGATCCCCTCCTTTATTTAACTTTTCTTCCCTAGAAAACCCGGATTCCTTCCTCGTGTTACGTATTCGAGGAACACAGAATTACAATTATTTGGTGTAACCGTCAATAGTATAATATTTCCACGTGTCTTCCATTATTGGTGCTTCGTAAAAATAATCTAGACTTTTACAGTTTTACCCAAAAAGGAAAAAGTCAGAATAATCTACACTAAAAGCTGAAGTCAATCACCTTATCTATGGTAGTGGACGGATCTTGGCTGTCGTGGTGCAAAGCTAGTTCAAGGCAGTAGAGTACAGGCCCGGCGGTTTTTGGTATACGGTTCGGGTCAAACCGCTGCCCCGGATGCAGTGGAACCAATGGCCATCCGTTGACTGGGTCATCACTGTTGACGAAAGCGAACCCTTCCACGTAATCGAACGATTCTCCTAACCCTTCCTGACTCACCAACCACTCCGCATCTTTCGTGTACTTCTCAAACTCGGCGTAAACTAATCTTATCCACCTCACCTGGAACAATAATAACTATTATCAGCAAGGAGAAATATTTGAAGGTATTTCTATATTACAGTAAGTGCAAAATAATATCAGATAATAAAAATAAAATCACCATATCCGGAGCTTTCTGCAACAATACCCTAGCTCTAGTGATGATCCCAAACTGACCCAAACCACCAAGAACACCAAAGAACAGTTCTGAGTTCTGGGTTTCAGAGCAAACCATCATTTCTCCTTTACCGGTCACGACTTCTAACTCAGTCACGTTCGATGTCTGAGGACCGTAACGAAAAGCTTGACCACTTATTCCGGCGTTGGACAGTGTTCCGCCGACGGTTAACCCGAGGTAATCTGTCCATGAACGAGGAGCAAGGCCATAGCCAAGCACACAGTGTGTGAGAATATCTTCCCACAAGACACCTCCACCAACGTCTACATAAGCAAAGCCATTATGGCTCACCACATCGATAAGATCGTCCATGGCTCTCATGTCTATAACAAGACCTCTATCAGACATGGCTTGGCCATTAATGGAATGGCCATTTCCCCTAGCAGCAACAGTAAGGCTAGAGGAAAGAGAAGCAGTCTTGACCACTCGAACCACATCTTCTGGGCTGGCTGGCCTGACCACTGCAAGTGGTTTGGTCTGGTAAATACCACCAAAATCCTTGCATGCAGTGGCAGTGCAAGTGAAATCTAGACTACCTTGGAGCTCAAGACTTAAGCATAAGCTTAGATTAGTTGATGCTTCATCTTCTGGGTTTGCATCGGTTTCATTTTCACGGGAGAATCTCTCTAGGAAGGCTATCATTTTTTGCTCTCTGTTTGTGTCTATGTGTGAGAGAGGGAGAGACAACGAGAGATTTGAAATGTTAAATAGGGCTTCGGATTCCACTAAGTGGTAGTAACAGTAGCTAGAAATAGCAGAAGAAGAGAGGAGATCTGATTCAAAATGCTTTTAAATATATTATTCTTCTTCATCTCTTTTGTCCTTGATTCACCTAGTGCTGCGTGCCCCCAAGACACAGACACACAAAGAGGCGAAGAGAGAGAGAGAGAGCATTATCGTTGCATGGGAATGAACTTCATGAGTTCCACCTCGAAGCTGGTGACCACCGTTGAAAATTATTTGGATTTAGCTTTCGCTTTTGGTGTTGCTTACAAGAAATCATGATCTTATAATTGACTCGTTGAGATTATTGAGAGATTGCCTTCCCTGTCTTTGCTTTTTCTTGGTTTAACTAAAATAGATCTCCAACAATTCTCTTCTTTTGAGAGAAGAGAAGATTTTAACGATAACCCATAAAGGGAAAAAAAAATGGAGAATTTATTTTTCTTCCGCAAATGAAGGAAGTTGGGAAAATTTGAAGAGAATAAAAGGATTTCATTTAGTAATTCATGAGAGAGAATCTGATGCTTCCTTTTCTGTGGTCTCCCATAGTTTTAATTTCCAACTTGAGTAAAAGTTAAGAGGAGGAAAATTGAAAAAGGAAAAAAAATTGTAGATTTTTAGGAAGGGAAGCTTTGACCTTTTCATCAAAAGAAAAAAGAAGAAAAAGGGAAAAGCTTTGATCTAAAAATTTTGGACCAATGGTGTGAAAGGTAAACTTAGAACAAAAACCAAAAGTTTTCACTTCTTTTTTATCCGACAACTGAGATTAGATTCGATTTGGTAAGAACATTACACTAATTACTGATTAGGATACCATTTTGTTACTAATTAAACACCCTAATATTCGGGAAAATTAAAGGGCTAAGCTCAAAGTCCTAGGTGTTGTTTTTGTGTCACAGGATATCTCAAGTTGGGTTTCAAGAATTGGGATCAGGTCAGCTGGACTAGTTGATCTGAATAAAAATTGGTGGGTGTTTGGATTCAATTCTGAGTGATGTGAAATGGGTGATCCATAAGTCATTTATAGGATTATGGCTCCCTTCAGATAAAATCTAGTCTTTTCCGCTCAATTTCTGATCAATTTTAGACAACCCAAAATGGCATGATCAGACTTCTGGATTGATTTCATTGATTTTTGATTGATTTTGATCTACCCGGAGGAGAATCAGATTAGAATTAACTACAACTTATCCTCATTTTGAATTTTATACTCAACCTTTATTCATCTATCAACTTGCAGCCTAAATGCATAGCTAGAGTTATATTGAGATCATAATAACATAGGAAGTTTCTAAGAAATTGGGGTGCTGAAAATATGAGAAAAGATGATTTTTATTCCATATTTTATTCGATTTCTGATTTAAAAAGATTAGCAACTGAGTCCTAATTTTAAGAGAATGTTGATTATTCATATGTGGTGGGGCGTTATGCAATGTATATAGGTTTTAGCCACTTAAGTGGGTATCTTGTTATTCTGATATTTGATTAATGACGAAGTTTTACTTGGTTCATGATGAAGACTATGTTTCTTGTGTGTCTGACCAAGAACAAAATCTCTTTTCACCCTAGGAGTAGATAGCTTTTTGATTTTATTTAGATTTGATACTCTTGAGATGGACCACACTTGAGGTTGCAATTTATGTTAGCTATATTGATATTGTTCTATCGACGTAGGAGTGCAACCAGATCGAATAATGGTAATATCATATCCGCATCCTATTATATTTGGACGGATTCAGATGATATCTATCGGTTTTTAGACGGATTCAGTCGGATTCGGATGATAATCGGATAATTATTTTCTTAAGTAGATTCTTCTCAATGACCATGTATACAGATTGAATACCGGTTTTTGACTACCTGTTGACATCTTTACCATTTTATTTGTGAGGCTAGGTTTGAAATGTAAGAATTTTAGCAACTTTGGTACTTATTTAGTAGAAAGTTTATCTCAAGTAAAAATTTATAAAATCAAGAAAAATAATTTCGAATAAGTAACCTAATCGGATAATTTTATCGAACATATAATAATCGGTAAGAAATGGATATACCATATCCACATCCTATTAGTAATTGGATGGATTTAGATTCCGCTAAACGAATGCGGATGCAAACTCGAAAGCAGATTTCAGTTATCCATTTACACCCTATATTGATGTTTCTTCCACAATTCTTACTGTCCATTTAATTGGCAAGTACAATAACGGAAGATTTGAAATATACTTTTCTAAACCTATTTCAAGTAATGGAAAATTTTCACATGCAACCAAATGAGGTTTAGTGAAGAAACAATTTACATATTAGTGTGTCATTAATAAAAGAAATTATCCTTTTTACCTTCAGTGGCAAAGCTCGTGTTGTCTTACATGGAATATGAATTGTCATTGTTAGGCAAGAATCCAATGGGGGAAGCAACAGTTTAAAATTCCTCCATATTAGAAAGTAATTAAAGAGAAAAATTCTTTGGATGTGACTCATATTTTCACTTTTGTATAACTTCATAGTCCTAGGCTCCTACCACACATATTTATTTTTGTTTCGATAATTTAGAAGGGTGACCCTTGATGCATGGTGATCATCAAATTTCTTATACATTTAAAAGTCAATATTTGTATAGCATTAACTAGTAATGATAGGGCTTATTAGACTCAAGTCTATTACATGCCAATTCAAATAGTAAGAGGCTAGGGCTTCATTTCATTTGGATATTCTCACGTGTCATAATTTGAAGGGAAAAACTTTCTCATGTTGTTAAGAGTACATCATTGCTTTTTACATGCTTTTCTATCACAATTCAATTTGGAAGTTGTTGGTCATGTATCTAATACTATTTTTTATGCTCTTATAGGTAATGTGAAAAATATGTGTTGTTGCGGATAAACCACTGTATATGTATCTACTATGTATTCTTGAATTTACAGCTATGTACATCTTGTCTATACATACTATAAAACTGAACTTATACAATCAATAAAATCATATTCTCTACATGGTATCAAAAGGTTCTCTCTGATGAGTCGATCCAAGATGCCCTCAGTAAATTTTGTTGTTGATGTTCCTTCTTCGTCTTCTTCTCTTCCATCTCTCATTTCCCTGAGTGTTGCTCCATATCTTCCCCTAAGTTGTTGCCAATAAATTACCTACTTTGGAGAGCTCAGTTCATGCCCCTTCTACGAGGCCATGGTCTTGAGGGTTTCATTGATGGCTCCGTTGTTTGTCTCGACAACTCAGATCCGACTGCTGTTTTTTTTATGGACTCGCTAGGATCAACTAGGTTTGTCCTAGTTGATTTCTTCCCTTTCAAAGTTTGTGCTTTCACATGTTGTTACAACCACTTCCTCCTATGATGCTTGATAGCCTCTTAAGCAAGTTTTTGCTTCTTCTTCAAAGTCTAAAATAATGGATATTAAAGATCGCTTGTTCAAATTGTAGAAAGGCTCCTCTTCTATTTTGGAGTTTTTGCTAGAGGTTCACTTGATCACCGATGATCTTACCACTATCGAGTCCCCAATTCATGATGAAGGTTTGGTACTCTCTATCTTTTGTACTCTCGTGAGGATTACCGCAATGTTGTCATGTCACCTATGTTGGTCTTCAAGTACTAGAACTAGTGTCACTCTGATAACATAGCTCTTGGCAATGGTTAATGTCTATTAAATACGCATTCTAGGACTTCTTTGATGCATTCTTCTGCTGGTTCCTTTTACTAAAAAAAATACCCTTTTGTTGAGTATGGCTCATGCTTCACATTGTGTCATTGATGGACACGGGGTTCCGCTTCCCGATGAGGGGTGGGGGTTGGGGCAGCGCCCCATAGCCTGTAGAGGGTCCACATTTCATTGGGCCTCGGAGTTTCTTTATAGTTTGGGCTTGGGCACATGAATAACTGTAGCTTAGGGTTTCTAAGCGCGTTTATATTTTTTTTGTAAAAAAAACATCTAATGTAGTTGTTTTTGAGAAGAATATAGTGAAAAAACTAATGTTGGACATAGCCTCACATTGAGGTGAACCTGGGTAAAATATGCGTCTCCTTCTTCCTTGTTTTATATTCAATTGTGTGTGTGATTGATCGCTCTAATCCTAACATCTGGTATCAGAGTGTTAGGTTCTGCGGTTTGGCTACTTTTCTTTTGCAAATTAGGATTTGCGATAGGGTTTTCTTGATGAAGAATAATCCGCGAATCTGATTTGTGAAAGATGTCGACTGGTCAATTAAGAATCGAGGTGGAGAAGTTCGAAAGAAAGGGTTTCAAGATATGGAAGCTAAAAATGGATGCTTTACTCATGGATAGAGGTTTTGTGGTACGTGGTTGAAGACGATAAACCATCTATGCTAGCAAAAACCGCTAAAGGTGGATCATCAAAGGCGGATGTGTCTGTTGAGATGATGGAATGGATAAAAAACGATTGGAAGGCTCAAAGTCTAATCTGGCTGTGCCTCAGTAATAATGTTTTCGTGCACGTGACTTTTGAGAAGACTGTGAAGGATCTCTAGATGAAGCTGGGAAGCCTTTATCAAAGCAAGTAACTCATGAATAGGCTTTTTCTGCGAAAGAAGCTGACAATTTGCGGATGAGTGAAGGTGATTCATTTTCTGAGCATTTACATGAATTTAATACTATATATGGACAATTTGCATCTATAGATGTTAATCTAGATGAGGAAGATAAAGCTTGTACTTTACTTTGTTCACTACCTAACTCATGGAAGCATATATTTATTTCAATTGGTGTTGGTGTTAGCAAACTATCTTTTGAGACTGTAGTAGCAGCCTTGTTATCCAAGGAGATGAGAAAGATGGTTTCTAAAAGTACCACAAATGAGGCTCTAGTGGTTAATGGGAGAAGCAGTGAGAAATCTAAATATGTTAATAGAAGCAAATCTAGGGGAAGATCTAAATCCCGAGATAAATCTGGAGTAAAGCGTTGAAAGTGCAAAAGGTTGGACATTTGAGGAAGGATTGCAAGAGTAAAAGTGTAGGCCCAGAAAAGGAAGATGAGGTATCATCTTGTGCTACAAATAAGGACGATGACAGTAGCACAAGAGATGTGTACATGGTAGGTAGCTCATCTAAGAGTGATTGCAATGAATGGGTAATTGATACTGGAGCACCTTTTCATATGACACATCGTAGGAAATGGTTCTGTAATTATGAGCTATGTCACAGGGGTACAGTGAGGATAGGAGATGACACGAAACTTGATATAGTTGGTCATGGGAAGGTGAGGTTAAAGATGAAAGATGGAACAGTCAAGGATTTGCCTGGTGTGATACATATTCTTGGTCTTACTAGAAATCTTATCTTAGTGGGAACTATGGCAGATGTTGTGTCAATTTTAGCCATGACAAGTATTCGTGCAAACTAACTCATGAGTCTATGGTAATTGCCAGAGGAGAACAACATGGGAAGGTATGGAAACTACTGTGTAACACAATGTTTAGTGGCGAGAGCTATATCTCTGAGCAGGTGGAGGAGGACACTTTAATGTTGTGGCATGCAAGGTTGGGTCATATTGGTTGGAAGGGGCTAGAGAACTTGACAACAAAGAAGCTGGTGGATGGAATGCCAAGATGTTCTATGGGATTTGAGTTCTGTGAACATTGTCTATATGGAAAACAAAAGCGGGTTTCATTTAGATCCAAAGGAGGTAGAGAAAAATATATTCTTGACTTGATCCACAGTAATGTCTTCGGACGTACACCTAATGCATCACTTGGAAAATCTAGGTATTATGTTTCCTTTACTGATGATTTTTCAAGATATGTATGGTTATATTTCTTGCAAAGGAAAGATGACGTGTTTGAAAGTTTTCAAGAGTTCAAAGCCTTGGTGGAAAATCAATTTGACAGAAATATCAAAGTATTGAGGACTGACAACGGAAAAGAATATTGTTCGACGTAGTTATACCAAATTTTGTGTGAACAATGGGATTGCAAAGCAGAATACACAAACATATTCCCCTCAACAGAATGGAATGGCAAAGAAATTGAATTGGACACTCATGGAGAAAGCAAGATGCTTGCTAAGCAGTGCAAATTTAGTAGTTGAATTTTGGGCGTAAGCAGTAGCCATTGCTTGTTATCTCAAAAACAGGTCCCCTACATCAGCTTTAAAGGATCAAAACCCGTTTGAAGCATTATTTAGGAAGATGCCAAACATTTCTCATTTCAGAATGTTTGGTTGTGAGGCATATGTGCACACCAAAGGAGAAAAGAAACAAGTTTGACAGGAAGTCAGAGAAGTGCATCTTTATTGGGTACAATGATGGTATCAAGGGATATAAGTTGTGGAATCCAGAAACTAAACGTTTCTCTTACAACGGAGATGTTGTGTTCAAATAATCAAATTTGAATAAGATTTTTCCAGATGCTTCAGAAAGGCCACAGACAGTGACGTTAGATATGGGTTTTGAAGAAGAGTCAGTCAGCACACAAAGTGGAGCAGAAAATTCAAATTCTGAATCTGTCAAACCTAATGAGACAGAGGATATAGATTATGAAATAGAGGTTGAGGTTGAGGTTGAAATAGCAGCTAGTCCAATGTTAAGGAGATCCACGAGGGAGAGAAGACCATTTGAGAGGTATACATACACCTGGTAATTTTATTCTATATGCAAGTAATGATAGTTGTGCCCTGAATGTCATAGGTGATGATCCAAGCACAGTAAAGCAAGCTAGAAGCTTGGATGATGCCAAATAGTGGGAGAAGGCTATGAAAGATGAGATGAACTCCTTGAATAAAATTTAAAATTGGAGTTTGGTGAGACTACCTGCAGATCGCAAGGCGATTGGATGCAAGTGGGTATTTAAGAAAAAGTTTGGTGCAAATGGGGAGATAGAATGCTACAAAGCTCGGTTGGTTGCAAAGGGATACTCTCAAATAGAAGGGGTGATTATGGTGAGGTACTTTCACCTGTTGCAAAATTAAATTCCATATGACTTGTTCTATCTGTAGCAGCTACATATAATTTGGAGGTGGAGCAGCTGGATGTAAAAACTGCATTCCTCCATGGTCATTTGGAGGAGGATATCTACATGAAACAGTCAGAGGTGTGCAAGTTGAATAAGTCTTTGTATGGTTTGAAACAGTCTCCCAAGATGTGGTACCAGAAATTCGACTCATACATCTTGAAGCTCGGGTTTGATCGTTGTGATGTTGATTACTGTGTCTATGTAAAAAGGTTAGGGATTGGTAATTCGCATCTTCACGGAGAATTCAATTTCACCGGGTCCATATCGGGGACAGTGGGGCAGTCATTACACCATTCGTGCAGGTCACTACTTATGTGACAAGGAATTTCACTACCTTAGGATAGTTTACTGCCGTCGTTTACCGGGGCTTCCATTCAAAGCTTATCACACTTCTCCTTCTGACCTTCCAGCACCGAGCGAAGGTAACTTTGTTATTCTAACCTTGTATGTAGACTATATGTTGCTTGTTGGGAACAATATGAAGATGGTCGGCATATTTAAAGGACTGCTAGTAGAACAGTTTGAAATGAAAGATTTAGGCCCAACAAATATAATTTTGGGGATGCAGATTAAGAGGGACCGTGAAAAAGGAAGGTTGTGGTTGAATAAAAAGAAACATATTGAAAATGTTCTGAAGAAATTCAATATGTCAAATTGCAATCTAGTGAAGACTCCATGCCTACAGGTTGTGAGTTATCAGCTCTCTAGTGCTCCAAGACTGAAAAGGAGGAAGAAAAGATGGCATCAATTCCCTATGCAAGTGTTGTTGGGATTTTGATGTATTCCATGATTTGTACTCATCCATATATTGCCCAAGAAGTGGGAGTATTGAACAAATATACCTCCAAGCCAGGGAAAGAGCATTGGATGGCAGTGAAGCATGTGTTTCGCTATCTTCGCAGTACATCTGATTTTGAGTTATGCTATGAAGGCATGAAGAGATCAAGGGACAAGCACCATTAGAGCTACAATGCTCTGTGGATGCTAGCTAAGGAGGTGACATTGATAGTAGAAGATCTACTAGTAAATATGTTTCCTTATTCGGTGGAGTTGTTAGTTGGATGAGTAAGAGGCAGAACAAAGTTGCCTTATCTACTACAGAGGTAGAGTACATGGCCTTGACAAATGTTGTTAAGGAAGTGATTTGGCTGCATAGGTTGTGTAAAGAGCTTGGTCTTACACAAGGTGGAGTGACAGTTGAGTGTGATAGCCAGAGTGGAATATTCTTGGCCAAAAACATACGTTTTCACTCAAGGACCAAATATATCAGCATACAATACTATACCGTTTTATCAGAGAGAAGATAGAACAGAAGGTTGTGATGCTGGAGAAAACTGACACAAAAGTAAATAGTGCTGATTTTCTTACCAAGGCAATGAGTTCTGAAAAGTTTGAATGGTGTACAACTGCTTTGGGTTTGAGGAAGCATTTAAAGCATTCACCAAGTGGGAGAATGGTGATTATGGCTCATGCTTCACATTGTGTTGCCGACGGTCATGGGGGTCCCGGCTCCTTGGTGAGTGGGCGGGGGTCGGAGGAGGCCGACCCGGCAGGGGTTTGAGGCAGCGCCCTCAGAGCTTTTAGAGGGTTCGTGTTTCTTTGGGCCTTGGAGTTTCTTTACAGTTTGGGCTTGGGCCCATGAATAGTTGTGGCTTATAGTTTTTAAGCGCGTTTATATATTCTTTTGTAACAAAATATTTGATGTAGTTGTTTTTTAGAAGAATAGAGTGAATAACCTAACGCTAGACATAGCCTCACATTGAGGTGAACCAGAGTAAAATATGTCGTCTCCTTCCTTGTTTTATATTCGATTGTGTGTGTGATTGATCACTCTAATCCTAACACCTTTGCATGCTTCGATCCAATTTAATCTTTTCTCTATTTCAAAGTTTTGTATTGATAACAATCTATCTCTTGAATTCTTTGCTTCTAAATTTTTCTTGAAGGATTAGAAGACATGCAAGACTTTTTCAAGGCCGCAATGACAAAGGTCTTTATAACCTCACTTTTCATTTACCATCACTACCACCTTCTTCCTTTGTTTCTCTTCTTTTTATCACTGATTGGCTCCGCCAATTAGGCTATCGCTCTTTGAAGAGCCTTTTAAGGTCTCGAAGAATTCTAGTACTTCTTAATCTGGGAATAAAATTCATTGTGATGCTTGTTGCCGTGCCAAGTTGCATAGCCTTCCATTCCAAATTTCTTCTCATCTCAGAACTTTCAATTGAACTGAGGCATACTAATATTTGGAGCCCTGCCCAATTTGTTTCTTTTGATCACTTTCGTTACTTTGTGGTATTCATTGATGATTTTACAAAGTATTATTAGGTTTATCCCATCGGTGATAAATCAGATGTATTAAAAGTTTTTGTTTGTTTCAGAACTTTGGTGGATTTTTTTTTTCAGCATCAAATTCAATCTAATGATGGTGGTGAGTTTGTTAAGCTTGCTTCAATTTTAACCTCTAATGGTATTAATTACCGTATCCTGATAGGTCACTTAATTGCATTAATATTATATCAAATCCTTTGTATTTTAATGAGACTAATTGGTTATTTTATTTGGATATGGATAGATTATAGCGTTTGGATATTAAATCCATAAAAAGAATGGTTAAAACCATATCGCCACATTTTTAAATCAAATCAAAAAACCATCCCAAATTAAGATGGAGGATTTGATTATGTCAAAAGATGGAGGATTTGATTTCGTCCAAATCAAAAGAATTCTCGTGAAGTATCTTAATTCGAAGATTTCATTCTCTCTTGCGATCGGACATTTAAGGAAGAAACTAAATTGGAAAGTGACTAAATTAGAAACCACTGCATTGGCAAGAAGGAAAATGGAAACAATCAAATGGGCAAGGAGAAATAAAGGAAACAACTGAATTGGGAAGAATTGCATTGCTAAAGCGAACAATGGAAATGACAAAATTGGAAAGGATGCAAAATTGGCAAGAATCCTCTATAAGAAGGAACGCATTTTCAGATATTGAAGATCACAAGCTACAACAAGAAGAAGCCACAGTTCTGAGGAAGAACGACACAATGTTTTCTATCTTCATTTCTTTATTCTTCTTTTCAATGTCTAGCTAATTTCATCTTTCGATCAAGATTAATAGAAGTTTGATTTTCGACAATTGTGAGACTTCGGGTAATTAGTTTTCTTTAATTTTCAGTTATTTATACATTTTTCATGTTTATTTTGTTATTGGATTAATCCTAAGACAAGAAATCTATTGTTTGATGATTAATACAATACTTAGTCAATTAAAATAATTATTTATTATTCTCATATAAGTGATAAATAGCATCATCGAATGGGTAATCAATGCCCTAGAGAGTCTGCTATGAGAATGTATGTCCTAGTTTAAATAAACAAGGCTTTTCCGAGTTTATTGACTAGGGATTAGGTCTTTCATATTTGATGCAATTAATAGACATAACTCAAAGGACAGATCCGAAGGTTATGTTTATTAATCAGAGAATAACTTAAAGGACGGATCCAAAAATTATTGAGAAAGTAGGGAAAGATTGGATGTTAGAGGACTAATCCTCAATGACCATAACCAATCTACCCGAAATTAAAGTTTTAGTTTTAAATCAATGATCAATTGAGAGAATCAATGCTGAAATTAAATCTTGATTGAAAGTTTTTATTATTTTGATTTTCTTGTTAACTACTGCATCCATTTATTAGTTTTATTCATTATTTAGTTTTTTGATTCAAACCCCCCCCCCCAATTTTTATCAAGGAATAAATCTTCACCAATCTCTGGGGATTCGACCATACTCACTGCTATTACAAATTTAGTTGAGAGAAGGATTATCTTTGGTGGATTTGACACCCATCAAATTTTGGCGCCGTTGCCCGGGATTGGTTCTTTTAGATTTATTCCTTTTGCTTTATTTATTTATTTCTTAATCTTTTGGTTGTTTGTTTTATGCCTCGATCCACTCGTACAGGTGAACTTCAATTTGATCCCAAGATTGAGAAAACAGCCCGTAGATTGAGGAAGGAAACAAAACAACATTTTCAGGGAGTATCATCTTCTTCTTCTTCTAGTATTGATTTAATTGGATTATTTGGGGTGGAAGAAGAAACCATGGATGCTAATAATATTAATGAGAGGACCTTAAAATATTTAGCCATGCCAGATTTGAATAAAAAACCATTATGTATTGAATATCCAAATATTGAGGTTGCTTTTGAATTAAAATATGGCTTGATTCTTTTACTCCCCACTTTCCGTGGTCTTGCAGGTGAAGATCCTCATAAACATCTTAAGGAGTTCCATGTGGTGTGCTCTACAATGAGGCCACATGGTGTAACTGATGAACAAATCAAGTTACAAGCCTTTCCATTTTCTTTGTCTGAAAAAGCTAAAGATTGGTTGTACTACTTACCTTCTGCCTCTGGTTCAATAACCACTTGAATTGAGATGAAAAGGAAGTTTCTCAAAAAGTTTTTTCTTGCTTTGCGAACTGCCACTATAAGGAATGATATATGTGGGATCTGACAATATCATGGAGAAACTCTTCATGAGTATTGGGAAAGATTCAAGTAATTGTGTGCTAGTTATCCCCAACATCAAATTTCTGATCAACTTCTAATTCAATATTTTTATGAAGGGCTATCTAACATGGATAGGAATATGATTGATGCTACTAGTGGAGATGTGTTGGTACATAAAACACCTACTGAGGCAAGAAACTTAATCTCTAATATGGCTGCCAACACTCAACAATTTGGGACTAGACGAAATGATCCACCAAGAAAAGTTAATGAGGTAAGTGTCTCTTCCATTGACCAACATTTGGATAATCTAACTTCTCTTGTGGAAAAATTGGTTGTAGGAAATATCCAACAAGTGAAGGCTTGTGGTCTTTGTTTCAAAACAAATCATTCTACAGATGCATGTCCAACACTTCAAGATGAGACTCATGAACATGCCAATGTTCTTGGAGGATTCCCAGGGTCACCACAAAGAAGTTATGATCCATATTCAAATACATACAATCCAAGATGGAAAGATCACTCAAATCTGAGTTATGGGTCTAGAGCTAACAATTTCCAACAACAATATCAGCCTAGGCAATTCGATCAACAATATCAACAAGCTCCTAAGCAAGGTAAGTCTCTTGAACAATTATTGAATCCCTTGCTCTTAGTTCTCATCAATTTCAACAGAATACAAGAGCAAGTATTCAGACCTTGGAGAATCAAATGAGTCAACTCGTATCTTCAGTAAGTACGCTTGAGAATCAAGGAAAATTTCCCTCACAAACAATTATCAATCTAAAGAAAAATGTGAGTGCCATGACATTGAGAAGTGGCAAAGAGTTAGAATGACCCATTGCTCATCATTCAAATTTAAGAGAGGAGAAAGAAAAAGAAATAACACCTCTTGTACAACATGTAAGCCTGAAGGTAACACCCCTTCCTTTTCCAACAAAACTTTCTCAATCAAAAAAATTTGAAGAGAAAAAAGAAATTCTTGAGACATTTTGCAAAGTTGAGGTAAATATTCCTTTAATTGATGCAATCAAACAAATTATTCGCTATGCAAAATTTCTTAAGGAATTTATGTGCTAATAAGAGAAAGTTGTAAGGCAATGAGAAAATAAGTGTGGGGGAGAATGTCTCAGCTGTGTTATAAAAGAAATTACCTTCAAAGTGCAAGGATTTAGGAATGTTTGTCATTCCTTGTAAAATAGGTAACGTGAAAGTTGAGAAGGCTATTTGTGATTTGGGTGCTTCTATTAATGTTATGTCTTTATCCATTTATAAATCTTTGAATGTTGGACCTTTGAAAAATATTGTCATAATAATTCAATTGGCTGATAGATCAAATGTTTATTTTGAAAGGGGTGTTAGAAGATGTTTTAGTTCAAGTAAATGGATTAGTTTTTCTTGCAGATTTTTATGTACTTGATATGGAAGAAGACTATTCTCCTAACTCAAATTTGATTTTATTAGGGAGACCTTTCTTGAAAACTGCTAGAACTAAAATCGATGTGCATGATGGAACATTAACAATGGAGTTTGATGGCGAGATCATTAAGTTTAATATCTATGTTTCCATGAAATATCCTAATGATGTATATTATGTTTATGCTTTTGATGCCATTGACACTCTAGCTCAAAAAACATTTAATTTTTGTGATGAATATAAGTTAAAAATTGCACTTAGTAATGGTTTAACTCTCGAAGAATTGCAGATTGTAAAAGAAGAGTTTGCAATAGATAATGAATTGCAAAATATTGTCTAGCCAAAGACGTTAAATGAAGGAGCTATTGGGAGGCAACCCAATTTTGTTTACTTTAATTATTTTCCTCTTTTTGATTGATTTCATTAATTACTTTTTTTATTTTTTTTATTTAATTGTTAGTGTTGGTAATACTCCATTGTATTTTCAATTCCATAATTGATAGGGAAAAGATCCTTACCTGGATTCGCTTTCCCAAATATGAAGTATATGCAGCGGAAGTAAATTTGGATCCACGTTCTCGTTCCACCACCAAAGCTCTACCGAGGTGATTCCACAATCACTAGGAAAGGGAATAATTTCCACAACCCAAATGCCATGGAATAATGGAATAAAGATCTAAAGCGAGGAAAGGAATAAACTCCAAGCCTGCGATTCTAGGAGAGAGAGAGAGAGAGAGAGAGAGAGAGAGAGATGGAGCCACCTCTTTTCTAGAAAAAATCTCGTACGAATGAATCACCCACTTTCAAGTAATGCGGTGGTTACAAATATATAACCTATATTATGTAACCACCCTAAAAGTGATTTTCCAGATTTGCCCTTGGGCATTTAATTTATTAATTATATTAATAAATTTCAACATCTCCCACTTGCACAAGGGCAAGTGTTACTCTCTCAATGTGTCCCAGACACACATGTATATCCCAGATATACACATTCAATCTCTCTGTTATGTATCCTAGATACATAGACCTCTTGTGTCCCAGACACAAATACATATCCCAGATATACACATATATTGATCTCTTCGCTATGTATCCCAGATACATAGACCACCTGTGTCCCAGACACTAACATCCACAAATCATACTGGCAAAATGGGTTGAGCGACCGGTGATATACCTGCACGCGTGAGCCCCAAACTAGAAACCTTCCCAGAAGACCAAAATGACACATCACTCAAAGAAACATATCAAATAAGTATTAATATACCATAGTGTCCTAGGTTTATTCAAACTCACCAGACTAAAGGTATCTTGATCCCTCTGAGAGATCACCTTCTTGTCCTTAAAATGTTCACTACTGTAACACATACAGTTGGTGCCGGCAAACACTTTTTAGGGTACAGTTGAATCAAACCTTTCCTTTCGCCCCAATCCATCACTATACTTAGGATTGATTCCTTTCCCGGTAGTGCCCCTTTAGGTCGAATCTATCATGACCAAAGGTAACACCCTAAAGTAGCCACATCAATCCTTTGTTTCATGATGTCATCGAAAGTCACTAAGAACACTAATGGACCATAAGGTCCAGGACTCACAATGAGAGAGCAGGGATCCATCCTCTCATTTCCAATGATCGCTAAGCACACATAGTATGATATACATGCTATGGTGGAGCATTCTATATACAATAGAACGTATGTCCATCTCAACACCATACAGGTCTTAGTCTAGTTGCAACCTCTTGTGCCTAACCCGAGTTTCTCTATTGTCGCCCCCTTGGCGCCACATAAAGTACTCGCACCTGGCTCCTATAGGCAACATGAATAGTGGGAACATTCATGTCGATTCTCTTCACAATAGAGAAACTCATCTTGATTTCAAATCAAGGCGACATCATGATTATGCATTGACCTACACAAAGTCATTCACAATCCGTCTCATCTCCGCTCGCCTCCAAGGCGCCAGAGGCGAATGCTCGTGTGAGTGAGCCATTCTCTTGCCTATTGACATATCTTGTTTTATGCTAGAAGTAACACAATCACACAGAAAGTGAATAAAATAAATGTTGGAATGAACTCATATTACTCAATAATAAGAAAGTCTCAGTACAAAAGTAAGTCACAATCTACGTAAGCCCAAGGATTTTACATGAGAAATAAAAACATCCTTGGCTATAGGTTTGGTAAGAGGGTCAACTACCATCTAACTAGTAGATATGTGCTTAAGTACAACTTTCTTCCTTGATCTAATGTGTCACACCCCACCGCCGGTCTCGGTTACCCGCCCGACAACTCGTGGGAGTGATCCATCATAGGATCCATGGTTTTAGTCTATCAACAATATTAAATACAAATAAAGATAATCAAGAGCAAATAAATGTTCAATAAATGAATTAAAGGAATTACAAGTGTCCAAATACTCCAATAACAATAATAAAAGGAAAGAATAATAAATAAAATGAATACGAGTTCAGTGGAAGTAAACAAAAGAGTTATATCAATTTCTTTCCAGTTTCCTTTTCTAAGGCTATAAACTTAGACTCAAGTTTCTCAAGGTGATGAGTCCTCCAGTTCTTCTCCATTCGCTGATCGAACTTTCTAACCACCTTCCGTCTCTGACCATCAATAGGTGCGATAAGCGCACTCCATGCACTTGCAGGAGCTCCCGCACAGGCTATCTCCATTTCCCACTAACGGTGTCACATCCTCTTCATACGGGATGGTTCCTTCATAGGAAACCAGTCCATCTTCTTATACAATTCCTTCTTTTGTGTAGGCTAATAAACATATACAAAATAAAGGTGTGAGTTCTAAAGAACTCAGTAAAAAACAATCATAAATCCCATCAATTATCCAACAAAGCATAAATACATAAATGATATGAATAAGTGCAAGGTATGAATGATACTATGATTTCTAACTATGTAGGTCTCTAACAGTTGACATGCTTTAAGATATACACCAGCCCTCCTCTGGGTAGGTCTAATCGCACTGATCCGGCAAGGACTGGTTACCTCTGTAGGGATCCTGGGCAAAAGGGAAAGTTCACACCTGGCTCTCAAACCATGGCTGGGGTTAAGTCAACGCTCTCTCACCATGACCATTGGTAATAAGTACTGGCGCATGTCGGGGTTTCTAATCCAATGCAAGGTCATACTGGTAACATGTCTACATGAAGTCCAGATACATCCCCTATGGCACCAACCAACTCGGTTCAGTATCCTTCGCAACCTAGGAATGAGAATCCTCACGGACTGGCTACCGCTATTGGACTCCACTCCTTAACCCTATGGTCATCCACATATTATTGGGGCAGATGCTCTCATGACTCCTCACGACACCCAATCAGTTCCTTGGACGTCCATGAGCCCAACCCTAACATATGCAACCCTACCATTTACATGACTAATAGTGGACCAACATCACATCACTGTCATCACGGGTCACTCGGTTTCAATCCCCCTACCGAAAGGGTAGTAGCATGTGGGGTACCTAGCCATGCAATTCTAGACTCTACCTAATAATGTCATCAAACAGTCATGACAGTGCTGGGGACATCACCAGGCATGTGTCCCATTCCACAACCTTCTGATATCCCAAGCTAAGATATCCCAAAAGAATACCTCTTCCATCAGAACCATATACTAACCATCATTAATACATAACATTCATAATCAACACAGTATATATGTAAACAAAACAAATAACAGTAATATAACAAGATTAATATATAAGACATGAATACAGCAGCATATATAAAGAAATACTAATTCTAATAGACACTTGACTAGCATGTTCAAGTCTATTCAAGAGATAGGATTGATTGTCCTTACCTGCATATAAGTGAACTGTCCATAAAAAGAGATCCATTAACTATTACAAGACTTTCTTTTCAAACAGAGTATACCTAAACACAGGGTTCCAATAATATATAAGTTAATTGATTCAAGGTGGATCAAAACCAAAAGTCAATTGGTCACTGTTTACCAACCGGTCACTCGGGCCGGTCGCTTAAGTTGAGCGACCGCCACTAGTGACCGCCCCAAAAACAGAGAGTTTCAATCCGAAACTCAGGCTTCTGATCACCCATTTTCAATCCGAATTTTGAGTGATCATGGCCTAAGTCTCAAATCTAATACTCCCAAAGCCAAAGGGTGAAGGAAATCCTAACAATTACCATCATTGGGTTACCTAGAACTCTCCCCTTGACTGGATTATCCTTTTCACAAAAGCAGGGTTTCATTTTTGGATAAATCACCTCAAGTAGATTGGAAAGAGAGTCACAATGATCAAAGAGGGTAACCACCATGATGAGGGGATGGGTTAACGCTAAAATAACAGACAAAGAGGATAAAGAATAAAGGGTGAATTCTTTACCTCACTTTAGAAAGCCAGAAAAAGGGAAGGATTGATCTCCATATCACTGCTAGCACTTCAGATCCACTTTCGAAACTTCCCCGTAGCCGTCTAACCTCCAAAATTAGCAACCACGAATAAAATATTCGTTACTTGGACGAGAGTTACCTTTTATAGAAGTCAGGGGGCAAAATAGGGCAAAAACTCCGAAAATAGACCAGGCGGTCGCTTTGTTTGATCGACCGCCACTAGCAACCGCCCCCATGTAATTTGCCATACAAGGGTGCTTTTGCTATGGGGTTGATATCCAAGTACAACCTAACCCTAAAGAAGAGATGGGGGAGATCTTACCTTCATTCCAAACATCTCCGAACAACACTTGTCTTCCAGAAAACCAACTACCAAGCAAGGTAGGCTCTTCAGACAAAGGATCCAGATCCATGGGTTCAGGGTATGGATCATGGACTTCTATCTGGACACTCCACAAAATTACCTGACTGGACCTTCGGGTTCTCGGACCTACAATACAGATCTCGGGTTAGAAATATGGGGGTTGTTACATAATGTCTCTAACAAAGTGATATCTCAACTGTATATGTTTGGTCTTCCCATGATACTTGGGGTCCTTGACATAGCTAAGAGCTGTCGTACTATCACAATAGACAAGGGTAGCCTCTTTGGATGTCATCACAATTCCAGTATGTCGAAGGAATCTCCTCAATCAAACAGCCTCTTGAACCGCAGCTGAGCATGCCACATACTCTACTTCCATGGTCGAGAGGGATATACAAGTCTGCTTCTTGCTACACCACTAAATGACCCCGCCATTCAGCAAGAAAGCATATCTAGAGGTTGATTTGCGCTCATCAATGTCTCCTACCCAGTTGACATCGCTATAGCCAACTAACCGCAAATCCGATCCTTGGTAACACATCATGTAGTTACTCGTTCCTCTAAGATATTCCAATATCCTCTTGACGGCTTCCCAGTGCTCTATGCCTGGGTTTGATTGGTATCAACTAACCAAACCCACTGCATAACAATCCGGCCTAGTACACATCATAGTGTACATTAGGCTAACCACTGCACTGGAATATGGAACTCTTTCCATCTTGGTTTTCTCCTCTGGAGTCTTAGGACCCATATCAAGGCTCAAATGCAAACCCTTCTCCACTGGAGTATCAATTGGTTTGCAGTTGTGCATCTGATATCTTGTCAAAACATTGTCAATATAGGTCTCCTGAGATAAATCCAGTAATCTCTTTTGCCTATTTCTAACAATCTTGACATCAAGCACATAGCTTGCATCACCCATGTCCTTCATATCAAATATAAAGGACAACCATTTCTTAATGGTTTTCAATAGCTCCTTGCTATTGCTAGCCATAAGTATGTCATCTACGTACAGTGTCAGAATGACATAATTACGATCAGATCTCTTGGTGTAAACACAGTGGTCTTCCTCAAGCATGGAAAAACCATTTTCCATCATAGTTTGGTGGAAGCGCACATTCCACTGTCTAGATGCTTGCTTTAAGCCATATATGGACTTCTTAAGCTTGCACACTTTGCGCTTAAGTCCATTAGCTTCAAAGCCTTGAGGTTGATCCATATAGATCTCTTCCTCAAGTTCTCCATTGAGAAAAGCATCTTTTACATCCATCTGATAAAGCTCCAAGTCCAACTAAGCAACAATGGCTAGTATGAGGAGGATTGAGGCAAACCTAACCACAGGGGAAAAAGTTTCCTCATAATCAATGCCCTCTCATTGGGTGTAGCCCTTAGCCACTAAACGAGCCTTGAATCTTTCAATAGATCCATCTACCTTTCTCTTGATCTTGAGAACCCACTTGTTCCCAATAGCCTTTCGGCCCGGCAGCAAGTCAACCAAGTCCCAGACATGATTAACTTTCATCGACTCCAACTCTTCTTCTATTGCTTTCAATCATTCCTTTGAGCTTGACCCCGCAAGAACTTCCTACACGCTCTTCGGTTCATGCTCATCGACTGAAGTCATCTCACAATCAATCTCTTCAGGAGTTACCATGTAGGCTTCATCCTCTATGTTGAAACGTCAACGAAAAACTTGCCCACGCCCACTACGGCGCAAGTGCATGTCAGATTGCTCACCCTCTGAGGTAGCTATCACATCTGCACTCCCACTCCCACTAGGATCTTCTGGATGAACCCCAGGTTCATTATCCAGAATCTGAATCCCTGGAGTGACAAGACCACTATCTTGTATTTCAAAGAATTCCGATGATTCTTTGTTAACTCCTGAAAAAGATGGAAAATCATTCTCCAAGAATGTTGCATCCCTATACTCAAGTTTCGTTCTCCTCTCAGTCTCATCTAGTCCAATGAAGACATGGCCCTTTAAGGGTTCAGAATATCTCACAAAGATACACTTTCTTCCTCTGGGTCCAAGCTCATATGGTGTGGAAGGAACTGATTTGGTTGGAACTCAGTTGAGGATATAGGCCACAGTCAGCAAAGCATCTCCCCAATAAGAGATGGGTAGATTTGCCTGTGCCATCATGGATCTCACCATGTCTAGCAAGGTTCTATTCCTCCTCTCAGCACCCCCATTTTGCTGTGAAGTCCCTGGAATAGTAAGTTGTCTAGATATCCCCTTTTCATCACACAACCCTTTGAACATATCGGAGAGATACTCCCTACCTCTATTCATTCTAAGAGTTTTAATCCTTTTATCTAACTGATTCTCAACTAAGCTCATGAATTTCTTAAAACATTCTAGAGCTTCTGACTTATGAGAAATTAGATAAATGTGACCATACCGTGTATAGTCATCTATGAATGTGATGAAATAAGCCTGTCCTTTTTTAGTATGCACATTCATGGGTCCACACACATCTGAATGGATAAGTTCTAAAGGAAGAGAGGCTCAAAGCCTTTTTAAATGGTTTTCTAGTTGCTTTTCCTGCTAGACATGACTCACAGGTTGGCAAATTAGATATTGAACCTTGGCCTAAGAGACCTTCTCTTGCCAACCTGTTCATTCTATCTAAGCCAATATGTCCTAGTCTAGCATGCCACAAATTAGAATCAATACACACAGTATTTTGGCAAACAAAAGCATTACTAGGATTAGATAAATTATCAATTGTATCCAATACAATAAAACCATTATGAAGAAAATCATAACCATAAATTGTATCACCTAGATACAAAACCAAAGAATTGTTTTCAAATACAACTCTAAAACCATGTCTCAAAAGATAAATAATAGAAACAAGATTCCGTCGAATGTCTGGAGCATACAGCACATCATGGAGTAACAGCATCTGGCCACCTTGCAAAACTAATCTGCATATGCCTATGCCATGAACCTCCACACTTGAACTGTTCCCCCATCGTTATTCTCCTGCTTCCTCTTGGAATACGACGGTATTCCACGAAGGTCGAGCGTTCCCTTGTTATGTGTTCTGTCGCACCTGAATAAACAATCCACAAAGGATTTAGTTCAGCAAGCATAGTAGAACTTGTTACATAACAAGATGAGGTATAACACACAGTACATACCTCCTGCTCAGTGCAATCACGAGCAAAATGACCAGGCTTTTGGCACTTGAAGCAAATCAAAGGTGATTTCTTCTTGCCAGCACTAGTCCCCCTTGAACACTTGGGGCCACTCTTGTTTTTGTTCCCACCCTGGTTACTTTGCTTGGACCGCTGAGGTTGAGCTTTCTCTCTTTTGCGCTTGAAGCTTGCACCCTTACTAGTGCTAGCTTCAGCAACAAGTACTTCAGTTTTGAGGGGCATCGGCCAACATCCGATCGTCCTCCAGCTCAAGGTGCTTGGCAGCTTGATCAAAAGATTTGACATCATCAGGATGAGTCAAGAAGATCTTCATATGCTTCCAAGTCTTTGGCAATGACCTGATGACTGCAAAGACTTGCTCCTCATCAGTCTTTTGGGGCCCACATGCGCTCAACTCACTAATCATGTTAGACATAATGGTTATATGCTGCCTCATGGTGTGACCCTGGTGCATTTTATAACCGTCAAAGGTGAGTCCGAAGCTAGCGGCCTCTTGTGGTGGAAGTCCCTCCATACTGGAACTCTACAGCCTCCCACAAAGATTTTGCAGTCCTATGCTTCTCAAACCGAAGCATCAGGTCATCTCTCACGGAGCTCAGGATTGTAATCCTAGCTACCCGGTCTTTCCTCTTCCAAGCATTATATAACTCAAGGTCCCTACGATGATGTGCAGTGGTACCTTCCTCAGGTGGGTTCATGGTCTTGTTTATGGTTTCCAGCATATCCTGCTCTTCCAGGAGATATTGCACCTTTTGGTGCCAGAGGTCATAGTTACTCTCATTCAGCTTATCTCCTTTAGTGAGGTCAACAACTATGCTCTTTGTAGCAGCCATTTATTCTAGAGACATTACATACAAAGATGAGTTCAACTATTCTAGCATAAAACACAACACAAGCAACAACAAATCACACTAGCATAGTCAACCTATGGGGTAAGCATTTAAACCAAAAGAGATGCTAACAAACATTCAATCAAATTCTCATGCAAACCCTCATAGACTTATACACTAGTTTCATTATGTGCAAGAAAAATGATTGATAGACCCATAATTAAAAACCGTTTTAATAAAATAAAACATGCAATCATGTTAATGCTATGAGGTGGTTCACACAGAACACTTCTACCTCATTAGCTCCCACTAGGCCCCATTAGGCCCTCAATGCCCAAACATCACATAGATTGTTGAGCCATTGATGTCCAGTAAATAGAAACACATTCAAAACTGGACAATCTCTCAAACGGATTCTAAGACGGATCGCCGTCTGACAATCCATCTGGCTTTCTATGACCAGACGGACGACCATCTCCTGGGTCATTGTGATTGTCAGGCCAATAGACGGACGACTGTCTGATCAGATGGTCGTCCATTTGGTCCATAGGGACCAAAAAAACCAATTTTTCTTGAAAGAATTTTTTTTCAAAAAACGGAAAAACATGTTTTTTTCTTTCAAAAATTTATCCGAAAACACATGAAAAAATCGAACAATAAATATTAAACGAAAATAATTATCATGTATTATCAATTCATGCAAAACTTCATTAGGAAAATTCACAAGGATCCTCCCACTCGGATCCGAACCAAAACATAAGGGTTTCTAAAAAACCCTATCAATTCTCCCATGGGTTTCATATTAAACCCTTGATTCTCCGTGGGTTTCCATAAACCCTTGGTCCTCCCATTAGATCTATACAATGAAAATAAACAATGGGGAGGAACAAAGAACCGTGGGAACCTTAGGCTCTAATGCCAATGTAGGTAATACTCCATTATATTTTCAATTCCATAATTGATAGGGGAAAGATCCATGGGTTTGCATAAACCCTTGATCCTCCCATTGGATCTATACAATGAAAATAAACAATGGGGAGGAACAAAGAACCGTGGGAACCTTAGGCTCTAATGCCAATGTAGGTAATACTCCATTATATTTTCAATTCCATAATTGATAGAGGAAAGATCCTTACCTGGGTTCACTTTCCCAAATATAAAGTATATGCAGCGGAAGTAAATCTGGATCCACATTCTCGTTCCACCACCAAAGCTCTACCGGGGTGATTCCACAATCACTAGGAAATGGAATAATTTCCACAACCCAAATGCCGTGAAATAATGGAATAAAGATCTAAAGCGAGGAAAGAAATAAACTCCAAGCCTACGATTCTAGGAGAGAGAGAGAGAGAGAGAGAGAGAGAGAGAGAGAGAGAGAGAGAGAGATGGAGATGCCTCTTTTCTGGAAAAAAAATCTCATATGAATGACTCACTTTGAAGTAATGCAGTGGTTACAAATATATAACATATATTTTGTAACCGCCCTAAAAGTGATTTTCCAGATTTGCCCTTGGGCATTTAATTTATTAATTATATTAATAAATTCCAACAGTTAGAAATCTTAATTTGTTTTTCTCTTCTTTTCTTTTCTTTTCTAACTACCAGATTTTTTTGAACTCTACACCTTCCACTTGATTGCTCAGCTTCAATCCACTGTTCTATATATGAGGGGAGTATTCCTAGATTCTCTTATTTCTATGACAATGGGGACATTGTTAAATTTATATGTGGGGTAGGGGATCATATTTATACTTTTTGTGGGTATAATTTTCTGGATTATTTTTTCAATGATGTTTCATTTTCTTTGAGTTCAATGGAATGCATGACCAATATTTACAAGTTGAATTCAATTTTGATGAATCATGATCAATTAAATTCTTTGAAATCACATGCTAATGAAAGATCGTTTTAATTTCTGATTTAGAGGAAAAGATGCTAAAGATTCATATACACAAACAATTTTTGTGAGATTTTGAGCATAAGAGTATATATCATTGGTTTTGCTATGATTTTCTTGGTTGTGTGATAATCTTTATGGTTGGATACTTCTAGAACTTGTTTAGTTTGCATGCTGAAACCACATAATTGGATTAAATGCATACAAATGACAAGGGCACCTAGGATTCACCGCTTTTTAGCTTTCTTTTGACAGTCTATCCTTGATTATTGCCTCTAGGAGCCCACTTTGAGCCTTGCCTTTTTCTTTTAATAATGCACCACCACATAAACCTCATTAACATTTTTTATTCTTTTCACTCTATTGAACCCAAATTGAAGGATGATTGAGTTACTGATATGAAATGTCAATTAATGGTGAGAAAGAAGGGCAAGTACTACCAAACTTGATGCACTTTCTAAATTGGAGAAGAGAAGAGCAAAGAGGAAGGGAAAAAGAGAAAAAGAAAAGAAAAAAAAGTTGCTTGGGAAATAATACATTGAGCTAAATACTTCATTTTTCAGTGCATACTGTTTTTCCTTTTTGCTTTATGGCTTCCACAAGTTTTTGAGAACCTAATAAAAATTTATTATGACATATTATTGTGATTCAACTCATTCCTTTGGTTTCATTTACCCAGTTTCCTTGTTTTTCATACCCTACCTAAAGCCTCATTACAACCTATTAAAGACCTTTGGATGTATGTGTTTGATTCAATACTTATTGGTGGAGTTGCAATTTCTTTGCAAGCATATCGTAAATTATCCTTCTGTGATTGATTTGAGTTTTGTTACCCTTGAACACTTGAGTGTATAGAGTGAATCCAAATGAGAGGGTATTGGATCTTGATGCATCTTGAATATAATGATTTATTGAAACTAGTCCATTCATGTGATTGATGAAGTTTAGTTGAAATTCAATCTATTTTTGAAATCATAGAGAGAATAATTTTTAAAATAATGCTTGAGGACAAGCAATGGTTTAAATATGGGGGAATTTGATAGGTCACTTAATTGAATTAATATTATATCCAATCCTTTGTATTTTAATGAGACTAATTGGTTGTTTTATTTGGATATGGACAAATTATAGCATTTGGATATTAAATCCATAAAAAGAATGGTTAAAACCATATGGCCACATTTTTAAATCAAATCAAAGAACCAACCCAAATTAAGATGGAGGATTTGATTATGTCCAAAGCTAGAGATTTGATTTTGTCCAAATCAAAAGGATTCTCGTGAAGTATCTTAATTCGAAGATTTCGTTCTCTCTTGCGATCGGACATTTAAGGAAGAAACTGAATTGGAAAGTGACTAAATTAGAAACCACTGCATTGGCAAGAAGGAGAATGGAAACAATCAAATGGGCAAGGAGAAATAAAGGAAACAACTGAATTGGGAAGAATTGCATTGCTAAAGCGAACAATGGAAATGACAAAATTGAAAAGGATGCAAAATTGGCAAGAATCCTCTATAAGAAGGAACGCATTTTCAGAGATTGAGGATCACAAGCTACAACAAGAGGAAGCCACAGTTCTGAGGAAGAACGGCACAATGTTTTCTTTCTTCATTTCATTATTCTTCTTCTTCTTTTTTGCTAAAAGGGTCATTTTATAAAGCGAAGAAGAAAGAGAAAAAAGAAAAATACAGCAATTAGAACCTTAAGAGGAACCAACCTCACTCACCCGCAACAACAGTTGCCCCCAATACATCTTTCCTCACTAGTTCCTACTCACATTTGATAACTATTAACCATTAGAATTGGGACTGACATCCACTTTTGGTTCAATGACACACAAAATGTCTGGTTGATGAGTCATTAACAAAAGTTTAAGAGCCCTCCTCCCAGACACATTACCAATGCCATCGCGAATATTCCAAAAGAAAAACTTCATAGTAACAGTTACATAGCAACACTGTCCTCTCCCAATGAGTGGCTCTTATTTACTGTAGATATTTTCTTTAAAGCTGCATCTACTTTCTTGAATTCCTTTTCCATAGAACCCTTTTTACTTGTTAACACTTTCCTCACTGCATGAGCCTTCTTAGGACGACCAGGCTTTCGGCGAGGAAAAACTACTTCCAATTGGAGCATTCCATCACTTTCCAGCCTGGTCGAACTCTGATGGGTCCCATTATATTCCAAATCATTCTCCCTAGTTCCCACATCAGCCCCATTGAGCTCCCTCTTAAACACTTTCCTTTATTGGCCGAATTTCTAATTACCTTCTCAGCTTTAGGGCCCACCAATGAACACCCCAAAGAAAGGTTTCCAATTTGATAAGAACTCTTACCTGCAGCAAGGACTTTTTGAAATTCAAATGAATTGGCAGAACCACAAACTTCATTCTTATCAAGTCCCTAGTGAATTCTCCAAAGGAAATTCATCAATTAATTTAGAAATCTTAGCCGCATCTATGGATTTTTGAAATTCAAAAATGTTGGCCGAACCACTAACCTAAAATTCATCTTCAGGGCCCACAAGAGAACTCCCCAAATGAAAGTTACCAATGTGATTAGAAATCTTACCCGCATCAAGGACTTTTTGAAATTCAAATGTATTTGCCGAACCACAAACTTCATTCTTATCTACGGGTCCCACGATTGAACACCCCAGAGGAAAGTTACCAATTGATTTAGAACTCTTAGCCGCATCTAAGAATATTTTAAATTCAAAATTGTTGGCCGAACCACTAACCCCCAATTCATCTTCGGGGCCCACTTGATAACTCCTCAAATTAGGGTTTCCAAGTAGTTTAGAACACTTTCCCGCATCTAGGATTTTTTGAATTTCAAAAGGGTCATTGTCATGGGTAGGGGACGAAGAAGACTGATTCAGAAAACAATCCTTACCCAAGAGATCTATTATTTGATGATTAATACAATACTTAGTCAATTAGAATAATTATTTATTATTCTCATATAAGTGACAAATAGCATCCTCGAATGGGTAATCAATGCCCTAGAGAGTCTGCTAGAGAATATATGTCCTAGTTTAAATAAACAAGGTTTTTCCGGGTTTATTGACTAGGGATTGAGTCTTTCATATTTGATGCAATTAATAGACATAACTCAAAGAACAGATCCGAAGGTTATGTTTATTAATTAGGGAATAACCCAAAGGAAGGATCCGAAGGTTATCGAGAAAGTAGGGAAAGATTCGTTGTTAGAAGACTGATCCTCAATGACCAAAACCAATCTACCCGAAATTAAAGTTTTTATTTATAAGTCAATGATCAATTGAGAGAATCAATACTGAAATTAAATCTTGATTGAAAGTTTTTATTATTCTGATTTTCTTGTTAACTACTGCATCCATTTATTAGTTTTATTCATTATTTAGTTTCTTGATTCAAAGCCCCCCCCCCCCCCCCCCAATTTTTATCAAGGAATAAATCTTCACCAATCTCTGCGGATTCGACCCTATTAACTGCTATTAAAAATTCAATTGAGAGAAGGATTATCTTTGGTGGATTCGACACCCATCATATCCCTTGTCCAAGAGCACCACAACAAAATGGTGTCACAGAACATAAAAATGGACATCTCATTTTTAGCATTGTTATTTCAAGTTGGTTTACCCCCTCCTACTGGTTTGTTGCAGTGCAATCTTCTATCTATGCTATGAATCATCTTCCTATTCCTTCTTTGTAAGGCGTCTCTCCTTTTGAAGCTTTACGCAAACTGTCTCCTGACCATAATTTTTTATGCCCCTTTGGATGCCTCTGTTATCCATGCCTTCGTGCTTAGGTATATTCCTTGTATTTTTATTAGTTATAACCAAAAAACAGTGCACTAAGATTCCTCCAGAGACATATTTGTACACCAAGAATAGAACCTCCTCTAGATCAATACAGAAGCCCACAAGCGGAACAACATTTTGATTATGAAGAGAACTAGCAATCATCAATTCCCTGCAGAAAGCCTTAGTTGACTCCTTATCTTCCCTGTCTAACCGTTTGATTGCAACTGAAGTTCTAATAAACCCAACTCTTCCTCTGAAAACACAGCTCAATGCTTCTCTCCCCAATACTCTACCTACCATTGGAAAATAAAAAATAGTTTCTATTATTCTTCCCTACCCAAGAACTGAAACAAGTTTTAATTGAGAACATAGGAGAAAGGTCTCTACGTTTTGAGAAATCCCGAGGGGCTGCCCATATTTTGCTGTAATTAAATCTCACTAGTGTATTGGCCAGAAGGTGGAGGTGAAGCGGATGAGCCCCCAGGGTTTGGAAATTGGGGAATCAAGCTGAGTAGACTCAGGGAGTTTACTTTGTAAATTGAACAAATTTTGAACCTATAAATGTAAAATTAAAATTTTGTATTTACATATATATCCCCTCAAGTTCTCCCACAACCGTCCGATTTAATTTTGCATATGTGGTGAAATCCTGACCGCCAGCTGCAACGCTGAAAATTAAAATCCTGAAATTTGGTTCAAGGTGCAAGTTTAATGAACCATTGGGTTCTCATATCATTCAGACATTTCATGTGACTTGGCTTTTATTAATAATGGGCTTGACACTTCTAGGCATAATGGTTATTTAAATATGATGGTTCTGATTTGCATAAGATGGTTCTCTTAATAAAGCTATTCATGGTTCTTTAGATGATACTTCAATACAAGTTTCTAATGGGCTGCATACTGCGCATCTAAATTCTGGGCCTTTTGTTGTTGACACTGTCTTCTGAGCCTGTGACCCAACGCATGGTTGCTAGGTCACAAACTGGGCAGCACTTAAATTCCTCATCAGCAACCCAAACCCTAGAAATCCCTCGCGAGTTCTTTCAATTGTTCTTGATTTTCGTGGGTTTTAGAAGAACGCTGGTGGAATCCTTTGAACTACAAAGAACTCCTTTCGCTGCCACTTGAATTTCGTTAATATTGTGGGAAATGAAGGACTCTTTCAATTTGTCAAAGGGATTCACAAACAAGACTATGATACATTTCAAGGAACACAATTACAAGTGCAACTGTCTAGAGTTTTTTTGCAAGGTACACCTAGCATCATTCTCACGACATGCTCCTGACATGCTGAACTATTATCTCTGTTTGCCAATGGTGGATTAGTAGAGCGGTTAAAAGTCCAACCTCCCACGGGGAGGTCTTGGGTTCGCACCCATCCGGAGGCACCTATATTAGTAATATTCCCTCCACCCTATTTATAAACTCTTATATTATCTCTGTTCGTCTCTGACATGTCATTATCAAATAAATGATCGGAAAAAATCAATGCACTATGATGAGTATGTGAATTTCTGGGTTGATAGACGGCTTGGCCTTTTTATATGGCAAAGAGCACTCAACTTGGAGGGAGGGGGGGGGGGTTCTAGAATTTTTCAAAAAAAGTGTCAAAATATATTCAAGATGGAACTTGGGTTTTTCAGCCTAGTTCGTCGCTTATAGAGGCTATTCAGATGATAGACCTGGGTGACTCCAACTTGCAGGACTGCTGCCATTGGATGTTTGACATAGATGGTAGGTTTTCCTTAAAATCATCTTGGAATTACTTGTGAATAAATTTTGCTAAGGTGTGTTGACATCGGGTAGTTTGGGGTAGGCATTTACAACCAAGACAGAGTACTTTTGGGTGGCATTTGATGCTAGGTAGGGTTCTGTCAGATAGTAATGTGCAGCAAGGTGGTTTCTCATTAGCTTCTAAATGTGATTTGTGCAATAGGGTAGTGGAAAGCTTTGACCACTTGTTTGTGCAGTGTGAGTTTGTTGGGAGAGCTATGGAGGCAATTATGTGCTCTTTTTGAAGTGAAATGGTCTTCCCAAATGACCGTAGCTGAGTTTTGGAATTGGTGTGTAGTAAGGGTCGTCTGACTGCCCTTGTGGATGTGTGGTTGAAGGGCTTTGTGCTCATTCCTTATTTAACATGGCAACAGTGCAATCAAAGAAGGTTTGAGAATAAGGAGTATGGGGTGAAGTGGGTTTTTCGTGCGATTCTATTGGAGCAGCATGAGGAGACCTATTCGTTGGATGGACAGTTGAGGAGGGTGGATCTCTTGGTGGTGTAGCGTGCTAACATCAAGTAAAAGTACAAGGTCAGTATAGAACCCAAAGACGTGATTTGGCGGAGGCCTACTCCTGGGTGGGCTAAATTAAATGTGGATGGGTCAACTCTTGGGTCCCCTTATAGGGCAGGAATTGGAGGTGTGATTAGAGACACAAGTGCTAGGATATCTCATCTTTTTGCTAGTTCTTCGGGGTGAAGACTAGTATAGAGGTTGGATTTATTAGACTCATGAAAGGCTTGGCAGCAGTCCATTCCTTGCAGGTGAGAAAACTATGGATTGAGATGGACCCAATGGCGGTGGTGATGGCCATAGAGTCCTCTTCTTTCCCTTGGTTTGTGTTACAACAGTGGTGGGGATTGAAGGGCTTTATGGATAGTATTGAATGGAGGATCTTGCACTATTACTATGAAGTGAATGTAGTGACAAACTTCTATTGCGAATTCTGTAGCAAGGAATCAGACTTCTGTCCCTTTAGGGGAGTGGCCAACACATAACCATCATGAGTTGCAATTGGATGCTTTAGAGCTCCCAAGGTTCAGGTTTTAGTGGCAATTTCTTTGCTTTGTCTTTGATATGGAAATTGGTGAAGTTGGGTGTAATGGGACAACTGTTGTTGCAGAGTTGAGTGTATGTTGGTTCCTTTGAGTGTGTACTTTCTTAATCATTTTAATAAAGTTTGATCATTTTAGTTAAAAAAGAAGAACCAATATTGTTTTCAACATCTAGCACCTATACCTTCAGCAAAAACTGCTATTGCTATGGGTCTTAATTTTGTTCAAGATGCAAGTTTAATGAATAGGTGGGTTCTCATACCATTAGATTGGACTTGATAAGTTTATTTTATGCATACTATTTTAAATAATTAATTGGATATATTTTCATGGGTTAGCACTCATTTTTGTATCATTTTACCATAATATCGCATGCAAATAAGCATTAGGTGCATTTTTCCCAAACTTAAAGTAATTTTGGTAATTCCCAGACTAAAGCAATTTTGGTGATTTACTTTTATACTAGTAAATACTTATTCAAATTTATCTATTTTTGTAGTGAATCATCTTAGTACTTAGACTCCTTCAACAACAAGGATTTGCTTTGAGCAATTAGTGGAGTTTGAAAGTTGACCAAAGAAGGGAAAAAGAGGGGGGTTCCTATTTAAAGAAGGAAAAATGAAGAATCCCATTTTTGAGTGTGCTCTATCCAATTTCAATGAAGTCCTTCATCAGATGGTCATCCGATGTCTGATCAAGCTGACCTTTGGATAGGAGCTTCACGACTTCTTGATCTTTAAATCCAATAGTGAGATTGTGCATTTGAGCTCTTAAAATCAATGTGATATGTATGCCACCTAGACAAATGATTTTCTTGGTTGAGTTAGATTAGGAACTCAAAGTTTGTTTCAAACTTTTTTTGGCTTTGAAGGACTGTAGAGGACAAATCTAGAGAGTTGGAGTGGCTTTGGGACGAATTTTGGAGTTGCTAGAAAGTCTCTTCTTCAACCTTAGAGTGATGTTTCCCTTAACTATTTCTTCTTCTTCTTCTTCTTCTATAATGTTCTAAGTTTCTTTTGCTAGGGTTAGACGGATATTTACATGAGATAAATATTTATTTTATTCCCCTTTCATATAATTCAATTCTCCTTCTTGTTTTCTTCAATTTTGTTCTTAATGTCTGAATGTTTGGTCAATATTCATGAATATTGTGATGTGTTTTCGATCATATAACAATGAGAAATGCATGCTAGACCTAGGATTGAAGAATAACAAATTACATCTAATACGTAATCGGTTAGGTGGTTTGTTTGACTTTCTTTGTGAGTTTCTTGCGTTTAATGCGATATATTAAATTGATCCTCTATGCATAACTGGTAGGGGGTTTAATATATTAGGGATCCTCATGTAGAATAAATGAGGTAATCTAACTTAGGGAATCTCGTCGACAAATGGAAGATTAAATTGATTACTGAGGAAAGGGCGGAATAAATCAATAATCTATATCATGTTTGGTGAAATCAAATCCTTAGTAATTTCATTCATTGAATTTGATTTGTGTTAGCAATTTGATTATTTCCTTTGTATTTTGTTAATTTTGTCATCGCTTAGTTAATCCTTGGTAATTAGTTTAGCTAGATAATTATAGGTGTTTTTGGAGTCAGTACGTGATTTTTACTCTTTTCAATCCTCCTGGGAGTGACATCCCTCTTATCTATATATTACTTGGGCGACCTAGTGCACTTGTGAGCACCAATGCATCAGGGCCCTGTATTGTTTCATGTTAATTGGCTTTTATTAATAATGGTCTTCACACTTCTAGGTCTAATAGTTCTTTAAATATGATGGTATTGATTTACATAAGATGGGTCTCTCAATAAAGCTATTCATGGTTCTGTAAATGATACTTTTGAACTAGTTTTTGATAGGCCACATACTGAACATCTACATACTAGCCCTTTAGTTATTGATAATGTTGGGCCTTTTGAGCTTGTGACTTAATGTATGGTTACTAGGTCACAAACTGAGCAGCACTCAAATTCCTCACAGCAATTGAAACCCCATAAATCCCTGGATTCACATCCTTTGTAATTCATTTTTTTTTATTTGTAACAAAGGCGCTTTATATATAGGGAAATTGGGGATGGGGATATTACATATGCTGCCCGGTAAGGATTTAACTCACAATCTCTCCACTGAGAGGTGAGGTTCTCAACCACTCCACTATCCTTCCATTGGCCTCTGTAATTCTTTTCCCTACAATTCCCTGTAATTCCCTCTTAAGATTGTGCCACGTGGCATCAGGTAATCCAACGGTCACCCAATTCTAAACCCACCCATATATTCCTCTCTCCTCTCTCTTCCCCAAATTCGGGAAAATCCTGAATTCCCTATGATTTTTTTGTCTCTCACTGTCTCTTCTGTGCGAAATTCTAAAAAAGCCCTCTCCTCCTATCGGCTGTCGCTCCGAACGACACTGCTCATGAAAAGAAACTAAAGGAGATTCGTTTTCGACTAGTTTTGCAACGCATGTAGTGGATGAGTATGGATGTAAGGGTGTATGAATCGACCTCTAACAAATGTAGTGGACCGCATTTATTATGATTGTTTCTTGTGAACCATTCTTCGTTAATCCCTATTGAGTTATGAACTTTACAGATTAATTCTTTTGACCCCGCACTCTGTTAATGGAAAGCCAAGTGTGTTTCATTCTTCTTCCTATTTGTTGGATTTAGGAGCTTTAGAAAGTTACAAATCGCATATGACAAATATGTTTCTTTTCCCTTTTTCTCTTCTACCATGCAAAGAAGGGATGTTTTGAGGGTTAGGTCTTCCAGGAGAAATAGAACACTGGAGGGTGTGATCTAGTTTCATCCCCGTGATCCCCATCCTCGATTCTTCTTTTAGGTTCTTGATTATATTGTTAGAGAAGGAAGGCAAAATAAGTTCTTTCACAAACTGCCCTTTGATCATACTTCATACTGAAGGAAAAACATCAAGATTCGTAACTAGAATAGTTTTTATTTCCTGCAATTCCTTCAATTTGGACAATAGAGAATTTGCTACTGAGTTTTTTGTTCAAGAAGATTGATTGACCAATGGGACCGCTGATTAAACCCCGATTCCCATTGGGAGAACTTCAACCTCTAGGCTTTTGTATCATCTCATTTCCGAATCAGGATGATTCTGGATAATTTTGTGAAGAGAGTGGAGAGAGCCGTGAGCCTTATAGAGGATAAGAAAATCGCTGCAATTTAGGGCTTTTCTAAATTTCGCGAAGAGGAGGAGAGAGCGACAGCCGATAGGAGGAGAGAGCTTTTTTCAGAATTTCGCACAGAAGAGACAGTGAGAAACAAAAAAATTGTAGAGGATTCAGGGTTCTTCTGAATTGGGGAAGAGAGAGGAGAGAGGAGTATATGGGTGGGTTTAGAATTGGGTGACTGTTGGATTACCTGATGCCACGTGGCACTATCTTAAGAGGGAATTAAAGGGAATTGTAGGGAAAGAAATTACAGAGGATATGAATCCGAAATCCCTTGCTAGTTCTTTCAATTTACCTTGATCTCCATGGATTTTGGGAGAACGTTGGTGGAATTATTTAGAGCTATAGAGATCTCCATTCGCTGCCCTTTTTGTTTCATTAATATTGTGGGAAAATAAAGAAGGATTCTTCCAACATCTCGAAGGGACTCATGAGTAGGATTATGATACATTTTGAACACAACTTCAAGTGCAACTGCCTGGAGTTCTTTGCGAGGTATCATTTTCACGACACGCTCCTCATATGCTGAACTATTATCTCATATGCTGAACTATTATCTTTGTCCACGTCCGACATTTTAGTATCAAACAAATGATTGAGAAGAAATCAATACGTGCATAAGAGGGATGCATCCAGATATGTTGAATGCCATGAAGAACCAGTACTGTGTTCAACATCTGACACCTCTACCTCTAGCTCTAGGTCAGCTACTCTAGTATTATTCTAGTTTTTTTTTTTGTTTTTTTTTTTTTTTTTTTTTTTTTATTTTTTTTTTTTTTTTTTTATTATCATCAAAGAAAACAAATCTATCATTACTGATTAGTTCAAAGTACATAGTTCCTCAATCCGGTTGAGGTAGGTTCCAAAATATTACTACTAATTGTTCTTGTAGCCAGGGTATTAAAGAGGTTAAGGAGTTCTGGGGATTTATAGTTACAAAAGATTGCATTGCCTAATCTTGACTTGATGTCCACCATATCAGAAATCAGATGGAGAGGCCAGTGGCCTTTGGGAGGGTTATAAAAGAGAGGAGTTGGTGCCCCTTCGTTGATCCATACTTCATGGATTTGATTGGAATATGTCAAGCCTTCTTTTATCGCCTTCACAATTGCTTCAAGCGTGATGCTTTTTCGTAAGTGCAGTCTTTGTCCATGTGATTCTCCCTTGCTCCATCATCCCCGCGCTCCAGCCACCGTGTCTAGTGGTTTGTTATGAACCCCTGCACAAAGTAAAATAGTGTCATTAGTGTTTGTATAATCTTTTGGGTAATTCTAGGTTCTGCTATCTGTTCCTTCCTCTTTAACAGGCAAACACTTCATTTCTAAGAGCCATCTGTTAATATTCTGCAGAATTTTGTAAGGGTTGGGTTTGATTTTCCCGAAAATGGCATTGTTTCTTTCTTCCCAGATGAAGTAACAAGTGGTCACAAAAACTGAGAAAAACCAATGTGTTTTTTGTATGTCTAGTTGGAAATCAACTAGTAGTTGTTTCCACAGATGTAGGATTGATCGTTGCGCTAACTGTTCTATTCGTAAACCGAGAGGTCCTACTGCCTAGATACTCTTCGTCCATTCACGCCGTGCCGTGGCGGATACACAATTCACATCTATCGTCCAACGCCTCCATTGTCGGTAATCCTCATTCAAGCGCCAAAAGAAAGTTTTGAGTTTAGGATGTAGTCGCATCTTCCAGAACATTTTCCACCAGTTGGTGAACTCATTGGGCATTGTTCCATATTTCTGTTTTGTCAATGCCTTTCCAGCCAGTTTGGTAGAGAAAACGCCGTTGGTAGAGACACGGGGTAACCAGGAGTCATGTGACAGATTGAAATTGAAGAGTGAGAGTGGAAAAGAAGGGATATTAAAGTTAAGAAGATACTCCCTATTTGTTGAGATGTATTGTGACATTTGGGCAACTGTTGTGTCATGCGACCAGATGTTGGAAAGTGGGTACCTATCATGTACACTTTTTGCTCCTGGTAGCCACGGGTCGTACCAGAATGATGTGTTAGAGCCATCCCCCACTTTTCTGGTCAACATTTCCTTGAGATCAGGAGTGATACTATGTATACTCTGCCATGGCCACGATCCATTTCTAGATTTCACTTTTGGGTTGAACAAGCTTGATTTTGGGAAGTATTTGGCTTTCAGTGTGAAACCCGACCCTAACCTCAACCCGGATACTCTTTGATTGTAGGTCCGAAGACCCGAGGTAGAAGTGAAAGTCAACTATGGGCCATATTGGTAGAAGATATAGTGTTCGACTCCGAACCTATGGAGATTGAAGATGATGCCCCATACTTGAAGACAGTGTTGGATATAGAGAAGAGATTGCACCTTGATGAAGAGAAGATTAGTTGATGACCTTAGAGCTTGGTGGGATATGATTTAAAGCCATTTTTCCATGCTAGGTATGTTATAGAATATATGTTTAAAGTTTCGTTTGATTCCGAGTAGTGGAAGACCCTCAAATCCCTATCTTTGGCTTTGCTGACAGCCTAGGTCGAGTGCTTGGGTCGACTGGGCCATGCTACCCAGCCAATCGACCCAGAGATGCTGAACTCGAACAGAATCTTCTGTTTGAGTATCTTACTATGTATACCCCATGACTTCGTGATTTTAGTATCCCTAGCCTCCATAACACTTAGAAAACAAAAGGAAACCATCTCCAAGCCTCCAAGAGTGAAGAAGAAGACCTAATCTTGCAATCTTGCAAATTCTCTCTCTTGTTCTTCAATTAAAGGTTAGTATTCTATCTTTTGTGTTATTGATTTATTCTTTCTATGATCACTCTCATCTTTGAACTGAGATTATGATGAAGATGCTGCAACCTTGTAGTCTTATCTTTACAATCTCTTTTCATTCTCTTGTGCTATGATCATCTCATTCATTCTTGACATGATTCTTATGATTTCTTCTTAAACTATGATAATATTCCTATTTTGATTCATTCTAGCATTATAGATGCTTCTCCATGATTATTCATACCTCTGATCTACTGTGTTCTTGTACTAGAATGAAATCTAATCATCTCTAGTTCATCTCTTTCATTCATAGCATGTTTCCAATGAAAACTATGATTTTTACCAAAATAGAAACTATGATTCTAAATTAGTAAGTAATGGTTTTAATGGTGGTTTGATGTCTAAATTATGCTTTTTAGTCTTAGACTATTGTGTTAGACAATCTCTCCAAGTTTCGTCGCATTCTGATTTGTGTAGCATAGGTTTTGGATCAAGATTCTCTTTTCATTTTTGGATTTGCTCTTGGGCAGATTGCCTGGGTCGACTGGAGCACTCAACCCAGCCAATCAACCCGCAAGAACAGAATCTGTTTTCTTCGTCCAATTCGATTCGATTCATGCTTAATCTTTTAGGACTACTTCCTAATGATTGTGTGATGCTATTATAGGGTTTATTTGCTAACTTTGGATTCATCCTCTTGTCCGTCCGGAATACATTCGAATCTATTTAAGGTAAGGAAAGTTGTTACCATATTAACATAGATTGCATAGATTTAGTTTCTAATTTGGGAACTACTTAGATTTGCTACTGTTATGTTAGTTTCTATTATGATATGAATGCTACAAGTACATTAGGATCTTATTTCCTTATTTACCTTATGTACTTGATTATGTATGAATACTTACTCATGTATGTTTTCTTATCATTTGATCTTGTCTTATTAAACTCTTTCATATGATGAGATATCTGTCATGGATGATATGACTGAATTATGATTGTGATTGTTTAGGTATGATTTGGGATTGGGGAATGTCCTTTTGACATTTCTGTCCTTGGACCTCATTGGGAGTAGTATGGGGTATTTCCAATGCTGCCCTTTGACACTTTCCCGGATTATTGGTTTTCATGCCTAGGACTTGTCTAGCAGTGTTTGGCTAGGTTATAACCCTGTTATATCAGACTCGATTCGGAAGGCTATTGAGACCGAACGACCCGTGGTAGCAATGGGGATTCATGGGTGCTCAAGACCAGTGAGTTATATTCGTGAGGGGATATGAATCACATTGTGGGGGTCATTTATGGGTAGAGTTGCATATGGATAGACTTGGGCTCATGGGCGTTCAAGACCGATAACCAACCCGTGAGAAGACATGAGAGCTTCCTGTTTACTATATGTGGATGACCTATAGGATTGATGAGTCCGTATTTGAGAGAGTCGGATACGCTGACTCTAGTGTGACGGATACTAGAAAGGATCCCGAGAGGGGAGGAATGGACGTATCTAGATCTGAGTTGATGAAACTAAGTAGAAGACTTGCATTGGGCTAGGCTTTACCTTGACATGCGCCAATACTTAGACCAAACGGTGATGTGAGAGAGAGGTGACTTAACCCCTAGCCATGGATTGTCCGAGATGGATGAAGGACCCTTTGCCAACCAATAATGTGTGATTGAGACCTACCCAAGAAGTATGGTGCTATGACTTAAAGCATGTCTACCTATAGAAACCAACATATATAGAGTTAGATTCATACATGCATTGTCTGTCTCATATCATATCACTTTATGCTTTGTTCATGTTACTATGTTATTTATGCTATTATGGAATAACTTGCCTTGCTGAGTTTCTTTTGAAACTCACTCCTTTTTGTACAATATCTTTTGTTAGATTGTTCTACAGGTTTTTATGGCTATGAAGCGCAATATGAGGAAGCGCAAGATGAAGAAGCGTACCATACGCAAAGTGTTGGTGATTACGAAGATTACTGTGAGGATCCCTCTAGTGGTCTTCTCTTGTTACCAGGCTTAGCCCTACTGTGGAGTGGGAGCGTCTGAGTGTAATCAATGAAGTCTATGTTTATGAGGACATCCTTTATAAAGTAGAAAAGACTCTAGTTTAGTTAGATTATATCTTTCTTTCTTGTCTTTAGAATCGGTTGTGATCCCATTTGATTTTCGAACTACATTCCGCTGTACTCGTGGAGTGAGATTCCGCCTCACTCTACTTTTGATTTATATATCTATTGGTATCTTTTCCGCACTCTGATGATTATCTCTTTACTTAACTATGATTCATTTGAATAATATTGTTAACATTGATTTAGTCTTGTTCTTGATTATATTGTTGTGAATGTGGGAGGTTGATTTTACTAACTACTGGATCTTGTGGACTTTGGATCACACATTCGGGTATGCCAAATAGGGTACCAGCTGGGTGGATGTGACATTCAAGGTGGAGGCCCAAAGAGATGTGGGTTCATTGAGGAGTTTCCATCCTTGCTTTAGAAGCAAGGCTTTGTTTATGTCCTCCACTTTTTTTTGAATTCCAGCCCTCCCAGATGTTTTGGTTTGCAGCAATTATCCCAAGAGATTTGGGTCAGGTTCTTGGTTTTTGTTGGGTTTCCTAACCATAATCTTTGGCAAAGGGAATCAATTTGTTTGCATATGGCTTTAGGGAATCTGAAGCATTGCATGTGAAAAAGGATAATGGTTGAAGGACAGACTTTATAAGTACTTCCCTTCCAGCAAAAGACAAGTTAGATGCTTTCCAAGTTGCGAAGCGGTTGCGTATCTTGGTCAGGATGAAGTTGAGATTTTTTTTATTTTGATCTTCCTGGGAGTAAGTTGGTGCCAAGGTAGAGTGTGTCCTTTCTCATTTCTGAGATTCCCAAAATCGACAAGATTTGGGCTTTTTGGTTGTTACAAACATTTCTACTGAAGAAAGCACCACTTTTTTCAAAATTGATCTATTGTCCGGTGATGTTTGTGAAAAGCTCCAATGCTGTCTTAATTGTGAGCATGTCCTCTTTTTCCGCCCTGCAGAATAGAAATGTATCATCCGCAAAACAACAGGTGAGATACTTCTGGGGCGCCCTTTGCGATTTTGATTCCTTTGAACATGTTGAGGCTCCTGTATTCATTTAGGATCCTAGCTAAAACTTCCATAATGAGCAGAAAAAGGTAGGGCTTAGGGGGCATCCTTGACGGATTCCCCTAGATCCCGTAAACCATTGAAATGGGCAGCCATTAATCTTGACAGAGTAGGTAGTCGAGCTGATGAGCGAGGAGACTAGATTGCACCAAGTTTGACCAAATCCAAGAAAGTAGAACAGATCAGTGATTGCCTTCCACTCAACCCGGTCATAGGCTTTAGACATGTCGAGTTTGAGGGCATCCATTTGTTGCACATATATGTCCACCTACTCCAAAGGAAGGTTGCTAGAAGATACACCATAATACTTTTTAGCAATAGTGATATGGAATGGATAGCTAAAAAACATCACAAGGTGTGCACTAGAGTTTTGAGTATAAATGGGCAGAATTAATCACTAGGGTTTATCAGTTAAAATTGTTTGTCTCATAATTCTTATGGAACCATTCTTTCTGTCATAATAGAATTTTTGTTTGAAAGAGAATTTTTCCATACTCAGATTAGTGAGTGGGAGATGTATATTAATATTACAGGAATTACAATTCAAATATTTGAATTTGAACTACAACTTGTTGATACTTTAACTATAACTCAAACTCTTCTTGATCAGTTGGAAATAAGATCAATCGAGGATAGAGCTAGTTACAGTGGATTTGAATTTGAATTTGAAGTCAGAGACTTATCCTTTACAGTCATTATCTTTTACTCAAGTTTTTTGGATGAATAGGTTGGTAAAGAGATCTAGCTTTGAACAGTAGTAATTATGGATAACAGTAAAGTTGTTTTTCTTTTGTTAGTTTGTTGATCAACCCAATTGCAGATAGCAGTAAAGCTTCCTGTTGAATTAAAAAAATTGAAAAAAGTCACTAACTGGCTCTCTAAAACCAATTCAGCAGCTCAATCTAGTTACTTAGGCTGATTCTAATGTTAGTTTGTTCTCACCACTCATGCTCAGGCTGTTAAACATACCCAGTGGCATTAGGATATGGAAGAAGAGCTTAATTCTCTAGCCCAAAATTGGACTTGGACCTAGTTCGAATCAAAATATAGTGGGCTACAAATGGGTGTTTCGAACTAAACATAATCCAGATGGCTCTATCTCTAGGTATAAGGCCTATCTTGTAAGCAAAGGTACCACAAATGCCTTGAATATGACTTTGGGGAGACCTTCAACCCTATGATAATTCTATAATTGTACGACTTATATTATATTTTGATGTTACCAAGGCATGGCTCAAATGTTAGTGTGAGTTCCTTAACAGTGACTTGGTTGAATCTGTTTACATGTCATAACCATGTTTGTTGAAGAAGTCTCTTTATCAGCTTTGTTAAGCCCAATGGGCCTAGTACAGAAAACTAAGCTCCTTCATCATTTCTCTTGTATCTATTGCTTCTAAAACCAACACTTCATTGTTTTATCTTTTGGCAACGCTTGGTTTTAGTCTACTTTCTTATTTGTGTCAATGATATCTTAATCAAGGGCGATGGGATCGGGATCATCTCCCCGACGGCTTCCCAACCACAAAAACACAATGGGGCCCACGGGCGAAAAAATAATTTTTTTTTTTCCAAAAAGTGTTTTTCACCATGAGCCCCACTGTTTTTGTGGTCGGGAAGCCGTCGGGGAGCTGATCCGGACTCAGGGCAATGATACTTCAGCTATTGCTTCTTTGATTTGGGCCTTATCTTGTGCACTTGTTATCAAGTTGCTAGGGATTTGAAGTATTTTCTGGATATTGAAGCCCACAGAACCTTTTTAATGGGCTTTTCTTGTTGTAACAAAAATGTATTCTTGATCTCTTATCCCATCGTAACATGAGTGGTGCAAAGCCCACTGCTACTCCTTTAGCTACCATATCCTTATCTATGACTACTGGGACAAAGTTGTCTGATGAGTCCTTTTTCATGGAATAATGGGAACCCTTCACAAGGCCTGACATTGCCTTTATTGTGGCCCGTGTTGCCCAATTCATGTATGCCTCAACCAATATCCATTGGGCCGCAATTAAAAGGATTCTAAGATATCTCATGGGCACCAATTCTTATAGGCTTTATTTTGGGCCACAAACTTGTATTTCTTTAATTGCTTATGTTGATTCTGATTGGGCTAGGGACCTTGATACGAGATGCTCCACTAGTGGCATGTGTGTCTTTCTTGGAAAGCACTTTGATAACTTGGAGCTCTTGAAAGTAGCATACCATTTCTAGGTCCTCTAGGGAAGTGGAATATTGTGTTGTGCCTTCAACCACAACTGAAATTGTGTGGATTTACTCACTTCTTCCTTGAAGTATTTCCTCCTACTACTCCTACCATTCTATGTTATAACCTTAGTGCCATTGTTCTTGCGGTTAATCCTATATTTTGATCTCCTACCAAGCATTTGGAAATTGATTTCAATTATGAGTTTTTATATTTTTTATATTTTTTGTTATTTATTTTGCATACTTAAGTTGAGCCTAAACTCTAGCTTGCCCACTTAAGTGGTTAATATTACATGTTACCAAATTTGGTGAGCTTGGAATAGTACAAAAAGTCCAATGTTAGTTTATAACGCTTTGATTGTTAAGTTTTCAAAATTTGAAATGTGTAAAGACCCAAATGACCTTATGCTATTCAAATTACACTATGAAGAAGAATCTGTTAAAATTTTGGACCGAAAAGACAAGCTTTTTCAACAAAGTGATTCCTCCATCTAATTTTCACCAAAGGTATGGTCCGATTCCTTAGTCATTGGTAAAATATTAAACTATATAAGGAAATTCATATCCAACATATATTCTCAATTTTCTTTGGGGACTTATTTTTATGCGTTGTGGTCGAGCATGGTGTCGATTCCGTATCGGTAATTCATCGGTCGGTTTTGAGTTTGAAAACCTCATACCGTTTCACCACATTATCGGTCGGTATACTATTTTAAAAACGGTCGGTAACTGATTCGGTTAACGGCATTTCTATCGGTTCTTTTTTACGGTATAATCGGTTGGGTTTGCATAAATCATCTATGCTATTCTTATGATTAACTTCAATATTTTGTTTGATTTTCTGTGTGTTTTGATTAGCCAATCAGTTTTCTTATTCTAATTTTCCTGTTGTCCGGCAAAGCTTATGATATCTCTCCGTTCTCTTCTCCTCTCTCTCATCTCCTCTTTTCTTCGCTTTGTTCGGTTTTTGCTTTGGTTTTCCCTTCTTGTTCTTCTTTGTGTCTTCCTTTCTTGTTTCTTATACTTGCCTTCTTTGTGCGCCGTTGAGCTCGGGTCCTTCGTTTTCACTTGTGCCGTGCTTCTTTTGTGCTCTTCAAACTTCTCATTCAGCTTTTCCTTCTTTTGGTCCGCATTTGGCAACCCTCGGGCGTAACCCTAATCATCCCTTCGATCCATCATGTTGTCTATATCCCGACATTTGCTTATCCTATATTCCCTGTCCGTCTCCATATCTTTCACCTTTGCATCGTTTCATCCCTCTTCTGTTTCAATGTGGGGATCCAGTCTCCTATACTTTCTCGGTATCAAGAATATACATGGGTTTGTAGCTACTTCCAGAACACCAAATTCACATTACGGCCTCATTTGACGAATGGGCAACCTTGATTACTCACGTTCGTACCATTCTTCATGTGCTTTCTATAGGTGCATGCTCGCTCCGATATGGCATGAGAGACACTTGCTTTGAGGACCTGACCCGGGCTTTATATTTATATGATCAAGTATAGACATTGTACCCCATTTGTGGGGTTACCTGTCTCGGGGTTGAGGTCTCCCCCTCGCTTGCTTCGGCCTGGAATTTGGCAATCGGTTCACGAGACTATCCTATTTAGGAGGGGGCTTTACAAATCTTCCCGTTCTGTTGTGTCCTTCCCGCGGACGGTAAGAAGGAAGGAAGAACGAGATTTGTAGAAAAATAAAAAGAAAATAGAATAGAAGAAGAAACTAAACGAAGGAAGGAAGAGCGAGAGGAAGGAAGAATGAGAGGCATCACTGGGATTCAGGCTAGACTCTCGCCTCTCGGCCCTCTCTGCTCTCTTCGAATGTGACGAACAAAGCAAAAGCCGTTTTAGGGTTTAAATCTATTATCGGTATGCGGTATAAAATGCGGTTTTTACTATGGTATACGGTATTCGGTAAAACGGTACGGTATACGGTACATACCAACGGTATGGTCCGTATACCGAAACCGTACCGTACTGAATTTCCAAATTCGGTTTCGGTACAAACCGTACCGAATTTGGAACGGTCGGTGTGGTTTCGGTTCGGTCGGTGCGGTTCGGTTTCGGTACCGAATTGACACCCTTAGTTGGAACATAAACCACACATCCAAAAATTCTAAGATGAGAAATATTTGACTTTTGACTATAAGTCAATTGTAATATGAAAATTTTATTATAGATTATTGGTTTGATGTATATAAATGAAATTGTATATAAGATAGCATATCATGTCTCCATGCCAATACAAGGGATTTTGTTCTCTTAAGTCAATAGGACGAGTTTCATGATTTTTCATTAATAATTCATTATTTTTCTCAACCACAATGACAAATGAGATTAATTCAGAGTATCTTTTAAAATGTTTTTCATGACATTGTTATTGTATTAAATATTAATACATTTGGAGCTTGAAAAGTTGAAATGATTTTATTTCTAGTAAGTTTTCATCAATAATATTTTCTCCACATACTTTCAATTAAAAACTAATTTAGAAAAAAAGTTGTAGAACTGTACTCATTTATAGTTTTAAAATCTTATAATTTTATATGCATTCAGTGGTACAAAATTAGCAACCATTGTATTTAATAAATAAAACCATCATGTTGAGGTTGATTATGAAAAACTACAACTGTCAAGGCAACCCAATGTGTTACACGACTGTATAGATTATTATAAGTAATACAATATTATAATTTTATATGATGTGTTTATAAACAATATAGATTTTATTTAATAAAATACTATATATTATGCCAGTATAGACTTAATATGATGGAATCAACACATAATAAAATAAAGCATGAAATATAATGCTAAAATACATACATACACAATTAATAAATATCATAATACTTAAGGTAATTACTAAAACAAATGTCTGAAAACATAAAAGAAAATGTAAGAATGGATAATAACAAACTATTACTTGCGATAGAAAATTTTAAGAATTGAAACATTTGATCATAGGTCTTATTATGACACTTGCATGATATATATATATATATATTTATTTATTTATTTATATATTGATAACACTTTCAACAAAAAATCTTATTGTACCAATAACAGTTAATGATCTAATATCTATCATTTGCCTTAATTTTAAGATTCAATAAATCACATATTTAATCACAGTGCATTTATATTAAAAGATAGACAAGACAAACTCTATTGTTTATAGAAAGCAAGCGTTGGGTGGTCGATCATCTTTTTCACCTTAGAATAAAAAGCATAATGGTATACAATCTATCGTAATATTTTTTGCAAAACACAATTATTTTGAGTGAATTCATGCTGGTAACGTGTTATAAAATAGATAAATTATATGAGAGACAATAAAGAAAATTAGGAAAAGATGAATCAAACTATCTTATTGAGTTGTGTGCATTACTTATTTATAGTAAAAATAACATCTTATGTAGAAATATCAGAATATATAAGAAAATACAATATATGATTCTTGCACATAATAAAATGATCTTGATATTAAATGATAAACTGTTGCGATCTTCAGTTAATATGGGAATGCAAATCACCTAGGTTACATGCTGAGATGGCTGAAATCTTCATTTGGAAGTTATATATATTTGTATAATCTCTTTGGAGGTGATGCACATCCATAATCAATACTATTTATAACATTATCTATATTTTAATCTTCTTATTAATTTACCTATATTTTTATTGTGGGTTCCACGTCTAAATATGATGAAATAATTCAGCAGTTGGATCCCATTTGGACCTATGCAATATGTGTGGTAAAAATGTGTTAGTGCTCGCCTGACGGAGAGGTGATTTGGACTTATTATTTAGCCCCCTTCCCCCCCCCCCCCCCCCAATTTTTAATCTTGACTCCGCCTTTGATTTGAAAAGAAAACCATCATAACCAACACCTATTAACTCCTATAACTTCTATAACTACTACAACTTTTACAACTTCCCTCTTAACTTCCTACAACTAACTTCAGAATCTCCCAAAAGCTTGGAGAAACAGATATTTGAATTCAAACAAGCAGCTACTAACAAGGTGTTGTTACTGTTTCATCTTTCCTAAGTTTTGGCTTGCCTAGACAAAAATTGGTTTCATCTTGAGCTAGCACTGACGTAATGCTGATTTATTTATACTTATCTTTTCAACCTCATCAAATATATTACACCAAATTCATTTTTAGCCCAACCAATATTAGTAATTTTGTGAGAACCAACAGATACGTAGATATGATCAAGGACCCAAACAAAAGTTAAAAAGCAATACAAAAGAACAACTTGAACAATCGGCTTGAAATATCGCCTCCAGCTTTGGAGGTGAAGGAATTATATGTTCTATTGGAATATGCTCTTCGAACATGAGTGAATGTGAATAAAAAAATCATTCATTATAAAAAATTTGTAGAAATAAGTGCATGAAATACCTATGGATTAAATAGTGATTCATTGCACAAGGAGAGGTCATGAATGAAGGGTTATGGGAATACATATGGATTATTTGATGGATCAATTTTGAAGGAGAGATAATGAATGGAGGGTTATGAGACATTTTCATTTCTCAAGGGTCATCTCATTTCCGTAACATTGATCATAAATGGAGTCATTATGGGACTTTTTATTTTCCAAAGAAATTATTTATTTCCCAAGAAACTTAATTCTATTGTAGTAAATGACGATGACTCTTCATTTTTGTCAACAAACAAAGGTTTCCATTATAAATGGGATTCCCCCTTGATGTTGACAAGTTTTGTTGTTTCGGGATTTTTCTTTCTTATGTTTTAAAATTTTTGCTAAAGAGCTTTGAAAGTCTTCATAGTATTTTGTAGTTCTTATTAATGGTTGATTGAAGCTCTTCCTTTGACAAAAAGAAAGTTTTGAGTTTATTCATTCTTTTTGTTTTAAAGTTTTGCTAAAGTTCTTTGAGAGTCTTGTTATTTTGTGGTATTCTGGTAATAGAAAGAAGACACATAACAAGTTCATCGTAGCAGTCTACTTTGTGTTAAGTATTCCGTTGTTCGTCGTTGTATCCTGTGAGACAAATGTTCGTTGAATCCTCAAGCACACTATGGAAGGGACGAATCTGTTTTAAAGAAAACGTTTGACACGCCTCGATGGTTTTCCTTTATTTCTTTCTTTATCGTTTCAGGTTCTGTTTACATGTCTTTCTAATTCTTCTCACAATTCTTTATTCCCCTAGTTATATTTGTGTAAAGTCCTCCTCATTAATGGAGGGCTCACAAAGTTTGACAAACACATTTGTAGAGAGAAGTTTTCTTCTCTCCACCCACTATGTTGACTTTGAAGAAAGCTTCCCTCTATCTCCACCGAATTCACCTATTTATGACAAAGGAGACACCTTATATGGCGGTAAGTCCTTTGACAAATTGTCAGGGAGATAGGCCGTTCTCCTTTCTCCTCCTCTCCGCTATAAATAGGGGTGTGGGGTTTGCTGGGCGGGTGTGAGGAGCAGAGGTGAAGCCAGTGGAGAGGCTAGCCAGTGAGAGGCAAGTCGTGTGGGAACACTCCTCTGGTTGAGGTGTGGTTGAGGGGGTGTCGGGGGTATCCGATTTTGGCGGGGTGGGTTGGGTTGTAATCCAAGCCGTGGGTTGTATTTCAACTTTCTCATGTGAAGGTCTCATTCGCCCGTGGATGTAGGCGCCGCCCGTATTTGTTGTGTTGTGCTTCCTTTGTGATTATTTCCTTCGTTATATTTCCGTGGGTCCCATCAGTACTATTCCGTGGGCCCCACCCGCACTATTCACACACTATTCACCGGGCACTATTCCGTCTTTTTGTATTGTTTTTCTCTGTCGATCTTTTACCGGAGGGATGTGACCGTCTATCGGTCTTTTTCCCAACAATTTGGCCAAAACGATCATCTATGTGAAGCAGTAAATCCCAATGGTTTTTACCAAGAAACCTACACAGCCATAGATAGAAAAATATTTTAGATGTGAATGGAAAGGTTGATTCCTCGTTTTTAGCGCCTATTTTTATTTCGAAATCACATTATATAAAGAAGAAAAAAAAAATGGACGAACAAACTCCGACAATTGAAAATTTGACTTAGGGAACGGCCTCAAAAGCTACCATGCAAGCTGGAAAGTTCATCCCTCTTTTCTCACCGTACAAACATGGAAAGTAAACCATGCAACCTAGCCAGGTAGCCATGAGCGTGACATTAAAAGTTCATTCAACTTTTTCCCACTCCACAAACATGGAAAGATACCATGCAACCTAACTAGATAGCCATAAGCGTGACATTTAAAAGTTTCGTAGAGGAATTAAAATAAGTTCAATCATGGATATAGAAGGGATCAATTAGATTTAGGTACCAAGATTTGTCTGTTGTCTTACCTTAATTGTCATGTCCTTGACCGTGTTAGTGGCATAAGGTTTTCAAAATATTAAAGTCTTAATTTCTACCATTATTACCATTATAGTGGGCAACTAAAAACAGTCAAGACAGCCCATGTTGAATGATTCGAGCTTCATTGCTAACCAAAGTTAGATTTAATGTCTTATAAAATTTAATACAAGCATAATTGGTTTAAGGCAATAAAATATTTAATAGTTCTTATATGTAATTAATCAGAAGACGTTCTTCACAGAAGCATGCCTCAACAAGGAACATGAAACCCAAATCGGGTTTGGGTTCTAATCAGGCTTTCTAGCTTTCACATATTGAGGTAAAAATTAGAATTTAATCATAGTCCTTAGATGGTGTTAAAAGGCATGAGTTAGAGTTAGAGAAACATGTTTTTGGGTGATGGAGAGAGCGAGAAAGACTCAGTTTTACGTGGTTCAGTTGATCACTGCAACTTACGTCCACGAGAATGTAATTTGCTTCCGTGAGATTGACTGTAGTACAGATTACATATTTATAGTTACAAGAATCATACTTAACATTAATCTTAGACACTAACTTTAGAGTTTGAAGTACTCAACTTATCTATTTGTGTTTAGTATGAACTGTCTTTTGTGTATTTGAGTGCAACTCTGAGTCTGATCCACTTGTAGATAAGATGTAATCTGTCAGAGTTTCTTGAATACTTGAGTTTAAGTCTGGTTCTTGAAGTCTTGCACGTATCGAGGTAGTTGAGTTTGAGTGGAGTTTTTGAAGCCTTGCACGCATGGAATAATGGTGGCTAGGGCAACCCTAAATTGGGCTAGGCTTGCCTATGATTTTCCTGTTTTGCCCTCAGACTGTGAAAGACCATTATTATCCTTAAAAATTGACTACTCCTTGGGAGATATTTTCCATCGAAAGGAACCCAACCCCTTCCTCTCTCCTTATATGAAATGACATTACTACCCACCCTGATTTCATATTGGAAACGTAATTATAAACATCAAGGTTGACAACACCAAATTAAGAAAGGATGGTGGGTTGTATCCCAACAGAGGAAAAGAGATCATAAGTTGTGAGCAATGATCATCTTGCTTCAGTTCATAAAAATGAGAAATTATTTTATTTATTTATTTTTTTTACTTGAGTGCATTCTTCATCAACCCGTTCGAGAGAGAGAGAGTGCAGAAGGAAATCAATTACAAATATTCCTATACTCCAAACGATAAAAACAGGAAACTAAATGCTCTTCCAAACTATGAGCTAGCATCTTTGGTTCCACATATATACGATTCATAGGATCCAAACAGGTCTTCACAGAATCACAGTAAGCAAGATATTCTAAATTCCCGATTCGTGTTGCTCTTTCAGGTGCTAACATCCACCAGTTCTTCTTTACATACCTAACCCATAAACAATTAATACTAACCCAGAAATTCATGCATAAGTCTAACCTAATCTTCTCTTTGTTTAGCCTTCCAAGGCCTCATTTCTTTCTCACTGCTTGTCTATTAGCTGCAAAAGAACCACGTGCTTTTATTTATTTATCATTAATTTTCTACTGAGAGAAATGCAGAACGAGAGACAACAGACAACGACCAGAAAACATCAAATGATATATTAAGATAGCAGTTACATGGCCTGTCTATATTGACTGATATATCCTGCGAGGAATATGGATCAAACAAATAAATGAATCCAATCAATGAAGACAATTAAATTATTTTGTTTCTTCTTATGTCTTGGCTTTTCTTTTATACATTCTACATTCTCCACTTCCCTCTTCTGTACAGTCTCTGCTGATTTTGCTTTAGTAAGAACATATTTTGAAGCCTCAAAGTACTCATTTTCCTATGGATTGAATATAGAATCAAGGAGGTGGGTTCCACTCTTGGATTCTAGGTTTCTTGGCAATCATGTTCAAACTTGAGTTTTAAATCTGAATTTGAACTGGTGATGTATCAGGTAAAACAAACACCAAGAACTCATGAACAAAAATAAAAACAAATCAAAAAGAACAAACACATTTAAAGTGGTTCACAAAATTATGCGGTGTTTTCTATGTTAACAGACAAAGAAGAAAAACTTTCACTAAGGAAGAAGATTACAATAGAGATCTCAACCCAAATTGCTAGAACAACATTACACAAGTCTCACAATCTTAGGATGAAAATCTCAAATTTCACAATGACCTAATAGGAGAACATGGGTACGTATTTATGTATTTTAATCGGGTTAAAAGATTGATCCATTGGGTTGGGTCAATACCATAGCATTGTCAGCTTATGCCCTCTACTTCCATTACAGATCTTATAAATGGGTCATTTGGGTCTCTTACCAAAATATGTTGGTGCATATCTTTCTTTGAAGTCAAGTACAAGAATTTGGGTCACAACATAATTAAACATTATCCATAAGTTACATGTTTGAATAGGATTGCTTCTCATACTAGAACTAGAGAGACTTTATATCTATAGTAGGGAGAATGAGGGACAACGAACACACAAATCAGTCCCCATGATATATCTGTGAGGGATATGGATTAAATAAATAAATGAACCCAATCAAGATATTTTGAAGCCTCAAAGTACCATTCTCCTTTAGATTGAGCATAGAATCAAGAGAGGTGGGTTCCACTTTTGGATTCTTCTAGGATTCTTGGCAATCATGTTCAAACTTGAGTTTAATCTTTTTGAATCAGTAATGTGTTGGTTAAAACAAGCACCAAGAACTCACAAATAGAATTAGAAACAAATTAAAAGGAACAAACATTTAATGTGGTTCACACAACAATGCGGTGTGCTATGTTTACGGACAAAGAAGAAACAGTTTCACCATAAGGAAGAAAATTACGATGAAGATCTCAAACCAAATCGCCAGGACAACATTACAAAAGTCTCACAAACTTAGGATGAAAAATCTCGAATTTCTCAATGATCTAATAGGAGAACATTGGTGCATATTTATGGATTTTAATTGGGTTAACGGGTTGATCCATCGGGTGGGAACATACCGTACCGTTGTCGTGTAAGCCCTCTACTTCCATTACAAATCTTATAAAGGGTCATTCGGATCCTGCACCAAAATATGTTAGTGCAAACTTATCTTTGAAGTCAGATACAAGAATTCTGGTCATAGCATAATTAACAGTATCCATAAATTACGGGTTTGAATAGGATTGCTTCTCACACGAGAACTTGAGAGAGTTTGTATCTTAAGGATCCTCTTTCATCGAATTTTATCTATTATTTTAAGTCAACCTTCTCTATGGGGACCATGGTTGCTTATTTAGGAATGCACCTTGAGTTCTGGTATAAGAACCATTCTTGTATAGTTGAGCCACAGAATGAAATCCACGAGAGGTGGATCTCACTCTTGCATTTAATATATGCTGCTGAGGTCCTAACTAGCTTCTAGATTTAGTGGGAAAAGGTCCTACCATTCATTGGTCTTCCTCCATTTTTTTTCTTAACTGCATTCTGTGTGAGAAAGTGTACCCCTATATGAGGCCAAGTTCAATACTTATATTCTATGTTGAAAAGTGTACCTTACATTTTTTTTTCCACCTTCCCTGGATTATGAAGTTTTTGAATCGGCTTAGTCAGTTTGGTTCATCAATCAAATTCAACTGTGAATAGTCCAACAATTAGAAATTTTTGGTGGACACGTGAGATTTTTTTGTAGCAGCTAATGAATGATCACTACTTTAGGCGCTGCAGATGATTTAAATATTGAAGAACCATTCTTGCATGGCTGAGCTGCACAAATGGAATCTAGGAGAGATGGGTCTCACTCTTGCATTACATATATGTTGTTGAGATCCATACTGAGTGATAAGATTAAAAATGTTAACCATGTTTACAAGCTTCTCCGGCCTCTTTATGTTGTAAAGTAGGTTCTCCATGCTTAGTTCAATTGGCTTAGCTCCTATCTTGTTGAATATGTGTTTATTGGCTCTAAAACTGATACATAGTTATTTATTTTTCGTGATCTACTGGCATTATAGTTATTCTGGTATATGTTGATGATATTATTATGACTAGTAGTTGTGGTGCTTTATTGGCCCAGTTTCTCAATGATCTTGACTTTGTTTTTGCCCTAAAGGACTTGGGCTCTCTCTATTATTTTTTAGGCATGTTTATCACTACTTCTCACGATGGTCTTCTTCTCTCTCAACATCAGTATATTCATGATTTTCTTAATCGGTGCAAATATGTCTAATTGCAAGCTTGTCTCTATTCCGGTCTCCGCCACTGACAAACCCTATAAGTTTACTGGGGAATTAACGGCAATCCTACTCTCTATCGAAGCATTGTTGGTGCCCTTCAATATGCAACTATGACTCGGCCTAACCTTCAATTTGCAATCAATAAAGTTTTTCAATTCATGCAGTCTCCCACTATTGATCATTGGTCTACTGTGAAGCACATCTTATGTTATTTAAAAGGAACTTCTTCTCATGGTATTTTTATTCTTCTGCGATCTCTAAATTCTTTATCGGCATTTTTTTTATGCTGATTGGGTTGGTTGTCCTGAAGATCACAAATCTACTGATGGCTACACTATATTTGGGCGATAAACTTATCTCTTGTGGAGTTCTAAGAAGCCACAAACTGTGGCTCGCTTTAGTACTGAGGCTGAACATAGAGCCTAGCAAATGCAGCTACCTAACATACTTGTTGCAATCTTTGTTAAAAGAGTTGATGATTTATTTGTCTTCTACTCCTATACTATGTTGTGATAATATGAGGGCCACATATCTCATTACCAATGTTGTCTTCTATGCATGTACTAAACACGTGGATATTGACTTTCATTTTTTCGAGGTAAGGTTGCCAAGGAGGATCCTCAAGTTCAGTATCTATCCAAAAATGATCAACTTGGGGATATAGTCACAAAGCCTCTATTGCATCAATGGTTCAATATTCTTTTATCTAACCTCAATCATGATCTCTTCTCCATCCTTGAGTTTACAGGGGGCATGATAAGGATAATAATGGTTTTTTGCATTCAACGGATAAGATTGAACTTTCTCATGCAACCCTAGCGGCCATCACTCCCCCGTGCGTGATGGAATCTATTGGAAGCTCACCTAAAGCCCTGGCCAAATTAACCTCTAGCCAAATTAACCTCTTCAGGCTTCCATTATCTCTCCAAGAATCTAACTCCATCTCAAACACCTCAAGGTCTTTAGAAGGTTACATCATCTCAACAACTAGATCATACTCAGAATTGCACTCAAACACATAGGAACCCTGTCTATGTAAACCCTAATATCAATCCTGCGTAAATCAAACTCTAGAACAAGAATCCTAGACTATTGGTGAACAAGAACTCCTGTATATATGTAGTAAAACTCTGAGAATCTCATCAACATTCTCATGGGCGTAGGTTGCTATACACCGACCACGTAAACTCATGGCTTCTAACACTAAAGATGTTTTTTCTACAAGACCCTAAGCCAGACTTTAGATTTAGTGGGGGAGAGATCCTACCATTCGTTAGTCTTCATTTATTTATTTTTATAACTGTATTCAGTGTGGAAAAGTGTACCCTCCATAGAAGGCCAAGTTAAATACTCATACGGAAATCATGAGAATGTGGTTCTTACCTTTCAAGAAAGGTGGAGCAACCATTTCGTTCCCTTTAAATTTGGATGAGGTCCACTCCCCATTGCAAACAATTTTCCTTAATTTTCTTTTTCCTTCTTGTTTGGAAGTAATGTATGTTTGATTCATATTTCAATTCTCTTCTTAATTATCTTGGAAGACTGTTCCTTTCTTGTCGTCACACCATTTATTAAAACAAAGTAGTGTTTGGATGCAATATTCTCTGTAACTAGACAATTCCATATCATGTTGATGTGTTTAATTATATGCTCTTTACCAATAAAATAAAATAAAACGTGATTATTAATTAATTGCTGTACCTTATCCCTTTGCTTGTTTTTACTGAAAAAGCTTTTGTTCATGTGCAGGACGGTCCAGCAAAGCCATCTTAACCATCTGATGCCGAAATTTTGGTCAAGATCAAATCTCAACCATTCTGCTTTCAAAAGATTTCAATCGAAATGAACGATCTAGATTCAATCTTGATCGAAATTTTAGCTTGGAGCTGTGGAGATGGCCTCGTTGGACCATCCTGCGCCTTGCTTTTACACCTCTACACAGTATCCCATATTTTGTACGCACCTACGTATTAACATAATGAGGAAGTACTGAAACAAACTTGCTGATGGCATCAGTAACCTCTTCAGTGAATTAGGGCGAGTGAATGGTGGTGGGAAGCAAGTACCCATTAAGGGTGTAGGGTAGTGGCAGTTGTCATCGTACGTGGAGAGCAATGTACGTGCAGGTGATTCGGACGTTTTGCAGCTTTAAATAGTTTACGAACCTCTGCAGCCTTTGCAGTTCAAGATATAAAACTATTAATAAAGCAAAAAGATGAGTTGGTGTTACCTTTTGGGCTATTGCCTTGACTTTAGTTTCTGTCATTGCATAATCATCATTCCTCAAAGCTTTTATAAAGGACTTCAAATTCTCGTGATCTGTCTCTGAGGTGGTCTTCTTCTTCTTCTTTAATCAACAAACCGAATCTCTCTCTCTCTCTTTCTCTCAGAGATACAGGAAGGGATATGGGAAGGAACAGAAGTGCAATGAATGGATCCAAGAGAGGACCATGGTCAGCAGAAGAAGATGAGAGACTGGCTCAAGTTGTTGAAATTCATGGTCCAAAGAAGTGGCAAGCTCTTGCTGTTAAAGCAGGTGGGAAAGAGTTCACTATTCTGTTAACCCATTCTTCAAGGGTAGTCTTACTTGCTTATGCTGAATTGGTTGAACTTAATGTCCGGCAGGTCTCAATAGGTGTGGCAAGAGTTGCAGGTTGAGATGGATGAATTATCTAAGACCCAACATCAAGAGAGGCAATATCTCAGATCAAGAAGAAGATTTGATTCTTAGGCTTCATAAACTCTTAGGAAACAGGTTTGTTAATTTTATAGGGTCTTTACTCTTTAATTACTGACCAATTATTTCTTATTATAGACCTTTAATTTTTTTTTTTTTTCTGTTTGATTTGGTTTCTGATATATGATGATACTCTCATGCATTTAGGTGGTCTTTGATTGCTGGGAGGTTACCAGGTCGAACCGATAACGAAATTAAGAACTACTGGAATTGTCATCTGAGCAGAAAACTAGGACAGAAGCAGAAGCCCAAAACAATATCAGAAGTAGAAAGACCAGCTGAGACCCAGAAAGCAAAGGTTTTGGAGAAGGAACATGATGAAGATGGAAGCATAGAGGGCACTTCTATTGTAGGTGATGGGGTGTCAGACATTAGTTTTAATGTGGATGAATTGTTTGATTTCTCCTGTGAGGATTGTTGCAGTATGCAGTGGGCAACCAAATTCCTTGAATCTGATGAAAGTTTTCTTGGATTTTCATGAAGAACTCTAAGTTTCAGTCTTTTCTGGCTACTTCATCAAAACAAATAATGGAAATTAAGGCTTGTAATTGTGCTGCATGTCTTTTCTTGTATGTGATGATGTGTTCTTGCAGTTCTATGTCTCTTTAATATAATCTAAAGTTTTCATAGGACTCTGAGAATTGATGAACTAGCTAGCCCAAACTCCAAAGCATTAGCAAAGGTGACAAGGCACTCTGACCAGGTCATTTAGAAGAATTACTGTAAGTTTTTCACACTAATACAACGGCAGTCTAAATTAATAACCCCTCTCAACTCATTAGGCCAGGAAAGCTATTGGGACACCAAATGCTCTCGTCATTTGAATCTGGAAGAGAGACCAAGAAATTTACAAGTTGATTCTGCTCCCTCCAATGTCTAACTATGGTTATGCTCCTTACATCCAAGGTTTAAAGTATCAATGATATAATGTGCTACATATGATAACCCATAAAGGACATATATTAGATTATACCAAAATATATCCGGTATGATATAATACTCCATATGAAACGATACATTCCCTTAAAATGATTTTACTTGGGTTTAACAATAAATACACTGAACCATTAAGAAAAATTGTCGGCCATTGGATTGAAATCTCGGACAATCAACGGTCGAGATTGAAATGTTGATCGAGATCTCAATCTAAGGACCCATGTTGTATCACTTAATGGTTCAGTGCATTAATTGCACTAAACCCAAATAAATTTCCTCTTAAAATCATGTAAGTGTTAAGGTTCGCGATATCACTACTTTAAACCTTATTTACATCACATCAATAAGAGTTTACAAATGTAGAGTTCTTATATGGAAACCTAAGCCATTCTCTTTTTCAACCGAATGTTTTATAGCTTCCGGTGTAGAATAGGGTTAAGTTTTCAAAACCTGAGGTCCCAGTGTAGAGGATTCCTCATGCACGGCATAGGCTGAGTTCACCTCATCTTAGGATAGGGAAAACTGAACACAACCCTGTTCGGCTGTCTTAAAGAATGAACAGAGAAGACGCTCTGATCCAGAGAATATTTTCATCTTTTGCAGAGCAAATTATAATTAAAGCCCTTGTGTTTACAAATAATTACTTTTATATTTCCTAAATTTTATCCTATTACAAATATCCCTTGTGCCTAATATGGTAGTTTTAAATGTCAAAATAACGTATTTACCCTAAGTCTTAATATAAGTTCTAAAAAAAATATACATAAAAGTCAGTCAATTTTTAAGGTGAGTGGAATTTTCTAAAGAGGTTTTTTAGGAAAACTAATTAAAAAAAGTTTTTTTTGGGGGGGGGGGGGGAAATACACGATTATCATAAATTTAATATAAATAAGAGTGTTTTAATGTGTGGATCCCTTTAGTGGACCATAGATTAATGTTGGGTCCCCTTAATGCAACATATTACGTGTGGGTCCCAAGTAGATTAAAACTGTTAGCCGCTATTAAGTATATTAATACATTGTATTATTATATTATTTTTTAAAATATTAGTATATTGTTTTAAAAAGAGATAATTGATAACTAAGCATTAATTATATGGTTAAAAAAATAAATATATTCAAAAAAAAATTATGTATATATTAACACAATGTATTAAATACCATGAATTAAATACCATGAAGAGTATTTTGGTCCCTTCATGTTTGAATATACTTAACGGCGATTAACGATGTTAGTCTAGTTAGGACCCACACGTAATATATTGCATTAAGGGGACCAAACATTAGTTCGTGGTCCCCTAAAGAAACGCACACGTAAAAAACTCTATAAATAACTACAAAATTATGTTTCTTTTTTTTAAGGGTTTGAAATAAAGAAAGTTAATATTAAGAATTCTGAAAATATAATACATACTCGCTCTTCACTTAACTTTATTATTTTAATAATTAAGGTATGGTTGTTATATTATTCAAAAACACAAAGTAGTCTATAAACGTAATATAATAAACTATAGGGGAGTATAAACATAATTATTTACGAACATAAAGCATATAAATGTAATTTTCCCTTCTAAACATGGCATACATACATGACAATAGAACTCAATTGCATGCTTGTCCACGCTCAATTGCATGCTTGATATATGCCTTAGGGATGGCTGAGCCTGATCGGTCCCCCCAAGCCCCAAGTCTGTAGGGGACTCTGGACTCTTCGTGCACCCCACTTCCCATCCTTTGAAAGGGAAGAAAGAAAGAAAGAAAGAAAAACTTAAGAGGGCAGGGGATCAGTTGCACCCAACTAGGCTCCTAACCAATTAGTCTTAAGATTACAAAGAAAGGACTCTGAATCACTTTTTTACTTTTCTTTTTTTTAGGTATAAGACTAATTTATTGATTGGGGTTGGAAGATTTTTGATGAATCTCCAACAGCAAACTATTTCAGATAAGAGATCAATGGTAGGGAGTTTTTGATGAATTCCTTTTCATAAGAATCCTGAAGCTGAATGTGGAACTGAAACTTCAAGAAAGGGCAATACTTTTCTTTCATCACTCGACCCTGCAGAGAGTGTAAAGGAGTAAGAAGCTCGCATGCCTTTTGAGATAAAAGTGCCAAGTTTAGACAATGGACTAAGAAACCTTGTATCATTCTAAATTGTCTTCACTTACATGAAAGTATGTGAATGCAAATAAGGTTCTCAAATTGATTTTAGCAGTTTGTGGATCTGAGATGGTGCATTCCATTTAGATGCTTCACATACATAAATGCATGTTGGGTTTGATGGACAAAATAGGGCAAAGTTTCCCACCGGGTAGCCATTGAGGAGGTTCACCAACCATATAAGGAAATTAACTTACTATTCTTGTTTGGGTATGTTGGAAGTCATGAATTAGGGTTTAGAGAGACAAATGTTTGAGAGAGGGTGTGTGTGTCTCAGTTTACGTGGTTCGGTTAATCTCAACAACCTACGTCCATGAGAATTTCAATGAGCTTCAAGGTTTGATTTACACATGGTTGATATTAGGGTTTATATAGATTGGGTCTCATATGTGTTTGGGTGCAACCTAGCTGGCCAGTTGAGAGCCCCCGGGTTTGAGATGGAGTTTGACTTGGAAGATTGGAAGCTGATATAACTAGGTTAGGTGGCTTCCAATGAGTCCCTCAGCTGGGGGAGGTTCGGCTAGGGTTGCATGAGAAGGTTTAATTTTATCCTTTGAATGCAAAAACCATTACTATCTTGAACATGCCCCCTCAAACTCATGGGTGGAGATGAAACCTTGAGGTTGGACAATAAAGTGGTGAGCGGTTGATGTGATAAAGGCTTCATAAGGATATCTGCAAGTTGATCCTTTGTGGATAGATACCGAACCTTGAGATCACCCTTGGCAACCTTATCAAGAATAAAGTGAAAGTCAATCTCCACGTATTTAGTATGTGCATGGAAAATAGGATTGGCAGTGAGATATGTGGCCCCCACATTGTCACACCAAAGGATAGTGGCAGAAAACAAATAAACCATAAACTCTTTCAATAAAGATTGCAACTAAGTAAGTTCCGTAACTACATTTGCTAGGGCTTGATATTTGGCTTCAATACTTGAGCAAGCCATAGTTTGTTACATCTTTGAACTCCAAGAGATAAGATTACAACCCAAAAGATAGCATAGCCACTGGTAGACTTTCGATCATTAGGGCAATCATCCGATTCAGCATCGGAAAATGTCAATAAGTAATTTTGAGATTGCCAATGAATAAAAATTTCATGAAAAGAAGTTCCTTTTAAATATCATAAAATGTGCTTCATTGCAGACCAATGATCAATAATGGGAGAGTGCATAATTTGACAAAATTTATTAGCTGCAAATTGAATGTTAGGCCAAGTCATAATTGCATACTGAAGGGCACCAACAATGCTTTGATAAAGAGTAGGATTTTCTATTAATTCCTTTGTAAGCTTAGTGAGTTTGTCAATGGTAGAGACTAGAGTAGAGATAGGCTTGCAATCAAACATATTTGCCTTTTTAAAAGAATCCTAAATATACTAATGTTAAGAAAGATGAAGGCCATCATCATGATATGTAGTGATAGACATGCCTAAAAAATAATGTAGAGAGCCCAAATCGTTTAGGGCAAACACAAATCCATGGTCATTAAGGAGCTAGGCCAATAAAGTCTCAGAACTACCATTCAGTATAATATCATCAATATATACCATAATAAACATAGTGCCAACAAATTCATGAAAAATAAATAAAGATGTGTCGGTTTTGGAGCTATCTGCCTTACGTTTGGCCCAAAAAACCCATTTTCTGCCAGCAACTTTATAAGAGGAAGGAGAAAGAATAAGAGACCAAGTATTATTCTTCAAAAATGCAGTGACTTCTTCATCCATAGCCTTCCACCAATGAGGGTATTTGTTGGCAATAGTAAAAGAGGTAGGCTCCATCTGGGTGTGATCAACTTGGGAAGTAGAGGTGAGAAGAGCCCTAGGGTTTGCCTTTGATTTGGTGATCATGGGATGAGTGTTTTGTGTAGGTTGGAAAGTGGTTGCTTTCTTGGGGTTCATAGGTTAGCTAAACAACTAAGAGCACATGAGAGAGAGATTCGACTAAGGGAGGGGGGAGGGAGAGGATTCAGCTAAGGGGATAGGGGAAACCCTAGAGACGTGTGGACTTAGAGATGTTGCCCTTGAGGAGGAGGTGTGGGATCCAATGGGAGGAGTGGGGATGTAGGATTCCCCAAGAGAATTCGTTCCAAGTGGGGTTCCTAAAATAGAGAGAAGTGGCATAGTGGGAATATGATTTCCTAATAAAGTTGGAGATCCTAAAATTGATGAAAGTCATGGGGTAGGGGAGGGAGTTACTACACTAGTAAAGAAAGGGAATTGCCTTTCGTCAAACACAACATGGCTAGAATTAAGAATGTTTCTAGTAATAATAGGATTGAGACACTTGTATCCACTATGGCAAAAATTATATCCCAAGAAGACATGTAATGCAGACCAAAATTCCAACTTATGCTTATAATATACTCTCAAACATGGATAAGATGCGCAACTAAAAATCCTCAAAGAGTTATAATCAGGTTGAACTTTAAATAATTTGAAATAAGGTGAAACATTTTCAGGACTGGTGTAGGCAAATGATTTATCAAAAAAATTGCAGTTTCAAAGGCATGCATCCAAAATTTTCTAAGGCAAGAAGCATGAGCTAATAAGGTCAATCTAGTTTCTACAATGTGCCGACGACGGCAGTCAAAAACACCATTTTGTTCATCGGTTCGAGGATAAGAAGTTTGTGTTCAATACCTTATTGAAGAAAAGTGGAGACAATTCTATATTCCCCTCCCCAATCACTATAGAAATGCTTATTCATCTAGGAAAGATATCCTCGACAAGCAACTTGAATATTTTAAAAATACCAAAAACCTTAGATTTAACAATCATAGTATAAAACCAAATAAATTTGCTTAAACCATCTACAAAAATCACATAATAACAAAAGCCCTCAATTGACTTCACAGGAAAGGGGCCCCAAACATCCAAACAAATTAAGTCCAAAGGTCCCTTAGAAGTGAATTTGGATGGGCGAAAAGGAAGTTTGTGATTTTTCTCTTTCTAACAAGCATCACAAACATAAACAAAGTCTTCTAAACTAACTAGTAAATCAAAATTTGAAATTAAATTTCTAACAACTTTGGAGGCATGACACCCCAAATGTGAATGCCAATTCCAAAATGAAGTCTTTCTCCAACTAACGCTTTTTGAGAATGATTCGAGTCCAACCAAATTCTCGGTACAATCCATTCCTAACTCTGCTCTAGAAGAAGACATCTCCCCGTTGTAGGATCATTCAAATAACAAATATTAGAATGAAATTCAAACATAACATCATTATTCTTTGTGAATTGTAAGACTGATAATAAGTTCTTGCAAATAGAGGGCATATGAAGAACAAAATTCAAATAAATTGAAGAAGTGGATACATTTATGTTATCAGTGTTACTAATAGGAAGACTAGCACCATTACCAACTTGAACTCTGTTGAACCATTGTAGGGTTGAGCAATATGGAGATTTTCCAAAGCATTGATGATGTGATGTGTAGCGCCAAAGTCAAGGTACCAATTTTCATCTAGAATAGAAGCACTAGAAATTTCAAAAATATTCATGGAGGGAGGTGCATTGATGGTACCTTGAATTGTATGTTTGGAACGCTAGTAATAATCCTTTGCTCTCTATCCAGGGCGATCACATATCTGATAGACAATTTAGTTGCTAATCTAAGAAGGTGGCTGATGTGTATGAAAGTCACAACTAAGAGAAAAACGACCATGACTAGACCTACCCCTTTGGGATAAATGCCTCTGTAGGGTTGTCTTGGAGGCCGAATGTCGGTGGTTTGGCTACTGGTCATGTTTGCTATAGGAGGAGAAAACTCAACAATTGTTTGTTCATCTCTCAACTGAATTTCTTAGTCAATAAGATACCTCGTAATTCATCATATGAGATTGGAGAGTTGCGGGTGGTAATGGCAATCAAAAAAGTAGAGTATTCAACTCCCAAGATGTTTTAAACATGGAGACATAATTCTTCATGATTCATAGGCCTTCCCACAACGGCCAATTCATCAGAGATATTTTTTACGCAAAGAAGATAATCATGAATGCTACTTTACCTTTTTTTAATATTTTGGATCTAAAGGTGAAGTCACATCTGCGAGTGGAAGAGCAAGTTGAGTAGATTCACTCAAGCTTTGACCAGACTTTTCTAGTGGTGGTGCATCCAACAACTTGCACATGAACTGGTTCAGTAAGGGAAACAATGATCCAATACATTAATAAGTTGATCCTAATGATTCCACTTTTGATAGTCAAAATTTGGTTTGAAAATTGTAGCATCATTTTTATCGGGGTTGACAGCAAGTGGGCAAGGATAAGAGCCATCAGCAATCTCATGTAATTCATAGGTCTTCAAAAGGGATACAATCTAAGATAACTATAACAAGTAATTTGTCTCATTCAGCTTCATTGAGAGGAAGCCATTGAGAGAGAGAAACGAATTGGTGGGAACCTGGAGCTTTAATACCATGTCGGAAGCCATAAATTAGGGTTTAGAGTGAGAAAAGTTTCAGAGAGACTCAATTTACGTGGTTCGGTTGATCTCAGCAACATATGCCCCTGAGAATGTTAATGAGCTTGCTTGACATTGACTATATTACAACTTTCATATATACAGATACTAGAGTCCTTATTCATCATTAGTCTAGGACTCTTGTTGTAGAGTTTGACTAACACAGGGTTGATATTAGGGTTTTACATAGATTAGGTTTCCTATGTGTTTGAGTACAATTTTGGGTCTAATCAGTTGTTGAGATGATATAACTTTCTGAAGACCTTGAGGTGTTTGCGATGGAGTTTGATTCTTGGAAAGATAATGGAATCTTGAAGAAGTTAATTTGGCCAAGACTTTAGGTGAGCTTCTAATAGAGTCCTTCATGCATGGGGGAGTGATGGCAGCTAGGGTTGCATGAGAAGGTTCAATCTTATTCTCTGAATGTGAAAAACCATTATTACCCTTAACAGGGTAAAGCTCAAGTCAGATGTTCCTAGTCTAGAATACAGTTAATATTATGTGAAACATAGAAGATACAAATGTAAAAGAAATAGTTCAAGGGATGTAAACATAATAATCTACGAATCCAAGAAGATGTATATGTACTTTTCATTTAAATTTAATAAAAATTCTTACTTAGTTTTCCATTCTTTTCCCACTTAATCTTCCATTCAGTCCAGAAAAAACTAATAATAAATAAATATTTAGAAAATTATAATTAATCTTACATTCTACTCAGCTTTTTAAAAATAATTTGAGAAAATCTCACCTCATGAGTCGGTTCTCCTACTGTTCCAGCTCGTGACAGATGACAAAATCTTTTCCTAATTCTCTTATGTAGTACACAAAGAGAATAAATGAAAGCTGGTGTAACTTTTTACCCAGGAAAAAGGAGAATTGAGACACCAGAATAAAAGAGACTATTCGCGTAGCAGGTATAATTAAACAGATGATACCGTGAAAATCACGTGTCTCTCCATTCTAATTTTTTAAAATAGAAGAAAACGAACTCCTTCCTTTATAGATTTCCTCTTTTCCCGGTTCAAACTTTACAAGCTTTTAGGTTTGCTTGCAGCTTTTATCTATTATGTCATGTGCATCAAAGTATCAACTGCTGTTCTACAGTAAAAACAATCGCCATTGACAGATTTTTCAAAAACCATTTGAGATGATCGGAGTAGGTAGAGACCTGCACATACACAAGGAGAGAGAGCGAGAGAGAGAGAGCGAGAGAGAATTAGAAAATAATTCATTCTTGGAAGATAACAAAAGTAGTGTCGTTCTTACAAGAGATGGATTCATGCATGCATGGTGTATCATGTGAGGTTACTGTTTAGGGTTTGGCTTGTTCTCCTTTCTATCCGTAAAAGAGGAAACCATTATGAAGGTTGATCTATCTGGGAATTTCCATCACTGGGCCCTTGCTTGTCTCTTCCAATCTTATTGGATTTTATAATTCTATGTATATTATTTATATCAATATTTATATATACGCATGCATAATAGAATACTACTAGTTCTAGGCAATAGTACTAGATCTAGATAAATAATAAAAAATTATGCATGGAAGCTTATGTTTTTCTGTGCTTATTAGAGTTGCTTATAGGGTTACTAAAGAAATTCTAGCTAAGCTCCAACAGTTAAATTTATACATAAACACCACTAGCCCTTCCCACTTACCACATGGGCCTCAGCAGTTTTACCTTTTATTGTGAATTTCTTACTCCAAGTTGTAAATTTAAGGAGTGGTTCATAGAAATCATAACCCTAGATGCTGGGTTGTTTTGATTTCATAACCCTATTCGTGGGTGATGGTGATTCTAATTCTTTTATTACTAAATTTTTGTCGATTGCTGCAGTTATTGTTTGTGTTAGAAAAACCAAAAATTGCATTATTCCTTTTCTGAATTCTTATGCTCGTGCTTGAAGAGCTGCAAGTTCTATTTTGTTGCAGATCAAGAAAGTGAAGTAAAACAAGGCAGAACCTAGTAAGAACTGCAATCAATCTTAAGAACCCATAGGTTACCTTCAATGAAATTAAAGAACCTCAAGAAGTCATGCACCGTATGAATCATTGGTAGAGTAGTACAAATCTTTAAGGTGATTAGAGACAATAAAGAGGAGAAATGATGCTGAACAGTAGATTCTTCAGAGGAGAAACTTTAAAGCCATGGATTATGGACAGTCAACTGAGCAGTGTCACCATTGAAAGGCATCAAGAAAAGCTTTGAAGCTCAGTTCTTCAATTCACGTGAAACCCAAACCAAAATTTTGAATTGGGCCCCTTCAACCATGTATTCATGGTCACTTAACACCCATTAGGACCACTAGCCATTACTAAACAAAACATTCGCTCATAATTTTTTCCATCAAAACCGGAAAACAAGAAACGAAAGTCATTCTTCTTTATTGTCACCTTCAATGTTGGCTCCACATAAAAAGGATCCTCGATCCACTCCCCTTACTTGACCCCATTCTTAAGAATGGAAGAGTTGGAACTCCTATTTATTGTGTGTCCTCCGTACTGAAAACCCCCAAGAAAAAAAAAATTAAATGCTTATTAAAAATCCAATCAAAGCTACCTAATCACATAAAAAAAAGTTACTAACCCATGAGAATAATCCATGTAGATGACAAAAGAAAAATTAAGATCACACCATATAATCACTGACTTTTAGTGGGGTTGTCTCATTTTTCTTCCGTTCCTCCTTTTTCCTTTCTAGAACTAAAACAATGAAATAATAGCAAGAGCTAGAGGAAAGGAGATTTGTCTCTATCGTTCCCTTATAACCGTGAATTTAGATTCACCTTTGGACGTTTAGTGCAACATAGCGGGCCAGCTCTTCCTTGACCTAAAGCCAATGGACAGATGCATTGTCAATGTCTACAACGACTCCAATAAAAAAAAATAATAAAAACCCTCTCTCTCTCTTGATCTAGACATAAATAATTGTATACTTTGGACGGACAGAAAGAAGGGAGAGTAAAAAAATGATTTTCAGGGTGATGGTATAATTGCTTTGGGAAGTAACTTTTAAAGGAGATAAATAATTATTAATTGCGAAGAAAAAAAAAAGGCAAAGTGAAATAACAAAGCAAGGCAAAAGTGAAATATGTATTCTTGATTAATGGAAAATGGTTGGAGTCCTCTTTCATTTTCAAATGTTTATCATTATCTCCCCATCAAATTGTCCTCATCAAACTATTTGGTTTGGCGATTACAGTTCATCCCCTTGCTATGAAGTTCAGGGTTTATAGGATTTGTTGATGGTTTAAAATCCTTGTTTAGTCTAGTATTATTGTATACTAATAGATATCATATGGTGTATTATCAAAGTCACAAAAATATAAGCTACTGATATCACTTATGAGATCACCAGTTTCACTTCAATACACAGTACTCTAATAGTATTTTTGCATAGCATACTTCCAAAGTATACTAATATTTTGGGAGAAGAAAAGGGAAAAAGTGAACAAGAAGCCAGTAATGATGTATTCAATTTAATTAGATACGTGAATATAAAAAGTAATTGAAAATAAAGAATTGTGTAATTAAGTGTCTTTTCTTCTATAGCTATTTTTATTATAAGAGCACAAAAGCAACATCTTGACGACTAGAATGTTTGATTTTTCTCATATCGGACAAATTTTTAAAACATATAAAAGAAAAAAAAATTTATTATATTTTTGCATGGGAAACTTCTAGAACGTTTAATCTTTTTACGTACATAAATGAATCGATAGACATTCGATATTTTTGACCTTATAGGTCAAGAACCAAATAAATCACCACACCCCCTGAATAACCATGGTGAAAATGAGGTTATGTAACTACAAAGTTAGAACTAAATATACACTTAATAACCATGCTAAATAATCAAATATCAAACCCTTGATAAGAGTCTAAAATATCTATCTGTCTCTAAAATATCTCTTCTCCCATTATTATTATTTTTTTTTTGTCAAAATTTGGGTTGAATGGAAAACGCGAAAGTAGTTGATGAGCATTCGTGTCATTAGGTAAAAGCATTGTATTCTCTGCCATCAAACTCATCTTGAGAGTGACCAGATTAAAAGTCACAAGGGATTTTCTATGGTTGCTTTTCTTTCCATTGAGGTCATATTTCTTAAAGTCTTCACAGATCATCGAGCCACTTGTGAAATGATATAATGTTTTCGTTTGTCTTCTCCTCCTAAAAGCATCGACATTTAATTTTTGTGACCGAAGTACCATCACTTTGTCCATCTAGATGGCTTCATCATTAAAGCTGAACTTTTTATTGGGTAAGAATTAAAGCTGCACTGGATCCAAAGGATTGTAAATATTAGAAATATGATAGACCCATCTATGGAAACCCTCAGATCAGGTTTCTACTATTGTCTCTCTAGAAGATTAGCCATGCTAAGTATGGTCCTTATAACGTATGTGGCCGGGCCCATCTTCTCCAACCCCCATTTCCTACTTCCCCAAATTCCATATGTGAGGTTGAGAGAGAGAGAGAGAGAGAGAGTACTGGTGGTCAGCTAATAAAGAGAGACTTTCAATATCTTACCTTGAGGTAGATGGATGACTATACCATGAGCCCATTACACAGTGAAAGAGAAATTTTCATAATAAGAAGTTACATATGCTAATTAGAATGTGGCTGTTTCTTTATTCATATATGTACAAGACAGAAAGCCAATATGATCATGTAATTAAAGTTATACAAGCAAGACTCAAAGTGGACTTGAAATTAGGGATGGTGGACACTTCTGGGGTCGGGCAACTTGGGCTGGGAGCAGTTGAAGTTTGTGATTAAGTTACTGATATCAAGACTACTAAACTATACTTCTCTCTCTGTCTTTAATTATTTTGTAATTATTCTCCTAACCAATCGTCATCAGCATCAAGGAAAGAAGCCAAAGACTTGAGACCAGACACCACATCAGGTTGGACACAATCTTTCCCTGTCCAACCCTCCACCACTTCCTCTGGGTACAACAGATGTTCATCAGAATTCGGAGAGAAGTGATCTTTCTTGCTTTTGTCTCCATTGTTATTGTTGTTCTCTTGGTTTCCACAAGTGCCATTGTCACAGTAGCCCTCTCTTCCTATACCATTACCGTCATCAAAATGGCAAAGCTGTGAGAATTCAGAGTCAAGGAGAAGATCAGAGAAGCAGAATTCTCCTACATTTAGGTTCATCATCAAATCTGAGGATAGAGATGACTTGTCTTCTTCTCCAGAAGTGAGATTAAAGAAGGGTGGCTCGGTTCCTACTTGATCGTTGTACATGTTGTTCACCTGGGTTTGGCCTTGAGTGTCTGGTTGTTGATCATAAGGTGTTAAGAAAACTTTTGTACACCTCAATGCCTTGGTCCTGACCACTCGTGACTCTATCGTTGGAAAAGAAGGTGATGGTGCTGGTGATGATGTCTCTGCAGTTGCCTTCTTCTTGTTGTCCTTAGAGTCGCAGTTTTTGTTAGGAGACAAATTGGCTGAGGGCTGGCCCTGAACTTTCTTTCCTAAGTTAGTATTCCAGTAGTTCTTGATTTCATTGTCTGTTCGCCCTGGAAGCCTTCCGGCTATCAATGACCATCTGCAAGATAAAAGCACCAAAGAAACACTTCAATGCTCAATTTCTCATGGTCATGAAAATCAAAGAAAGCAAAAGAGGAGAGAAAAAGAAGAAAAACTAAGGAATAGAAACAAACCTGTTTCCCAAGAGCTTGTGAAGTCTGATGATGAGCTCTTCTTCATCATGGGTTATGTTTCCTCTCTTGATATCTGGTCTCAAATAATTCAGCCACCGAAGCCTGCAGCTCTTTCCACATCTCTTGAGACCTGCATGACAATTTTACAGAGATTAGTGTCAGTACCTAAATCACTTCACTACTTCCCAGGGAAAAAAAATTCTCTCGACTTCACCTGCTTTCTTGGGAAGGTTTCTCCATTTTCCTTCACCATGGATTTTAATGTAGTCTGCAAGGATTTTATCTTCAAGGGCAGTCCAAGCCCCTCTGTTCAGGCCTTCCTTTGCACAACAAGGGCTTCTTCCCATTGATACGGAGAGAGAGATTTTGCAAGATTAAACTCTTCTGCTTTCTCCTCTCCCTCTCTCTATATCAAATGGGGTGTGTGCTATGTGTGATTCTTCTTTTTCTATTTAAGTTCACAAAGAACTACAAGTGGGTCTCTTCTTGGCTGAGACAAGTGACTGAGTGAGTGGGAACCTCTCTGATTTTTATAGTCGGAGATTGCTCCACATCTCTTATTTCTTATTATTATAAATTTTTTTTTTTGGTTTAAATTTAAGGAATTTGTTTATGAACAGTGTTAACCTGAAGAAAAGAGATTGTTTTTATTCTTTTGTTTCTGGTTGAAACGAGAAGAGTCTTGAAGAGATCCAGGGGGACCTATTTTTTAACGTAGTAACGTGGTGAAATTTTAACCCTCAGAATTTTTAAAAGGGTCTAGATTATATGTGCTGAGGTCAGAGTTACTATGTCATACGGAACTCTCTTTTATTTTTATTTTTTTTAATTTCTATTTATTTAATAACAAATTGATTTATGATTCTAATAATTATTTTTTTTTGAAAAGCTGCTAAGGTCTCCTTTGATATTCACATTAAGAACCAAACGCAGACAGGTCATTAGACCAGTGGCACACGTTCATCTGCCATTCCTAATTATTGAATCTCCTTCAAACTAACTTTCTGGCAGCCTCTTGAAAGTTGGTTGAAGCCCCCATCCCTCTCTCCCTCTCTCTCACATTGACTTCATCTCTCACTTCGCATGATTGGGAGAAAAATAAAAAAAAGCTTGGAACAGATGGGAAGGATTTAATGTGGACTCCAGAAGGAATTCCGCGCAAAGGTATTTAGTATTCAAAGGTTCAAACTTCTCATGCTCTTTTTTACCCAAAAAAAAAACTCTCTTTTTCCTCTTTATTCCTAGCCATCAATCAATTAACAAGTACAGCATTTTCACCATATGAAAAAAATATGTGCCGGTAGTAACAATGAATGAGGGTTGTTGTCCATGTCAGGTAAACGTGCAATCATTTTGTGCACTAATGATATCAAATCAGCTTTACTTACGGGCGTAAGAATTGATATTGTCTAAGAATTGTGCTTCCCTTATACCCTTCTATCACCTATGTATGAAGACTTTTAAAGTTTTCTTAAGAAAAAATCATTTGTTGTGCACAGATTCACAGGACAACACGTGTAACATTCCAAATTAATGGTTGAACTTAAAATCCTATTCTAGATGTAAGTTTAAATGGATCTCATCCAACAACCGTTAGAAACCCGATTCAACTCCAAACTTCCTCTATCTCATCTTGTGATGTGAAGTTGTACTGTTGCTTTAGTTTTCTCCTAAATATGTGATGGAAGGATATGAAAAGAGTACATTTCTCACGTGGAGAGGATGTAGACTCATTCATTTTATGGTTGTTCTTGGAGATATGATAGGATCTTAAATCTAGTTGTAACCTAAGATCACTAGCTAGGCTTGGTGAATTAATTTTTATGTAATACTTAAACTTCTTAATATTTTTTTTTCACTTTTCATTAAAGAAAAATAATGAGTGACGGAAAATGTATATGCATCACCATCAAAATGACAAAAAAATGTTACGTGTAGAATTCTTAAACTCAACTTTGAAGATGGATCTACACCGGCATATTTTTGTGGGCAATCCAAAATTATCTGACTTGTGTGATCTGTGAAGTGAAGTAGTGCAAGACCGAAACCTATCATTGATTTAGGTTTTGAATGGGGGATACAGTATGGGTCGACTCATTTATTTGATTTAAGTTTTATAAATATGTATCCTATGTCCTCTTATAAAGTCATTGAGAGATTTGGATTTTTCTCCATAGGGTTTTTGTGCGAGAGTTTTGTGATGGTGTTTTGACGATTGATTGAGAAATGTCCATCATACTCTTCTTTCTACATATTGATAATCCTTCTTTTTCGCCTGTGGACATAGCACACCATGTTAGTGTGTAAACCACGTCAAATCTCTGTTCCTTTTTTTTTATGATTTCTTGATATTTGTTCTAACAAAAGTTCATATAATTTTGTGACGAAGTTGTCTCAAGGAGTTCAATTACAGTTTTCAAAAAAAAACTCGGTGCCTAGGTGGGAGGAAGGGGTGGACTGCATCAAGTGGGAGGTGTAATCCATGACTATAGGGGGCAGATGATTGGGAGTTTCATCAAAGGCATAACTTTGTGATTGGTAGTTGAAGTGGAATTGCGGGCAATAAAGGTGGGGGTGATGGAGGAGTGTTCGAAGGGTTGGTTGCCACTGCTAGAGGAGTCTTGTGAAATCCCTCATGATCCTAACCCGGAAATCCTTATTGTAGGTCTAAAAACTCAAAATGCAGGAAGAAAACAATTGTGGGTCATCCAAGTAGAAACCATTGGTTTGGAGTTTGAACCAGGAAATAGATGGAGATGATGCTGAATTGGGAGTTCTATCAAAGTTTGGAAGGAGATCTAACTCAGACATGACGGACTTGGTAGATGAATCAAGTATTTTGTGATGACACGTGTAGAAAGTCTCGAAAATCAAGTTGGACCCTTCTATAGCATAGAATAGGAACTAGGGCAGAGCATAGGTTTTCAAGGCCTTGATTATGCTCCAAGAACAAAAGTTCCAGGGGCTGGTTGATTGCTCTGGTTGCCTTGGGCGACCACATCGAGTTACCAGCCTAGTTCCATGAAAAATGGGTAATTTTGGAAATTTGATTTTTGAAGCCCTATTTAATGTGTTTTCGTTTTAAAATGTGTCATTATGATCTGCAGCCGTCAGAGCTCATCAGAGAACACTCCTAGAAGGTGAAAGACAGTGTGAAGAGCATCTGACAAGGTTTTTTGAACTGCGATTAGCTTTCTTAAAAGCTAGTATTTATTTTCTTTATTCTAGTTCTCTTCTATGATTGATTCCTCCTACTGTCAAGGCCTAGTTAAAGGCTTCTAGTTATTGTATCAACCTACTTCTTCTACCCTCTTTACTCTTGAGTGAATCCTCATTCACTCTGACTCATCCGTGAATCTTTCGGATCGATTTCGAAAAAGACCTAATATAGGATTCATTAGGTTTTCATTATTTTCGCTTTGTTTGATGTCTAAACTATAATAAATCATGTTCTAGTATTATTTCAGAATTTTTTGAATATTTTTTTGAGTAGTTTAGAACCCAATCGGGAAGTCTTCTAACGATTTGAATCAAATCTCTTTATACTCGGAGGTTGGTTGATTGGCCTAGTTGCCCCAGGCGACTAGACCTTCTCTGGTTGCCCCAAGCAACCACACCCTATAGTGTTGGTCTTTTGTTTCTCTTTTCAATGTCAGACCTCTAAGATTTTTTCTACCTTTGAACCAACATGTTAATAAGACTTTTTAATAAGTGTGAACATACTCTTTGACTTATTTTACAAAGTTGCAAATCAATAACAATGTGAGGACGTTCGCTTACACATAGCCATTGTTACTTTCTTAGATAATATGAAACTTGTTTATAATTTCACATGCTGTTGTTTTAGGATTTTGGAATGATGTTTATGACTATGAAATTATAGAATATAAGTCGTTTGTTATTAATATTGATGTATGGATCAACATGTGACATTATGGACTTAAATCGACTTGTGAATTGGGAATTCAATTGAACCTATTACTACTTTGTGAAAAATGAATGTATGTTGTGATTGTGGATTAGGGAATGCCTATTTGGGTGCTCTTGGCTTAGGATATCAATTGAGGTGGTATGAGATACTATCCTCTGATATCCTCAGCACTTTCACTGTTACTGTTTGCCATAATTAGGTGGTCTAGAAGAGTATGGTTAGGTACCCCGTCACATCATTACCCTATCGGCGGGGTATTGGTGCCGAGTGACTTGTGGCAACAATATTTGGTTGGTGGGCACTCAAAATTGCGAGAAGCATGAGGGGATACAACAACCGTGGGGGCTATTCACTGGTAGGGTTGCATATAATAGGCTTGGGCTCATGGGCGCCTAAGAAGGTGAGAAGCATGAGGGGACACGAGAGCTTCCCGGCCATTATATGTGGATGACCAATAGGGTTAAGGGAAGGCGTAGTCTGAGAAGGAAACGTTGACTCTAGATAGGGAAGGATACTGAACCAAGAAGGCGAGAAGCATGAGGGGAGGTATTTGGACCTAGAATGATGTGACTAAGTAGATGACTTGTATTGGGCTAGGTATAACCCTAACACACACGCCAATACTCATGACAACTGTGTGGTGAGAGAGTGGTGACCTAAACCCCAACCATGGTAATAGTTCGAGAAGTATGACTGTACCCCTTACCTAGGATCTCAAGACAGATAGCCAACCTATGAGGTACCCATAGGAGACTAGTGTTTTATCTTAATGCGTGTCTACCATTAGAGACTAGCATCCGTTATAGTATAGTTGCATTGTTGCATTTCACTTCATGATATGTTGCACAATGTGATGTATTGATTTAGACTATGATATTGGCTATTTGTTTGTGAACTATTCGATGAGCTCTTTTGAGCTCACCCTTCTGGAAAATTATTGTTTTAGAGTTTGTTCTAGAACCAGATGTCATAGAAATTCAAGAATACGAGACACTAATGATCGATTCGTGCGGTATACAAGATTTTGGGGACTATGACTTTCACAGTGAAGAATGTTTGTGTCTCAACTGCGCATATCAGAATTAGTTTGATTCATGAGTTGATCTATACAGTTCGTGATATAGAGATTTAGAGATTTTCAAATTTCAAAATTATATTTTAATTAAGAACGTGTACCTAATATAACACTTATGATTTTTTATTTTGCTTTATCCATTCCAGCTGTTTACTTTAGTTTTGTCATCACTTACGCACTCTGATTTGATTTTGAGATCCTTTTGAGATCCTTGTTACTTGACATATTTTTTTATTAATATTAAAGCATTGATTTATTCTTGCTCATGATTAGACTATTGTGTGGAATAGTTGGGATTGTTTGAGACCTGACCTGAGATTGTGGATTACACCCTCGGTGTTCGGATTAATGGATACTGGCTGGGTGGATGTGACAAGTCCGACTAGTTGAGAGCGGTGGCACTCATAGAGGGGACCATCTGTCATAAAGGGAGAGTTATCAGAATTTTGGAGGAGGGATTGTCACACCCCACCCGCCGGTTTCGGTTACTCGCCCGACAACCCGTAGGAGTGATCCGTCACAGGATCCATGGTTTTAGTCTATCAATAATAATAAATACAAATAAAGGCAATCAAAAGCAAGAATAGTTCAATTAATGAATTAAAGGATTACAGGAGCCCAAATACTCCAATAAAATAATCAATGAAATAATAATAAATCTCAAATAATCCAATAAAATAATCAATGAAATAATAATAAATTGGGATAATTACTATTGCCCCCCTGTACTTTGATTTTATTACTAATGTATCCCCTGTATTTTGAAAAATTACTAATCCAACCTTTAACTTTGTCTATAATTACTAATGCCCCCTACTTGTTAAGTTCCGTTAGTTTACTGATGATGTGGCATCTCCATATTTTTTGAAAATCCCAAAATACCCTTTTACTTATCTCTGTACTTATTTGCCCTTTTGTCAAGTTACAGTAATACCCTTAATTAATTGTAGAGAAAAAAATTATCATAATCTGTTTTACTCTAAAAAAAATCACCAAAATAAAGAAATAATAATTGAATAAAATTAAAATAGAAACCGAAGAGGAGGGAAGATAGAATTCAACTCAAATTTGGAAATTGAATATCACCTACTTCGTTAATTCCTTCTCTGGCAAGATTTTGTGGTTTCGTCAATGGAGGGTTAGTAAAGCGGTTAAAAGTCTAAACTCCCATGGGGAGGTGTTACGTTTTGTTTCCAATATTAAAAAAGCACCAATCCCCAAAAAAAAAATTGTGGTTTCCTTCCCTACGTATGCTAGAGGAGAAGGTGGGAAACCAAATCGAATTTGAATTTTGCCAATTTCTTTAATTCAAAATAAATAAGTTTAGTGAAGGTGGAAAACCAATATTTTTTTAATTCAAAATAAATGAAGTGAGGGTAAAATTGACATTTAATCTGGTTTTTATAAATGGGGTAGTATCGTCTTTTGATTTCTTAATTTTAATGAAGGACAAAGTGGACATTACATATTCAAACTTAACGGCTACTTAACACCGTTATAAGGAAGGGGGGCAACAGTAATTTTGTAAAGAACAGGGTTTTATTAGTAATAAAATCAAAGTACAGGGGGGCAACAGTAATTATCCCTAATAAATAAAAAGAATACGAGTTCAACGGAAGCAATTCAAAAAGTGTTAAATTATTTTCTTTCCAATTTCTTTTTCTAAAGCTAAGTAATGTTTTTCATGAATTTCTAAAAAAGGAGTCCTCCAGTTCTTCTCCATTCGTTGAGCAAATTGCTTGGAAACTTGTCTCCTCTGCCCATCAATAGGAGCGATAAGCACATTCCATGCATTCGCAGAGCTCCCGCACAGGCCTATCTCCATTTCCCATTGTCGGTGCCACATCTTCTTCATACGGGAAGGTTCCTTCATAGGAAACCAATCCATCTTCCGACACATTTCCTCCATCTGCGCAGACTAATAAAACATATACAAATAAAGGAATGAGTTCTGGAGAACTCAGTAAGAACAATAACAATTCCCATCCATATGTCCAACAAATCAGAAATGCATATATCATATGTATGAGTGCAAAGTAGGAATGCTGCTAAGATCTAACTATCCAAGTCTCTAACAGTTGACATCAGTGGCGGAGCCACGTTGGGGCCGGAGGGGGCCATGTCCCCCCTCAAAAAATTAAAAGTATAAATTTAAGACAAAGAGAATGGGTACAAATGTCATTTTTAATCATGGTTTTCATTAAATCCGTAGTTTTAAGGAATAAAAGGTTAAATTCTAATTAAAAACTAACTCACGATCCATGAATTTCTCCCTATATATTCTCATTCCTATTTATTCTCTCATGAATCTCCTCTTACATTGGAATTTTCCTAAATCTTCTCCACAATTATCAGGTATTCACTCTCTCTTTCTCAAATTATTTCTCTCTCTCACACACTCACGATTTTTCTTATATTCTTTTCATAAAGTGTAATTTTTTTTCCCGTTGTTCTTTCTTTCTCCTAAATTTTTTATTCTACTAATAGCAATTTAAATCTCGTTAGAATTCAGCCATTGATTTTATCATATCTAATCATAATCATTGATTTTTTTTTAATCCTAAATTTTCTCCTAAAATTTCATTTCCTATTAATGGAAATTTAAATCTCGTTTAGGATTTCAGCCATCAATTTTATCATATCTAATCGTAATCATTTAATTTTATTTTTGAATCCTTAAACTTTCTCATAAAGTTTTATTTTTTATTCTACTAATAGCAATATAAATTTTAAGATATTTCAAAATTTTTCTCCCACAATTTTAGCCCTTAATTTATTTTAATATATTTTTTATAATTTACTTATAATTGTGGGACCCATCGTGGGTCCATCATTGGCCCATGTATATTCGCCCCCACCCCAACTTTAAATCCTGGCTCCGCCCCTGGTTGACATGCTTTAAGATATACACCAGTCCTCCTCTGGGTATGTCTAGTCACTCTGATCCGGTAAGGACTGGTTACTTCTGTAGGGATCCTGGGCAAAGGGGTAAGTCTACACCTGGGTCTCAAACCATGGCTGGGGTTAAGTCAACACTCTCTCACCACGACCATTGGCATGAGTACTGGCGCATGTCGGGGTTTCTAATCCAATGCAAGATCATATAGGTAACATACTACATGAAGTTCAGATACATCCCCTATGGCACCAACCAACTCAGTTTAGTATCCTTCGCAGCCTATGAATGATACCCCTCACGGACTGGCTACCGCTATTGGACTTCATTCCATAACCCTATGGTCATCCACATATTATTGGGGCGGAATGCTCTCATGACTCCTCACAACACCCGGTCCGTTCCTTGGACATCCATGAGCCCAACCCTAACATATGCAACCCTACCATCACTGTCATCACGGGTCATCCGGCTTCAATTCCCCTACCGAAAGGGTAGTAGCATGTGGGGTGCCTAGCCATGCAACTTTAGACTCTACCTAAGTATGTCATCCAGTAGTTATGACAGTGCTGGAGATATCAGCAAGCATGTGTCCCATACCACAGCCTTCTGATATCCCAAGCGAAGATATCCAAATAGAATATCTATTCCATCAGAACCACGTACTATCAACCAACATCATATCACATTCATAATCGACAAAGTGCATGTATAAACAATACAAGCAACAGTCATATAATAAGATCAGCATGTGAAACATGGTTACAGCATATAAAATGCAAGATTAATATAGCAGACACTGGACTAGCATGTTCAAGTCAATTCATAAAGACAGGATTGTATGCCCTTACCTGCATATAAGTAATTCATCCGTAAAAAGTAATCCGTAAACAATTATAAAACTTTCTCTTCAAACAGAGGACACCTATACACAGGGTTACAATAAGGTATAAGTCAAATGAATCAAATCGGATCAAAACCAAAAGCCATTTGGTCACTGGAAACCAGCCGGTCGCTCGAGCCGGTCGCTTAGGTTGAGCGACCGCCACTAGTGACCGCCCCAAAAACAGAGAGTTTCAATCCGAAACTCAGGCTTCTGATCATCCGTTTTCAATCCAAATTTTGAATGATCATAGTCCGAATTTCAAATCTATTACTCCCATAACCACGGGTGATACTAAACCTAAACAAAGACATCAATTTGGTCATCTAGAAACCTCCCTCTTGATTAGATCAGCCTTTTTCACGAAAGCAGGGTTTCGTTTTCGGATCTGATATCGCCAAGATTAACAAAAAGATAGGTGGTGCAATAGAAGGATCAAGAACAACCAAAGGGAAACACTAATCTACTTTTATCATAGCAAGTGGTGAAGCATGAGTGAACAGGGAATCACTTACCTCAACCAGATCAACTATGAATGACAGTAGAACCTTCTAGGACTCCAACAACACTTCTCCACAGCCGTCTAAACTCCAAAAACGGTAACCACGAATAAAATATTCGTAAAATAGGCGAGGGTTACTATTTATAGGAGTCAGGGGGCAAAATAGGGCAAAATCCTGCAACCAGAACCAGGCGGTCGCTGGTTCAATTGACCGCCACTAGCAACCACCCCCATGTATTTTGCTATACAAAGGTGCTTTGCTAGGGGGGTTGATGTCCAAGTACAACCTAACCCTAATGAAGACATGGGTTAGATCTTACCTTCATTCCAGACATCTCCAGACATCACTTGCCTTCCAGAAGTCCAACTACCAAGCAAGGCAGGCTCTTCAGTCAGAGAATCCAGATCCATGGGTTCAGGGTTTGGATCATGGACTTCTATCGAACACTCCACAAATTTACCCGACTAGACCTTCGGGTTCTCGGAATCTGCAATACGGATCCCGGGTTAGAGATATGGGGGTTGTTACAGGGATGGTTGCCAATTGGGATTAGCTTGTTTTGTGTTTCTTTTCTTAGCCTGTGGCCCCATCTTTGTACTAAGAAAAAGAAATAAAAATCGAAGGGATCCTCTAACGATCCATACAAATTGATAAATGATAACAACAGCCCAGCAAAACAACAACCTTTGTTCTTATGAAGTCATTTTTTTTTGTTGGCTAAAAGGGTCATTTTATTAAACAAAATTGAAAATACCATCATGAAAAGAACAACAATTACAACCCCAAAAGGAACCAAACTCATAAACCCACAACACCATTTACCCCCAATACACCCTTCCTCATAGATTTCTACTCACATGTGAAAACACCTAAATACATCAGAATCGATATCTAGGACATCTAGAGGCGTTCGACTTCAGCTCTCTAAGAATTGTAGCTGACCAAGGAGCATTAATAGAAGATTATCCCAGTCTTGCCGCAAAGTTTACCAAGAAATCTGCCACCATATTAGTTCTATAACACATCTTCCATTCGATTGCCAACAAATAGGACTGTAAATCTCTCCAATGTTGTAGAATATACCAAGGAATTTTCTTTTGCTGAATAGGAACCACCACTGCCATTGAGTTACATTCCACCCAAAGCTTGGGAATTTGTAGATTCCTTGCTCATTTCAAACCATGAATGAGAGCCTCCAATTCTACCTCAAAATTTGTTTTAATATCTAAAAAAACTCTAAAATTGAAGAGCACTACAACAACTTCATTCCGAAACACTCCACCACCCCCAACCTTACCCGAATTTCCCAAGGAAGACCCATCAATATCAAGCTTTACCCACCCTGAAACAGGAGGACACCGAAAAACCTCTTGAGGTGGTTTCACACCGAATGATTGTAAATCAAAGGCCCGATCTCCTTGCCTCCAAAAAAATTGTTGGAGTTACTCTTCTACCATCCATGAGAAAACCAATATGATTCAATTTGAGAAAATTAAGCGTGTTACCTCATCTATGCTAAAATTTAAATTTTCAAACCTGATTTTATTGCTCACCATTCAGAGGAAATACAAAAGCAAAATACATCCATATAACCAAGCAGTCCATAAAGGAGAAGATGAAGCCTGTTGTTTCCATTCTTTGAACGACTCAACAATCGAAGAGTTAATTGTCCAGGTGAACCCAAACTTCACCGCTAAGGCTTCTCCACATCCACGTGAGTGAAGAAAGAGATGTTTCACATCCTCTGAAGCTTTACCATAGAGATTACAACAAGAAGCCAACATCATCCCCTTACTTGCTAGCATAGCATCAACTAGGAGCCTACATGGAAAATTTTCCGACAAACAACCTACTTTCTAAGCTGTAGAGAAGTCTTCCAAAGATACTTTGCCCACTCCACTTGCTCCCCTTTTCAACGATAAAGATCCCAAGCAGATCTAGTATTGAACTCACCTTCCACCGATCCCTGCCAATGACATAAATCCTCAAAACCAGCAGTAGTAGTAGGAGCTAATCAAATAAGGGAAATCATCTCCTGGATACTAGAGGTACCCACCTCCACTAGACACCACTCGCTTTGCATAATACAATTTGAAACCTTTAATTGCAATTGTCCTACTAACTCAAGGGGAATGCCTATGTAGTTAGCAATGGTAAAGTTCCCCAACCACCAGTCAAACCATAAATTAATATGCTAGCCATCTCCAATTGACCATTGTTCATTCACCCTGACAAAGATCCAAACCTTCCTCAACCCCGACATTAAAGAAGATTTATGCCTAGAAATCTTCAAATTACCCTTTGAGTACCAGTTTCCCCCTCAAGAAGTGAGCCAAAGCTGAGTTTTTGTGTTTGATTGACCATGCCAATTTGCATAAAGACACAAAATTGACATCTCTTAATCTACGAATACCCAAACCTCCCTTACATTTAGGAGCACACAGAAGCCCAAGGCACTATAACCCTTTTCACTGCCTCTTACTACCCGCCTATATGAAATTATTCATCTAAGGCTCTGCTTGCTTGATTATAGAACCAAGCCACCAATAAACTGAAAAATTATGAATCGACATACTAGAAATAACTGAGTGAACCAACTCCACTCTACCTGCCATAGAGAGCAACTTCACACACCATCCTTTGAGGCAATTTTTAATCTTGTCTAACATTGGAAGCAATCTAGCACTAGTAACTCTCCCTTTAAAAACATCCACCTCAAGATATTGAGTATGAAAATGGGCAATTGGAATATGTAGGCTATCCACAATTTTCTGTTTCCTACGAGGAGGCACATGCCCAAGGAAAAACTTACTCTTCTCCAAACTAATAATATGTTGTCCCAAAAATTCTTGATACTTAAACAAGAATAACTTCAAGGCTTTCGCATAACATAAGGAGGCATTTGAAAAAAATGAATACATCATCAACATATAGAAGAACAGAAGGAACAACAGCCCCCTAGGACCAGGCAAAGCTCTCAACTTTCCATCAACTAGCATAGAGCATAAGCCCTTGCATAAAACCTCTTCTGCAAGTAGAAAAAGGAGAGGAGATATAAGGTCCCCTTGATGTAACACTCAACGCCAAAAAAACCAACCGGTCCCCCATTCAAGAGAATAGAGATTCTAGTCGACTGTAACATCTCATAAATCCAACTAACCCATCAATTTGAAAATCCAAAACACTTCACAAATGACAACAAAAAATCCCAAGAGAGGGTATCATAAGCCTTTATATTATCAATTTTAATACCCATCCATCCCCCTTTAATAGAAGTATGCAAAATATTTGTAAGCCCTAAAACTACAGCTATAGTATCAAAAATCAACTTTACGTCTCTGAAATGCTCTCTGCTCCTTAGAAATAAGCTTTGGCAGAAGTGGACTCAAGCGAGAAGCCATCACCTTGGAAATCGTCTTGCATTATCCACCTCTGGAACTAATGTGACGAAGCTATTATTCATCCCCTTAGGTATTTTTCCTTTTCGAAAAAAGGATCTCATTGCAGCCCCAAAATCAAAAGAGACAATTTCCCAATAGTTGGCGAAAGAAACTTCTTGAGAAGCCATCCGGGTCTTGGAAAACTATCTAGATCAGGATCCCACACCACTCTTTTAATCTCTTCATCATTGGGCAGCTCTTCAAGAGATAAACAATCATCAACTGTCAACACATTAGGAATTACAACTAGCAACTCTTCGTGGACAAAACATGTACAAACTTTATGAAGGTTTTCAAAGAAGCTCACAACATGATTTTGCAATTCATCAGTCCCTATTGTCCAAGAACCATCCACTTTTTTTAGAGACTTAACCGTATTGTTAATCCTTTGAAGTTTGGCAAAGAGTTGGAAAACTTTAGAATTCCTATCTCTCTCCCACAACCATCGAACCTTTGCTTTCTGCCGAAGAAGAGAATCTTTCCGTTCCACTTCCTTTAGAAGTCTGGTTTTCAAGATCACCTCTTGATCAAAACTCATCATTCATACCATATTGATCAATATGTTGTTGTAAAATTTCCAAGTCCCTCTCCACTTGTTGCACTTCAAGAAAGAGGTTGGGAAAAGTAATTTTTGCCCAAGCTTTAAGACGTTTCTTTACTATCCTTAGCCTTTGCGCTAACAAAAATATGGGTTCACCAACCATAGGCTCCTCCCAAACCAACCAGACTACCTCCAAGTAAGATTCATTAGTCATCCAAAAATTATAAAACTTAAAAGGGGAGTTCTACGGTTTCGTTCTACGGTTTCTCACCCCGATCAATAGAAATTAAAATAGGAGAATGATTAGATGCATGCACTGTGAGAGTGAGTTGTTTAGTGTCTCCAATTTGCTCTAACCAATCTGCATTGCATAGACTTCTATCTAGAACCGAACTAGCATTCCCATGTCTACACTGAATTGACCATGTAAACTTTCTTCCTAACGACGGAATCTCCAGAAGCTCACAGGCATCTATTGTAGCTTGAAAGTTAGACGAGGAACCCAACTAAAATCTACTTGATCCCTTCCTTTAAGAAACCCGTAACACTATATTAAAGTCTCCCATGAACATAAAAGGTAAATTGGAAAGAGGGAGGCAGCATGTTCCCCCCCCCCCCAATAACCATCTATGATCTGATTGATCACAACATGCATGAACCATAGATAAACCAAATTGAAGACCTTACCACAAGAATTGAAGCGAGAGTTGTTGGTCAAAAGAAGAGAGAACAATCAGTTGTTGTAATTCTCGCTTCCAGAAGACCCAAAGGCTTGGAACTTTGTTACTTCAAAAATTATAGACAAATTTTGATGAATACCCCAATCGATTAAGTAAAAGAATTGGGCACTTACTGACCTCTACTTTTGGTTCAGTGGCACAAAAATTGTCTGGATGGTGAGTTATCAAAAAATTTTTAAGATCCCTCCTACCAACCACATTGCTAATGCCGCAAACATTCCAAAAGAAAAAATTCATAGAAAAGGATTAGAGAACTACCCAATCCTCTCCCATAGAGGGGCTCTTGCTTGTGTTGAGTCATTCCCAAGGGTTGCATCAACCTTCTTGAATTCCTCTATCATGGATCATTTTTTGCTTGTTGCCACTTTCTTCACAATTTGAGATTTCCTTGGGTGACTTGGCTTACGACGAGGAGAACCATCTGCCATCTACGTTTGGGAAGGAGAAGGTGGAAGAACAACCTCCAACTGCAATGGACCAACAATGTCCTACCTGGCCAAATTCTTTGAAATGCTTCAAATCATAATTGATGATAATTTCTATTTAATTGAAATTTGGAGAAGAAAACAATTTTCTTCATATCATCCTCTCCTTCAAAATGTCATTGTGTAGAGTTGCATTTTATGATGACCTCTTTCCCATGCCAGGCCAATATTGTTTTTCTTTTTCTTTATTTTCTTCTTCTTCTTTTTTTCCCAATAATTGATATGCTCTCCTTTAAAACATCCTTTGGTGTTGGCGGGCTAGTGCAAAAGTAGTCCATGGTTGAGTGCCTTAATTCCATTCATGGATGGAATTGAAAGAAAATTAGCCCATTACTTGTCAAAGATATTTCCGGCAAATCACCAACCACTCTAGCTGAACCAAAGGTTGCTCTAGCACCCACATTATCACCAGCTATCAAGGAAAATTATGGCAACATACATGGCACATACCACCCCTAGCCACCTCTATCTTCAAGTGATAATAAACTTCAGAATCCTATCCTATCTTAAACACAAATGCATTTTTAGAATTCAATACTATCTCAAACTCCGTTGGACTTTTGAGGTCTACATCATCTCAAGCACACAAGGATCTCCAACGTTCAACACTAAAGCATCTTTGGAGTTCTATACCACTTTAAACACACAAGAAACACAGGCAAAGTAAAACCCCAGTACCTAACTATACTTGTGTAAACAAAACTCTAATGCAAGCATCCTAGACTTGTGATAAACAAGGACGCTAGTTTATATATGAGATGTATCACAATTGAATTATTTAACGAAGCAAATTATTATCTCCATGGACGTAGGTTGCACAGTAAAACCGAACCACGTAAAACTCTGTCTTTCTGTCTCTCTCTCTCTCTCTCTCCAACGTTTTCTGGATGCCTCTCTCTCCTTATAGGAAAAAAGTCGTCTGTTGTGCACAACAGTGCACTCTCACGTTGTGACATGTGGGATATGTTAAGTAGATGGATAAAATTAGAAGGGCAATCTTGAGTGAAAAAAACCTAGTTTTGAGATCTATTTTAGTTTATTACCCGCCCAATTCCACAAACCCCCTAACATGAATTTACAATTTAACTTTACGTCTCTGCTGACGGTGAGGGGTTCTTGAAGTGCTTCAAGTCATCTCCTACCCCTTGTCGAGGCATTTGTCCCGGTTGGCATCTTTCTTGCAATTGAAGAACTCCAAGTTCTCCATTTTGCATTTCGTTGCCATGAAGTCGCCACAAGTATGGGCGAAGAAGGGGTCAGTTCACCTACGGCATTGATGGTGCTCATCATGTTCAGTTCGTCTCACCATGATCAACAAATAACAAATAAGCAAAGATTAAGTAAAAGTCTCCTCAAAAGTTTGGATACAAAATTTTAAAGAATTCGAGGTTTCTCTGTACCTTCTTCTTTCTCCTCTTCGGTTTGTGGTGGAGGCGCTGAGAGTGAAGTCCTGCAACTCCTTGAAGTGCATCTATGGCTTCACCTATTCCTTTGCTTGCACCACTCCTATTCTGCATAGGAAATCAAATGTCAAGGATGAACTCATGAATTCCAATTATGGGAAAATATGTTAAAGAAAAATTTGAATACAATGGGGAGGATCCAAGTTGAAAGAAATTTAGATTAATTTATAAGGATAAGAAGAAAAAATAATAGCAGCCTAAATTAGGCTAAAAGATGGGAATCTCCCAAGTATAAACAAAAGAGATGTAAGGACAAAGTTCCCAAGATCTCAGAAACACAAATGATTAAAGGCATGAAAATACTTCTTTCTTATTGCATTCAACAACAGATAAACAGGCGAGGCAATTTTGATCGACCAATCTTCCTAGGGAAGCACTTCAAGAACCCCTCACAGTCATCGGAAGTGAAGGGAAAATTGCAAATTCACATATGTCAGGGTGTTATATACATTTTGGTTCAAACCATTAAACCCAAACAAACCACACAATTGAATATAGGACTTTTCCGCATGGCACTTCTCAAAAGAATGTTGGCTTCGAAGAACGCTTCTCTGTGAATGCCATGTGGTGTATAGGACTTTTTGGATAAACCCTTGTCAGGCGCTTGAGATGCTGCATCTTGGCAAAAGTAACGCTATAAGGGGATTCAGCTCATCTTTATCCAAACGTCAATCAAGGCATTAAATTTAGCATTTAATGCTCTAGGGCGTAAATGTTCAACGCTCACCAGGAGGCCTCTCATTTGCTCAAGCTTTTTCGAGTATTGTTCTTGCTGAATTAAGGGATTGTTGTCACATCTACACCCACATGACTCTGAGCTCCTGATCAGTTTGGGATAAGATACAGCTAGCTTGAAGCTTCTCCAAGAATATTGAGTTCTTAACTTAGTGATTAAGTAATCCATTGAGCGTAATCTCAATCCTTCATCTTGATCTGGAAGATTGGAGGGCTATGATGCATCTTTGCCAAATCAAAGGTTTGAAATTGGTATGTAAGCAACACACTTAGCACATATGAGGGTAAGCGCAGTTATAATAATTCTGGCATTTATTCTCCGACAAGTTCCAAAGAAGACATTCCTTCTTGGAGCATTTATTCCTCCATATGATGATTTGTGTTTTTCTAAATCTGACTTAATCATTGGAGGTGGCTTCTTGTCTTCAGAGGTGGTCCACTCTCACTTTCTTTGATTCTCAAAAATCAGGTTTGGACTAGCAGTGAACCAAACTGCACTCAGGTATATTTCAAAACAACACAGGGTTTTGCGGAAATGGACGGTAGTAAAATAAATAGGTCTATGTACCCAAAAAGAATAAACTAAATGAGTCTTAAAGCTAGGCTCTTTTTAACTTAAAATTGCCTTTTTATTCTTAACTGTCTGCTTGGCATGTTCCACGTGTCACAAAGTGAGAGTGCATTACTGTTCTTCACAAACGATTTTCCCCCTCCTTGCCATAGATGGCTTCCAATATTACTACAAGGAAACAAACACTTTGACTGATTTTCTTGTAAATTCAGCACCTAGGTCTCAAACCTCCTACCCACTGATGGATTGACCTTCTTTGATGGTTTTGAAACTAGAAAATGCTACAACAAAACAACCACGGTATTGGTTTTGAGAGGCTGTTTCAATACCATTCATAAGCTTTTAACTCTTAAAACTATATTTAATTTTTCTCTATTATTTTACATTTTTTTTTCTCCAGGAGATTTGGAGAACGGAGTGGCAGAGAGTAGTTGCTACTTGCCTTCACTGGTGACCCCATAAGCTTTTCATTTCGTTCTTGATAACATTTAACCCTACTTGTTCGCATATAACTTTTGTCAGTGTTCTGAAAGCTATAGACTACACGTGTGTTACGTGTTGTTCTGCCATGCATTTCTTTTTTTCTTGTAACTCCTACAGAACAATGGCACGATTTTGATCTTAAATTTGGAATCTCTCTGCGTCTGCCAATCGTAAAAGCAACAAGGTGTGACAAACTATAGGGTCCGGATCAGCGACCCAAAGTGCTCCCCCTAAGCTTCCTGACCACAAATATCAGTGGGACCCACGGTGAAAAACACTTTTTGGAAAAAAATAAAAAAAAAGTTTTTTTTTCACGTGGGTCCCACTGGTTTTTGTGGTCAGGAAGCCATGGGGGAGCACTCTGTGCTCTCCTCGACGGGAGAAGATCCGGATTCCAAACTAAACGGTGGTGTCACTCACACGGAGGCAGCATATTAATTTGGAAAAATTATATGATCAGCCACTTTTAAGTTTTCATTTACAAAAATAAGTACTTAATGTTTCATTTCACAAAATTAGTTAAAGCTAATTTTAGATTTACAAAAGAATAGTGATTTTTCATTCTTAACTTTTAAAACTAACCACATTGAAAAGGGAAAATCACTATTTTGTTCAAAAGGAGAAAGTCACTCATTTTTCATTTCTTTTAAACATTTTTACCCCCATGTTGGTATGATTAATTTTAAGGGTAAAAATGTCTAAATGGATGAAAAATCACTATTTTGGCTAATTTTGTAAACCCAAACTCAATTTTAGCTAGTTTGTTAAGTGAAATATTAAGTGATTATTTTTGTAAATGAAAACTTAAAACTAACTAATCAAGTAATTTTCCCTATTAATTTTACCAAAATTACTCAAGTACCATATCTATCCTAAATTTTGTGCTAGAATAACTTATTTTCTTACATGTTTGGTATTCATTTCCAGAATAAAATTTAAATGTTTAGAATTTACCATACAATACTTAAAGATCAGATTTCAAAATAATTCCTACATTTATAATATACATTTATAATATATATATATATATATATATATATATATATATATATATATATATATATATAAATTTTTGGGTAAAATATAATGGTATATTGATTAAAAAATAAGGAAAAAAAAATGTTACTTTCCAAAGAATTATATGAACTTTGCCCCACTCTTTACAGGGTCTCATGCTAAAATTTCAAAACCAATATTTCGGTCTAGTCATGGTGTTCATTTACATTTCATTCCTTATGGCCAGTGGTTAGCTTTAGAGTATTAGTGATGTTTGCTCCTTTGTCACTGAATGCTAAGATACTCCTATTATAATACTTGTTTCTCTGAAAGACAAGTGAATTTTAATTTTATCGCATTTAAAAATAATTGAAAAATCTACACAACTATTCAAGCACAAACCAAAGGCACTTCCTTTTTATTCACATGATTTTGAAATGTGAATTAATGATATTAAAATTTTGACCCTAGGATCACAGTACTAATCAACTCTTTTGACCAGCCTCAAATCACGTAAGTGATTAGCTAGTGAAATGCCCTCCCTTGCACGGCACTATAGGTGAAATTGTTATAATACTCAACAGTTAATTCAACCCAACCTTTCAATATATTCATTTTATATATGCTCCTATAAGTTTTTTCTTTTGCTGAAAGACTAAGTACAACACAATACTCTTTCCCATATAAAGGAGAATACCTCCTTTATCTTTTGCATTTTTTTTTTTTTGGTGTCGAATTAAAAACATAAATCATTTCTAATACAAAAGGTATTTCAAATGATGTTGGGTTTGGGTGTCTTGTATTCTGTGGGTTCATGTAATATGGTTTTAAATTATATTTGTAATTAAAATAGGATTTGAGTCAATTACTATTACTGGGATAAAATTATAATACATTGGGATTAGGGTTTTAAGTTTCCTATAAATAGTCTATGTGGAATAACCTATAAGCATCAATCCCTGTAGGGGATTAGGGAATCCATCATGAAGGATAAGGATTGGGGGCAAGCAAAGAATAGTACTTTGTGGGTGTGAGAATGATGTGTGATTTCCTGGAAATAGTGAAATTTATTTTCTCTCTGGTGGACGTAAGCAGCGTTTTGCCAAACCACGTTAAATCTCTCTTGTATGCTTTGCTTGTGTTCTTCTCTAGGTTGTGCATCTAAAATGATATGACGTGTGATGTGGTTTCTACTTAACTTATTCTAATTAGGGTTGCATGAAATGTGTGTCATACTTAATCTTTAGTCACTTCACAATTTAATTAACATAAGGGAGAAGATTAGACATATCAGTCACTTTCAATCAGTTAAACAGTATACACCAATCATAAGATTGAATTACATGAGGACAATATTGTCTTTTCCAGATGGTGAACAAATGACATATGCCGGCATCTAGATAGTGTTCCTAACCATTTTTTATGACACATTCAAGAAGTAGGGTTCTCACCTGTCATTGTAAAGGTGAAAAGTTATTGAGATTTTTTAGGTAAAATATGTATTATTGAAATTCATTAAATCATGGTTATATTATGCTAATCCACAATTTCGTTAATAACTTGGATAATCAAAATTAATTTGTTGATATTCCACCTATTTCCATCCTAATACGTACTCATTCCATTTTCAGAAAGTGATTTCCTGCACTCTTGGGCAAACATGAAAACAAAAACCACATTTTATAGAAATTTTCTAAAGTGAAGTGTAAACTTGATACAAAAGATGAGAAAATTTGAGCTAGTGAAAGAGATGGAAACCTGAAATTTTGACTTCAAAAACCTGGTTTCAAGCTGAAAGGAGAAACCAGAGACCATGAAAATCCCAATGGGGCCCACCACCCTGCTTAGTTTCAAAAATAGCAATTAGACTTTAGTTCAAATTAAGTTTACAGTATATTATGAAATTGACATTATTAATTGTTTGCTCCCTTGATAAACTGCCATCAAGTGGCCTAGAAGTAAATATTTTACAGAGAAAAATAACAAATTCATGTTTACTTGTTACAAAATGTCTCTTTCAATGTTGCACAAGAGGCAACGAAAGCATCTAAAATATTTCTAACTAATATAATATTTTGCCAAAAAAAATAGTTTAACTTCTAATAAATTTTTTATAGAATTTTTTTTCTTTCGTGATAGGCCTCGAGAGGAGTGACCCATGAGGAACCGACAAGTGAGCACGTGGTGTTACATATTATGTCTGCCTACTAGTAGTATCCTTCAAATATGTCAAGAAGAGTTGGTACGAAGAGTTGAATTCCTAAGTTCCTATATATAATTGCACCACTACAACCTAGGCAGAGACCAACACATACCAAGTTGGAATCTCATCCTTGTGATTAAGACTATTGGGAATATTCAAGACATAGGCTTAAAAAACCTTATGATACATACCCCCCCTACACACACATTAATGCTTCTTTGACTTGAGATGGGGTGGTGATCTTGGACTAAACTCTAACACGGTGACAAAGCCAATTGAAATGTACTAAGAAGAAGCCAAGTGGAAGATTTTGAGCTCACGAAGACTTATGCTAGCAATGACAACTATCCTTCACTAAATTGAATGTTAAGTGAAGACTAATATCCTTCACTTAGTTGAAAGTTAAGTAGAGAACACATATGTATAGTTGTTGGGCAAGTCATAATTTAAGTTTCTAAAGAAGCCGTCATGATAATGGGGTTAGTGTGTTAATTATGGTGCTTAGATAACCAATGAGTATTAATTAATATTTGGAGATCACACTACTTTAAGCAAGTAGACATTATATAATTGACAATTTTTGATGTTTGATTTGCTAAAACATAAACCTAACCAGTTAGCCACTTATGTATTTCCACATTTTTGGTAGTCTTTTTCAAAAACTTAAGGGTTTTGCAATTGAAATTGAGTAGGAGCCATTAATAATTTTTGGATCCGTTTGTTTATAGGGAAAGGGACAGTCAGAAAGATGAAACTACTAAGATTTTTAATATTTTGTTGTTTAAAATCTTTCATTCTTTTCTTATTCATCATTTAGAACATGGAATGTGTATAGAAATTTAATAATATGATCACATCAAACTGAAATTAATGTGCGAACCAGTGATCATTGAATTAGGTAAAATTTTCCGTTGTCTCACTACCAAGATCAAAATATTTCATTATTTTATGTTAAAATATAAAGACCTAGATATGTATAATAGTAATGCTCGGGTCTTATGGTCTCATATTAAAACATAAACATCCAAATATTAGCTCTCACGTCACCATAGATTAAAAAAATTAAAAAAATCAGATCCATAAAATACAAGGATTTTGTTTTTGTTAGAGAAATGAAGTTAAAAATATAAACAGATACCTACTAGATTGTATCTAGTCTTTGAGTTTAAAAATTCGAATCCTGAATTTGAGGTCAGCTGGAGATCACTTGACATATTTGCTGAAGGTGACCTACCAATATTGTAAGTCACATGAAATAATCATACTTTAGATTTTAGAAAGTAATGAATTCAAATCCCATTTTTAATCCTTTTCTTGGTTTCTAGTTTATTTATTTATTTTTTCTGATTTTCTTTCAATTTAGATGGAAATCATGTCAAATACAAGGATGGCCTGATTTGTTTTTTCCTAGGTAAATTACATATATATTTCTTAGGTTTATAAATATTTATATTTCCTACATTTCAAATTATATATCAATTCCACCTTAGGGTTACATGATTAGTCAACATTTTTGAAAATTTGAGTTTTGCCCTTCTTTAAATTTCATACTTATTTTCTCACTTATAAAAAAAAATAAGGAAAATTGTCTTTTTCTATTTAAAACTAATAATTTTAAGCATAATAAAATGTTTGTAATATAGAAGATCGAGGGATATAGATGTAATACCAACAGCCCTTTTTGTCGATTGTGATTTTTTAATACTTTATAAATTAAAACATATCTAAAGGGAAGTCCAATTATAAGAAAAATTATAAGGTAAAAAATATCAACTACCAAAAATTAATATAATAAGTTGAAACTTTCCAGTCCAACTCAATGGCTTTAATTAATACATGAAACTAATTGATTACACGGAAAGAGGACTTCACTTACTCAATTATTTGTCAAGAATGTGAAATAATTTTCTAACATATCACATGAGAGATTTTTATTTTAATTCTTCTTGGCCAGCTTTTGGAATCTTATAATTATCTTTCATTGAATGCTTTGTTAATCTAACTATTAGTAAAATCATTTATGATGCCCTAGGTTTGAAATTAGGTCTTCAGATTATGACTTAATTCCCATTTTTTTCCTGGTGCTTGTTCATGAATATATATGTAATGAGGCATATCAAACTCATGAACATATGTCTCACAGTCTCAAGCAAGTGCGTCATAGGTAGGTCTCCCAGCTGTATTTTTTTAAAGGTTCATTGATTTCAATAATGAACGCCAAAGTTTACCCAAGAAGAAAAAATGAACGCCATGCCAAGACCTCAGTGTCTCTAATTTGTCATTTTAACCTTTTTGAAATTAGGGGAACTAAACTCATTTCACATTAGTGATGTTGTTGTTAATAAAAAAAAATGATTGATTTCAATGTGATATATAGGGAATATAGGAAGAAACGACAGGTATTAATCTTTGATAGCTCGTGAATATGATGCTAGTCCTCTCCCTTAGCCACTCTCATTGTCCATCTAACGTATTGAAAAATATGGCCAAATATATTTTGTCTTGTGGGATGAAAGGAACTTGATGAAATATGATTCACGATGTTCGTCCTCTCCTCCTTTGCCACTCTCATTTTCCATCTAATGTATTGAAAAATGTCGGCAAATATATTTTGTCTTGTGGGGTTGAAAGGAACTTGATAAAATATCGAGGTTTAGGGTAGTAGATAATTTTCTCATGTTTTTTTCATTTTGTTTATTTTTTATTATTATTTATTTATTTTTTTTTTTGGGTTACAAAACAGAAGGAATCTTGATAGCAAATCCTCCTCTAAACAGGCCTTCTTGATCCCAATCACCCCAGTGAATTGAGCGTAGCATTCCTTCACATTCACAGCAGTCGTGTTGCATTTAAACCCCAATTATTTTTTTTTTTTTAATTTTAACTTCTTCTACTATTGACTTGACATATAAGATGCTAAGAATTTAGGGTGTTTACTTGTATGTTATTATCTTTGGCAATGCTGACATAAACACAGGTATGATAGTGTTGTTTGTACTCTAGAATGGGTGATAAGACATGTTTTCTATGATCTTGGACAGCATATTTTTAAAATTAAGGGGAGGAAGATGAACTCATAGTGTTGGCTCAAGCCAAAATATGGGGATTTAGCTGAAGGTTTTATAATCTGCCTCTCCACAAGAAGTACATTGAGTTGCTCCTAGAGAGTTAGAATTACAAGTTGAATATTTGAATTTGAGTTACAATTTCATTTATAGTCAAACTCAATAACTAGTTGATACTTTAACCATAACTCAAACTCTTCTTGATCGGTTGGAAATAAGATCAATAGATGAGAGTTAGTTGCGGTGAATTTGATTTTGATTTTGAATTCAGAAACTTATCCTTTACATAGAGGATGGATAAAAATGAATAATGATGGATGCTTGATGGGGAACCTACATCATGTAAGAGCTGGAGTTGTTTTTTGGGATGAAAATGTCAACATTTTAGGCTCGTTCCATATTTACTTGGGGTTGAGACCAAATTTCAAAGATGAATGAAAGCCTTTATCTTTGGCTTGGAATGGGAGAAACGACTATAGTTTCAGCAGATTTGGATAGAAAGTGACTCGGTGAAAACTGTAGTGCTTCTCCAACATAAGCATTTTCCATGGTAGATTCAACAAAGGTTGAGAAGAATCCTACCTTAGCTTCAGGGCATGGAATGGAAAATCACACATTGCTAATAGCCATCCGTTATTTAGCAAAGTTAGTAGTAAGGGGGAGGAATTCGGATATAAATGCCCCTTGGCCAACACTGATTCAACTTTCCCTAAGATGGGATGTAGCAAGTAAACCGAGATTCAGTTCGGTACCTAGATCTTATGTGAATGCACCGTGTTCGTTGCAGGGTTCTGCTGAGTTTGGGTGTAATGGGTGCGACTACTGTTGCAACATGAGTGATAGTGATTCCTGAACAATATGGCTTACATATTGTAAAATTATAAAGAAATTTTCTTTTTATAATACAAATGACCTTTTAGGAAAAATGTAAGATGCTAATATAAATAAACGATAATATTAATAAATTACTCTCGAAAAGCACAACTAAGTTTTAGATTTCACTGGCTAGGTCACTTGATAAATATGGACACATTTATAATTCTCTCTCCTGCTAAACCCTTTCATTAAATTTCCCTTTCAGATCAGTTGATGAAACGTAACAAGATGGAAAGACACTCACTTTTTGACTTGTTATAACTTCGATCATTACACTCTAGCTAGTTTGGTGTTTGTGCACCATTCATAAGACCTCAGCTTATGACAGCTCCCTAACTAGTTGATGGAGTTGAAACCCGCGTGCAAAAGATTAAAGAGCTGATGGTGATGCCTTAGGCCTCTATGATACGAACCATCATTTTCTATATAATCACAAGCACATTTTGGGTTAGAATATTAAGGCAAACATGCATGTATTCCGTGTCTAACTAAAATTGTGATCGAATTTTGATTCTTAGGTGAGAAACCAGGATTACAACTCCTTAGTTCTCTTCTAGATTCCATCATATATTCCCTAGATCAATTCATTCCATTTTCGGTATAGCAGGTGTTGCCTTTATCCAGTGAAGCTCCTTCCCATGTCTGGGATTGACTTCGTATCCATGAAATTTAGTCCCATGATTGGATTATGGGTTTAAGGTTTAGGGTTTAGGGTTTAGGGTTTGATACTCCTGTTATATTAGGGTTTAAAACTGTGCATTTAGAGTGAGTGCATATTGGTAACTTTAACTGGGCTCTTTGTTTAGGGTTTTATAACTCATTAGGTTAGATTTGCCGTGTGTTATACAATTTCTATTCTATTCTTCCTCACTCTCTTATTTTTGGCTTCCATGTGGAGGATGACCCATTATTTGACTTAGCCCATATTCTTTATGGAGGGGGCAATTTAATCACTTTCTTTAGAATTAAAAGAGGGAGTAATTGCATGTTTGTTAAAAAAGAAATACAGAAGGAAGGAATCCTCAAGAATAGAGAGTAAAGAACTTCAATTCCCTTTTTGAGTGTGCCTTGTTTAGTTTCAGTCAAACTTTTCATCTGGTGGTCATCCGATGTTCGATCAAACTGAAATTTGGACTGGAGGTTGGTGACTTCCCAATCTTTAAATCCAACGGTTGGATTGTGAATCAGATCTTGCAAAATTATTGCAATTTGTACGCCTTTGTGCCTTTATTTTTGTGATATTTATCTAAAACTTTTTAATTTCATTCATTATTGGAGTTCATACATTTAGTAGTGTATACCAAGAACTTTTGTCCTTAATGAATCTTGATGATTGTTGATGTTTTTCTCTAGTTTTAACTAGAGAATATCCTTGTATTCCCAATTTGATTATTAGTGGAGTTGTTTTTTGTGGACAACGGTCTCGTGGTTTTTCCTCTTTGCATCGAAGAGGTTTTTCCCGTTAAAATTCATTTGTCTTATATATTTGTGATTTTGTGAACGTGCTTATAGATGTGTTTGTGATACAATTTGCAACCAAATTATGAGCAAAAGATATCCCACATTTTGTTCGATAAATTCTCTGCGATAATCTGTGATAATCTCTATTTGACTGTTTCCTAACAGCTTCTCTCAAGGAGAAGAATTTATTTTACTGTTTCCAACAGCTTCAATATTATGATTGAATTGTTCGTTCCTTCCCCATCACTTATAGTGCTACAACTCTCTGTTGCGGCTAGGGTTTGAATTATTCTCATTGTTAAGACTATTGTTCTTGGGTTTTTTGTATTATTGAGTCTCTTTAGGTTTATTGTTTGTAAGACCCGAACAAAGTAAATCACAAGTGTTCGTGTAAATATATACTTTTTTGGGGGTCAAGCCGTTAAGTTTCATGTCGGATTTATTTTCTATTATTTATACCTGAAATATGTTCTTCTTGAAATTGAAAGAGGGTTCAGGTCATGCTTCAGTTGTCTCCAATTAATGCACCAACATCGCGATGCCTATGGTCGAGATCGACCGTCTGTTTTACAAAAGTGAATTTCAACACTTTTACAATTTACAAAATAGATGGTGGAGATCAAGATCTCAACTGTACGCTCTAGGTGCTGCACATTAATAAGGCAGCACCCAGGCAAAATCATCAATCTTCTACAAATCCAAATCCTCAAGTCTGCGGGGAAGAGATCAACTACTGTCTTTTCCAGTTTGTCAATTCAACAACTTGACAGAAAAAGCCAAGAGCGGTCAAGACACATGAAATAAAAGAAGGTAACATCACCAGCACCATATCTGTGTGTTTGTGAGAGAGAGAGAATCTGGGTAAGTCCATTTGTCGACATGGCTCAGTAATTAGGTAGTGCACTTTTCTACCCTTCTCGAGTGAGAACTGACCGGCGAGTACGGGGAGGAGTAGGTGAGGCTGGCAGTCAGCCCACACCCGTTTAACCATAGATTCCACACTAAATCTGCACCATTACTTTCCTGCTCTGGAACAGGTTTGTATCAGCAGCAGAGAGTTGAAGTTGAAAAGAAAGTTCAGTTTGAGTTTCAAGGTTGTTAAGGAAGGGACACAGAAAAGTAAAAAGGAAGGGAAAAGATCTGTGAAGTAGATCAATTGAAATGAGTCACCAGGAAAAGTGGAAAGAAAGGAAATAAGGGCAAGAGAACCTAAAATGAAGCATAGGCTTGACATCTTCTGGTGGATAATGGAAAACGTTGAATCAATCAGAATAATGGAAAACATTGAGTCAATCCTGGTAGAGCAGAATGGACAAGATGGAAATTAACTGACAAAACATTTTTAACTTTGGCAGCGAGGAACACGCCGTACGTGAAGGCCAGAATAAGCTATTTAGGCCATTACACTAGAAGCACTATATATTTTCTTGTTGAAGTGCTGGAAACCCTAATTTTGTCTATCCTGATCTTGAGTTGGAAACTTGAATACAGATGAGAAAAAGGGAATATTCCAAGAGTTCAAACATTACTCTGTCGGGATTTTCTAAATTGACATTTATCGAGGGTTAAGGAAAAAAAAAATCACATCACTCACATTTCTTTTACACTTTTTGGAATGATACTAGGGTTGGAGATTGGAGTAGAGCTGTGTTGGGTTGGGTTTGTGTAAATCCTAATCCAACCCGAGGTCCATCCTAATTTAACTGAGTATTTGAAAACCTCAACCCAAGCCCATCCTTGTGGCTGAGCCCAGGCCCACCTTCAGTAAACTGTGATTGGGCTGGACCAGTTGTTTGCCTTGCTTGACCTGTATGGTTCTGGTTCTTAAGCATTAAAAGAAAATGAAAAATCATCTACTTTATCCTCTAAATTTTACATAATTTCTTGGTGCATAAACAGATCGGATTTGGATCAGATGGTAGTAATGCCATATCTATGTCACATTATTAATGGACATATATATTTGAATAATATCCTATCGTTTTCAAACATATTCAGTCAAACTTGATTGGATGATAGTCGAGTAGTTATTTTTTAAATAGATTCGTCTAAATGAGTATGCATACAGATTGAATACAAGTTTTCGACTACCTGTTGACATCTTTATCATTTTATTTTTAAGGGTTAGGTTTGAAATTCAAGAATTCAGCAACTTCCCTTTCTTTTTCTTTTTTGACTCATTCTAGTCTTTGATTTTTTTGAAATTTCTTCAATAGTGATTTTCCTATGTATCTAATTTAGCAGAAAATCTAGAAAAATATTTGCATATCTCAAGTAAAAAGTTTTTCAAAATAAGAAAACAAATCCAAATAAATAGCTTAATGGGATAATTTTATCAAATGGATTAATAATGGATCAGGAAGCAATTACCATATCCGCATTATATTAGTAATTAGACGGATTGGAATGCCCCTAAATGGATACGAATACAAAATCAAAAGTGAATTTTGATTATTCATATACACCCCTAATAAGCTTGTCCAACTCACAAATTATAATGAAATAGTGAAGAAAGAGTATCAAAAGCATAACAAAGTGTAAGCAGATAAGCATAAATTCAAAATCAAGTTCATGAGTGAATCCAAGGATTCAACCCCTAGACTACATATGTTAGCTGAAAAATAATTAACAATGCAATTACTTGATGATGGTTGTAACAAGTGTAACAAAAGATGTAAAGGCATTGATTCCATGCTCGCATCATTGCTACTCAATCATATATACAGGCATCAATTGTTGTTTAATGTTTGATTCTACATCTTAGCCATGACTTCTTCTTCCTCTTATTCAATGACTATTTTCACTACTATATCTATTGATTTAGATTACTCTTTTCCATATTTCCTTCACCATTGCAACAATCCGAATGTTATTATGGTCGCTTAACAATTGAAAAGTGATAATTACCTGATTTGGCGATGGGATATGCATATGCATGGCTCTTGAAGATTAAATCAAACTCTAGTTTATTGATTTCCCTCCATTGCTAATTTGCCTTGCTTCCTCACTGGATTCACTATAACAATATGGTTCTTTCATTGCTCATCAGTGCTCTTGTTTTGAATATTGCTCAAAATGTCCTTTATGCCTCTATTGCTCATAAGACTTGAGATGGCCTAAAGGCTCACTAACAGACACTATGAGCAATGTTGAAAACAAGAGTACTGACGAGCCATGAAAGAACCATACCCTAACAACATATCCATTGAGGAAGCAAGGCTATATTAGCAATAGGTTTTAAAAGAGAGTTGTTAATAAGCTAGAGTTTGTTCTTAGCCCCAAGAGCTATACACATAGCTTGTTGCCAAGTGGGGTAGTTGTCACACTTCAATGGTTGAGTGACTCAAATACCACCTGGTTTGTGTGAGTGATGAAAGAAATTTGGAGAAGAAGAGTCAAAATCAACACACAGTGCATGTGATAGTAATCATTGAAGAAGAGAAGGAAGAAGTCGTGGCTAAAGTGCAGATCCTTTGTTAGGTTGATACCATAGTAAGAAGAAGAAGAAGAAATCCCAGTATGGGGTTCTTTCTTGCCACTTGGAATCAAATTGAAACGGACCTTGTTCGAGCCATCCTAGCTTCTTCCTCACCCTCCCATCTATCCTCCATCAACTAAATTTTCCGTGTCTTATCCCAAAAATACTCAAAGCTTTCTCCCTCTTGGATTTTAGTCCCATCTCTCTCCGTAATATCCTTTATAAATTCATATCCAAGATCCTTGCCAATTGCCTAAAAAAAGGGATGCCTTTTGTGGTTAGCCCCAAACAATTTGCTTTCATCTCTGGGCCTACATTGTGGATAACATCCTTTTTTTGTGGAGATTGTCTGAGGCATTTGATCAAGCCTTCCACTCCCCTACTGCCCTCTTGAAGGTGGATCTCCACAAATCTTTTGACTCCCTTCATTAGGACTTCATTAGTGAGGTCCTCTCGAGGATGGGCTTTCTCTCTTTGTTTGTCCATTGGACTAAGATCTGCATCTCTACCCCTTAATTCTCCATCATCACTAATGATTCTTACATTGGCTTCTTCCCTTCTCGTGTTGGTATTTTTGCTAGGCCTGCCCCCTTTTCCCCCTTCCTTTTCTTTCTAGCCTTGGAGGTTCTCTCCCGCATCTTGCAATCCAAAACCAACCACCTTCTCCTCTCCCCCATGCCCAAGTGCAAGACCCTCAACCTCAATCATTTTGCTTTTGCAGATGATATTATGATCTTCCCCAAAGTCTCCCACTCCTCCTTGTCCTCCATCCTCTCTGACCTTTCCCTCTTTGAGTCCCTCTCTAGCCTGTGTGTCAATATTGATAAATCTACCATTCCTTTCTAGTGTCACAAACTCCGACCGTGACTCTTCTTGCATCTCATTGGCTTTTCCTTTGGTTCTTTCCCTGTGACTTATCTGGGCTTCCCCCAATCCCTAGGAGACTCACAGCTCACCATTGTGACCCAATGCTAGATGGCATCTGGAAAAAATCTTTAGTTGTGGATAGGTAAGCTCCTCTCCTTTGCTAGTACAGTAGTGCTCATTCGCTTGGTCCTATTTCTACTAGTGTGACATATTCTCTATTCCTAAGTCCACCATTCATATAATGGAAGCCCTCTTCTATGTTTTCCTTTAGAAGTGACAAGATCTCTCGCTTCATTCACCCTGTCCGATGGTCTGATGTTTGTCATCCAAAAGCCAAGGGAGGTTTTTAGTATCCGTTGCATCTAGGACGTCAATTTGGCTTGCCTCCTAAAACTCATATGGAAAATTGCTTCAAAATATGACGCCCTTTGGGTTACCTAGGTTTACTCCTATCTCTTCAAGTCTGACTCCTTCTATATTGCTCCCATCCCCTCTAACCCTTCATGGGTTTGGACGAAACTCCTCCTTTTAAGGTCGATCGTTTTTTCTGCTATCTCTAGCTTCCCATATTTTCTCTGACTCCTCTACCTCCTTCTGGCTAGATCCGTGGCATCTGATGGGCATTCTCTATAACCTTCTTGGCCCCCATAATGTATATGAGGCCCATGTTCCCAAGTCTACCCCGCTTTCCACTTTCATTGTTGACAACACTTGGTCCCCCTTGCCCTCCCTCCCCCACCCTCCTTGACTCCCCTTATGACATCACCATTTGGCTTCCCTCCCCCTCCTAAACCTTCTCTTCCTCTTTGGCTTGGAACCTTACCCACTAGCCCTCTTCCCCTGGTCCCATGCCATTGGCCTCACCCTTGGGCAAGGTCTTAATAGCTGTCAACCCACCTTCTTTTTTTTTTTTTTTTTTGGGGGGGGGTGAGCTACAATTTTGGGAGGAGAGTTGTTGCTCTAGAGGCTGGTGTATGGACAACAAGGTGACACAAGTTGCTTGGAGTATTTTTCCTACCCTGGCAATGGTGCCAAAAACTTGTTGCATCATGCTTGCAAGTGCATGAGGTCACCCAACTAATATAGTGAAATTAGGGATATCGTTCTCATGAGGATTGAATGAGCCAAATTATGTACTAACTTCCAAAACAATTATAATTATCTAGTCGATCAAAGTTCTAAAATTAATTAAAATCAAACTAGTGATTATGCTAACGAAAACACGAGATAAACTAGTTAAAGAGAAAATACTAGAGCGTTGACTTCACCACACATATCATGAATTATTGATTCCCCCCTTCACACAATTAATTCACTCTCTACCTTCCTCTATAGGATTCTCAAAATGAGATCACCTCACTTGTTATGCATGAGAGTCCCTAACTCACTAAACCCTTCTAATTTTTATGCATAGAAGATTAGTTCAATGTACTGCATGAAACATATGAAATCCATAAACAATATCGAATAAACCACCTAACTATTATGCATTAGATGTAATTTATCATTCTTTAACCTTGGTCTAGTATGAAATGTCATTGTTACATGTAAGAAAGTATGCCACAAATTCATAATTGGTGATCAGGCATTTAGACATTAAGAACAAAATTGAAGAAAACAAAGAAGAGACAATTACATTGCATGAAGAAAAAAATGAATAAAATCAATCTATGAATGGATCCATCTACACTCTGACAAAAGAAAATTAGAAAATAAGAAATCAAGGAAAACATCACTCTAGACTAGGTAGTTGAGGAAGACAACTCCAACAACAACCGGTGTCTCCTTGCTGTCCACGCACTAGCCTCCCGAGCAACAGCTCTCCTCCCAAAATTCCTCTTAAGTAGCTCCACGCAAAATAAAATAAAATAAAATAAAATAATATTTTTCTATGTATTAAGAAACAACCTCAATGGGAAAAATGGTTGAATGATTTCATATGAGAGAACCTCAAATATATAAGCAGCATACATCCCATGTTGTTAGGTAACTATGAACAATAAAAGAAAGATATAAAACATGGAAATAAAGCCAAATTAGGAAATGTTTGTATGGAAATGATTTAATAGAGAAACCTAATCAAGCCAAAGCCAAATTAGGATATTGATGAAATGGAAGGATGAGATGGTATGGAAAGAATTCAAATGTAAAGAATGATGAATGGAAAGAATTCAAATGAGAAGATGAAATGATATGGAAAGAATTCAAATGAGAGGATAAAATGATATGGAAAGAATTCAAATTAGAGACAATTAGGGAAAGGATGAAAATCATCCTTATCACGCCTAATACTCCCCCTCAAGTTGGAGAGTGAATGTCAAGAACTCCCAACTTGCCTCTATGACTATGAAATAAATCTTTTCCAAGGGCCTTGGTGAAAATGTCAGCAACTTGAGCAACACTAGTGGTGGAGGTGGGTTGAATAAGACCATGTCAAACCTGATCACGAACCACATGACAATCAATCTCAATGTGCTTGGTGCGCTCGTGAAAGACTGGGTTCGCAGCAATATGTAAAGCAACTTTATGTAAAGTAGCTTGATTGTCACAAAATAAAGGTATTGGTCGATGGACCATGACGCCAAGATCTTTTAGCAATGTAACTAAACACATGATTTCACAAGTAGTGACAGTCATAGCACGATATTCAGCCTCAGCAGATGAGCGGGACACAGTAGCTTGTTTTTTAGATTTCCTAGATAAAGGACTGGAACCAAGAAATACACAATATCCAATGGTAAATCTTCGAGTCATAGGGCAACTTGCCCAATCTGAGTCACAATAAGCACGAAGAGATAACTCACTATCAACGAGATAAAGAATCCCTTGTCCTGGAGTGCCATGGAGGTAATGAAGTAAACGATTAGCAGCATCCATATGATGTTTACGAGGCTCATGCATGAATTGATTAAGAACATTCATAGTGTGAACAATACTTGGATGAGTAATTGTGGGATAAATAAGTCTTCCCAATAATCGATGGTATGGTGTTGGATCAAGTAAGGGCTCACCATCAGAAATAGTTAACTTAAGGTGTTGTTCCATTGGAAATTGAGTCAGATTAGCACCTATGAAACCAACATCAGTTAAGATGTCCAATGTGTATTTTCGTTGGTTGATGAAAATACCTTTCTTGGAACGTGCCACCTCAAGAAGACCAAGGAAATATTTAAGCAATCCAAGATCTTTAATTCGAAAATGTTGCTGAAAAAGTGATTTTAAGTTGGAAATCACAGTTGTGTCAGACCCAGCAAATAAAATGTCATCAACATAAACAAGTACATAGGTAGATGAAGACTCTGTAAGTAGAGAAAATAGAGAGTAATCTACCTTAGATTGTGTATATCCAAGATCAATAAGGCACCAGAAAGCTTGGAAAACCAATTACAGGATGCCTGCTTAATCCCATATAATGATCTGTGCAAGCAACAAACCAATTTCTCCCCCTTTCGATAATAACTAGGTGGAAGTATCATATATACCTCTTTATCAAGATCGCCATAGAGAAAGGCGTCGTTCACGTCCAATTGATGCAAGGATCATCCTTTGATGGCACCAATGGCAAGAAGTGTTCTAACAGTAACCAACTTAGCAACTGGGGCAAATGTCTCATGGAAATCAACCCCCTCAATTTGAGTATAACCCTTTGCCACCAAACACGCTTTATAACGCTTAATTGACCCATCTGAATGCCGTTTAATTTTGTAAACCCATTTACAACCTATTGGTTTCTTGTTTGGGGGTAAAGGTACAAGAGACTAAGTCTTGTTAAGGTCAAGAGCTGGAATTTCACTGTCCATTGCCTCCTTCCAATCAGGTGAAATAATAGCCTTAGCAAAGCCTGTAGGTTCAGTTATAGAATTGAGGGCCTTGAGAGATCTGAAATGGGGTGAGGATAATCTATGATAGGATAAAACAATTTTCAGGAGTGAGAATACATGTGCATGAAGGAGGAGCTTAGGCATCCATGGTGTAACAATGATAGTCTTGAAGATGGAGTGGCGGTCAATGAACCCAAAATGGCCGAGAGATGGTAGTGGATGGGAGGGTGGGTGAAGGAGGTTCTTCAACCGGTTGGGGAGAGGGTGTGGTTGATAAGGGTGGATATAACAAGATGGGTAAACTATCAATATCTGAAGCTACAATGAGTAAAACAGACAATAATGGGGATGACAACTTTGAAAAAGGAAAAAAATCTTCAACAAATGTGACATCACGACTAATGTAAACCCTATGTGTTTGTAAATCATAAATCGTATACCCTTTTTGTGCATATGGATACCCAATAAAAACACCTAGAGATGCTCAAGGATCAAATTTATGACGAATGGATGAATGGTTATGACCATAACAAAGGCATCCAAAAGTTCGAAGATGAGAATATGAAGGATCTTGCCAAATAAAACTTGAAGTGGTGACTTACCATATAACAGCGGGGTGGGTAAATGGGTAATTAGGTAAGCGGCTGTCAAAACACAAGGATCCCAAAACTTATGAGGTAGACTTCCTTGAAAATATAAAGCACGAGCCACATTAAGAAGATGACGGTGTTTGCGTTCAACAACCCCATTTTGTTGGGGTGTATCAACGCAACTATGTTGATGAATAATACCATGGGTTGTAAAAAAGACATTTGAATGGTGATTAAAAAACTCACGACCATTATCAGTTCGGAGTTGTTTAATTTGGTATCCAAATTGGGTTTTGATCATAGCAAAAAATTCCCTTAATTGGGACCAAGCATTAGATTTATAATTTAACAAAAACAACGAGGTGCATCGTGAAAAATCTTCCACAATAGTTAAAAAATATTTTGCACCACAAATTGAGGGAATGAAGTAAGGTCCCCATACGTTACAATGTATCAATTCAAAACAAGAGGTGGTAGAAATTGTACTAGATGGAAAAGGAAGTCGAGTTGGCTTAGCTAAAGGACAAATGGAGCAAACACAATCTTTAGGAAAAGAAATATTTGGATCCAAATGTGCAATATAATTAAAAACCTTTAAAGATGGATGGCCTAAACGAGAATGCCAAAGGTCTTTGGCGAGTAAAACAACAGCAGTGATGGGATAATCCAACTCCAAATAATAATGTCCATTGTACGCCTTGCCTAACCAAATCCTCTCCTTCGTGCATAGGTCATGTATCACACAATGATCAAGATAGAAAGCTATGAAACAATGAAGTTGTTGGGTAAGTTGGGTAACAGATAATAAATTAAAACCAAAGGAAGGAACATATAATACATTCGTGAGAGGTAAAGTGGGTATAGGGCTGCAATTCCCAATATGTGTAACGGGAGCAAAACCACCATTTGGAAGGCGAATAGATTGGGTGTGGGGAACAAGACTATCCGAATGAAATAAAGATAAGTCAAAAATCATATGAAGACTGGCACCCGAATCAATAACCCATAGAGGAAATACTTTACCTATAGCATTTGCCAATAGTGGAATGTTACCAGATCCCAACAGAGATAGAGGTTTATGGTACTGATCTGTGGTGAAAGATGGTGCAACAACTAAAGGGATCACAATTGTAGCAAAAGAGTGAACCGTATGAGAGGAATCCATTGAAGACGTAGTATTGGTAGCCATTGAAGAAGAAATGAAAGATGAGGAAGAAAAAGGCATGGCTGATGAAGATGTAGAATCGTGTGTCAGGCTGATACCATATTAAGAACAACCTCAATGGGAAAAATGGTTGAATGATTTCATATGAGAGAACCTCAAATATATAGGCAGCATACATCCCATGCTGTTAGGTAACTATGAACAATAAAAGAAAGATACAAAACATGGAAATGTTTGTGATATGGAGAGTTTATGATCAGACCGGGTTCACACCTGGTCCAACCCTCGACCCCGGTCGAGACGGAGAAAACCGAATCACTCTCGAGCGAACCGGATCCAAAAGATGGCTTGCTGGAGAAGAAAGATTATTCTGCTGCAAGCGTGCCCTAATCTTACTTATGGATTAGGGTAATCACCCTGATGACAGCAGACTCAAACTGACGGCTGCGGATAATCATCATCAAAGGGATAACTATCGCATAACCTAACGGTTATCTCAGGAGTCCTCTACTAGCCCAAACTAGTAGAAGTCTATCGCTCAACGGATCTTATTGATGAGATCCAACGACTACCCGAAGAAGGCTCGAGTGCATCCAACGAGGGAGATTCGAAGGTACACTCTATATAAACCTCACTACTATACAAGGTGAGGGACGGATCAATTGATCAAGGAGAATACTATCTGAAACTCAGGTTCAGATACATACTGATAGACCTCAACTATCGGCGTCCCGCTATCTAGATCACCTTTCCCGTTTCTTCATTCATTAGCTCTGTACTTCTAGCGAGCCGTTTGTGATTAAGTTCATCAATCGACTTAGCCTTCGGAGGTGGACTCCCGACCCCAGCCGGTCGGGCCACATCTCGACGCTTTTGTTTTGCGGGACATTACGTGGAGATCCAAGGGCTGAGCAGATTTTGGACGCATCATTTGGCGCCGTCTCGTGGGAAAGACTTGAAAAAGCCATGGTGACTAGATCAGCAGCCACAGAGCGCCGCACAACGCAATTCCGGTGTTCGGATACCTGGGGTGAATAATCCGAGATATTCCCCAAGAAAGCCAAAATCCTATCGAAGTGGATAAAGGCCGGGGAGGACGTAATCCTCCCGATACAATCCAAGATCAATTGGATCAGTTAAAGATTCAACTCTTGGAGGTGAGCCAAGCACTTCGCTTGCTCACCAGACGAGTGGTTTTGCCACAAGAACCTGATCAACACGATTCGGGGAGACGCGCATTACCACGTGACCAAAGAATGGCTGAAGACCGGAATGTTGATCAGAATTTTCATGAAGGAGATCGAGGACTTCGGAGGACTGATGATCAACCAAGGCGAGGCGATCGGTTTGATAGACCGCAAGAGAGTACAACCGATTCAAATACAAGGTTGGATTCTGGGGTAAGAACTCACTCACCCATTGTCGAAGAACCGTTCGTGATGATCGAGCGGTTCGTGACGAGAGAAACGTTCGTGAAGGACGGGCTGTTCGTGATGATCGAGTAGCACGTGATGATCGTGTTAATCGAGGTCGTGATCGTATTGTCGAAGATCACCCGACCCAGATTGGTCAAGAATTGGCCAACATCAATGAGAAGTTAGGGCAATTGGCTAAGGGAAGGATAATCGAGGATATATACTCGGTCATTCGGAAGACTCCTTTTGCTTGAGCCAATCGCGGGATATCGGTTTCCCCATAACTTCCGTTTGCCTACCTTCTCAACATTCGATGGCTCCGAAGATCCAATAGCTCACATTGGCTATTACCAACAGAGACCATGGCGCTTCGAGGTAATTCGATGAAATTTTATGCGGTGTTTTCGGATCATCTCTAATCGGAGGGGCACAAAAGTGGTTTTCTAACCTCCCCTCCTCCGGAAGGATCGTAAACTTTGACGAATTGGCACGCCAATTCATAGGGCAATTCCAGAGTGGGATACAGAGTCAAGAAAACGGAAGAAACCTTGTTTATCGTCGGACAGTGGAAAGGACGAATCGATCGTAGAGTTTCGAAAAGATTCAACAAGGTGACGATGGAGATAGAAAACTTGGATGAACAGTAGCCGTAACCGCTCTATTCACGGACTCACAAATCGAAAACTCCCGGAGTTATTACTACATGATATACCCACGACTTATGCTGAGTTGGTACAGAGATGCCGAAGCGGTGCTGAAGTCATGGAGATTCTAGATGCGCGCCAAGGAGATAATAAAGTCTCCAATAAGGAACAAAAGGCTCCCGAGCGCAGAAGCCAAAGAAGAATGTTCGTGATCGGGTTGGAAGATCCCAACCTTGGCGCCAAAGATCCCCCGGCAGAAGTGAGTACACTCCATTAAATGCTCCTCGGGCCGATATTCCGAATATCCTCAAAAGAAAAAATATTTTGAAGTGGCCGCCTAAAATTCTTTTGAAACCCGAGAGCAGCAGCAGATCGGGAAAAGTATTGCCTATTCCACAAGGACTATGGTCATTACACTAATGATCGTCGTCACTCGAAGGCAAATATTGAGAGATTGATATCTCAAGGACATCCGTCCGGTTTTGTTAGCAGGAGAAGGGAGGAGCCACGTGGGCCACGTGCGGCTGCCCCTAAAAGGAATCGTTCGGTCAGTTCAGAACGATCAAGGGAGGCCCCGAAGTCCAAAAAAGGTAAGGAGGTGATTGAAGCTGCCACTCGGTCACCGATCCTTACCATCTTCGGGGTCCAGAGCCCGAATCATTCCGGAGTTTAAAATCCAAATCCAAATTTGTTGGAGCCGAGAGGCGCGAGCGGAAGAAGCTGAATGGTGAAGATTCTATCACCTTTAGCGAAGAAGACGAGAGAGATGTTTGTTTACCTCACGATGATGCTATAGTCATCAAGGTAGAGATTGCACGGCGGGAAGTGCATAGAGTATTGATTGATACAGGTCTGCAGCTGACCTAATTTCTTACGAAGTGTATCAAAAATTGAAGGTGGATCAAGATTTGATGAAACCTTCATCAACACACCTATATGGCTTTGCGGGGTCATCTGCAGTGGCGGAAGGATCGGTTCACTTGGATCTTTCCATTGGAAGTTTTCCCAAAGAAACAACTGTCCGAATCAACTTTCTGTGGTTCGAGAACTACCAGCTTATAATATGATTCTTGGGCGACCATCTTTATCCAAGATAGGTGCTATTGTTTCGACAAAGCACACTGAAGATAAAATTCCCGATCGATATGGGAATCGGTCAAGTCTCCTCCGACCCGTAAGATCTCTCGGCAGTGTTATGTTGCCTATTTAGAAGACAAGGAGGGTCCGAAGAAGGTTACTGCCCTCCCCATAGAAATTCGAGATGATCGGGAAGAGACAGAGATGCAAAGGCCCGAACCAGTGGAGAAACTGGAGGAAATCCAGCTGTGTACCGAAGATGCGAAAAGATTACTTATGTCGGGTCCGAACAAATGGAAGAGTTTAAAGATGAATTGAAGTTATTTCTTCAACAGAATAAAGATGTATTCGCGTGGTCCGCTGAGGACATGCCTCGGGATCGATCGTGCCATTGCAGAGCACAAACTCGGATAGACCCTAAGGCGAAACCAAGTGATACAAAAAAGAAGAAATTTCTCTATTGAAAAGTATGAAGCCGTTCGGAATGAAGTTGAAAAACTTAAGAATTATGGTTTCATAGAACCAATCGAGTGCCCAACTTGGTTGGCCAACGTGGTGATGGTGAAAAAGGCGAATGGGAAGTGGAGGATGTGTACAGACTACACGGATCTAAACAAAGCTTGCCCAAAAGATTGCTACCCGTTGCCTCGGATTGACCTCTTGATAGATGCTATCGTGGGTATGAAACTTTAAGTTTCATGGATGCCTACTCGGGGTATAATCAGATCCTTATGAATAAGGAAGATGAGAAGTATACGGCTTTTATGACTGATCGTGAAAGCTATTATTACAAGGTCATGCCTTTTGGCCCGAAGAATGCAGGAGCAACATATCGGAGGGCCGTCAACAAGATTTTCAAAGAGCCGATAGGAAAGAACGTTGAAGCATATGTTGACGACATGCTGGTGAAAAGCTTTACAAAAGCAAATCACATTGCAGATTTAATCGAGGTTTTCTCAAGATCGAGGAAACATCAAATGAAGTTGAACCTCGAAAAATGTGCCTTTGGAGTCTCCTCGGGCAAATTCTTGGGTTTCATGGTATCACAGAGGGGAATTGAGGCAAATCCCGCCAAAATACAAGCTCTGATTGATATGGAGGCTCCCAAAACCGTTGGGGATGTACAATGTTTGACAGGAGAGTTGTCTTGCCTTAAATCGATTTATCTCCAAGTCCGGAGAAAAATGTTTGCCTTTCTTCAAGGCACTTAAAGACCCGAAGGGCAGCAAGGAAGCAAAGTGGATCAAGAGTGCCAGAAAGCTTTCGAAGAATTAAAGAAGCACTTGGACAACCACCGATCTTGTCCAGCCAGGAGAAGGGGGAAATATTACAGCTATATCTAGCGACATCCCTTTCCGCGGTCGGTGCAAGTACTTGTTCGGGAGAAAGATAAGAAACAAGTGGCCGATTTACTATATAAGCCACGTGTTGCTTGGATGCGGAGACAAGATATTCGCAGATTGAGAAGCAGGCTCTGCTCTCATGATGGCCGCCAGGAAGCTAAGGCCATATTTTCAGGCTCATCCAATTGAGGTATTTACAACTTTTCCTCTTAGTAAAGTTCTTAACAAACCTGATTTGTCTGGAAGGATGGTATCCTGGTCGGTTGAGCTAAGTGAGTTCCAAGTGAGCTTTAAGCCCAGGACTGCAATCAAGGCTCAAGCATTAGCCGACTTTGTAGTAGAAACTACTGCACCAATGGAACCCACTATTGAAGATCCCATTATACCAACCACTTGGGAGGTATATGTCGATGGTTCGAGTAATAAAGATGGAGCAGGCGCTGGAATTCTATTAAAAAGTCCGGCAGGATTCATTATTCGATATGCTTTGAGATTCGCATTTGATGCGAGTAATAACGAAGCGGAGTACGAGGCCCTAATAGCAGGACTTCGGTTGTCAAAGGCATTAGCTATTGCAGATGTTACTATTTATAGTGACTCTCAGCTTATAGTCAACCAAGTCCAAGGGGAGTATGGCATTAAGGAACCACGCTTGCAAAAATATCGGGAGATAGTGCAGGCATTTCAGAACCAATTCCGGAATTTGAAGATATCTCAGATCTCGAGGAATGAAAATTCAGTGGCAGATGAGCTATCCCGATTAGCCAATGCCAAGGAAAAGAATCTAGACCCTTCGGTCTATATTGAAGAGGTAACTTTTCCAAGTTATCATGAGAAAGAAATTTCTTATATTGAAGCAGAACGTTGCTAGATGGATCCAATAATTGAATATCTAAGAGATGACAAGTTACCGGAGGATCCAGTAGAAGCAAGGTTGATCAAGATTCGATCAGCTAGATTTGTCATTCAGAATGGGAGACTATATAAAAGATCTTATGCTGGACCCCTTATGAGATGTATAGGCCCCGAAGGAGCAAACTCAGCTTTGGCTGAGGTTCATGAAGGAATTTGTGGCGCTCACATGGGTGGCAGAGCCCTGGCCCACAAAATTCTAAGATTGGGGTTATATTGGCCTAAGATCCAAGAAGTCGCTATGGACTACGTTCGTCGATGTAGTAACTCACAAATTCATGCTACAAGATCGAAGCGCCCGGCGGAGATTATGACTTCAATTCTAAATCCCATTCCCTTTGCAATGTGGGGAATTGATATCATGGGCAAATTCACCAAGGCATCGGGCGGACGAGAATATCTGATAGTAGCAATTGATTACTTCACAAAATGGGTAGAAGCTGCACCGGCGACAATTATTGAGAAAAAAGTGGAGAAATTTGTGCTTGAATCAATCATATATCGCTTTGGGATTCCAAAGATAATTGTCACCGACCATGGTACTCGGGCTCGACTGTCCACAATTTGAGCAATTCTCGTGGAACATATATGATCGAGCATCGTATGTCCTCGTGGCATACCCCCAAAGCAATGGCCAGGTAGAGGTTACTAACCGAACGCTAATGGAAGGAATAAAGAGAAGACTCGAAGCCGACAAAGCTTCTTGGGTCGAAGAACTATATAATGTACTTGTGGGCTTATAGAACTACGGTTCGAACACCTACAGGAGAAACTCCATTCAAAGTTGGCATATGGATCCGAAGCATTGGCACCAAGTGGAGATAATGGCAGGGACGTTAAGGGATCGTGAGTTCGAGGAAAAAGCAAATGAACAAGGACTCGCTTGATAGTCTTGATTTGTTGGATGAAGTTCGAGCAAAGGCAATAGCACGAACTCAACATTATCAAAGAAGGATAGCGTCTCATTATAATACTCGAGTGAAGAATCGTCGATACTTAGCCGGAGATTTGGTGTTGAGAAACACCCTAGCTTCCGACCCGTCCACCAAAGAAAGTTGGACCCTTCCCGGGAAGGACCTTATATGGTTGTGAAACCGGTCGGTTCAGAGCTTACAAGCTGAAGAACATTGATTCCCGTAAAGAATTGGATCGTTCGTGGAATGCTAGGCATCTCAAAAAGTTTTATCCTTGAAGATGATTTCAATTTTGTTCGCGATGTAATCATTTTCAACTCAATCAATGCAATTTTTGGTTTTCAACAAACTATCTTTTGATTGGGGGCATCATACACCACATTCAAGAACAAGATCCAACTATAAGGCATCGGATGAAAATTCGTGTGGGTCCTTCAACACTTCAACACTTATGGAAAATCTTTCAAACTTTCTTAAGTCGGGGCATCGGATGAAAATCCGAGTGAGTTCCTTTTGCAAGGCGTCGGTTTAATACCCGAGTAAGTTCCTTCGAGACTTATTGAATTTTTGAATTATCCTTAAGTATAAGGCATCGGTTTAAAACCCGAGTGAGTTCCTTCTCGCACTTATTGTATTTCTCCGGAAATCCTTAAGTATAAGGCATTGGTTTAAAACCCGAGTGAGTTCCTTCTCAGAATTATTGTATTTCTCCGGAAATCCTTAAGTATAAGGCATCGGTTTAAAACCCGAGTGAGTTCCTTCTCAGACTTATTGTATTTCTCCGGAAATCCTTAAGTATAAGGCATCGGTTTAAAACCCGAGTGAGTTCCTTCTCGGACTTATTGTATTTCTCCGGAAATCCTTAAGTGTAGGCATTGTTTCAGCATAACTAAGACCTAATACAACGACGATTCAAGTGGCTAGCAAAGTTCAAGATAAAGTAATTTCTTATTTCTTCGGAAGATCCAAAGAGGCCAAAGATCAAAACAATTACAAGAGCTGGATACAATCTCCGATCAAAGAAGAAGGTCATTACAGGACTCATTAACAAGTTATACAAGATCGATGCGACTTTGCTAGAACAAACATATGAGTCAACCATTGAGAGGAGTCAAGGAAAAGAAGAGAAGAAATGAAGATTACAAAAATATTCCAATATTCAGAAAATCCTCTCGCAATTTCATACTCTTTGCCCAACTTTGTCCAAGAGAAGAATGGTCCTCGACCAAACTCGCATTTGGCACAAGCTCGTCATAATTGACTTCTTCCAGCGGAGAATAAACAGAGAATCTTCCAGATATTGCATAATATCTGGATCGGAAGGTGGAGGATCAATCTTATCCTTGGTCCAATGGGAGGAGGAATACCCGTGTTGGTAAATACTTCAGATGGCAAACAACACCGTAGGGAGTCGTATCAAAATGAGGATCTTTCCTTAGTATTGATTCCCATACTTCGTTCTCACCATCCCGGTACGCCCGCAAGTTGTAAGCATTCAACATATCAACAAAAGGCTTACCGTGTAAATACTTGAAGACACAAGCTCTGCGAACATCGCTTGGAAGGGATTCGGGCAAAGGAACGACGGCTTGCCTTTCGGGTAATGTTTCGATCCTTTAGCTCCCGACTTTCCAACTTTCCGTCCAGCTGCCGGATCTTCTCCCCGGCATCATCCAAATCTGACCGAAGACGACCAATCATCGAATTCTTTTCTCCCCGCCACCTCCCAAGCTAGATTCCGAAGGCGAGCAATCTCAACATCTTTAGCTTCGAGATTCCCCGAAGCCTAGAAACTTCATTGCTCAACCTACCGAGTCTAGTAACTGCTTCCACTTGGTTGTGGAAGTTACAAAAGAAGACTCCCGCAAACAACTTTCGAGTTAGCGAGGAGCAGAAAAGTAATTTTTCAAAATCGAGAAATGAAGAAAGACTTACATCACCAAAGTGATTTCGTAAAGACTTCATCCGGAAGTTTGGAAAGAACCGCGCTCTCGTAAGTCATTCGAGCAGCAGACACCATTCCAACGCTTTGTCAAACTCGTTTGACACTAATTCAGCGAAGGATGAGAAGGATGAGCTACATCAAGAGAAGGACGAACTACACCAAGAGAAGGATGAGCTGCATCACTTGTCATCCGACGGCGCTTCCTGGTGGCAAAATCCTCCAACTCGAAGGAGAGGAGGAGGATGCCAAACAAGCACTAGAGTTGGAAATAGGAGCAGCACTGGCCGGGGCCACACCTTCATCGACGCCAACATAGTTGCCTCGGATGCCCGAAGAGTCTCCTTCGGGGTGCACCGACAGTGCTCACCAACAAAGCTCACCAGCAGGATTGCCGCCAAAGCACCATCGGCAACGGAGTGATCAAGATCTTCCCGGGAAAGACAAGCGGTCACTTCGGGCAAAGGAGGCGCAGGACGGCATCAACGTAAGCTGCGCAGGAATCCGACTTGAAGATTCACCGCCAGCAGCCGCCTTACGCTTGGAGGATTCACTAGCTGAAACCACCGCACCGGCCCCAATCACCATCGACGGAACGATATTCTTGCGAGATTTTGCTCCGATAAAGTCCGGGTTGATTTTGGGAGCCACTATACAAAAAACAAACAGCCGTATCGATACAGAAAATAAAACGACAAAGAACAATGGGGAAACCCTAGTTTTCTAAAGCTTCCGATGCACCAACAAACTAAACCCCAAGTATAACTACTGTGCGGCTTTACTTCGGGGGGGAAGAGGGGAAAGAGATGAGAAATCAAAAAACTCACTTGTTCGTAAATGGATAGAGCTGTCGTTGAAGTACGAGGAATACGGAGGCAGCCGAAGGACGAAAGGTTGCTTTGGCACTTTAGCAAATCTATCTTGCAGAAGTCGGGATAGATGGAGGGTACCCACGAAGGCTTTAAATAGCCTCGGGTATAAGATGACGGTTGAAGGCTAAGGACAACCGACGACCCGATCGAAATGACGCTTCGAAATCCGTAAAAAGCAAGATCAACGGTCGAAGGGATGCCACATGGAAACATGTGGAAGCGAGCACCGATGCAGAGAAACCTCCAATCGTCGCACCGCCATTAAAATAATGGAGGTATTTCCGATTCATTGGAAACAATGAATGGAACACAAAACCAGTGGAAAAACGTTTGAACTTCGCAGAAGGGAAACGTGCGGACTTTGCAATAAATGAAGTAGTGGGGAAGATTAACGCATCTTCCCGAAACGCATCTTCACAATATTTCTACAAGATCATTATTCGGCGAGGAATGAAGAGTTAAGTGATAAGTTTTATCATTAATACTTTGATATTCAAGGCAATACTTCGGCAAGAGATGGGGAAATTTTAAGACCAATATGAGTAAAGAAATATCTATTCATTAAAATAAGGGTACATCTTTACAAAGGGACAACGCCCTAAGCCTTTTCTTCATTGTTGCCCGAAGGACCCCGGGTCGGGATGACTTTTCTCAGATCCCGAGAAGAGCCTTCCTCAAGAATATCATCGGTTGAATCCTCTACAAAGCAACAACTTGAGACTCGGCTTGTGATTTCTCCTCTCGGAAGTGCCGGCTCGTCATCTAGATATGCCTCATATTGAGGGTCAGCTGGAAAAGGATCTTCTACTCCCCGGGCCCAGGCCTGGGAGATCCATACCAACTTTCCCAAAGACCTCCGGGGTGGCATACCTCACGAAAAGGAGCAAGAGTCGAAGTCGTGGATCATTCCAAGGATCTGCTCCCAAACGTCGTTCCGCCCCATGCGGTAAGCCCGAATGTTGTAGAAACCTAGCAATTCGGAGAAAGGTACACTGTTCGTGATTTCCGGATACACTCCTTCCGAAGGTTTGGCTTGATATTCTCGGGCTTGCTAGGGATTGCCAACTTCGGATGATCTTCGAGATCCCTACTCTTAACTTCAAGGCCGTCACCAAACAACGTGGCAGCTGCCTTTTGCTTCCCGGCCTCGGCGCTCGGCAGCGAGAGCGCGAATTCTTGAAGCTTCAAGGGCTTCCTTGAGGGAAGTCACTTCTTCCTCATGCTTTTTCTCGCAACTCTACAAAGAGCTGCAGTCACCTGGTCTATTTCGGAATTGGCCTTGGCCAATTTTTCTTCACAAGTTTGCAAAGCAAGGAGCCGGTGCGACCAACACGGCTCAAAGCTTCCATGTGTTGATAAAAGCTCAACACAAAGATTCCCCGGGAAGACAGAAAGATATCGAAGAAGTCATAAGAAATTATGAGAACATAAATAAGCGAGAAGACCGTTACCTTGTAGATTGACTCACAAGGGAAGTGTCATCCAGGGCTACAAACTCCCGGCGATCGAAGGAGCAAGACCGAGAGAGCTCCACTCAAGCCTTTCTCAGATCCCGAGTGACCCCGTCGGTCATCTTCAGTGGTCCACCGAGGGAGGAAGACTTCCTCACTATCCGTCAAAGCTTTGGATTTTTTGTTGGAGGGAGCATCAATTGTGTCATGCCTCCTCTTGGTTCGGACGGAGGAGGAGACGGTGGCCCTCTCCACCATTGGTTTCTTCCCTTTACCCGAAGCGTCAGCTACATGCCCGATATTCCCGATACCCCCGTAAGAGGGGTCGGGAGAGGGAAGAGAAGCCTCTTGATCTGCAAATCAAGACCCCGGGCGATCGTTGTTCGGCTGTCACAACGGCTCTAGCGGCCTTCACCCGTAGACTTTCGTGGTTCTGCTCGGGGAGGCACCGCAAAGAAGAAGGACAAGAATCGGAATTCAAGACATTTCACTTCAGTCAAATCAAAGGATGATGGTTAGAAGCTCACAATGAGCCAAGTCCCAAGATCGAAGGATGGAGTTATACTCCATTTCATATCCATGTATCTCTTGATACCACGGAATGGATTTGATCTTCAAGATGGCCGCCTCGTCTTCTTTGGATAAGGGAAGGCCCCGGTTACTTTCGGACGAAGAAGTAAACCTCCTCCAGTGGTCGGGAAGTTAAGATCCGATGGAGGCGCTCGACGTAAAAAATATCGTTCGCACCATCTTTTGTGGTTAGAAGGGCAAGTTCCTTTGGCGAGGATGCTGCCCCTCCAATCAAGTTCAGCCCTATTGCGTTTGGAAAGAAAGACCCATCCGGGAGGATGGGAGATAGAAAGAACATGAAAATGTACAAAAAGAGAAAGAGATGGCGTGATGCCAAGCTCAAAACACAAACCCAAGAAGCCGACGATGAGACGCCAGCTATTGGGGAGGAGCATTCCGGACAAATGTTCCAATGATTCAAAACTCACGGAAAATAAAGGATTAAAAAAGGGAAAGCGAACCCCGCTCTCCAAAGGTATCTATATACAGAGAAAATTCACCCGAAAGGGATGAATCAACCCTCTCATCGTGGTGGGGAGCCCTAACCCGATATGAGGAAGGAAGGTCAAAATCTTGAACAAAGAAAAGAAGAGTTTCTCCATTATAAATGGAGGGAACGTGAGCCGTGCCCACTATTGGACCCGGAGGTTTGAGGTTGCCTAGAGGAATCAACGATCTTGGAAGATCCAGACTCGACAAAGACAGGAGAAGTTTCGGTTTTTCTTTCAAAACCTTTTTGAGAAACTTCAGCGAACTCCCCGCCGGAGGACGGTTAGGGTTTTGTTATCACTATCCGACTGTTCAAAGGGGGGGAGAGAGCAAAAGCATCACCGCTATCACCAAAGCATGGGGTACTAAAGAAGCCCTATCGTCCGCCATTACTCGTTTCAAGAAACTACAAAAGAAAAGATCAAGAAACTTACCGATTCAAGGTGAGACGGAAGCTTGAGAGCAGGAAGGCGCGAAGGCATTTACAAAGGTTCAAATTCCGACAGGAAGAATGAAACCTACGAAGACAACGAACCGCTTTTAAAACTCCCGCACGAGTGTTCGGGAATCTGAACGATCGAGATTGATTCAAAATTGACGATCAAGATTGCAAGACGTTTTGAAAGTTTGAACTCACGAATCCGAAATAGGCGTTCGGAAACCGTCGCTTGGATGACGTGAGCCACGACAGATCAACTGCAACGGAGACATGTGGCCTTACACTTACAACGCTCGAGGAAAAGTGACCACCGCATTAAATGTGATATGACATTTAATGAAGCACGCAGAGATCATCACTCGACGACGAACCCAGTTAAAAACCAAACCCTCGGGATCAACCGAACGCTTGGTCTGGGGGGCTCGTGATATGGAGAGTTTATGATCAGACCGGGTTCACACCTGGTCCAACCCTCGACCCCGGTCGAGACGGAGAAAACCGAATCGCTCTCGAGCGAACCGGATCCAGAAGATGGCTTGCTGGAGAAGAAAGATTATTCTCATCGCAAGCGTGCCCTAATCTTACTTATGGATTAGGGTAATCACCCTGATGACAGCAGACTCAAACTGACGGCTGCGGATAATCATCATCAAAGGGATAACTATCGCATAACCTAACGGTTATCTCAGGAGTCCTCTACTAGCCCAAACTAGTAGAAGTCTATCGCTCAACGGATCTTATTGATGAGATCCAACGACTACCCGAAGAAGGCTCGAGTGCATCCAACGAGGGAGATTCGAAGGTACACTTTATATAAACCTCACTACTATACAAGGTGAGGGACGGATCAATTGATCAAGGAGAATACTATCTGAAACTCAGGTTCAGATACATACTGATAGACCTCAACTATCGCGTCCCGCTATCTAGATCACCTTTCCCGTTTCTTCATTCATTAGCTCTCAGTACTTCTACCGCCCGGGCCGTTTTTTGTTTAAGTTCATCAACCGACTTAGCCTTCGGAGGTGGACTCCCGACCCCAGCGGTCGGGCCACATCTGACGCTTTTGTTTTGCAGGACATTACGTGGAGATCCAAGGGCTGAGCAGATTTTGGACGCATCAGTTTGTATGGAAATATAATACATGGAAATATTTGTAGGGAAATGATTTAATAGAGAAACCTAATCAAGCCAAAGCCAAATTGTTGGAAGCTTGAGGATTTTGGGATTTGGGAATTTACCCACCCAAGACGGGGATGAAAACACCCTTTCCAATTTTTCTCTCACCAAATTTGGTGGAGCTTGTCTATTGGTCCAAGTGAAGGGGCATCCTAGTACATCGCATCCTAGTGCATCCCATTCCAACAACTGTTCATTTTGTAAAATATTTTTAAAAGCAGCAAGAGCCCCAGATGGCTTAAATGGTCCCTCTAGTTTATCATTGGCACCCAGAGTCTCATTAAAATCCCCCATTAAGAAAAAAAGGATCCTGAATAGATTGGATAATGGGTTCTTGGTCTTCCCAAAACTTTTTCCGATTGAGATACTGTGGAGGGGCATAAATGAAACTAGCCACCACAAAACAGGATTTCAACTGAAAAAAATATAAAAATAACCGAAGAATCAAAGTATAAAACATCGGTTTGAAGACCTAAAGTCGCTAAAACCATAAGTCCACCCTTAAGCCCCTAAGTCCCACAGCTCTCCACATGTTGCACAATATAATATTCCTTGAGAAACTTTTTTTCTTTTGAACAAGCAGTTTATGATCCCTACATTTGGTCTCACACAGAAATATTAATTGAGGATGATGCTTCTTAATAATTTTCCCTAAACAATTTTGGGTAAAATTCCCATTAACACCCCTCACATACCAAGCAAGAATCTTCATAATCACAACCAAATAATAGAGCTGAGTTGGTAGCAATTCAAGCTTAATCAACTGCTTCCACCACCTCTCACCCCACAAACACAACTCCAACTTGATAAAGAAGAACTTAGTGTATATAAGAATACAGCAAATGAGCGGCGAAACTCTAATAGTATTACACCACCAAAGAAACTGGGAAATAACCAACATTAAAGCATTACACTAGCATAGAAACTGAGATATAACAAACATAAAGGCAGGATAGCTTGACACAGGAAGCAAACAACTAATTTAAGCAAAGAACCTATTTCTAGCGACAGGATGTAACTTACGCAACCAACTCATCAAGATAGCAAGAATGGAGATAAACAGAACAATGCAAAAGTCAAAAAATTCAGAGTATTTGTGGTATGGGAAAACCTGGGGGATGCCAGCTGCCGATTCGACTATCATATCCTGAAACACACCAAGAGGAACTTCTTGATTTGGATCTATCTGCTGGAGAGGTACAACAGGAGTAGGGCTACACAGATAACGAGCTTCCATTGAACCCCAAGGACCCCAGAAAAGAGTTTTGGGTTCCATGGATTCCAGCATCAAGGATTCAAAAAACATGTTAAAGCGTTCCAGTGGAGGTAGTTGCATATAATCCGGAGAGGGTCTTTGTCGCTTACGTGAATCCGATGCCAGAATGATAGGATTCTCATCCAGTCGGATCTCCATATGAGAACCTTCATCATGAATTGGGTCAGCATCATCAGCATTTTCAACAACCATTTCTGCAAGACCATCTTGGACTTTGGTTTGAGTCTGCACATCCTTGGTTCCAGCTTTTGTTTTAAAAACTCTTTCACCTTCCTTAGGGCAATCACATTTAGAAACCAACATCACTGACTGAGTACTGAGAGAATGCATGGTAACCTTTTCAAGCATATTTTGATCAAGGAATCAAAAAACATGTTTTGATGTTTTTGTTAGCTTTAGCATATCCTCCACCCCTTGTTATTGACACTTGAAGGAATAGGGTCATTGTTATTACTTGGGGTTTAGGATCTTCTCTAGGCTCCTCTTGATGGATAATTGCTCCACCCCCCCCCCCCCCCCCCTTTACACATTCTTTTTCTTTCCCCTGCTTAGGTTTTAATGATGTTTCATTATTCATCTAAAAAAAGAAAGAAAAAAAAATCCCAATAAAGAAAATAATTAATGATCTTCATATTTGAGTTCATATTTGAGAATTCTCAAAATAAATAGCCATCTAACCCATATAGTTTAGGTATGTTAGAATAATAAAAGAAGAGACAAAAGATATAGAAAGAAACTTGTTTACAATAGAGAAACAAATCAAGACAAACAAGAAAAGAAATAAAGTAGAAGAAGGAAAGAGATCGAGTTAGACAGCAACTGCTGATAAAGATGAAAAAAAATTTATACCAGTTTCACGAGACCCATGATTATTCTTCCATCAAGTCCTAAAACAACTCCATATATATTCTTCTTATTAGGGTCAAATAGGTAATTTCTCAGCCCCTGGTTACTTGAGCTGTGACTTAGTCATAGTTAGAACCTATTCTTGAACCGACACTAAACCAACAAGTTCAGACTATGTATGTGAAATCCTGTAAAACCCTAACCTGGAATTCCATATTGTAGGTCCGAAAACCTAGAGTCCAAGAAGAAGGCAACTATGGGCCATCCAAATTAAAACCATTGAAATAGACTTGAACCAATGGAAGTAGATAGAGATGATAAAGTTGGGAGTATTGTCAAATTATGGAAGAAGAACTAACTCGAATGTTGACGGGCTTGGTAGATGGTTCAAGAGTACAATAATGACATAAGTAGAAGGTCCTGAAAAACCAGTAAGACCCTTCTATAACTTAGAGAAGAATCCAAGAAGAAGCTAGGGCTTTTGAAGCATCAAAATCCCCTTTTTATCAAAATGCGTTGGCAGCCTGCTCTGGCAGCCTTGAGCGACCAACCGGTTTCTGGACAAAAATGGTATTTTAGAAAACTTAAGTTTTTGAAGCCCTATTTAATGATTTTTCGTTCTAAAATGTGTCATTATGTTCTAAAGACATCAAAGAATGTCAGAGACTCTCTAGAGAACCCTCTCCAAGGTGAAGGAAGGGTGGGAGCATCCGTCAAGGTTTCCGTTCATTGTTTTACTTTCTAAAAGGTTAGCATTCATTCTCTTCATTCTAGTTCTTCTATTTTACTTGTTTCTACCTACTGTATAGACCTTGTTCAAGGTCTTTACTTGTTTTTATGACCTATCTTTACTATTCTCTATGTTCTAGAGTGATTTTCCATTTACTCTTGCTCTTCCGTGAACTTCACAGTAAGACTTCGGAGAAGACCTAGCATAAGATCAATTATGGTTTCATACTTTTGTTTGATTTGATCTCCAAACCAAGTGAGACCATGGTCTATTATGATTTCAGACCTCTATCTTCTATCCTCTTTACTTTAGAGTGAATCCCCATCCGTGACTCATGCGGTTTGATTTCGGAAGAAACCTAATATAGGATTCGTTAGGTTTTCATTCCTTTTGCTATGATTGATCCTTAAACCATGCTAGATAATGTCCTACCATGATTTCATAATTTTCTATTTAATCTCAGAGTTGTTTGGAATCCAATTGAGAAGTTTCCTGTCGATTTGGATACTTTCTGTCCATACACAGAGCGTTGGCGGCCTGCCCTGGCAGCCCCAGGAGACCAAGCCTCATGTTGATAGACTAATGGCTGGATTTTGCCCTCTTTTCAACTCTAAACCATTTGGGTTTGTATCTAACTTTGAATCATCATGTTATTAGGACTCTTTGACAAGTTTGAACTCATCCTTTGATCTATTCTACAAAGGTTTAAACTCGATAAAAAGGTGAGGACGTTCACTTACATATAACCCTAGTTACATTCTTGTTTATAATAGAACTTGAATGCATATGCTATATTTATGTTTTAGGATTTAGACATGTTTACTATGACTCTGTAATTTCATAATATAGTTTAGTAATGCTATAATTAATATATGATCCATGTGTGACTGTTTTGAATTTGGAATGAATTGTGATATGATAATGTGATTGAATCATATTGTAATGCGAATGTTAGGTTGTGAATTGGAGAATGCCATTCGAGCTGTCTTGGGACATCAGTGGATGTGATATAGGACACAATCCTATGATGCCCCTTAGTGCTTTTCATGATCATTGGATGTGATAACTAGGAAGTCTAGATGTGTTTGGTTAGAAATCCTGTCGTATCATCACCCTATCGGCGGGGTATTGATGCCAAGTGACACATGGCAATGGTATTTGGTTGGTGGGCGCCCAAGATAGCGAGAAGCATAAGGGGACACACAACATCACCATGGAGGCCATTCATTGGTAGGGTTGCTTATAATAGGCTTGGGCTTGTGGGTGCCCAAGAATGCGAAAAGCATGAGGAGACATGAGAGCTTCCTGCCCATTATATGTGGATGACCAATAGGGTTAAAGGAAGGCATAGTCCGAGATGGAGACGTTGACTCTAGATCGGAAAGGATAGTGAACCAAGAAGGCAAGAAGCATGAGGAGAGGTATCTGGAACTAGTATGATGTGACTAAGGATAACTTGCATTGGGCTAGTTATGACCATGAAATGTACTAGTACTCATATCAATGGTGTGGTGAGAGAGTGGTGACCTAAACCCTAGCTATGGTGATTGTATGAGAAGGATGCCTTGACCCCTTACCCGGGAACTCAGGACTGGTAACCAACCCGTGAGAGATCAGAGTAACGATACCTTCCTAGAGGAGCCTAGTGTTCCATCTTAATGCATGTCCTCCATTAGAAACTAGCATCTGTTAGAGTTAATTTCATTCCTGCATATTGTCTCATATCATATTGCATCATGTTATGTTATTGCGAATTGTATTGTAATTGTTATTTGTATGTGAACTACTCGCTGATTTCTTTTGAGCTCACTCTTTGGGGACAGTATTTGCTTAGAAGATTTGCAGGTGAAGAAGAGATCCTGTGCTCTTGTTCAGAGATCCTTCCCTTATACCATACAGATGACGAACCAGTGGGAGTTGACGGTAGCTCGTGGTATGATCCATGTACCAATATAGAGCACTATTACGGCTCTAATCAACGATGATAGAAGACACCTTGTCTTCCGATGGAACTACGAGCTGGATATTGATCCCAAGTTACAATGGTACAAAACATCGGAGAAGATGGCGAAATTAAAAGAAAACGAACTTTTAGAAGACAAAGATTAGCGACACTTCCTTTATTCTTTCAGATGTATACCTTAGATTTTATTACCCTTCCACACTCTATTACTCTGATTACTTGACATCACTTCCGCCCTCTGCTATTTGTTTTTGACATCTTTCTAAGATCCTTAATTTTGATTTTACTTTTGAATTATATTAATACTTTAATTTGTTCTTGCTCATGATTGTACTATTGTGGAATGGGTGGATGATTGTTTGAGACTTGGTCTTCAGGCTATGGATCACACCTCTGGGTATTCAAGTAGGGTACCGGCTGGGGGATGTGACAATGTATATATGTTATTTTAGTTCAGGTTTGGGTTGATGTTGAAATTGGTTTTGGGTTTCCATTTTTGGCTCTATTCTTTCTTCTCTCTCGTGAACGAGGGTTTCTCCAAGAACTCTCCACTGCTACTGTTTCTCTATGAATATTTCTCCATTGAACAAGCATGATTCAGGTGTGGTTTGCATCATTGTGATCATCTCTTCAAGGGCTTGTTTTGCTTGTATTTTTCTCAAATGACTTTTAAGGTTTCATTAACCCTTTAATATAATGGATTGGACTCTATCTTGAGTCCCAGAGATGTAAGCTATAAAGCTGAACTCCGTCATCAATTGTGTGTGTCTCCCTTTTTTAATTTCTTGCAAATTCATAGACTAATCATCACTGGTCAATACATGTGGCGTCAGAGCCAGTTTCGGTTCAATATGTGATGAAACCAAATTGGGTTTTTTTTTATTCTAAGAGCTCTAATTCGAGGTTTGGGATCTTAGTGGACGTCTTGGCATATGTTTTAGTCAATCTTGATCACTATTTGCTAATTAGGGTTAACTATCTTGGTTAATTAGGTTCGGCTAGGGTTTGTGTGCATCAAATTGATATGTTCTGATGATTTATGCCTTGATTCTGAGATCAATTATATTTGATAGTATCTGTTTTGATTAGTTGGTATGTTTTTTGATGTTAATTGTTAAGAATTGTGCATAATTACTTGTTGTTGTTAACTTTGCAAGGTTTGGCTAACATTGTATTGTTTCGAATCATCTCAGAGATAATTTTAGACTATATTTTGTTCAAATTATACTTGCATTCATTTTGTATATTCTGATTTTTTTGTTTTTTTTTTAATTTTTTAGAGAAATTTTTTAGATTTTTTTTGAGGTTTTTTTCTTAAAGATATTAAAAGTTGAAATTGAGAAGGAGTTTGGTCTACTTGGGGAGGAAACACCTCCCAATGTGGTTACCATAAGCTCTACTTGGGCTATAGATCAGGTGAAAACCCTAGGTACCTGGATTTAAGAGTTCCAATGGCGAGCTCAAAGGTAGACATTGCAAAATTTGATGGGACTGGGGACTTTGAGATATGGAAGAGAAAGATAAGAGCCTTAATGGCCCAACTTTAAAGATTGTTGAGGGCTATTGATGATCCTGATGCTTTCTTTGAAAACATGGACCCTACTTTGAGGACTGAGTTGATGGAGGACACAATTGGTTGCATGCTCTGGAAAATCACTGATGGTGTTATTAGGTGCCTTGGTAAGGAAGATAATACTCCTATTAAAGTGTGGACAAAGCTTGAACAAACTTACCATAAAAGAATTTAGGTCATGGGATCTATTTGAAGGAAATGTTATATGGCTCCCAAATGGACCATGCTATTAGTTTAGACAAAAATTTAGACATGTTTAAGAAGTTGGTTCAAGATTTGGCCAGCATTGGGGAGAAAAAGAAATTAGATGACCAAGATTTATCTCTTATATTGTTGGATTCCCTTCACAATGATTATCTTGTTATTAAGAATTCTATAAAATATGGTTGTCAAAATGCGACCCCTAACCAATGTACTAAGGCTCTCAAGAATAGGGAGTCAAAGTTGTTAGCTTTTGGGGAAGCCAAGGGAAGTGGGAAGAACCTACTTGCTAAGGGCAAGGGCCTAACAAACAAGGTAAACCCCAAGGGAAAGGTAACGGGAATAACAATCATAACAATAACAACAAGAATAACAGTGGAAATAATAAATCTGACTCTAGCACCAAGATTTATTATTATTATTATTATTATTATTTTTATTTTATTTTTTTTTTTAATGTTTGTTTGTAAGAAAGTGGGTCACTTTAAAAGAAATTGTTATACATATAAAAAGAAATTGAAAGAAAATGAGACATCAAATTCTGATATGCCATCTACTAATAACGGCTAAGCCAATGTGTATGGAGATATTTGTGAGGTGTTGACCATTTCTGATAATGATAGACATGATGATTGGATCATTGATTCTAGTTGTACTTACCATATGTGCGCTCATTTATATTGGTTTACATACTTGACTAAAATAAATAAAGTTAAAGTTATGATGCATAATAATGATGAGTGTGATGTGGTTGGCATTGGTACTGTTAAGTTGCTCACTCACATTAATTTTGTTTTTACATTGTATGATGCTAGATACATTCTTGATTTAAAGAGGAGTTTGATTTCCATAAGTAGCATTGATAGTGTTGATTTTGATACAAGTATATCTAGGGTGTTCTTACAATTTCTAAAGGTTCACATGCATGTTTAAAAGGTAAATCTCAGTTTGGTTTATATGTGTTAGATGGTTGTACTTACTTTGATGATGTTTCTAATACTTGTTACTTGTCTAGTGCGTCAATATGTACTAGTGTGTGGCACTCTAGGTTGGGGCACATTAGTAACAGGGAAATGCAAGCTCTAAAGAAACAGAGACTTTTTGGTAAGGATAAAGTTGAAAATTTTAAGTTTTGTGAGTATTGTGTTCTTGGCAAGCAACATAAGTTGAGTTTTGGGGTTGAGTCCCATTTATCTAGTGAAATATTGGAAAATTTACAGGATGATTTGTGGGGACCAACATCAGCCATGTCTTATGGAGGTTACTCTTACTTCTTATCCCTAGTTGATGACTACTCTATTTATGAAATCCAGCCCAAACCCTAACCTAGACACCCTGTCTATTTTGGATGAAGAAGGGCTTGTTTGATGTTTAACCTTGAAGTTGGACTTTGAGTGCAGTGTTGATATCTTTGGAAGGTCCTGGGAAGTCAAGTCAGACCTCTCACTTAGTGTAGATCTGAAGACTCGAAGTGAAGGAAGAAGATTTTATGGGCCATCTCAGTAGAAGACATGGTGTTCGATCCAAAATCCATGAAAATTGATGATGGAGTTTCATACTTGGAAACCTTGTCAGAGTTGGAAAAGATTGCACATTGATGAAGAAGAGCTTGGTTGATGGACCTAAAGCCTAGTTGGACATTGGTTGAAGGCATCCCTCCATGCTAGGTGAGTTGTTTGATGAGTGGTGAGAAGCCCATTCAAAAATGATGAGGTTTGGACCTTGAATTCCCTGACTTGGGCTTGCTATCAGCTTGGGTCTATTGATGGGTCTACTGGGCCAATCAACCAAGCAATCGACCCACAACGACAGGGTCAAGGACAATTGTGTAAAACTCTATTTTTTAGGGTTTTTATTGTTCTATTTAAAGAGGGACTCTGTGTTTTTCACTCACTGTCAATTCTAAAGCCTCTGGAAAATGTGGGAAGAACCTTAAAAATCTCCTCTTTGAAGCCAAGGAAGATCCCCAAGCATCCATTTGAGTTTCTACAATGAATCTTCTTCGACAAAGGTTAGTAATTGATTTGTTTCTTCTCTGATCTATCCTCTCTACTGTTTCTTCTAGTGCCTTCTATTCCCTTTGATAGGAGGGTGATCTTAAGTCATTCACATGACTGATCCTTCTATCCCTGTTATTCTAGAGTTGATTTCCATACACTCTATAACCTTGTGAATTCTCCACATGATGATTTCGAAGGGAAATCAAGTGTGATGTTCATGATTTGTTAAACCTTCTAATTGTTTCTGATTTCAAAGCATGTTAGATTTATTCCTTTGTTTATTTCTACAAAAGACTTATTGTTATTTGTTCCCCATAATTTTCAGGTGAATCTCTTTTCCCTTTTCTCTTTGTGAATATGCTATTGGTTGATTTTGAAGGGAAATTTTTGAGTAACCTTTAAGAAAGGGTATCCCATTTGAGAACCTTGATTTTCTTTTATTTGTTGGATCCTTTCCAATACCTTTCTTGATTTTGAAATACTATTTTTGTCTTTCCCTAAAGTGAATCCTCATTCTCTCTAGCCTCTCCGTAGAATCCATGGACTGTTTTCTTTGAAAACCCTAGTTTGAATCAAATTACTCTATCTTTTTTTACCATGTTTGATGCTTAAACATTCCTATATAGTCTTAGTATGACCCTTCGAATTTCAGAGTAATCGAACTTCAAACAAAGAAGTTATGACCAAATTAGTGTATTCTATCTGTACTAAATCTACTTGGTTGATCCATCAACCTAGAGCATCAACCAAAGGGTAGCTGACAACAACTTTTCGTTGTTTTGACTCCGTTTCAACTCCTATCTTTTGGAATTACTTCTTATGACCTATACATGTTTTCTCAAGCTTGTTTAGGTGATTTTGGAATTGTTCTCTGATCTCTTACTTGAAGATTATAATTTTGGAATACGAGGTGAGTATTCCACTCACAATTTGCATATTTACATACCTTGTTGTGATATGACATGAGTGTATGATCTAGCTACTAATGTATTGTTTTCTTTACATTACATTACTTCTATAACTACAGTAGCATGTTCATATTGAGATTTACATATTAGAAGTTATTATGGAGTAATGTGAATGTGACTTGGACTATGATGTGAATGTGATATGCATGGAATCATGATATGATGTGAATGCATAGGTTGTAGTTGTGGAATGGGGAATGCCCTTTTGGCATTTCTGTCTTTGGACACAGTGGAGGTGGTATGGGACGCTTTCCTATGGTGCCCTTTGGCGCTTTCCCTGACTACTGGTTGACATGCCTAGGATTGGTCTAGAAGTGTTTGGCTAGGAAACCCCTGTCATATCTGACCCTATTAGAAAGGAAATTGAGACCGAGTGACCCGTGACAGCAATGGGGATTTGTGAAGGTGTTTTAGATTGACTCTTGAGTTACAATGTTTTGGTTTACATGAAGATAGGTGTTTTAGATTACATAACATATTGACTAGGGTTTTGTAGCAATCAGTATCAAACTCTTCTTTGGGTTGACTAGAGACTTTGTGAGTACCAATTGTAGAGTTCTTCTTGAATGTAGTAGCTGGTGTTTGATTAGCTGTGGGACTTCTAATAGCGGTGGAACTCTTGGAAGCCTTGAATGTAGCAAAGGGTGTTTGATCAACTGTGGGACTTCTAACAACGGTGGAACTCTTGGAAGCAACCCTAGCCGCATAAGCTTAAGATGGAGTGGCAGCTAGGGTTTTGGTTGATTTTCCAGATATATCCCTAACATGCCCCTGCAAACTCAAGGGAGGTGAAGTGACCTTGAGGTTGGCTAGCAAGATGCTGAAACGTGGGGTATGTCACACCCCGCCCGTCGGGCCCGGTTAACCGCCCGACAACCCGTGGGTGCGAACCGTCACAGGATCCATGGTTTTAGTCTATCAACAATAATATATACAAATACAGATAATCAAGAGCAAGAATAGTGCAATAATTAATAAAAAGGTTACAGGAGTCCAAATACTCCAATAAATATCCAAGGAATAATCAAAGGAAAGAATCAAGAATCAAAAGTAATATCGAGTTCAGCGGAAGCAAAATAAATAACTAAATAATCTTCATCTTCAGGAGGCTTCATGCTCTGCAAGTTCATGTATCACTGTCTGTGCCACATCAGCTTCATACGAGAAGGTTCTTTCATATGAATCATCTCCAACTTCCGACATTGTGCAACCATCTGTACAGTTTATATAATACATACAATGAAAGGAATGAGTTCCAACAAACTCAGTAAGGAACAAGCAATTCTCATATATATGTCAATACAATCCACGAATGCACAGATGAAATGATATGGATGATATGCAGAAATATGAATGCTACTAAGATCTAACTATGCAAGTCTCTAATGGCTGACATGCTTTAAGATATACACCAGCCCTCCTTTAGGTAAGTCTCATCACTCTGATCCGGAAAGGATTGGTTACCTCTGTAGGGATCCTAGGCAAAGGGGTAAGTCCACACCTGGCTCTCAAACCATGGCTGGGGGTTAAGTCAACACTCTCTCACCACAACCATTGGCAATGAGTACTGGTGCATGTCGGGGTTTCTAATCCAATGCAAGTCATAATGGTAACATACTATTTGGAGTCCAGATACTTCCCCTATGGCACCAACCAACTCGGTTCAGTATCCTTCGCAACCTAGGAGTGAGAACCCTCACGGACTGGCTACCTCTGTTGGACTCCACTCCTTAACCCTATGGTCATCCACATATTATTGGGGCGGATGCTCTCATGACTCCTCGCGACACCCGGTCCGCTCCTTGGACGTCCATGAGCCCAACCCTACCATTACATGACCAATAGTGGACTACTGAGTCTCCGCACGGACTGGTTACCGCTATAGGATGAAACATAGTCGTGTCACCATTGTCACTGGTCACCCGGCTTCAATTCCCCTGCCGAAAGGGTAATAGCATGTGGGGTACCTAGCCATGCAATTCTAGACTCTCCTAAGTATGTCATCCAGTAATCATGATAGTGCTGGAGACATCAGCAGGCATGTGTCCCATTCCACAGCCTTCTAATATCCCAAGCTAAGATATCCCAATGGAATACCTCCTCCATCACAACTACACTACATCACTCTTTATCATACCATGAACAGTTGTGCAATATCATAAAAGATGAAGTACATCAAAGAACACCACTAACAGCAAGTATACAATAAGATTCACATGCTTTATACAATTACAGCAAGTTACATGATCAAAGAATAGTTAATAGAACAGCTGAATCATCATGTATATGTAATTGCATATAAATAAGAATGCATGTCCTTACCTGTAATTATGTAAAACTCCTCTAACTTGAATTCCAAAAACTATTATAAGACTTTTACTTGAAACAGAGAACACATAGGCATAGGGTTATAAGAATATATAAGAGTCAAGAGTCAAAACAAATCCAAAATCAAACTTACACAGACACTGGAAACCGGCCGGTCGCTTGAGCCGGTCACTTAGGTTGAGCGACCGCCACTAGTGACCGCCCCAAAAATAGAGAGTTTCAAATCCGAAACTCAGGCTTCTGATCATCCGTTTTCAATCCGGATTTCGAGTGATCGTGGCCTAAGTCTCGAATCTAACACTCCAAGAGACACTAGGTGAAAAGAAACCTAACAATTATCATAAATGGATTACCCAGAAACTTTCCCCTTGACTGGATCTATCCATTAACAAATGCAGGGATTCGTTTCTGGACAGGATCTCATCAAGAACATTGGAAAGGGAGTACAACAAATCAATTGGGTAACCACTAACAAAAAGGGAATGGGTTCATATCAATTAGAGGTTAAAAAGAAAAGAATTGCAGATGGAGATTCATTACCTTAATCAGAATCACCAAGAATAGAAGAGAAAAGGTTTCATATCATTAACAACACTTCAGACCTGAATTCTGCACGTTTCCACAGCCGTCTAATCGCCCAAAATAGCAATCCCGAACATAATAATGCGTTAATAGGGCGAGGGATGCTATTTATAACGATCAGGGGGCAAAATAGGGTAAAACCCCGAAAACAGACCAGGCGGTCGCTTCAGGCGGTCGCTTGGTTCAATCGACCGCCACTAGCAACCGCCCCCATGTATATTGTATACAAGGGTGCTTTGCTCATGGGGTTGAAGACCAAGTACAACCTAACCCAAATGAAGACATGGGGGAGATCGTAGTCCGAAAAATCAATATCAATAGGTCAATAATAAAGGGGTTATTTCATCATAACATATGGCTCATGAAAAGGTTATGATCACGGAAAGAGAGGGAATGATTGTTATCAAGAAAATAACAAGAAATCATAGGAAATCTAGTTTAGGTTAATAGAAACATTACCCATGAGGTTTCCCTCACATGGAAGGTTACAAAAGGTTTCCAGAAAGATCATTCAAGGGTTAGGGTTAAGGTTTCAAGAATCTATTAGCCAGGGTTAAGATCATGATGATGATCATAGATCTCAAAAAATAGAATGAGATCATGGAATAGATGGTTGCAAGGATGCATCATCTTTTTCCTGATCTCAAACAAGAACAAGAACGAAGAAAGAATAATTAGAAATCCTAATTAGGTTAAACATGGATCATGAAGAAAATATAGTGATCAAGTTTAGGTTAACACAAATATCACCCAAGGGAAAGAGAAACAAAGAATCAAGATTCACCCATGGGAAAGAGAAACAAAGAATGCACAATCTGAAAAAGTGTTGGGAAGTTTCCAACAGATAAAAGAACATTAGGGTTTTAGATATGGTTACCTCTCATGAGAGTTGGTTACCTCCCATGAGAGTTACCCATAATTAACTCCCACAAAAACAACCCAAGATAGATAAGGGAACATCTCATAAATATTTCAAAATAAAGAATGGAATTAGGAAGGGTTTACCAATGAGAGAAAATAAGGTTCTCAATTAAAGTGAAAGGAAAGAAATTCAAATCATACAATTAGGGATTTACCAACAAGAATCCGTGTATCCCACGAAAAGACTAGGGAGAATAAAGATTCACCCTTAGGACAAAGAATTTACAATCAAGAAAGGTTTTGGGGAGGGTCCAATGAATTAAAAGAAATAAAAGGGTTCCCAATTAGTTACCCTCTCATGAAGGTTACCCAAGAATTTCCCCTCAAAATCTCTCCCCTTTTGGTTTCCAATGGTCCAAGGAAAAATTAGGGATCAAATCCTCAATCATGAGGACACAAGGGAAGGTCATTGTAATAATATGAGACCTTCCCCACAATCATAAAGATAGGTAGAAAATTAGGGAAAGTATCATTAAGAGCTTTGGTGGAATCAGATTCAAGGATCATCGCCATATGGCTTTCAAGAACAGAGAGTGAATTGGGGGATTCACTCTAGGGCTAATAGAATTAGAGAAGATGTCATTACAGCAGTGTAATACCCTTCTCAAAATCAAAATATCAGAAGTAGAGAAGAAACGAATGAATTAAAGAAGAAACGAATTGAATACTAACCTTTTAGAAGAGAAACCGATGAAGAAATTTGAAGAGATGCTTGAGAATCTTCCTTGACTTCGAAGGAGAGGATCTAGGGCTTATCCCACGTTCTCCAAGGCTTAGAAACAGATTGAGATTGAAAACATGGAGTTCCCCCTTTTAAATATCACAAAGAGTCCAAGAATTACTAGGGTTTCACCAAACTGACCAAACTGCCCCGGTGGTTGATTGGTTGCCAAAGAGGAAGTTCAAAGGTCGATCCCACACTATCTAGAGGTTTAGAAACATAATGGGAATAGTTTACCACGAAATTAAAAGAAATAAAGCTTTTGAAAACCTTCAAAACAGATATTTACCAAAATGCCAATGCTTGGACAGCTTATTCAAAAATAGGGATTTAATGAGCCTAACTTCAATATTTTTGGATTGGCTTCTTTCAACACATCATACTACTTACCTAGTATGGAGGGAAGTCTTCAAACCAGGTCCAACTAAGCTTTAGGCCCATCAACCAAGTTCTTCTTCACAAACGAGCAGTTCAACTCCAAATCAAATAAGGTTTCCATAAGGAAACACCATCATCAATATCCTTGGGTTTTGGGTCAAACACCATATCTTCTACTGAGATGGCCTACAAAGACATCTTCCTAAGATTTTCAAAGATAGTAAAACTGAAATCACGGTCAAACTTCAAAGTCAACATTAAACAAAACTTACTTCACAAAAATAGATAGAGTTTCCGGGCTAGATTTGGGCTGGGTGTTACAGGGTAGGTAGAGGATTGGTGAATATACCAGCCAGTTGATCCTTAGTATATAAGAAATGAACATGAAGATCTCCTTTGGCAACTTTATCACGAACAAAGTGGAAGTCAATCTCCACATGTTTGGTATGAGCATGAATGACAGGATTGCAGTGAGATAGGAGAGGGTCCCCGCACATCTGAATAAATCAAATTCGTAAGGGCTTTAGAAACTGAAGTAGAAGATAAGGGGAGTTTATGACTTTCCTTTTTGACAAGCATCACACAAAAACTGAATTTTCTCAGAAGTAACAGGTAATCTAAATTGAGAAACAAGACGATGGACTAATTTAAAAGCAGGATGGTCAAGTCTGGAGTGCCACTGGGAGACAAAAGCTCGTTTAACAATGAAAGCTTGTGATGAAAAGTCGTCCAAGTGCATCTGGTAAAGCCCATTCCTAACAATTCCTTGGAGAAGACAAGTCCCTGTTGCTTGATCCTTCACATAAAACATGTCAAGGTAAAACTCAAAGATAGCATTATTGTCACAAGTAAACTTGGAAATTGATAAAAGGTTCTTTTGAATGGATAGGACATAAAGAACTTTATTGAGAAAAATCAGGACAATGTTGTGTAGGGAGAGAAGAAGTATCAGTATGAGTGATTGGCAAGCCTATACCGTTACATACCAAAACCTTATCCGTACCAATGTAAGGTTGAGCAAGTTGAAGATTGTCAAGGGCATTGTTAATATGAGTGTAGCCCCAGAGTCAGGATATCAACTATTGTCTGTATAAGGTCCTCCAAATAGTTCAAAAATATGCTTTATGGTCGTACCTTGAATAGCATGATTGTAGCGTTGATAACAATCACGAGCTTTATGGCCGTGACAATCACAAATTTGGCAAGTAATGAGAGAGAACTGCTGTTGTTTGTTACTAGTAGTAGAGAGTGGAGTGGCAAGATGTGGAGGATGATAGCTAGAAGAATCTCCACGAAAAACTTTGCCTTTGTTGTGCGATCAACCCCGAAAGGGAGAACGATAATTGCAAGCATTGCCAATCTAAGCCAAACTAGCCAAATGGAAAGAGGAGTCATAGGCTAAGTCATCCTTAAAACAAATTTCTTGAGTAACATTCCTTTTAACTCAATAAAAGTGATAGGGATACCACGAGTTGTAATAGAAGTAACAAAGGCCAAATAATCAAGGTCCAATCCATTGAAAACATGAAGACAAATATCATCATCTGAGAAAAATAGGAAAATGTTGTGTAGGAAGAGAAAAAGTACCAGTGTAAGGTTGAGCAAATTGAAGATTGTCAAGGGCATTGGTGATATGATGTGTAGCCCTAGAGTTACGGATACCAAGTGTTGTCGGTATAAGGTCCTCCAGAGAGTTCGGAAAGATGCACAGAGGGGGGAGCATTGGTTGTACCTTGAATAGCATGATTGTAGCATTGATAACAATCGCGAGCTTTATGACTGTGACAATCACAAATTTGGCAAGAAAAGAGAGAGGATTAATGTTGTTTGTAACCACCAATAGAGGGTGGAGTGACAAGAAGTGGAGGACGATAGCTAGAAGAATGTCCACGAAAAAAACTGCCTCTGTTGTGCGATCAACCTTGAGAGGGAGGACAATAATTGCGATTATTGCTAGTCTAAGCGAGATTAGCCAAAGGTAAAGAGGAGTCATAGGCTAAGTCATCCTTAACTTCTTGAGTGAGTAATATTCCTTTTAACTTAGTAAAAGTGACAGGGACACCACGAGTTATAATAGAAGTAAAAAATGTCGAATAATCAGAGCCCAATCCATTGAGAACATGAAGACAAATATCATCATCTCAAACAGTCTTACCGGCAACCGCAAGTTGATCGGTAGTATGCTTAATACGAAGAAGATAATCATGAATCATATTAATATAGTGTTTCATGTTTTGTAACTAAAGACGAAGTTGCATATCTTTGTTGTAAAGGGTGTGGCATAGGTAGATTCAAGATGAAGCTAGACTGCTCAAGCGGTTGAACATCCAACAACTTGAGCATGAATGGATTCTGTGAGTGAGGCAATAAGCCAATACATGAGAAGTTGGTCCTAATGAATCCATGAATTGTAGGCAGGATTCGGTTTGCATATAGGAATGCAGTCTTCTTCAATGATTGTAGTTGTAGGAGGATAGATTGATAAACCATCCACAAGAGAAAATAAGTCACAAGTCTTCAAGAGAGGAACAAGTTGTAACCTCCATAGTAAGTAATTATTGTTCGTTAGCTTGATGGTCAACAAATTGTTGAGGGAGGGAAGCGAAGCTTGGGGGAAAGTTCTTCTGGTGCTTTGATGCCATGTTAAATAATTGAAGAGAGAAAGAGAGAAGAAGAAGAAGAGAGAGACATTGAAGGACAAAGAGAGAGGGATAGAGAGAAACGTGAGGAGAGAGAGTGTGTGTGCGTGTGTATGAGAGAGAGAGAGAGAGAGAGAGAGAGAGAGAGAGAGAGAGAGAGAGAGAGAGAGAGAGAGAACATGTATAGTATTCACATTAATCACAAAGAGTTGTGTACATGGCTTGATATAGAAATAGAGTTCTTCTTCATCAGTGTTCTAGGAGTCTGGAGTTATAGTGTTTTGGTTTACATGAAGATAGGTATTTGAGATTATATAAAATATTGACAAGGGTTTTGTACCAATCAGTATCAAACTCTTCTTTGAGTTGACTAGAGTCTTTGTGAATACCAATTGTAGAATTCTTCTTGAATGTAGTAGCTAGTGTTTAATCAGTTGTGAGACTTCTAACAGCGGTGGAACTCTTAGAAGCAACCCTAGCCGCATAAGCTTGAGATGGAGTGGCGGTTAGGATTTTGGTTGATTTTCTAGAAATATCCCTAATATTTCTTCTCTCTTGTGAACGAGGGTTTCTCCAAGAACTCTCCGCTGCTGTTGCTTCTCTGTGAAGATTTCTTGGTGAACAAGTGTATTTCATGCGTGGTTTGCGTCATTGTGATTTTCTCTTCAAGAGCTTGTTTCACTTGTAATTTTCTCAAACGACTTGTAAGGTTTCATTAACCCTCTGATATAATGGATTGGATTTTATCTAGAGTCCTAGAGACGTAGGTTGTAAGCCAAACTCCGTCATCAATTGTGTGCGTCTCCCTCTCTTAATTTCTTTCAAATTCATAGATTAATCATTACTGGTCACGACACTGCTATTTGTGACTGATAATACTAAATGAAATACGAACTTTTATGGGTTTCATCATTAATGTGATTCCTTTGAAATAGCATCAAAGACAGAAACATACTGCTATGTTTATTACCTTCACTGAAACCCATCATTCAATTACCCAAAATAGTGCAATATACATGATGAGAAATGGGTGGGTCTCTGATTCTTCATTCCCGTGTTGCCTTAAAGAGTTGGAAATTTTTTACCGGATGATTAACTTCAGTGGAAAAAATAATCACTTACAAAGAAAGTTAGTTGCACGGCCGACATGAATCCTTGAGAAATTGAGAGGGAGGAGACCATGTGAGATTAATTGCATGTGGACCGGGTGGATTTAAAAGGACGAAGGACCACACAGATTTTGATGTGACCAGCAACGACGCAGAGTGAATGTGTCTCCCATACATGGATTCAGTCTTCACTTTTGTATTTTTTTTCTTTTTTGGTATGAGTTTCAGTCCTCACTTGAATGGATCAATTTCGAACACTGTTTGTTACATCCCATTCCAATCAATCAATTATTATTATTATTATTTTCAAATAATCAATCAAACTTAAATAAAGAGTGAGTTCCTTTAAAAGCAATTAGTTTGTTAATTCAGGGTTAGGTGGGTTGCCGAGTCCGGATCCTCAAAAGTGCTCCCCGACGGCTTTACCACCACAAATTATAGGGGGGCCCAGGGGTTGGTGATGGGATTTTTTTTTATACTTTTTACCTGTGGGACCCACCAATTTTGTGGTGGTAAAATCGTCACTCCCCTGACCGGGTGATGATCCGGATTCTGCCACCGCTTGGGTTTGCTAATTGAGATGAACACAGAAATAGAAACAGAAAATGTTGATTGATTGATTACCATCATGGGTATTTAGATAATCCATATTTTTTTTCATAAGGTTGTCACAAATGTTTTCTTTCCCCATCCCATGATCACAATGTGTGGGGAAAGAAATGAATTTGCATCCCCTCCATTAACCAATTGAAATTAGGAAATATGGATTAATATAGCTAACAAGAATATGCATATCTAGAGTCTTATAAGTGTTGGATTTTTATTCGCCCCTGCGCAAATGGATATCTGCACAGGCATTAGATTTGGACATTTAGCCATGGAGACAATCAACGGCTCTGATTTACTTGATTGAATTTTATATATAAAAGTCTTGAATATTACATTTATTTACCCCAGAAAGTTTTCAAGTTAACAAATTCAATCAAATTCTCTCCCAATCAAACAAAACCCTCAACTTGCATAAACGGTGCCAAGATTGGCCATTTGCATGAAAACCCAGATCTTACCAAGCTCCATAGATGGCGAGCTCTACCAAAGCTTAAAATCTTAACCATAATTTCTCACAGAACAGAGAACACCAAGTGAGGAAGAAAATCAATATCAAACCTCGATCGTGAATCTCAACAATAGATGATTTTCTCTTTCAGCATATCACTAAACACCTGCAAATTTCTGCTTCAATTTGATGTTGATATGATATGGGTTCTGTGTAGATTTATTAATCAAAGTGGAAATAAAAGAAGGTTATTAATGAACAAAATGGAGCAAGAACTGAAATTAATATTCAAATTTTAAGTCGTTTTGGCGACCATGAACGAACCAAAAATTCGCATATGCTGCTTTTTTTCATCTTTCTTTTTGTTTTCTTAGCTCGCAACCTATGTCTCTGATTTTCAGTATTATGTCATTATTAACTCATTGTTAATCGAAATCCAAAATGGAAGTTTCAAAATGGTGATTACCAAAGGCTTTCAACCTAATTAGTTGCAACAAAAGAAGTCAGGAACTCACATTGTTTGCTTGGAAACCCGAACAGTGTCAAACTCAAGAAGAACTCAAGAAGCTATATCAATTAGCTTTTAGAATGGGTCACCGGAGACGAAGAAGTAGGTTAGAGATTCACCGACGGAGAAGATGGATTAGGTTACCGAAGATGGAAGAGAGGATGGTAGTTGGGTTAGGGTTTGGTTGAACCTGAATCTTCGCTTTTTTTGCTCGAGGTATAAATTTGTAAAAAAAATTAACCTGAAACAAAAAGGTAGTTAATTGAAACTGTTAGATGAATACCTCAATACATGTCGAAAACCTGGGCATGCCCGGACAATATCCACACAGCCACCAACGAAAAATCCTTAGGAGTTGCTCCACGGCTTTTCCACCAAATAATGGTCTTTTTTTTTTTTTTCTTTTTTTTAATGAGTTGTATTAATTCCTTGAGTCCTAGAGAGAGATCACATGAGGGGACCGCCAACATGTCTCCTCCGCCCCCTCCTAGTGCTCTCTTTATTTAGGGAGCTCCCACTTGAGGGGCTGTCAGCACATCTCATATGACTAATTCTTTTTGGTTCTTTTTGTCCAAAACAAAAAAGTAACGATTAAATTAAATGAAAGAGTTAAGGTCAAAAGACCTAAACAAATAAGAGGAATCCACAATAAACAAAAGTGGTATACCCCATCAGGATCTATCTAGAGATAACTTGCAAGCGCCTTTAGCAAGTCCTTTTAGTGTTTTCTTTATATGGAGAGCCCCCACATGAGGGGGCCGTCAGTAAGTTTCCTAAGGAGTCCCCACATGAGGGAGCTGCCAGCACGTCTCCTATGCTTCTACTAGTGTTTTCTTATATGGGGAGCTCCGTGGGCTGCCATAGTAGAGTTAAGAGTGCAGTTAAGTTTCTCTTTCATGGTTTTGAGCGGTTTAAAAGTTCTAGTTTGATTTGTGTAGCGAATAGACAAAATTTATATGAGAATTGATAATTAATAATTCATTAACTTGTATAGGATAATTACTTAATTACCTATATATATATATATATATATATATATATATATATATATATATATATATATATATATATATATATATATCGAACGACGTTTCTACTTCTTAGCAAATTAACAAAAGTTCTCATAATTGGAACAAACCCAAACATGAGAAGTTTTGAAGCAAATCCTAACCCGAGGATCTTGCTTTTGATGTATCCATCTTCTCCGTCAAGTGTTGCGGTGGTTCCATAGCAGTTTGACTACCTTCAAGTGCCCAACGCTTCAGCATAAATGGATGAATCATGCTTCATTGGTGCATTTTATGTGGTGGTGCGTGTGATGCCATCGTTGGATATGCACACCATATAAATTTCATTCAATCTCAGCCGTTCAAAACACCATGTGTACATTTAATCAATTTAAATGAAACAAAACCAACTTTTTCTTTTAAATGAACGGAACCATAGTTTTCTTTTTTTTTTCTTTTTTGTTTTCTCTTTTCTTTATGTTTACCAAAAGAAAAAGACAATTTTTTTTTTTCCACATTCATGGTCTGCAGATTGAATCCCATCACATTGAGCTTCTTTATTTGTTTATGTATAGCAGTCTTCATTTACCGATCAAATCCGATCCATTCTTCTTCAGATTCAATAAAAGAACATAGCTTCTTTAACTCCAATGCATCATTTGGTGAATTTTCATGCAGTTCATGAGCAAAGAAGAGATGATTACTACAGGAAGCTGTACTGTTTCCACATTCATGATCTGCCGACTGAATCCAATCACATTGAGCTTGGAAGAAATCTGAGGAGTAAGTCAGCGATGAAAATTAAAGGTCCCAAATGCCAGAATCCATGATATCAATATTTAAATTAGTGCCATCATCCATGACTTCTTGGACCGAAGGTGATGAGATCTTTTCAAGCTAAGCAATCTCAAGAGTCATGTTCATCTGGTTTCCTTGTTGCTGCGAGTGAATGACATTAGTGCACCTTCCAGCTCTGGTTCTAATAACTTCGGAAGTGTTTAGTGCCTCCTCTTGGGGAACCTCTATTGAGGCATTACCTGCTGATGATGGGTTATTTGTTAGACCATCTAGGGTTTTCCTCAAAACCCTAATAAAAATCATACAAGAACTAGAATGCAATATAATATTTAGAGAGCATTGGACATACCTTATACCAGACGTATGTTGAAGAAAATTAATCCAAACCTTTTGAAGTCTTCTTCAATTGATGAAGCCTTCTCCAATCTCCTCTTCTTTCCTACCGTAACTCTTTCTTATGGAAAGAGAAGAGAACAAAAGAACTTGACGGATTTGAGGGACCCCATCATAACTATTTATAATAACAATCTCAAACCCTAGTCTATTTCCACAATGGACTGGTTTGGCCCATCTCAAACCTAATTGCAATGCATTGGCCCGATGTGTTAAGACCCCCATTAATTATTAACCCCAGTAATTATCCAAGCCCAATATATTTCTTAGGATAAATCTAACAATCACCCACTTTAGCAAGACTAATTACTATGTTATGATAAATTGATGTGGCCATGGAATCTCAATCACAAAATCTGTCATTAATCCATGATTCAGTTAATGAGTTCACTAATATCGGACAATAATAGAATATATGTCTCATCATATGACATATTTCTTTCTATCAATCACAACAAAAATTTACTTACTAACTAAACCGAAATGAGACAAACAAGGAATATTTTAACAATTGTGATCGCATAAATAACGTTATTCATTGTCGATCCTTCGCTATACCCCTGAATATCGTCATATTCATGGATTGCCTTGAACACCGTCACATTCAAGGCCAACACACATTTAGGCCCAAGGCCATGGTTAATAGTCAATCCGTCAATTATGATTAAAACCACATTTGGACAATGATAAAATCACCATTTCCAAAACATCATAACAATGAAGCAAAATTAAATGCATGCATGCATTAAAACATCCATAAGAAAAATAATTCATACATCATATATATATCATCAATATCAATTTATTAGCTCTCACTGAGTTCTCCCACTAAACAAGCATAAGTTCAGTTAAAAACAAATCATAAGATCAGCCAATTAACAATAATATGTGTTATAAGTTCAATCATCAAAATATAGAGAACTACTAAAGAAAATAGGCTTCATCTTTTATATTGTCACACATGGACTCAAGGATGGACTTTTTAATTATTATTAAACTTTTCTTGTTGGTTGTCACCCATTCTTTATGCTTTAGCTTCTCCTCATGTACTTGCAGTAGTAAGGTCAGTGGGCTTTGGCTTTTTAAGGGCCACATCCTAATCAAGCAATCCTAGTATAACATTTGTTTCATCTACCTATCTTTTATAGTTTTTGTCACACCCCACCCATCCGGATCCGGTCATACCTGAATACCCGTGGGGATGATACACCGCAAGATCTAGGTTTAGGGACAATTCCATACAATACATGATAAAGTAAATTTAAATGGACAAGAAATAAACCAGTTCAAGTATTTAATAATCAAAAATGAAAAGAAAGGAAAGGATTACAATATCCAAAACTTCATTTCAAAACTAAACATCAGAGTTATAAGAAAAGAAATAATGTATAATGTTGCAGTGGAAGTAATCTAAAGAAACTCTAAGGAAAAGGCTCTCCATAAGAGCAATCCTGGCAAGAACAGGAAGCGTCATGTGCCTCCACTTCTTCTCCAATCTCACCGTCTTGATAGCCACCTGATAAGGGATCCCCAACAAAAGAGGGGTCCTCATAACATGTAGAACAGTCTAAAGAAACAACAAAAATAAAGAAATGAGTTCATAGAACTCAGTGAGGTAACTAACAATCACATCATATCTTCATACAATTCCCATGTCAATAATTCATAAGACAAACATGTATTTAATAATATAAATAAACAAATGCAAAGTGAGGATATGAGGTTCCTAACCCTATAATGTAGTCTCTAAAGTAGACACGCATTAAGTTATACACCAGTCTTCTTTGGGCAGTCTCAACACTCTTACCTCACGGCACTCAAGCACGGCTATTGGGTAAAGTCTCATCAAGGCATGGTTGGGAATTAAGTCACCACTCTCTCACATCACCATTGGTATAAGATTTGGCACGTGTCAGGGACAAACCTAAGCCTAGTGCAGGGTCATTCAGTCTCGTAATACAATGGTCCGGATATCTCCCATCATGCCTAGTGCTCTGTTGGTTCAATACCTTCCCACCTATGAATGGAATCCTCAACGGGAGGCATCTGTTGGATCACATTCCTTAACCCATTGGTCATCCACATATAATAGACAGGATGATCTCCATGTCCTCTCACGGGTTGGTTATCGGTCTTAAGCACCCATGAGCCATTATTTATTATATGCAACCCTACCTCTCTATAATGATAGTGGGCCTACTCAATACAGGACCCAGCCACTACCATCACGAGTTAACTGGCTTCAATAACCCCTACCGAAGGGTAGTAGTACTCAAGAGATCATCTAGCCCAACATTTATAGACATGCCCTAAATATGTCAACCAGTAATTAGGGAAAACGCCAAGGGCACCATAGGAATGCATCCCATACCACTTCCTCTGCTATCCTATGGCAGAAATGCCAAAAAGCATTTCCCACTCCCCAATCACAACCTAAGCAATCACATAACTAGGGCAATGGGAGAACCCACAATCCTAGTAGAAAATACAAGGTAGAGGGAATAATAATATTCCTCCTCTCCCTTCACATACATTCACATTCCATTCTCATAACAACAATAATAGATTTAAAGAAACCAACAACATCAAAGATAATAGTTTTACCTTCCTTTCGTACAAAGTCACACACAATTATAGTAAGATAAACATAAATTACAACAATTCATATTTAACAAAAGACATAAAATAACAGCAATCAATTAAATATAATGTGGTTAGTTATTCCTCACCTTTCAGCTAGATTCCTTTCTCCAAAGATCAATACTTTCTTCCCACAAGGAAATAACCAAAGGATAATTTACCCTAATCATGCAAGAGGATTAACAAAATAAAAAATAGGAGTTAATTTGGGTTTAGAAAAATATCTTAAAATACTCCCGTAAAAACCCAAACAGAAAACTAGGTTCTAACTCGCCCTTTTAACCTAAATCGGCTAAAAGTTATAATTTCGCCCTTGATTTGAAGTCTAAACGAAACGAAATTTTGGGGGAAGTTAATTGGCAATAAAAAGATCATAAGGGTGTCCTCAATTTGATTCAATTTGACTTAAATCAAAATGCCCCAAATTGGCTCTCCTAAATCACTCGTAGGTAACTCCGAAGAGTCAAAATGCATCAATCTTACCATGGGATTGCATCAATAATTCATATTATAGAAAGGAACATTAAAATAAGGAAAGGAGTAAGCAATGAACCTAAAATGCTTCCCTTTCAAGATCCCTCAAAAGGAAAGGAGATAAAATACTCACAAAATTGTGACTAAGAGAAGGATTAAAGAAATCTCACCTTTCTGGAAGTTTTCGCGAAGATTCGAATCATAGAACACCTTCGAAAAAATGGAAATCGCTCTTTTTCTCAGTTTCTCCTCTTCCCGCAGCCTCAAACTCGTTCTTGCATAAAGAAAATGCAGTTACGGATGAGTTAAAACATAAAATAGGGCTTAAAAACCCGAAATTCCGTTTTTGCCCCTAATTAGAAAATGGGGTGGGGGGTTGGTTCACCCAACCAGCCCAACTTTCCGTCCATGTTTGGACCCCCAAATGGACTCTGAATTCAGTGATTTTTAGCTCGTTAGAAGATATTTCGACGGTCTTTGATTTGATACCTTATTTGCGTCAATCGGATTCCCCATCGCCGATCTACGAACGTGCCAAAATCGCCTTTTAACACCATCGTGATTAATTTTCTCCCTTCTTTTAAACTCCATGAGAGTTATCAAATCATCACTAGGTTCATCTACGATCATTTGGTCCTCTTCCAAACCTTTGGGCTCGACTCTAATGGTCCACAATTGTTGCCGACTCGAGGCTCGGGTTCGCGGTCCTGAAACCATAGGTGTGGGTTAGAAATCCGGGGGATTTCACAGTTTTTCCCAGTGAGAGCAAGGATAGAAGCCAAAACATTAGCTTGAGCAGACATCTTAAAGAGAGAACAAAAGTTCAAATGAGCAACATAAGTGAGAGCATAGCAAAGACATTCAAATAATTATATCATGATCATACGAAATAAAAATTACATGTTACTCTCAGATATACATGTATGAAAATCACACCATACCAAACGTGCTAAAGACAAAAACTTTAGCTAACATGAGCCGACCAAGTAACATTTCAACCTTTGGGTTAAAGAATACAAGGCATCACATGTAATCTTGCAAATATCGTGAGATAGTAATGATTTTCTAAAATTCCTCTCACCTTTGGGTGATAATAAACTTATGAAAATCACACCATACCAAACTTGCTAAAGGCATAAACTTTAGCCAACATGAGCCTACCAAGTAACATTTCAACCTTTGGGTTAGAATATACAAGGTCTCACATGTAATCTTGCAAATACCACGGGACAGCAATAACTTTCAAAAATTCCTTTCACCTTTGGGTGATAAGAAGCTCCTAAATTACGCTTCCCAAAATATCTTAATGTATTAACCCATATTTAAAATTGAATGCAACAATAATTCTCAAAAATCTCATTACCTTTGGGTAAATGAAACTCCTTAAATTATTATTCATCCCCACTTGAATGCATATACTATTATGGCTTAGATGACATCACCTTTGGGCAAATGTCACCAAAATTGACTACTATGACAAACAATAAGAAAGTAGAGTGATGCCACTTTGCTGGATTACACTCCTCTTATTATCTCCATCCAATTTGTAGTCGAAGTACAAAAATATGTACAATATATTAGTATTAAAGCACAACCAGTTAAGGGGTTAATACACAATTAAATCTTTATCTTTTTTCTTTTTCTTTTTTTTTTCGATCCTATGTCCGGACGTCCGTCTAGTCCTCTGTGTCCAGACGGAATTTTCGTCTGATCCTCTGTGATCATACAGACGTCCGTCTAGTTTGCTTTGACCAGACAAGTTGGGGTCTACTGTGACCAAACAAACGTCCCTCTCGAACGAGACAACGCTCTGTCTGGACAAAGGAAAATATTGTTTTCTCCAAAAACGAGCCCAAAACGCCACACGCAAGACAGGATTCATGATCTCATCATCCCTCTATTAAAAATATACAAAAAATCGAAGAAAAAAAATCTTGGATTAACAATTCACACAAATTATTACGATCTCCCCATTTGAATCCCTATAGTAAATCAAATCAATAGAATCCAGTTCCATAATGATTTACGGTTTCAATTAAACCATGGATCCTCCCATTGGATCCCAATAGAAAATCAAATCAGCAGAATATATTTCCATAATGATTTAGGGTTTCAATTAAACCCTAGATCCTCCCATTGGATCCAATCCAAATACAAACGATCAATTCTAGTTTTGAAAGGAAGGCTCTGATACCAATTGTTAGACCATCTAGGATTTTCCTCAAAACCCTAACAAAAACCATACAAGAACTAGAATGCAATATAATATTTAGAGAACATTGGACATACCTTACACCAGACATATGTTGAAGAAATTTATTCCAAACCTTGAGAATGATGAAGTTTTCTTCAACTGATGAAGCCTTCTCCAATCTCCTCATCTTTCCTACCATACATCTTTCTTGTGGAGAGAGAAGAGAACAAAAGAACTTAAGGGATTGGAGGGACCCCATCATAGCTATATATAATAACAATCTCAAACCCTAGTCCACTTCCACAATGGACCAGTTTGGTCCATCTCAAACCTAATGGCAGTGCATCTGCCCGATGTGTTGAGACCCCATCTTATTAACCCTAGTAATTAATCCAAGCCCATATATTGCTTAGGATAACCTAACATTCATATCTTAAGTTCCATATGGTTGTTTCTGTGCGGTCTTGCCTTGAAATTTCTTGCTCATGTTGGTGTTCCAATAGTTCTTCACTTCATTATATGTTCTCCCTGTAGTCTTCCTACTATTAAAGACCATCTGCCCTACCCACGCCTAAAATTCTCAAATTCCAATTCAGCCAAAAAAGGGAATTAATTTGCATAGATAAAATGCAAACTAGCGGAGAGATATAAATCCTGTCACCAAGTAGCTTATGGAGTCTGATGATGAGCTCTTCTTCTTTAGAAATGTTGCCTCTCTTGATATCTGATCTAATAGAGTTCAACCATCGCAGCTTGCAACTCTTTCCACATCTCTTCAAACCTAAATAACCATGAGATGAAGCTTCATACTTGTATGTGGTGAAGAAAATGGAACAAATGCAATTGATGAGAGAAAGATACAAAGAAATTAAACTTGTTTTTTGAGGAAGGTCTCTCCATTTCTCTTCTCCATGAGTGTTAAAGTAGTTAGTAAGTGTCTGATCCTCATGAGCTGACCATGCTTCTTTGTTGAGTCCCTCTTTGGAACATGATGGTTTCCTACCCATTTATTGTTTTTGCTACTTTCTTCCACAAATAAAAGGAAAATAAGGACCTTAACCTTCCAAGGTTATGTAATTTGGGTTTGGAACATTGGGTTCTCTCACCTATGGGAACAGAAGGAAGAGGTTGTCCCCTATTCTATATGTTGCTGAACTCACTCACTGTCTACCCTTTACCGTACTTATAATAATTCAAAGCTCCCGGCTAACAAGAGATTAAAAAGTGAAAAAGAAAAAAAAAAAAAGAAAAAAGAGTAAGGAGAGAGACAGAGAGAAAGATGAGATAGCAATGTGCCTATTCTATATGCTGCTGAACTCACTCACTATTTACCCTTTACCGTACTTATAATAATTCAAAGCTCCCGGCTAATAGGAGATTAAAAAGTGAAAAAGAAAAGAAAAAAAAAAGTAAGGAGAGAGACAGAGAGAAAGATGAGAAGATAGCAATGTATTGCTCATGTCTAATCACACAAAATAGAAAGATCAATGAGAGGCCCTTTTCAAGATTTATTGGCCATGGCCTTAAAAAAATTGCACTTTTTTGCTTTGCTTCTCAAAAGTTTCTTTGTAATACTCCTTTATTACATCGAGTAAATTAACCTTATAGCTTTACATTCAATCAAAATTGTGTGTCCAACCATCCAAATTTAAGTATTCAGTGGGCATTGACAGGAACCATAATAATTTGTATTAAATGGAAAGGAAAAAATGATTTACAAATCTATAATGTTGCGAGTTCTTATTCAAGAAAATGATTTTTTTTTTTTTTTTTTTTTGGTAGAATCCAAGCATTAGCCCTGTGAATATCAACATAGACATTGGCCCCATCAACATAGCCCCACTGAAGGCCTATTATAACCCACAGAAGCTGGTAGGGACCCCATGCCCAGGCTGAATAGCACACAATTGCCCAATATGAGAAACAAAAGAACAAAGGAGATTCGAATTTGACACATAGGGGCTACCAAACCTCTTGGGTGTGAGATTAGGATTACTACCCCTTCACCTTTGGTGGTAGAAGAAAAGGAGTTTATAGCAGAGACATCTTAAAGTTTTTGTCCCAAGCATAGACACCCAAAAAATACAAAAATAGCATAGACACCTTATAAATAAATATTATATTATATTTACCATTTCCGGTGTTTAAAGAAAGGAAAGTTTGATTCACCTTTTTTTTTTTTTTTTTTCTAATTTGTGATCAATGGTTCGCAACTTTGAGGAATTGCAAGTAAAATTTTCTTTCCATTGAAGGGTAACTCAGTCAATAATGATCGGCACCTCTTAGTGAAGAGGTCACAGGTTTCCTTGTGGTATATGTAATAGTCTCCATCCCCTAATATAAAGCAACTTATTCCAAAAAAGAAGGGGAAAAAATTTCCGAGTTTGATTTTGTGAATTTGTGCATAAAGGAAAAATATAAAGGGTACCAACAATTCGTGAGAAAAATAAGGAGGGAAAAGATAAGAAGGCTGATACACAAAATATGGTTATAAAACTTAATGATAGCTAAAAGAGATATGTTAAAGAAAAGGAAGAAAATTAAGACACGATGAATCACTCCATTTCATTAAATTATGTGTATTACATATTTATAGTAGAAGTAAAGATATTATAGCATATTCTCTGACATTGAAACGAGTTTGCAAGAAAATATATTAAGGGGAATACCTTTAGGTGCATAGAGACTCCTACTTCTCTATGGACTGCTTCTACAAAGTTCTGGCGCTTCGAGCCTTGAGAAATTACTTGTGAGAACACAATGGCCCTGATTGTGATTATGTATATGTTTGTTTGCCAATTTAGGGGGATTTGTAAACTTATGAAATGGCTTGGGATAGAATGAATGTAAACCGTAATTAAACTATTTTCTTTGCTTATGCTCACATACTCTTTCTTAGATACTTCTTAGTATTCATTTTGGATTTTTGAATGTTATTATTATTATTAATTGATGAACTATTTATTTCTTGCTCTTGATTGTGGGATTATGTGTAAACAAACTTTATTTATTACTCAAAGTTTAATATGATCTTGTAGCTATGGATTACATCCATGGGTTATCGGGCGAATCCAAATACCGTCAGGTGGGGTGTGACGACGGTAGGGTGTGACGGTCCTTGTTCATCAGTCTTCTAAGACTCTTGTGGTTGGCATCATGTAGATTCCCTGTGTTAGAATGTTTGTAGAGTTTGGATTTACATGAAGTCAAGAATTTGAGATTATATAAAATATCAACCATGATTTTGTAGAAGTTATAATCTACTTCAAATTCTTCTCTGGATTGGTTAGAGTCCTTGTGAGTATCACCTATAAAATCCATCTTGAATGTAGTAGTAGGAGTTTGATCCACTTTGGACTTCTTAGGAGCAACCCTAGCCTAATAAGTCTGAGAGGAAGTGGCAGCTAAGGTTTTGGGTGTTTTGCCAGAAATATCCCTATTAGTGTGCCATGTCATAGCTAGTTCTCCTAGGTGTAGTTTTGTAAAGATTCATTGGTTCAATAATGAGGGCCAAGACCTAAATGTCTCTCTAATTTGTCATTTTAACCTTTTCAAATTAGGGGGATTAAACTCATTTCACATTTGAGATGTTGTTGTTAGTGAAAAATGGTTGATTTCATTATAATATATAGGAAAAATAGGAAAAAGTGAGCTAGCTTTTGGTACATGATTATGATAATAGTCTTGTCCTTCACCACTTTCATTATCCATCTAAGGTAATGAAAAATCACCAAATATTTTGGCTTATGAGGAAGAAGGCTAGCATCAGTTACCTTTTTGGACATGCATTAGAAGAAGGCTAGCATCAGTTACCTTTTTGGACATGCATTAGACTCGAAGTCCATGCCTGAGAATAGCCTAAAACCCCCTTAGGTTCATGGATCAAAAGTGTGAATTTTGGATTGGGGTTGTGTTTGCAACTGGATGGTTGACTAGGCCAACAGGTATTGACCAACTACCTAGTCGTTGTTTTGGGGTTTTGCTTATGTTTTAGCCATAATGAATTCCAAACCTAATCCTAACTAAACCAACATGATTCTAGGAGTTCTCATGAGTAGGTTGAGTGTTTGATTGTCAAGTTTAAATATTTTTTGAAGGTTTTGGAACGTCATTTATGTGAGGAATAATATGCATATTTTAGGTTTACCACTCATGCTTTTATATGCTTTCAAATGCATGCCTTTGTTGTATTGCTATAATTGTATATGCTAGTTAGGAAATACATGCATTGGGTGCATCATGGGAATATGATTATCATGTTATTTATTTAATTCCTTTCTTGTTATATGATTAAAAGTATGTTGGGCTAGGAGTTAACATATTGCATCCATATTTATAAATATATTTGGAGTTGTGGTTTAGGCCATTGCCATTTGTACCTCTTGCATATCATATAAAGGTGTTTGTGGATGTATGTCTGATTGTCTAGATGCAGGATAGGGACCCGTTACATGTCGCTACCCTTTCAGTGGTATTGAAGCTGAATGACCTATGATAGCGATAAGTGACTAATGGGCATCGAATATACAATTGAGAGCCATGAGAAGATACAGTACTATCAAAATATCATTCATAGTAAGGTTGCATATGGTATAGGTTGGGCTTGGGGGGATCCCAAAAGACGGTTGAGAGTTGTGAGGGGACATAGAGTGCCATCGCTATGTAATATGTGGATGACCATGAGGTTACGGTGCCCTCATCCAAAAGACAGCTAGAAGCCATGAGAATCAACATTGCTAAAATTGGGAAGGATATTGGATCAACAAGGGACGTGGGCTTGAGGAAAGGTGTTGTGACCATAAGTAGAATGACAAGTACATGAACCCTACATGGCTAGGTATTTTTTCTAACACATACTAGTCTTAGACCAGCGATTGTGTTGAAGAGATGGACCTATCATCCCTACCTTGGTTGTGGTGAGAGAGTGACGACTTATCCTTGGATGAGGGGCCAGTGTGAGTGTGGACTTACCTAGAGAAGATTGGTGATATTTTTACGCATGTTTGCCTAGATAAAGATTAGCATGGTTAGCATACTAGAATCATAGTGTAACATTTCGCCGAATTTGGTCATCGTTTCGGTGGTGGGCAAAACGGTATTGGGGGTGAAACCGAGAAGGTTCAAAAATCGCTAAAAATTTGGCAATATATCACCGAATCAACCTATATATCTTTGAATTTTGCGATATACCATCAAAATCTTGATATTTTGGAGATCTCTCGCGATTCTATAGCAAAATCTTCAAGGTCAGTGGACAATCTTACCAATTCTGTCCCAATGATTCAAATCTCAAAAAGCAATGTGCCAAATGTGGTTAGGGAGGAGAATCTACATAAAATAATTCAAATTAGGAAGATATTTTGTAGTAAAATCTTCAAGATCAATGAGCAATCTTATCAATTGTATCCCAGTGATTTAGGTCTCAAAAGGCAACGTGCCAAATGTGGTTAGCAAAGAGTATGTACAAAAAATAATTTAAGGAAAAAATTTAAATTATGAAGGGATTCCCGTATGGAGATCTTCAAATTTAGACCAAACGGCGTTGGGGACGGCCCCTTCGCGTGGGCGCTTTTGCGCCCCCCCCGGGTGCGGCTTTTCCCGGCGTCCGGCTCGTCGCGAGGAATCTCCAATGGGTAATCTTTCCAATTATGTCCCAATGATTTAGGCCTCATAAGGTAACATGTTAAATGTGGCTAAGAATGAAAATTTGTATTGAAGAATTTATAGGAAATAATTTAAATTTACTAAGTATTGGCATCAAATTAGGGTAGACACCAAATTTATGCCCAAAATAACCAAAAATACCCTCCCGAAATAAGGGGTCAAAATCTGCTGAAACAAGGGCCAAATCTCGCCGAAATTTCGGTGAGATTTCGTCAGTTCGCTAGGTCGCAACAAGCAAACTCTGGCGAAATTCCATTCCTTGACTAGAATGCATAATAAAAAGTTATTGCATCATGCACTTTTGTTATTTATCTTGCATGTGTATTGTTACCTCCCAATTCTATTCGAACTCACCCCTTTTGGAGGCTTCTTTTTCAAATGTTTATACAAGATATGACGTACCCGCCAAGTAGGAGATTTTTCCTCCCATAGAAACTCATGATGTGTCGGCTATGGAGACTTACGAGCCACATGACGGATTTTATGCTTGCATAGTGCTCTTATGGAGCAGAATGATACCCTAGGATAGTTTGATTTTTTTGGGGATATGTGATAACATTTTGGGATGTAGTTATTATTTAATAATTGATGTGACCAAACCTTGATACACATTTCTTTTCCTTTCCATGTGACCGTTCATATTTTCTATTATATGTACATTACCTTACTTTGTTTTGTTCATGATTAATATATTATGTGGATTGTTTTGATTGTGAAGTCACAACCGTTGTGACTATAAATCACACAGCGGGCCGCCGGACTAGCCGAATACATATCAATTTATCACACAGTTGTTTATGATAAAAGTGCAATGTAGAGCAATGTTGGACCTGTTTATTATAGAGTTGTAGTACAGCTGTCTATCTGATATTAAGTAGAAGAGGACTATGGTCGTCTCTCTATAATCAACTAGCTATTATAATAAATTTAAAAGAACTTCCATCTTCTCATTCTTGTGAGGACAAAACATTATCATAACCACTTTATTTAATCACATCTCTTTGATGTGAGTTATAAACAAATTTCAACCATTTGATGTGATGTTGGGACACATGTCATATATCTACAAGAAAATGAATGGTCTATTTTTTACAAGGAAATGGGCTGGATAAATTTTTGGCATTTCCATGGGTGGTGATTAGTTAGAGATTGCGAGAGGCATTCATGCTGAGCACATTACTATTTTTTTTGGTAAAGAAGCTTTACCAAACACTATCCTAGTTAAGACCATTGACCTTGGATATCCAAAGATTCTCAAGTCAAGGAAAGTATTATTTGTTAAATATATCATCAAACACTATTCACAAGGCTTTCTTGACCATGGTTTCAATAATATAATTGCAATCTCTTGGAAGACAAAGAAAAGAAATAGAATCACAATAACCAAGTGGCATACATCAGCAACAAAGGCCTCACCATCAGCAGGAGATGGGGTTGTGTTGGTCCAACAAGTAAGAAACAAGCTCTTTACAATTGGACTCAATATTTAAGTATGGAAATCCTCATTTATTGACCAAGTCCAACCCATTCCTCTTCAGATTCAAGAAGAGAACATAGCTTCTTTAATTCCAACGCTTCATTTGGTTCAAACATTGCGTCATTTGGTGGATCTTCAAGCACTCCATGGGCAGAGAAGGGATGATCACTGCTGTTTCCACATTCATGATCTGCAGACTGAATCTCATCACATTGAGCTTGCAAGAAATCTGAGTTGAGTAAATCAGCTATGAAAAGGTCCCCAATGTCAAAATCCAAGATATCATTTGAAGTGTCATCATCCATGACTCCTCGGACCGAAGCTGATGAACTCTTGCCATGAGAAGCAATCCCAAGATAAGCTGTGTTCATCTGATTTTCTTGCAGCCGTGGGAGAATGACATTAGTACACCTAACAGCTCTGGTTCTAATGACTTCGGGAGTACTGTTTAGTGCCTTCTTTTGGGGAACCTTTACTGAGGGATTACCTACTGATGATGGGTTTTTATCTGGAGTTCTGTATGGTTGTTTCTGTGCTGTCTTGCCTTGAAATTTCTTGCTCAGGTTGGTGTTCCAGTAGTTCTTGACTTCATTATCTGTTCTCCCCGGTAGTCTTCCCGCTATTAGAGACCATCTGCCCTACCCACGGCTAAAATTCTCAAATTCCATCTCAGCCAGAAAAGGGGAATTAATTTGCATAGATAAAATGAAAATTAGTGGAGAGATATAAGTCACCTGTTGCCAAGCAGCTTATGAAGTCTGATGATGAGCTCTTCTTCTTCTTTAGAAATGTTGCCTCTCTTGATATTTGGTCTCAGATAGTTCAACCATCGCAGCCTGCAACTCTTCCCACATCTCTTCAAACCTGAATAACTATGAGAATGAGTTCCGTATATGTTTGCAGTGAAGAAAATATACAAAGAAATCAAACCTGCTTTCTGAGGAAGGTCTCTCCATTTCCCTTCTCCATGAGTATTAATGTAGTCAGTAAGTTTCCGATCCTCACGAGCTGACCATGCTCCTTTGTTGAGTCCCTCTTTTGCACAACATGGTCTCCTACCCATTTATTCCCTTATTTTTATCTTGCGGCACTCTTATCAGAAGGAAATTAAGAACCCTTCGCTTCCAAGGTTGTGTGGTTTTGGGTTTGGAACTTAGGTCTCTCTCATTTATGGACGCAAGGAAGAATATCTTCCCTCTTCTATTATATACTGCTAAACTCACTGTTTACTCCTTACTGTACTGTAATTTTTCGTCAAAGCTCAAGTCTTACAAGAGATTACAAAGTGAAAGAGGGATTTTTTTTATATGATTTATTGCAAGTGGACATGATAGCATGGAAACAATGTGCTCATGTTTAGTCATCCAAAACAGACAAATCATTGATAGGCCCATTTAAAGATTTATTGACCAGATCGATCTTGTGGCCACTAAAAACTGCTCTCTTTTTCTATGCTTCTCAAAATTTTCTTTCCAATAGTTTTTTCTATTACATTGAATAAATTTTCTTTTTAGTTGAATAAAGAATTCATTAATCGCTACCAAAGCACAAGAAGAGAGAGGAAAAACCGAATAATGGGGAAAGCCAAACCAAAGCAAAGGAGAAAATAAGAGCCTACAAATGACACAGAGACCTAACAGACACCCAAGTATAAAATAGAGGGGAAATTTTAACGCTTTCAAGTCTGCAATGAAGTCTCTATCTACTTGAGTACGTCTTTTAATATGTTTTTATTTTTTTTTGTTTTTGAATTCTTTTACGTATGGGTCCCCTTAGTGGCTATAAACTAATAGTGGGTCTTTTTTTTCCTTTTTTGATAAACAGATATTCAATTAGAAGACGGGCAAGAAAAGCCCAAGACATCCAGATATTGGGTCCCCTTAGTACAATATGTTATTTGTGCGTGGGTCCTAAACTAGACTAATACCGTTAGTCGTCGTTAAGTATATTCAAATTTCAAACGTGGAAGGACCAAAATGCCCTTCAAATTATTTAATACATTGTCTTATTATATTTTTATTCCTTTTTTTATGTGTATATTTTTTTAACCATATAATCTACACTTAATGATCAATTATCTCTTTTTAAAATCATATATTAATACATTGTATTAAATAACTTGAGGGGTACTTTGATCCATTCACGTTTGAAATTTGAATATACTTAACGGTGGCTAACAGTGTTAGTCTGCTTGAGGACCCGCATGTAATATATTGTATTAAGGGGACCCAACATTAGTTTATAGTCACTAAAAAGACCCACATGTACAAAATTCTACTTTTAAAATTATACTCACTGTGACATTACCTATTTAATCCTAGTTTACTATCTTTTATGTGCATTTCAGGTGATTGAAAAAAACAATGAACGCCAACACAAAGTTGTTCTAGTGGTTGAAACCAAAACATCTTAGTGAAGAAGTCGTGGGTTCGACTGCTGAGACATATCAATATCCCCATCCCCCAACTTAATAAAACCCCTTTGTACCCAAAAAAAAAATTTTAAAAAAAATGAACACCTTAAAAACCTTGTAACAATTATTAATACCAAAACTATATTAACATCATACAAATACTAAAACTTAGAATAATCCATAATATGCATGTAAATAAGATGTGTTTTAGTTATGAAGGCTAAAACCTAAACCCTTATTGACCCTAAATTATTGTTTGAACTTTAAAAAGATACACTGTTCGAATGTAGTTTCATCCTTTCGAGTGTATTATTAGAAATATAAAAAAATAAAGAGATATATTAGACATTTTAGAAGGGCTATACAATATTATTCTTGAGCCTTCAAGGTGTGTCAAAATGCAATTTTGCCCAAAAGAAAAATGTTGTTGTGGCTTTTTTTAGTATAAATAATTAAGTTGTGTACCATATATATTCTATTTTTAAAGTTAAAAAACCTTATCTTAATACACTAATACTTTGTTTTTTTTTTTTTGGTAGAACTAATACTTTGTTTTCTACAGTTCCAATTTTATTAACTACGCCATCACAGACATGTATTTCAACAAAGGACAAATTTTTATTGTGTACATCTAACAAAGGACAGATTTTTATCGTATATATCTCAATGGGCCCCTTTGGGTCTTTTATTTTTTTCTCAAAATCAAAATTAACTAAAGAAAACAATTTATTTATTTATTTTTGGTTAATACCAATGTAAGGATGATAAGTCTCATTACCTTGACATTGCCATAAATAAATAATAGAAAAAAGAGTTTTATAATGTATGGTATGAGGTTTCATTCTCTTGTTTGTTTAATTAATGAGTCATGGAGCTTATACTGACACATATTCTTCGAAAAAAATTACATAGTGATATTTATCTTTAATGGAGCATAAAAAAGAAAAATATCATTTATGCTAAAAGCTTATGATGAAGGAGACGATGAAATTATAGAAATAGGTCTCAAGAAAACTTTTCTTGTATTCTCTCTTCGTGTGAAATTGAGTTGGATGATTCATCAGAAACATTTTTTTTTTTTATTAGGTTTTTCTTTTTTTTTCCTATTACCTTACAAGAACATGTTTAGAACATATTTTTACAATATCATTCTTCACACTAATAATCATAGCATCACTGCTTCGTTCTTTAAAACTAAAAGAATTAACCGTTTTAATAAACATGCCACATATCTCCTATTTCCTGATAACCAAAGAACATCAAAACTATTTTTCAAGATCATCACCAAATAAACCTTCCAACAAGATCATTTTTGTCCTCTTGTGGGAATCTTTGAGAATTTTGGCTTTTAATGCAAAGGTACACGTGGTGTGTATCTTGTTTTTTGAAATGAGAATGATGCATGTGAAAGGAAAAGAACGATAGGACCATTTTCATAAATAATGAAAGAGGGTTTTTTTTTTTTTTTTTTTTTTTTAGATGGGGGAGGGGGTGGAGGGAGTCTGGATCGTCTTTCTTAACAGGGAATACTCTGTGCTTTTCTAACGGCTGTTAACCACAAATTACAGGAGTCTACATAATTAGGGTGATGGAAAATTTCTTTTACTTGTAGGTAAGGGTGTCAATTGTGTACCTAAACCATTTAACCGTATCAAATCGTGCTGTCTAAAACCGCACCATACCATACCGTTCAAAATTAGATATAGTACGTACATGAACCGAATTCCTTCCGTACGGTTCCGGTTTTAGGTACTCATATCGTCAATATATACCGAAACTGTACCAAATTAAAACAGTACCAAATTAAGGGATATAAATGTAAATTTATAATGAAAACATTTCACATTTACCCTATCTATAATTCCCTATTTCAATTTTTCGTTTCGTCCTTTACTCATCTTCTTAGATTTACTTGTTTTGTCTCTATTAATATCAAATTCTATCAATTGTTTTGTCGCAATTTTATTAGGATATTAATGAACTAATAACAAAAGTGGCATGGGTTTGTTTGTATCAAAAGTGTACTGTACTAGATACTATGTTTAAACAATTTTTCCGTACCGATTTAATACCAAAACTGTACCGAACTATTTTTGCAAATATTGAAACTGTACCGTACCATTCAAATTCAGTACTATACGGTTCTAGTTTTTGGTATTCAAAGTTAGTATTATATCGAAATCGTACCGAATTACCAAAACCTTACCGATTGACGCCTACTTGTAAATCTCATATAATTTGTAGTTATACAACTGTCAAAAAAACACTGCTCCATCTGGGGAAGATGATTCACACGAATCCAAATTATCGCCCCGTCAGGTGCTCCCCAATGGCTTTACCACCACAAATCCTGTGGGACCCACAGTTAAAATTTTTAAAAAAAAAAAAGCTCCTATCACCCAACCCCTGGGTCCCTTTGTATTTATGGTGGTAAAGCGGTAGGAGCCGACGGAGAACTGATCCGAACTCGATTCACATTTGGGTGGAAAGGCTTATAGTGAAATAGTTTTAGAAAAGTTTATTTCGCAATTCAAATAATCATTCCGTACTCATATGAGGAACACTGAATCAGGTGACAAGACGTCTGTCCTTCAATTCACCTGCTGCTCCTCTAACTATCTCGTGTGGCTTTCCCGTTGGAACTGGGAAGAGTAGTTGGTATTGAATTTCACCAAAAAAATTCCTTTTAATCATTATTAGCCCAGGCCCACAAGGGCCCACATGGACCCACTTAGACATCTATTTGAAGTTTATTTTTAATATGTATTAATTTATTTATTAAAAATTATACTTACACAACTGTGACATTACGCTATTGCCTTTATGTAAAACCTAAAACGTTCAGACAAATCAATCCTAGTTCACTATATTTTATATGCATTTCGGAGTTAAAAAAAAAAAAAATTTAGAAAACCTTGCAACAATTATTACCATCAAAACTATATTAACATAATACGAATTCTAAAACTTAGAATAGTCGATAAGATACTAGTAAATAAGATGTGTTTTAGTTACGAATAAAAATAATCCTCTAGGGCTAAAACCTGAATCCTTAGTTGACCCTAATTTATTATTTGAACTTTAAAAGATATAATATTCAAATGTGGTTTCATGTTTGGAAGAGTGTATTATTGAAAATATATAAAAAAAATAAAATAAAAGATATACTAAACATTTTATAAGGGCTATACAATAGTATTCTTGAGCCTTCAAGGTCTGTCAAAAAATACAATTAAAAAAAAAAAGAGAGTTTTTGTGGCTATTTTTTTTAAAAATAAATATTTATTTTTTGTAGCATATGTCTTTATTTTTAAAGTTGACAATCCTATTGTAATACACTAATACTTTGTTTTATGTAGTTCTATTTTTATTAACTATGTCATCTTAGGCATTTTTTTTTTAAAATAAAAAATAAATAAAAAGAAAAACGAAGAAGAAGAATAAAAAACAAAAAAAGAATAAAAAGTTTTATCTTGTATATCTCAATTAGGCCCTTTGGGTCCGTTTTTGTCAAAATCAAAATTAATTAAGGGAAACAATTTTTCTTTTCAATCACGTGAATAGTCTGAATAGATTGAACAGAAGATATCTTACACATAACATGTGGGTTTGTGAATTAAATAGGACAACAAAGTTGAACGTGTTGAAATAAACGAAAATATATCTTTAATGGGACATAGAAAGAAAAATATCACTGATGCTAAAAGTTTATGATAGAGGTGACCATGGATTACATAGATGGGTTTGAAGAGAAATTTTTCTTGCACTAGCTCTTTGTGCAGGGACAAAGTGGATGTCAGATTCACAGATTGTTTAGGACCAATTTTATTAATCTTTTTCTATACCCTTACAAAAACATGTTAGAACATTTTATACAAGATCCTTCTTCAAACAAATAAGAACTGTTTTTCAAAATCGTTACAGAATGGACCCTCCATAATTTCATTTTTGTCCTCTTGTGGAAATCTTTGAGAATTTTAGAATCTAATGCCAAGATACACGTGGCCTTTTGGTTTTGAAATGAGAATGACCCAGTGAAAGGAATAGATAGAACCAAGGAACGATTTCCATAACAATGATTTTTTTTTTTTTTTTTTTTTTTGGGTGGTGGCGGACCTGGCGGTTGGGGGGAAAGGAGTGAAAGTGAAATAGTCTCCAGAAAAGATCATTTGACAATTCAACTAATCATTCCATACTCATGAATGAGGAAGTGAGGAACAAATGAATCACGTGACAAGACTACCGGTGGACACGTGTGCGGCGCGTGTCTGTCTTTCAACTCACCTGCTGCTCCTCTAACCATCTCGTCTGACTTTCCCGTCGGAACTGGGAAGGGTAGTTCGTATTGACCTTTGGCACAAAATTAGCTTTTAATCAATGCTAGCCCAGGCCCACAACGGCCCACATGGGCCCATAATTGTCTCATCTTCTACAAGGGGTCCAACCAGACTGAGCAAAATTTAATGGACGAAAAGGACGGACATAATTTTGATTGATTGGTCCCACCCTTTATTCTTGCCTTTTAAGTAGAAGAAGATTTTTACAAAAGTTGTTTTTTACCATGGGCCCCACAAGTTTTTGTGGTTAGAAAGCATTGGGGAGCACAGGGTCCCATATCCGGACTCCAAATAGAAAGCCATCAACATCAAGCCAGAGCTCTTGGTTCACTGATGTCATCCCTGCCAACAGCTCGGCACACCTGTTGGTTTTCCTAACATTATGGACTATGATGCATTGCTCAAACCTCTCGCTCATCTTAGAAAGCCATCAACAAGCTTGAATACCCCATCTACAACATAGGTCCCTAGTATGCTGCGAGTCGTCCACCACAACGTCCTCGCCACTAAACTAATCCCTCACCGACCTTCGAATGCGAGCAATGGCTTGGGGAGACATCCGATACTCTTGCCTCCAAATATGAGCATTTCTCTCCTTCCAAATTTAGAAATAGTTTTGAAAAGAATAAAATGTCAAAAGTCTCTTATTCTAGTCTTTTAGGTTCTTTTATTTATCTCATGATATGTACTAGACCTGATATTGCTCATGCTATTAAGCTGCGTTTGTTTGCTGGAAAAAAAAAAAAAGGGGTGGGAAATTTGTACTTGTGGGTCTCATATGTTAATAGGGGTGGGAAACAAGATAGTAAAGAGTGGAAAAGTAATGGGTAAATACACTTTTCCAGTTTCAATCTTTGTTTGGTTGGATTGGATGAGATTGTAATAGTATTTTAAATTAAAGATAATTATCATTATTTATTTTTTTATTTTTTCCACTATGTTCTTCTCTCCCTGTGCGGGTGGTGGTATATGTATATCGTGTAAAGGTAAAGTGCTCTGATGGGCGGTGGTCTGAGGGTTTGAGCAAGGCGGTGCTCCGAGTAAATCCCAGTGAAGGTGGTGCTCTGAGTAAATTCTAGGTCTGTGCTCTCTCTCTCTCTCTCAAATTATATTACAAATAAAATACTCCACAAGCAGACCGTGCGTGCAAGAATTCATATTCTTTAAACCTACTTCTGAATTTTAAAATCTATGTAGCAGGATCAACAATTAACTTGGAGGTAGTTGATGTAGAAGAACAAAGGGAATGGAAAAATTATGTGATTATCTATTTAAATGTTTCTTTTTACAAAATTAACTACTCAAAGTTTTACTTAACAAAACTAGTTAAAATTGAGTTTGCATTTACAAAACTAACCAAAATAGTGATTTTTCATATATTTGAACATTTTTATCCTTAAAATTGATTATAACCAATATGGGAATGAAAATGTTCAAAGGGTATGAAAAATTAGTGACTTTTTCATTTTGGACAAAATAGTAAACTTTTCTCTTTAATTTGGTTAGTTTTAGTGGTTAAAATTGTCCAAAGAAATGAAAAATCACTATTTTGATTAATTTTGTAAATGCAAACTCAATTTAAGTAGTTTTGTTAAGTGATACATTGAGAGTGTTTACTTTTGTAAAGGAAAACTAAAAGTATTAATCACATAATTTTCCCAAGAACAAAAGCACCTCTTTTAGATCCTCTCCACCCAAGGATACCATCCACTCATTCGCCTGGGCCTTTGGATGGAAGACACGTGGCCTATGCAAGTACAAAGCAGCCATGTGTCGTCTATCCAGAGGCATAGGCAGATGGGCTGAGAGATCAAACTATTCCTAATATATTTCTTTGACCTTCCCTTTTGCAATTAATATCCCTTCTGCGTTCGAAGAGCATCCACCCAGGCCCTTGGATGGATGACACGTGACTTCTTGGTACCCCATAGACCACTTGTCGCCCATCTAGAGGCCTAGACAGATGAGCGGACTCTCTGCTTCAGCGGAAAGGATCTGGATTCTTCCTTTTGCCACAAAAAGAAAGAGAGGTTCTAATATCTGCCATTTGGGTTTACCATGGGCTTGGGCTTCTTCTTAGTAAACCAGGTTCCCCAAATTGGGCCTTGGTTTGATGTAGTAATATTGAAAGGCCCTCGATAATGGGCTTGAGCCGTAGCATTATTAGCGCATGATGGAGCAGCTTACATGCTCTGCCAACGTAGCCCAAGCATCCTATTGTGCGCCCTACAACTGCAGGTGTGCCACTTCAGCAAGTACGCTGATAACCTTGTGGCCAACATAGGTGTGTCAATTTGTAGCCCAAACCATTAAAACAGAACCGCACCGGCCCGTTATGGCCCGAACCGAACCTTAATGGGCCGTAATTGGTCTGAGGGTTGTGGAGCCCGCACCAACCTGAAACCGAACCACAACCCGTTATAACCCGTTTTTTTTTATTTTACATTAAATAGTATTTAAATCATTATATTACGATTAGGTAGTTGGTATAGACAATTAAAAAAATTAAGCATGAATTCAAAGATCAAATAGTCAGGGCAAAGCCTTGGGGCAACCAAAAAAAAAATAGGCATTTAACTATTTAATATCTAGGTTCTTGATTTCTATAAAATGGGTGGATTTTTTTTTAATGGAAATGATCAATAGTAACTTTGCTTTCCATAGAATTTTCGCTTTTGTTGTAGGATGCTCAATTGTTTCTTCTTATTCTTTCTCTTACACACCATAAACCGTTAGTCAACCTGAATCTAAACCATTACTTAGCCCGAACCCAAACCGCACCAATCGAAACCGGCCCAAAACCGTTATTTTGCTAATGGGCCGTGTTTTGGTTGGGTGTTTTTCAACCCAAAACCGCTCTAAACCGCACCGTTGACATGCGGCTAACATGGTGGTGCCTTTGGTGTTCAGTGTTCGATGGACTTCAAGTGGATTTCGTGTGTACGTATATAACCAACTTAAGTGAAGAAAAAATTCAATTTTTATTTAAAACAAATCAAACCATATTTTGAACCATTAGAATTTAATAATATTCATGTGGCATCTATTAACGTTAGGCACCACTAAATCAGTAGCATCAGCGTAGCTACCAATTACCATAAGTGAGTAGGTAAAATGGGGACACAAAATCAGAAACTAGATGATATATATACCTTTGGAAGAGTTTTGTTGGTTGAATTTTCTGTGGAACCACGCCCATTTTGTTCTAGTTTTTTTTTTTTTTATTTATTTTTTTTTAATTTTTTTTTTTTACCAAAATCAGAAAATTGTTGCTTTTGCTCATAATATCTTCATTGAAATATTGTCATGAAATTTTACCAAAAGAAAATATTGTCATGAAACAGGCCCACCTAAATGTTGGACCAACAGATATGGCCCAATGTTGCTGATGTAAATTATGCTTTTATTTGTTTTTCCTTTAGAGACAAAATAGTAATTGTTTTTTTTTTTTTGTAAGAAATTTCCATTAACCGAAAGAAAGAAAAAACAACCCGCGCAACAGCCTACGGATATATATCAATCATATATTATATAGATAATATCTAAACTTATCTTTTTCTGGAATTGGAATCAAGGTCAAAGAAAGATATTGAAAAATAGGTGGCTCATGGAAGATTCAGGAACAAGAGGATTCAATCGGAAATATCAAAAAATTCTTGCATAATTCAATCAAATAAAATTGTTAACTGATCCCCTACTACATCTCAATTGAATTTTCATATTTATTATCAGAATAGTGGAAGCAGGCATGATTCAATGGGTCAGATCCACTTACTTTTTCTTTTGTTTATTTTGTTGATTTCTAATTTTTACAGTAGAATTGATTTGATTGGAATAATGGATAAAGTAGAAATATTTGGTAATTATGGGCAACTGGAGAGCATAACTCCTGAAGCCAAGAAATGGAAAGAGGCCACACCGTCGTACACGGGATTGACAAGGGCCCTCCTTGCAAGAGCATCCACAATTGCGTTTATCGCTCTTGGAACAAAACAAAAGGAGCACGAGAGGAAAGATTAGCATAACTCCCTAATATCCTCCACCAGAGGAGCTAAACATAGGGGAGGGGAGCTGGAAGCACTGTTTATGTATTCGACCAGTATCTTACAATCGACTCTACCAGAAGATGATTACAGTCTTCTGAAAGTGCAAACATCAATCCAGCTCTCATAGCGAGAGCTTCCCCTTCCACCACTGAGTTGCATAGCACCGGTTCTAGAGATTGCTTATAAAATTTCTCCTTTATGATTTCGCAGAACATAGCCGACATCACCTTTGCCACTTCCTTTACACCAAGACATGTCTGAATTTAACTTTAGTTTACCTTGAGGCGGAGGTTCCCATTGCTATTGATTTTCATCAGATTGAGTATTATTTATCACTTCCCCACCTCCCGTTGTCTTGATTACCTAAAATTCAGCATGTTCTTTTTGGGCTGCCTCAATAATTTCTTTTGGGGTAGTTTGTTTTCTTCCAAAAATCATGTTATTTCTTGCAATCCAAAGGTGCCAAACAATAAAGGAATATAGGTTGAGTATCGATTTGTTTACCTCCTTTCCGATCATTTTTACAACAAACCAACTTTTGATCCATTCTGTTAGTAATGGGGCTTCCTCAAGTGGAATGTATGTAATTGAGCTACCAAATCATACCTCTTTTGCAATTGGACACTCAAAAACAATGTGATCCATAGTTCCTAGACTGCACCCACAGTACGAACATGAAGGATCAATTTGAATCTGCCTTCTAACCAGTTCTTCACCTGTTGCTACCCCCGTGCACATGCTCTCCATAGGAAATTTTTAATCTTTGGAAGTGTCTGGCAGCTCAAAATATTTTTCCATATTTTTCAACTTGTCTCCAACTTTTAGATGTGCTCGGTTGGTTTTCTAGCTTTTCCTCCTCAAAATTTTTTAATAGATGATATGCGGATTTATACGAGAAAAGCCCATTCTTTGCTGCCCCCACACCAACTGATCATCTCGATGGAATATGCTCAGCCTAATTCCTTGAATTGTCTTACTTTCCTTTGGAGAAAAGAGTGAGTTGAGTAGATCAGTCTTCCAACATCTGTGATCTTGATCAACCAGTTCTAAGACACGCTCAATTGAACACCCTGATGGCCGCTTGATCTCCAAAGAAACTCTCCTCCCTTTCAAATAGTAATTGGGTTGCATTAGCAGTATTTTTCTAATTTTTCTTTTCTACATTTATAACCTGATCAATCTTGACTTTTCACCCTCTTTCTTAAGTAGCTTTTCGTCTATAAAGCTTCATGGGTCTTTTTGTTTAGGAATCGCTTATGTTTTCTTTTCTATTGACAAATAACATGACTCACTTCACCAGGATTTTTTTGTTTGTCCATAAATTCAAATGTAGATATGCTTCTAGCATAATAATGACAGTCTTTTATATAGAGATAAATAAGATCAAGAAGGAAAAATGTTTAAATCTCAGTCCCTCCACACCTTCTTCCCCCCGCATGCCATGGGCCACATTTTCCTTCTGGATGTATTTGACAATATGATTAAAAAGAATCTATAATTTTCAATTCTCATACGTTTTAAATATTTTCCACCCCTCCCCAAAAAAAAAAAATACTTATTCTCTATTTACTATTACTTCCCTCTAAAAAAAATTCACATCTAATTCCCTATTAAAAAAAACTATTACCTCCCCCCACCCCCCCCTTGCTTTTACCCGTTTGATCGATTTACTTTTTTTTTTTTTTCTCTTTTTTTTTTTTTTTTTTTTTCTTGGCCCCCCCCCCCCCCCCCCCCCCCCCCCCCCCCCCCCCCCCCGCCCCCCCCCGGGGGGGCCCCCCGGCGCCTTGGCCGCTTTTGTCTCAAAATTCCTCATGCCCTAATCGTTTGGACCGATCATCAGGGTAATAAATCCTCTATCGGTTCCTAGCCTCTCTCCGGGCTCGTGTATCCATCCACTATGTTTGGGTGTTCAACTAAGCACATATAACCCGTACCTCTCGTTCTCTATCATCATCGCCTTGCTCTTGCGTCGCCCTATCTTTCCATCATCAACAACCAACTAGCCATGGTCATCATCCCATCACCTCACTTCGCCCGTGCGGCCCTCCGTTGCTACTCTCACCAACCCCGCCCTATATTAGGCCTCCATCGACCCCGTTCGTTCCACTTTCAAGATTACTGTTACCCCAACATTCTCCCCCTTAATCGATCCCCAAAACTAACTATAGTATTGATCCCTCATCTCCACGTATCCCACACACGACAAAACATAGTACAAAACATATATGCAATACCTCACACTACCTGCACACTAATGACTCCATGCTTCCATGCCGTCCAGGTGCCCTAACATACTCATAACTCATAACTCACTCATCACAATGAAGAGCACACTGCACACACCGCATTTCCCAACCGATCTGAGTTTTTTGGCACATCTCCCCTACCCCATCACCCATCCTACCACAAACACACACCCATCTACGTATATACAACTCAAACTTCGACATTGTACTAAGACACATCACCAATTCCCAACAATCAAACAATGTAATTTGAGGGCAATGACTTAGTACCACCTGCGGATTATGCTCGCTTACCTTTTCAACTAAGTGAACCATCGTTATTTTATCCCCGGTTTTAATGTCTATATGTTTGGTTCTATCATGATAAACGGATTCTTACATAAGAGATGCACTCGTTATCAACAGACAACGTTTAATCTTCAAAATACCAAGTTCACATAACAAACCATTCAACCATATACTTTCTTTAACACATTCGGATGCACAAGCTCCCTGGTGCCACTATAGGTGTTGTTGCACCTTCCAACCGATCATTCCGATACGAGTAAAGATATGATTTCTGTTATCTATATTACTAGCATAATCTAGTCGATATCCTTCAGAATAAGATCACCGTGTGACTTGAACACTAAACCTTTATGCGTCCTTTCAAATACCTTGCCACTTAAGAGCGCCAATGTTCTTTACCGGGTTAGACATAAACCTACTCAATACACTAACGATGAGCAATATCGTCTAGTACATATCATAAGATACATAAGAACCTAAGACTAGATGCGATCTTTGCATTTCATCTTTTTCAAAATTATTCTTAGGACAATGATCATTTGAGAGTTTAAAATGTGAAGCTAAAGGAACATTTACATGTTTACAATCAAGCATGTTAAACTTCTCAGCACTTTCAATAAATATAACCTCCACCAATGACATAGTATCCTCCCCCTTATCCCTATGAATCTCAATCCCTAAAATTTTCTTGGCTGTCCCAAGTTCCTTCATCTAAATTCAGATTTCACTTGTTCTTAACATCTTGAATAAGACTAGAATCAACACAAGCAATCAATATATCATCAACATAAAGTATAAGATATAACACAATAGAATCTAAATGAAAATATAGGCAACTGTCATAAACACTTTTCTTAAACCCTACACTCAACACAAATGAATCAAAACGTTTATTCCATTGCCTAGAGCCTGTTTGTCCATAGAGATTTCTTCAACAGCAGCTTGTGATTCATCTCCAGCTGCCGAGATGCCTAAGGTAGTTGCATATATATCCTTTCTTCTAAATTGCCATGAAGAAAGGCGCTTTCACGTCCAATTGCTCTATTGTCATTTTGTTCTGAGCAACAAGGACAACAACAACCTTATAGTCTTATACTTGGAACCGGAGAAAATTTCATCATAATCCACCCTTCTCTTTGAACAAAACCTTTTGCAACAAGTCCGCCTTATATCTTTTGGAATTATCAATTCCATCATCTTTGATTTTAAATATCCACTTACAAGGTAATAACCTTTGATCCTTGGGCTTCAACTAATTCCCAAACCTTTCTTATTTAATGAATCTAATTCATCATTAATGGCTTGAACCCATAAATCTTTATCTTTGGAACCCAAAGCTTCTTCATAGGAACTAGGTTCTTCTAACCCAATATCGGCATATCGCTCTCATGTGCAAAGTTGGCTACAAACCTTCTAGGTGGCCTAATCATTCTCCTAACTCTATCCCCGGCCAATTGGTAACTACTCGGATCGGGAACTTCTTCCACCTCACCAAGAGAAGACTCGGAGAGGGCAATGGCCCACTCTCACTCTCGTAAACTACAACCTCGGACTCTTTATTACCGAGCTAGGTTGAGGGGAAGTCATGGGTACTTTTGGTATACTAGAATCAAGAGTCCGAGCAGGACTTAAGAAAACATCACCGCCCTAAATCAAATTGAGTGAAGTCCGTCATTCTTTGATCAAGTGGATTCAAGTTAGTATTGTCAATGGAAAGACAAGGGAACACACTCTCCCTAAAGAGAACATCCCTACTAATAAAGGTCTTAACACCAGGCACAGTCCTATCCCATAGCTTGTATCCTTTCACCCCCTCAGGATAACCTAGAAAGATGCTCTTTTTACTCCTGGGTTCTAATTTTCCAATACTCTGATGAGCAAAGGATTCACACCCAAATACCCTGAGGTAACTAAGACTGGGAGGTTTACCCCACCACATTTCCTCAGGGGTTTTAAACCCTAAGGTAACAGAGGGACTCCTATTGATTAGGTGAACAGCTGTTGTAACAGCTTCACCCCAGAAACCCTTAGGTACCCCCGACCGATGAGCATACATCTAGTCTTGTTTAAAATTGTCCTATTCATTCTTTCAAAGCAATACCATTTTGCTGAGGGTGTATTTAACAGTCCTATGCCTTTGAATCCCTTTATCATTACAAAATCCATTAAACATTTCATTAACAAATTCTAATCCATTGTCAGTCCTTAATGTTTTGACTTTCCTATCACTCAAGTTTTCTACCAAAGCAACCCAATACTTGAACTTTTCAAAAGTTTCATCCTTGGTCTTCAATAAGAAGATCCACACTTTCCTTGAGTAGTCATCAACAAGGGATAAGAAATAAGAGTTTCTACCATAAGACAAGACTGAAGCAGGTCCCCACAAATCAGCATGTACATATTCTAATATATCCCCAGATAAGTGAGACCCAGCTCCAAAGCTTAACCGGTGCTGCTTACCTAAGACACATGACTCACAAAACTCTAAGTTATCAATGACATCCTTGCCAAACAGGCCTTGTTTACTTAGAGCTTGCATTCCTTTATTGCTTATGTGTCCTAGCCTAGCATGCCACACACTAGTGATATTTGATTCACTTGACAGACAACAAGTATTGGAGATATTATTAAGGAATGTACTACCATCAAAAACATACAAACCAGATCGAGAAATGCCCTTTAAACATACATGAGATCCCTTAGATACGTAAAGACTACCCCCGAGAGATACAAGTTACAAACCCAAAGACTATCAAGGCTACTAATTGAAATCAAGTTTCTCTTTAAGTCAGGTATGTATCTAACATCATGTAAGGTGAAAACAGATTTATTGTGATTTAACAATTCAACAGAACCAATACCAACTACATCACATAAATCATCATTACCCATCATAACTTTGGCATTATTCAACTCAAACAAGTGTGTAAACCAGTGTAAGTGTGGACACATGTGATATGTACAACCTGAATCTAAAATCCATCCTTCTTGCCTACTAACCTCAGAAATGGTAAGCACCTCACCGATGTCTTCATAGACATTGGCTTGACCATTCTTGGGTCCAGGCATATCGAGATGGGTATTCTCCAATTCCTTCATTTTTCTCTTATAAGCAAAACAGTTTTTCTTAAAATGTCCTACTTTCTTGCAAAAGAAGCATCTCTTGAGGTTTGTATCAAACTTGTTGTTCCCATTATTATTCTTATTGTTAGACTCATGGCTTTCAATTACTTTTCCCTTTCCTTTTGGTCTCCCTTGTTTGTAAGAGCCCTTGCCCTTTACAAACAGGTTTTCCCCACTGCCCTTAGTCTTACCAGAAGCCAATAGTTCGACTCCCTATTCTTTAAGGCATCAATCAATTGTTCTAGGGAAATGTTTTGACATGCATATTTGATTGAGTTCTTCACAACAAGGTAATCATTATGTAATGAATTCAATAGGATAATAGACAAGTCCTGATTTTCCAATTTAGTCTTTTCACCTGTATTGGCTAAGTCTTGAATAAGCTTCTTAAATATATCTAGGTTCTTGTCAAGGGTAGTTGTAGGGTCCATCTTAAACCCATACAACCTCTCCTTCAAATAAATTTTGTTACCTAGATTCTTCTTCCGTATATTCGCTCAAGCTTGTTCTAGACTTTTATAGGGGTGTTGTCTTCATCATCAAGACACCGATGACCCCATCTCGTGATGTTCCGAGCATGCAACCAATTGCATTCTCCATCACTTCAGTCCTCAAGACTGGATCAATACTTTCAAAGAAAGCATCCGGGTCATCAATTGATCTTAGGAGCTTCTGAGCCATTAAGGCTCGAACCTTCCTCTTCCAAATCCCAAAGTCCCCGGCCATCGAACTTCTCAATGTCTACCCCGGAACCCCCCATAGGAGTATCCAAACTTAGGTAACTAGGGTCCCTCCCTAGTCCTACAGCTCTACTAGAGCCTCGTGGTTATAACACTAACCACACCGGGAGGTGTATCCTCCCCCGGTAGACTTAAACCCTTTCTTGGCTCCACTTTGAACCCGGTCCAAAACACTAATCGTATAAGAATCCAATTCACAATCCGATTAATTAATTCTGAAAAATGAAGATTATTCTAACAAAGTGTTAAATAATCAATATTAATTAATCACAAAAAGAATAATCTCGCTTATACAAATTATAAAAACAAAGCACCTAATAATCGAGATGTTAACACCACAGATCAATACATACCAAGTATTAGATCAATACTAACACAGAAAATTAGACAAAGATATAGTATAATGAGAAATTCAAGATTAAATGAGATTAATTAAAGCCATAATCATATCGAATCATCTACCTATACTCGATTGTCACCCAACAGTTATAATCAGCTTAACAGAGCATACCACGCTTATATGACAACATCTAACGAGATTTATAGAACCCGAATCATAGTCATATCACATACCAATCATATGAGATGAGAATCAATTTCATACGGTTAATACTTATGACGAACTTGAATGGAAACTATAAAAACAACATCATCATTCATATAACAGATATCAGAAAAAAGAAATAAAAAAATTAGGAATAACCTGAGACAACCTTAACCGTATAGACAATCTTCACATTTAGGATTTAATTGTTTTCACAAAACCTAAACGGCAGGGACCATGATTGAGTGGCTCGATGCCAATCGTGATCGTGAAATCAAAATTCCTCATGCCCTAATCGTTTCGGCCGATCATCAAGGGTATGAAAATCGAGAAGACAATCGCTGATGCGGGTTCCATAGCCTACTCTCCGGGACTCGAGTGTGAATCCAATCCACTATAGGTTTGGGTGATTACAAACTAAAGAAGAAGAACCAAGGAACATATAACCTGAATACACGTCTCGGTTCTCATAAGATCATCGAAGGTCGCCTTGCTCTTGCGTCGAGCCCTATCTTTCCATCATCAACAACCAACTAGAACCATAGGCGGGATCGAAGTGCGCCATGAACGAAACCTCAAGAAGCTTCAGCCCGGCGGGCAACCAATCGAACGAGTTGCATCTCGTGCCCAACCCCCCCTAATATAATAAGGCCGACCATACGAACCAAAGAAACCGGTCGGTTCAACACTAATATCAAGTTACCCCCCACGGGGGCGGGGGGGGGGGGGGGGGGGGGGGGCTTTTTCTCGGGGGGCCCTCGAGCTCATTCTTGCAGGTTTAACCGGCTAAAGGGACGAACATGATTGTGCAGCAACAAATAGTAATTTATTTACTTTTTGTTTTTTATTGAACATTTTGAAATATCACTGGAGAAAGACAAGGGGAGAAAGGGAGTTTCTATTTAATCAAAATTAAGATAATTTTCATTTGGATCCCTTAAAGTTTGTTTTCAAGTCATTTTAGTTCAAAAAAAAAAAAAAAAACATCTTGCATTTGCTTTCCAGTGTTCTCCAATAAACTTAATGAAGGATATACCATCATTTTTATGACCATAATGTTTTTATAGCCTTCAATTTTTATTTGAAATTTAAAAAGGTTGATTGCAGTTGTAATTTGAAGTTTCTTTTTTTATATCCAAGGGTTTTCAATATTTTAAATTTGCAATATCATACCAACAGTGTATATTTAAAGGTGGATAGTGAGCCAACCTTGATTTATATTTCTTGTCCGGAGAAGGGAAAATTAAAATTCCCTTTCAACCATGTACAAGTAACAAAATGACTGTCATATTCAAAAACTTTTCATGGGATGGTGTCCACCATGTGCGTATCTTTTATCTATTGGGATAGAACCATAGAAATCTAGGTTGCCTTCACACCTCTTTTTTCTGGGGTTAAAGACACCTCACTATCACACATTAGGAAGAAAACTAACATAAGAATTTTGACAAGAAAAATGAAAAGTACACCCAAAATAAGGAAAAAAAAGTTGCAGCTCTAAAGGGTCAGCTTGGGTCGCAAAAGGATACTATGGTACTTAGGGTTATTATTGTAATTTTAAAAATTGAGGTGGTGCAACATTTCGCCAAAATTTGGCCGAAAGTCAAGTTTCGGTGAATACCGAACCAAAAAAATTGGGCGAATCTCAAAATTGTGAGATATTACCGATTTTTCAGCGATATCGTTGGTAATTCTTCGCCAGAAATAGGAGGCGATATATTCCAAAATTTTGCTAATTTTCTTGCTAAGTATCATTTGAATTTTGTGATTTTCTCTCCTTTCTCCAGAGCTCCCACAAACCTTCTCTATCCTACTTCTTGGCATTCTTACCATATTTACGTTCAACTTTGACATATAACTGCAGGTCTCACTTCATTCTTGACGAGTATAACATTGGTTGCGACGATCAAGCAGGATTTCACACAGATCTAAAAGTTTTATGAAGTTTTTCATCTGAGAGGTAACCATTGTTCTCCAAACTCTTTTTTATTTATTTTTCCCCGAAAATGTATGTCTTAATGTTATTGGATGGGTATGAAATATATGTTGAACACCGTAAACCTATCTACTAGACTCTTGGAGTTGGAATTATTTTTCGCTAAGTAATTTGTTTATTTATTTTCGGGGGTCAAAATTTGTATTTTTCTACACTGTAAATACTTACTTTTTGCATGATATATGTGATGTATCGTGATTGAAAAAATATATTTTGATCTCCATGGGCCGATCTATAGACTCATGGAGTAGGAATATTTTTTCACCCAATAAATTATTATTTTATTTTTTGAAAATTGTGAAAACATTAATATAAAAATAAATAATAATGAAAAAAATTAGAAACAAATAAGGGAAATGATTTTGAAAATTATAAAAAATATGTAAGAGATATGTAAGTAATTTCAAGTGTTGCTCGTGTGGTTTCATTGTCGGTTTTTTTTTGGCAACTTTTTCTTTTGTCGAAAAAATTTTAAATATTCATTTTGTAGAAAATATTATTTTGGTATTGTTTAATTGATTTTGCAATCATTTTTGATGCAACAGTTATCATGTCTGACAGTGGGAGAGGAACAGGTTCACGGGGAGGACAGGAAAGCCGAGGATAGGGACAACCACAAGGAGCTGCAGTGAGGAGGGAGGGTTGATCCAGCATGGCCATATTATGTTGTTATTGATGGCAACAAAAGCAGAACAAGATACAAATTATGTGGTAAGGAGTTGAACTCATGTGGCATTAGAAGGTTTAAAGCTCACATCACTGGCAGTTTGAAGGATGTGGCCATGTGCACTGAGGTGCATGCAAATATAGTGAAGACAGTAAGAGAGTTGGAGAAAGAAAATGGGAAGAAAAAATAGGAGAAGAAGAGGGTGAATATTGCATTGGACTAGGCAGTGCGGGCACCGTCATCTTATAGAGTTGATTTAGATTATGATCGGGATGTTGATCCCTTTAATATCAAAGAGCAGGAGGAGAGGGATATTAGAAGGGCGATGGCCAAGAGCAAGGAGATGCAGTACCAGGAGAAGGAGAGGGTCAGAGCTAAATTTACAAGAGTTGGTCTCTCTAAGGTTGTAGGGGCTGGAACATCTGGATCAAGGGACAAGGGTGGTATATGTGGTATATTCAGCCGATCACAAAGTCAATTGGCCCTTTCTACCATAGATTTATTGGTACCAAGTGACTATCCACAGAGGAGAGATCCCATCCTAGAGCAAAATCCTGACATTTTCAAAAGGAAGGGGACCAAGCAACCCATGATTACAAGTGCATGGAAAGGGATGGCTAAGAAGGTGAAGAAGGAAATGGCAAAGTGGATGTACTACAATTCTATTTCAACAAACACAGCACAAGGTTCGTATTACAAGAATATGATTGACACTATTGCGAAGGCAGGTCCTGAATATGTTGGTCCCACCCCTAAAGAGGTGATAACCACCTTATTGATTTAAGAGAAGGAGGAGCTGCAGGAGTACATCGGTGATTTGAGATCTACGTGGGGGTCATATGGATGCACCATTATGTGTGATGGATGGACAGGTCCGACAATAAAGTCTATCATTAACTCTATGATGTATTATGACATGAGGACCATTTTTTAATTTGTGGATGCTAATGGCAAAAAAAAGACCACATGTATATATTTGGACTCTTACAGGATGTTATTGATGAGGTTGGGAAGAATAATATGATACAAATTGTCACAGACAATGGCTCCAACTTCAAGAAGCCAGGTGAGGTATTGATGAATACAACTAGATATAATCTTTATTAGACATTTTGCACAACTCACTATATCGACCTCATGTTAAAGGATATTAGTAAGATTAGTATAATCCAGACCACAATGGAGAGGACCAGGCAGGTAACTAATTCATCTATAATCATAATGTTGCTCTGGATATGATGTGGCAAGTATGCGAGGGTGAGTTAGTGCGACCTAGTCCTATGAGATTTGCCAAGAATTTCATTGCCCTTAACAGCATTTAGGAGAAGAAGGTGAACCTCAGATCTATGTTTGCTTTAGAGGAGTGGTTCTCTTGGGTTGGATCCAAGTAAGTTATTTTTTTCTCTCCACTATTTGATTTAACAAGTTATTATACAATTATACTATGACTATTTAGTATGTAGTATCTATCACTAACTTAATGTGTTTGTAATAATTTAGTACAAATAGTGGCCGCACAACACAGATGACGATCTCATCTGATGAGTTTTGAAGGAATGTGACTTGTACTGGAGACCTTGGATCACATAATCAATGTCTTGCGTATGGTTGATTCCTACCTAAAGGGGCCCATTATACCTCACATTTATGCAACCTTTGAGCACATGAAGATAGCCATACAAAGAGCTAACCCCAGAGGTCACACTGCTTACTTGAATATTGTGCACACTTGATGGACCTCTCATCTAATGCATCCGATGCATAGGGCAATTAAGTAATTAGTGTGGGTAATTAATTTGCATTGTAGACTTATTGTAGATATTAGTAATTCATTCAATGATAGGTCTAAGTCTCTAACTATGAGTTTATGAATTATGCAACCTATTATCTCAATCCCAAATATCAGTATAGCAAAAATTTGGGGTCAAGGTTAGACCTGCTTAATGTTGTCATATAGGTTATCTCGAAGTTGGAGCCAAACCGAGTGGTCCAGTCAAATTGTGACATGGAGGTAAGATATCAAGGATTTAGAACTTAGTACTTGCTTTTTATTTGTGAAAGAATTTAGCTAACCATCAATACAAATGATTATAGAAAAAGGTGTTTAGGCATGCACTAGGGGTCTTTGGATTTTGTTGTACATAATCGACAAAATTATGATCTATGTTAGATGCATAATTATTACTATTATTATTACATTTCACATATAACTATATAAGTAGGATTTTTTTTTTATCAAGCATTAAAGTATTAACTTAATGTATTTGTGATAATGCAGCTGAGTGGTGGGTTTTGTATGGGGGCGATGCAGAGAACCTCCAGAGAGTGGCAGTGAAGATCATCTCCCAGACTTGCTCTACCTCTGGGAGCTAGAGGAACTGGAGAACATTTGGCATGATTCACTCGAAGAGGAGGAACAGGTTGGAAAGTCAACACTTGAATGACCTCGTGTATTGCCACTACAACATGAGGTTGAAGATAGAGCATGTCAGGAATACATGCTAACTATGACATGGACAAGGACATCCACCTCGACAATATCTTCAAGGTCACTGCATCTGAGCAACATCCCCTCACTGATTGGTTGTTGGACAGGGTGAGCCAGTATTAGACCAGCCTAGAGGTAGGTCAGACCTAGTCATTGCTCAAGTTACGAGAGTTAATGTAGATGAGTACATGGCACCTCGAGAGGGGCAGGCACATGCATAGGTGGCCGCCGCCACTGTGGATGAGGATTGGATGGTGGAGTCTGGCACACACTAGGATGTTCCAGATGACACCCATGGCACCTAGGATGACGACCATGGTGGTGAGCTTTATTGTAGTCGTCCTATGAGCTACACTCAACTAGGGAAGGGGGGAGGGTCATGTGGGAGAGCAGCATCACATGCATGGCTATGGTTATAGTGACAATACTCGATTGTATGGCTTATACGACCATTTTGATCTGACAGACAACTTGTCGGAAGCAATGGGGTCAATGAGCTTGGAGGAGTTCGTAGGCTCCACATCTGCTTATGGCTATATAAAGGGCTTATGGTTATGGTGTCCCTCCCGCTTATGGACACGATGATACATACTCATCTTCTAGGAGTTCGCACTACTATGGGTATAATGATAGATCATCCATGAGCTTGGGTTTGCAAGATGACAACACATCTACTTATGGGGGTTATGATGGTTGGGGTCATCATCATCAGTGTGTCCTGATTATCCCTACCATTGAGTCGGAGACAACTGCTATATTGGAGACAGTATATCAATATCGTTTGGATGTAACCCTACCATCATATGAACCACCACTACGCCCACCAGGGTTTTTTTTGACTTTCTTCCATATCTCTATTTACATTACCACTCTTGATGAGAGTAGTTTTGCATCCATAGATGACGCCAATCACAAAAGCTCTAATTTTTTTGTACGTCAACAATCATCAGCATGAAATGGCATGGAGTGATTTTAAAAAAATAATGGAGGAAAAACTCATATTTGTAGCCTTTGGGCCTTGTAGCACGGGATTACAGTTGATGCGTCCATAAATTATTAAGCCTCCGGATCTATGAAAATAATCTCCAAAACAGGGTTAGACGTGGCCCGACTACTGGGGTCGGGAGGCCACCTCCGAAGCTTAAGTCAGTTGTTGAATTGATCACAATGCTCTTGCTGGAATGCGAGTTTAAAAATGAATACGAATAGTTGGGAAACAATTCAGATACCTCTGAAGTGAGCGGATCACTCGTTTATATAAACATTACTTCCAATTTTCGATCGTCAAGTGAATTCTCGATCTCTTCAGATGACCGTCCAATCGTAGGGTTTTGCCCTAAATATTCGGGGGTGCAGGTAGTTACCGTTCTTAGTACGATTCCCTCTTCGTCTTGACGATAGTTGCTTCCTACAAGTTAGCTCTGCCTACCACAAGATTCGAGAGGTCGTTCGTGACTGATAGCAATAGTGTGGTGCCCTCATCTGATTGTGAGATTAGGTTAAGGTGGGTCTCGATTGTGGTCTAACCAGGACGAAAGGTTCGAAACCAGTCCGACGGGTTCGGTGCAATTTTCTTCGTATCAACAATAGATGGATCCACCGAGGCATATTGCTTAGTATTGACATGATATATGTGGTGCCAGCACAAGTATATACTTGGTTATATTTGTATACTAGTATTTTATAGTGATGTTTATTGTCCTTATGCTTATTTATTTTCGTTTAATTGTTTAACATAATGTTATAAAATTCCAGTTTTACTCGTATACAGTCCGGTATATGCCGATCGAAAACACTAATTTGAGTGAGTTTTGACATAAAACTAATAATTTCAGTGTGTTTAATGATATCAAATTATGCTAGAGACTAAATTTAAACTCAAAATAATTAAAAATATATCGAAATAAGGGAAGAAATCTAGCCGAATCTAGCCTAAATTTCACAGCTTGGATGTGAGCGTGTAAGTTAACTGTAAGTAGAAGGAATTAAAAATTATTGGCGGGCATACGTGTGAAATAGTTTCACAAATAACCCGTGCGTTCCATCACTATCAGAGGTCGAACTAGATACGCTGTCCGCCACCGGCCTGTGGGACCCCCAACATAAGGAACAAAAGCTGCAGGCCTTTTGGTAGGCTCCAGAATATGTAAGGGCCTAAAGGCCTTTTGTTCGGGTCCGGCAGATCTGTCAAAACCTATTTGACACGTGGTCATAAGTCATTGGTTAGGAACCAATCGGAACTTGCAGGCGTTGCAGCTAAAGATTATTGGTTGTTCTTTTCTAAATTTCTTCCTGGAAGCGAGATTTAAATATGCACAAAATTACGAAGAAGAAGAAGGGAAAACAAAACAATGGATGACGTGGATCCCAAGAGAAAGATTCTATCAGGCTGCGTGGCTCCACTAGTGCACCTTGAATCATATTTCCTGTTAAAAAATTGAAGCCTCTTTCAACCACGTAAAAGTAATGATGAAATGGCTCTCTTATTCCAATTCAAATGCTTTTTTTTTTTTTTGGTAGGATACAATTTTTTTTTATTTGCCGGATAAGGATTTATGCTTTTTTAACATATTTCCATGGTACATTTGGAATGAGACTTATATCTAAATTCTAATAAGAAAAATCAGAAATAGCTAGGCATCTCCTGATACGTGGTAGAAAAATGTAAGAAGAGCATAGAGCTCTATTCTGATGGATAGAAAATTCGAATTTGAAGTATGCCCTCTCTGTATCTAGTTGGGAGAGAAAATAAAAAATAAGTTGAGCACCTGAAAAATTAGGGCATGCATAGATCACCTCCCTCTCTGTCTCTTTGTTTTAGATGTTAACCTGAGCTCGATATTGAATTTTATTTTCCTTTCTAATGCTTGATTGCCTAAAACATATATTGTATTATTGGTAGTAGATATAGTCCTTGTAAGATCAATAATTAAAATCATGCATGCCCCGTTACATATTACAATTTTTTTTTTTTTTTTTTTGAAAATTGAGTTTTGCTTGAGTCAATTTAGCACACGTTAAATACATTCTCAAGGAGGTAACTTTATACATATATTTTAAATATAAGGTGAGGGTTTGCCCATGACCTTGAGTGACATATTATTTGATTAGTACGGCTTCGGCTCAAGAACAAACTTGCGATGGCTAGACTAGTGACAATGCAAAAATAAGGAAATAGAGTAACTGCTCCCAAGGATCTCGTGAGATGCACGTAAAGAATCCTTTGTCTAAGGAGATTCTTATCCCGAAAGGGTCAGACCCAAACAAGGATAGAACTCTTCCCCTAATGGGAAAGCTTAGTCCGAGAGTCTCCAAAGTGGATCAAATACTATACTTAGATCCAACGACCAGGGATAAAGCAAGATTATTTGATCCGATAATCATCACGCAACAAGTAACACCTATAATTACCTCACACTTACTCATACGAAACTAAAGCTTATTGAATTTTTACTCAGTCGGATCTAGAGGCTCTATGAGTTCACAAAGTCTCTCAATATTACTCTTTTTTTTGGGGGGTTTTTTTCTTTAATTTTATTTTTTTATATACGAGAGAGAAAAACTATATTACAAATAACATATACGGGATCATTAGCCCCAGTGTTTCCTTCTCGTATGATCCAACAATGGATCACTAGTATTGCTAATGCATCATGACCATTGTTAAACTCTCAAAGATGACAAAACCAAGTAAATAAAAAAAACTACCTCTGATGCTTCCCATGGTATTTTGTCTTCCCAAATCCAGCTTAGCTGGTCAGGAAAGAAACAAGACACAATCAGCACAAGTCTACCAACCACAACAGCTGCTGACCAAAGGGAAGGCCACTCTGTTTCGGGGGCAAAGCCGACTAGCCAATCAGAGCCTCTGTTCATGCCTACCAGCTGCTTCTAGTAATTAAAAAAAAGGAGCTCCTCAGTTATTATTGGCACATGCCCACCACTTGTGCAGAATATCACAAAAATTAGTTTTATAATCTTCATTTTAATTTATTTGCCTAGATTTTGAGAGCTGTTCCAAACACTCACTGTGGTGGAGAAGGTGCCATGGCCCATATATCAAAGATTAATAAGAGCTTCATCAGCATGAGCTAAAAGGAGCCTACATCCTACATATCATAGAGTTGGTATGTTAGTATGTATTAACTTTTTAATTAAGGAGATTAGTGTGGGGTTGTGTGAAACATTCCACATGACGTAATAGGGTCCAAAGCTAGACGTTATGCACCAAGCTTTTGCTCCTTTCCACGAAATTTTCTTTTTTTCTTTTACCTCTTCAAGTATTTAGGCGTTTAGGACCCCATGAATTTCAATGACTATTAAATAACATTTCTTTTCCTACCTTGCATTCCTTCATTCAACAATTTAAGTATGTTTCCCTTTCTTTAAAAAAAAAAAAAAAATTATGTGTGAAAAATTAGTATAAGTTATAATAATAATAATAATAATAATAATAATAATAATAATAATAATAATAATAATAATAATAATCACAACTCAATTATGTGAGATTTTGTTGGTAAATACTAATATCTTATAAGTAGTGAGTAAGAGTTCAAATCTCCTTAGAGTCGAGTTTGTTTCTATTATATATAAGCTTTCTCTAGTGGAAATATGCTTAAGTTGGCCTAGACATCTTAGTTTCAAAAACAAAATTTTTATTTTTGTATTTTTTTATTATTTTATTTTTATAAATTATTTTATGTAATACTTGGTATATGACAAGACTAGTTTTTCAAAGGGTTAAAAGTAGCATAAGAGCCAAGCACGAGTTGTTTTAATGGGTGAAACCAATACTTCCTAGTGAAGAGGTCGTAGATTCAACTTTAGCTGAGGCATATTAATATCTCCATCACCCGACTTAATAAAGTCCCATTTTGAAAAAACATATTAGATAAGCAATCACCCCAAAACAGTACACCCCGTTAACAAATTCCGTTAAGTCATTATTAGATAATTTCATAATTTCTATATTGCCCATTAATCTCTTGTGACTTTATGATGTTGCCCCTACTAAAAGAGAATGCTAAAATTTTCTTTCTTCCTCAATTGACTTCCTTCTTCTTCTTCCTCCGTTTGTCATTTTGTATTATAATATAAAATATAGAATAACACAACTACAGGTATATTCGTCATTATCTTTAACTAATTAATGTTTATAACAAAAAAAGAGGTGATTGCCATGCCAAAACCATGCATAGTTTTGAGGTGTCTAGGCTTTTCACCAATTATTTTAGGGTGTTTCTGTAATTTTTCCTTTGTTGAATATAGAAAGACATCGAGATTTTATTCCAACACTCTATAGGTCCAAAATAAAACCCTTTTTTTCTTTACCAAGAAAACTCTTATTTTTCATGTTAATTATACAATCAAGAGTTAAATTTGGTTATACAAAACTTCCTTTTTCAGTTGTCACTTGAAATACAAAAAGATATGTGTCTAATACTACGCATAGTTGTAACATGTATGTATGAACTTCAAAGGGTTGGCTCATTTTGCAAATGATCGATGCATTATCTGTCGAGACGATCTTGTCGATGATAGTTATAGTTTCAAAGTCTTGCTTTAATGGTTAAATAAAAAAAACCTATGAAAAGCTATTTTGAGTAGACCGCCGTTGGATTAATATTGAATGGCAGATTATCCTTTATTTGTTTTGGGTGGATTGGTTTTCGCTTAAACCAATCGAATTTACATTTGTATATTTTAGTCACACATGCATATTTTTTTTTTAAGTTGTCCATATCCGAATTTTTTCTTATCGAAAAATATTTGTATCTATCAGCTAATTGATAATTGCCAATCAATAATCGAATAGTTTATCAGATCAAATATCCGCTAAAGTTCCGGATTCAAATTCAGATGTCTTCTCTAAATTTCTACTAATCAAGTTTGGATTCGATACTAATGTATCCAAGTCGAATCCAATCCGTTTACATGTCTAATTTCTGAGAATGTAATCAAAATATACGTAATTGGACCCAAATAAACCTAAGATAAAAAGGAAAAACATGCGTATATATACAGCATGATTGCACTCCACAATCTTTATCTATCATAGACAAATAATCCACCACCATCAACTCAATCTATTAGGTCATTGAAAAGGACAAAAGCACCAATGACCCACTCATTTTCATGTGATTACCAAATACTTTATCTAGTACAATTGTACAAAGGCAAAATGATCATTACTTATTCATATTAAAACCAAAATCCCATTATCCTCAACCAGCCAACCTTGCAATGCACAATTATTGGAGTGATAATGGATACCAGGAATCAGATTTGAAGGTTATCTTGTAATTCCATTCGAATATAAGGGCAAACAATGGTAATAGACTATAATTATGACACAAGAAACGCTTCAGATACTAAAACCAGAAAGGAGGAAAAAGTCAATAAAATTGAATAAATGGAACAAAAATAATTCATATAGATCCAAGTGTTAGAAAACGAGTTTAAGGAGAGAGATAGAGATTTTTATAGACAGGAGGGGTCGACGCTTGACTGTCAAATCTTTATATTCTCTTTCTATATGGTTTTCTGAATTCAGGTCTCTCTGTTCAATCTCTGTTTAATTCTTGGGTGACTCGAGCAAATCATCAATCTTTTCTATCCAAGGATCAGAAATTCCTGTTCCCTGCAGTTCACTTTACTATGTAATCGGAAAAATGTCCCGGATTTTCGAGGTAAGGAGAAGCAAAACAAGCATAAGATTTCAATTGAAGTGTGTTTTTTTCTTTTTTTCAATTTTAGTTCTTTGGGTTTACGGAAAAAATGGTGGATTAATTTCTTTTTGATTGTCTGTTTTTGTTCTTTCTCCGATTTATCTGGAACAACTTCTTTTGTTTCTTAGCAGGAAGATCTCCGTATGATATTCCAAGCTGAATTTCTATCCTTTTTGTTACTTTTCTTCTTTTTTCCCTTTCCATTCCAGAAAATTTTATTCTGGATTGGCAGGCTTTAGGTTTCTCAAATTTGTTTTCTGAAGAATCTGAACCACCACTCAAGAATCAAAACTCAGAAAATCTTTGCATTATTTTTCTGCTAACTGGTCCCTCGCTGATTTCTCTCCGTCTTATCTGAAAATCCCATATCTTTTGCAGCAGTTGTACTGTTTTTTTCTTATGTAGTTCTGTTATAAGTGACATTGACTATTTTTTGGGGTTTTTGAACGTTGGGTTCTTCCATTGAATACGAGAGCTTTTAGAGTGAGAAAAGATTCTCCTTTTGAGTTTTTATGGATGTGGGATCTACTTTTACATCTTATCATTAAAATCCATGTTTGTAACTTGATATCTCCGGTCCCTTTTCAAAAAAGAGAGAAAAAAGAGAATGGTCGCTATGATTTCTCAATCCAAAAACTCTCTCTGCAGGTTTTTGTAAATTCTAATTTCTCTTTTATAGTTTTTATTTATAGAACTTTTATCTGTCTGTAATGGGTTTTCTTTGTTCGTTCTTCTGGTGATCACTGTTGCAGGATTGAAATTTTGACTGGAAATTTTACTGGAAATGGAGGGGGATACATTTTCTGGGAATGGTACCCAAGTTGATAACAAGGTGTTACAGACATTTCAAAAGAGCTTCGTTCAAGTCCAGAACATCTTAGATCAGAACAGGTTGCTTATTAACGAGATTAATCAGAACCATGAGTCGAAGACCCCTGATAACTTGGGAAGAAATGTGGGTCTTATTAGGGAACTTAACAACAACATCAGGAGAGTTGTTGATCTCTATGGAGACCTTTCAAGCTCCTTCACTAAATCCATTGAAGCTTCATCAGAGGGAGATTCTGGAGGAACTTTGAAATCAGATGGTAAGCATGGTCAGAAGAGAATTAGGCCTGGGTAGTATCGTTTTGAGCTCAAGTTCCAACCCTGCTTAGAACTCTGCACCATTAATTATTTTACAATCTGGGCAGAAAAGAAAAAGCATTTCGGTATTAACGTTTGTAGGATGCCATTAGATTCTGTAAAACTCTTCTGTATCTGTATTTCAGCTGCCTTAATTCCTAAGTTACTCATTAGAAATAAAATCAGTTCGAGAGATTTCTATCATTACATTGGAATTAAGCTTGTTTCTTTGTTATCAGATCTCCTTACTGTTCACAGTATTTGATTTTATGGACTCCATTATAGGAGCCTAAGAGCTTCATTTTTTTGATTTTTTTTTCTGTCTTTTCCTAGGCTTTTTGGGTTTGTCGTAAAGGTTGGAATCTGATCTGGGTATCCCTATCATATTCTTTCCGATAGAATTTCTTTTGTTTCTCCACTTTTTTTGTCTGAAACTCTTTACAGCTCTTTTTCCATCTGGAACTCAAATTGGTTCCTTTCTCAGCCCTGTAGTTGTGGGAGGAAAAGTAGAAAACATTTCTGCCCTGACCTACAAGGCTAGTGGTGGTCCTGTGAAGATGCCTCTGAACAATTGAGGAATGTAGTTTCGGATTGGTATCTTTGCTTTCTTAACCACCACAATAGCAAAATCTCAGATTACAGGGTGGTGGTCTAGCGGTCTCAAGCTCACTCCCAATTGGTTTGGTAAATCTCATGTCCCCAGGTTGCCTCTGTTCCTCTGTTTCTTGCATTGGACAGTTGAGTACTCTTTGGCCTGGGCCTCTGTTTCTTGCATTGGACAGTTGAGTGCTCTTTGGCCTGGATATGACTTCCAGTAATGCTCAGCTGATGGAGCCAATGCTTGCGCTGTTACTGCAACCCCTCTTTTTATTTACCAAAAAAAAAATTATTGCTCCGAAATGTAACAATGGAGCAAGAAAATCAAGAGTTGTATTTAGAATGCTTTCTAGAACTATAATCTATTCTGAGAATGTATACCTAACGCAATCTTTGGTATGTTATCATTTCCTCTAATGTCATGCTTAGGAAATGCATGTAAAATATCTTTATAATATTAGTATGTTTTAATCTGGACAAATCGAAAGCGTTGGATGTTAGGTATAGTTCGCGTCATTTTTTTTCAGATTTTATTTGTCTTTGCTTGTGGTTGGGTTTACTTCTTAGTCAGGTGCTATAATATTATTCTTTTCTAATTTACATTTTAAAAATTGCATCTAAAAGTCCCAAATTTATTTCAAAAATGCATTTCAAGCCCCACCGTGTCGTTTGGCTATTTGTTTGGGATCCTTTTAGATGGATTAGACTCCCAAGTGGCATTTTAAGGATTGTAGTCATGCATATTTAATATTTAATGTTGTATTAAATATATAGATACTATATCTAGTGAAACAAGGAGTTCTAGTTGGGTGTTGCGTGCAACACTGTTGTTGCACAATTCGGTCTCCCTTGATCGAACGCTCGAATCTGTAAAAACGAGCTTGATCGGTGTGGTCGAGTATTCTCTCTGACAAACAAGTTAGTTCAAACGAACAAAGGACTCAAGCTCAATCTCTCAGTGTATTCAGTAACTTAAGAGTACATACCTTATGACGATAACATCTTTAAATGGCGCTCGTTAACCGGTTATTAAGAGGAGTTCCTGTCGCAGAATTGAACCAATTTCTCTTTCATTTTTTGAGTTTCCACTTCGAATTATGGTAATGTGGTCGAACCCTGTATTAGACCAAACACTAACCCGATCATTCAACTCCGGTTCGAAGGGTTCGGCCGTGTCCTTTGGGTTTGGCCATAACAACTATATAGTTTATAGTTCAGATCGAAACTTGTGGTTGAGATATCCTATCACTTATTTCTCTGCATTCATGGAAGTGATCTTTTTACGAGTATTCGAGATTTTATTTTACCAAAATTTTCATCTAGACCGGAAGATATATGGTACTAGTCCCACGTATCAAAAGTCTTTAAGTGCTCTATAATTTTACCAAAAAAAAGAAAAAAGTGCTCTATAGTATAAAAAAAAGTGAGAACAGAAAAGAAGAACTGACATAGACAAGATCATAACAAGGAAGAACAACTTTTAGGCAACTTAAAAAGACAAAAAGACAAAAGAACACAGTGGCAAAGAGGAGACGTAAAGAATTCATAAATAATGGGCCCAGCAGCAAAATGACAAAGACCGCAAGGTTCCATTTGGAGTTGGAACCCAATTATGCTTATCTTTAATTACTTCTAATCTTTTGTTAATTATGAGGTTAAGATTCAAATTACATATAGATTTCTTAGATTTGTAATCAATTATACCTACTAATCTTAAGAAAAATTAATTATAAATGCCTATTTATTGTTAAAATTTGAGATTAAGTGATGATATTACCACTAAACAAAAATTCAATTAGTGGTAAGTGGTTTCCAATAGGGGTTGTGGTGGGTGATTTTGAATAGTGTGGTGAAGAAAGGAGATGGATGAAGAGGGTACTTTAGTGATTTTTTCTTTAAATCTCATGGGAGGATATTTAGGTCAATTAACATTAGAAGTTAAAAAACTTAAAGTTAAAATTAATATTATGAAAAATGCCTAAATAAAAAAGGGTAAATTTGGTCTTTTGAATTTTTTGTTTAGTAAGCATGGTAAAACATTTTGACAAATCTCTCCAGAAATATGGCGAATTAGCCGAGTTCGACACTTATTGATACTAAACTGGCACCGAAAACGAAAATTTCTAAAATGCGCCGATTTTCCGGCGAACCAACGAAATAGTTGCAAATATCGTCAAAAGTCGCCAGATATTCTTCCGTCTGCAACCTGCATTTCAAAAAAATGAAAAATCCTCCCCCAATATTTGCTTATCCTCTGCAGCTCTGCAACTCAAACCCAACGTACGAAAAATTCAACTCTGCAATTCAACCCCAGTAGTGAAATCTAGTTTCAGAAAGTGTGAAATATGCCATGAAATTGAAACCCTTCCATCTTCTGTTGTTCTTCTCTTCTCTCAACTTTGAATCTTCATTGAAACCACCTATTAGATAAAATGTCTATTTTACCCATGTCTTTTATGTAATGTTCTTAATTGTAATCACTCATATGATATAAAACAACTCTCTCTCATCAACAATAGATTGAGAAAGATATTTCGTTAAACCTATTCTAATATGGTATCAGGTGCAGGTTCGGTCTCCTCACCGTGTTTTCTGCAATTTCTCCCTGTGGTTTTGTATGTGCAATTTCTGCAATTTCTACTCTCGTATGTGCGATTTTCTTGTTCCAGCTTCTGGTGCTGAAGAATATCACCTGTTTGGCGCTGTTGGTTTCAGCTTTGTTTGGTGCTGGTGTGTGCGATCTGCAGATTTTTGTGCTCCAATTTTGAAGTTTCTGCTGTTTGATTGGTTGCTCTAAGTAGTTTGGTGATGGATCTTCATGATGTTTTGTGATGATTCTTGATGTTTCTTGGTGAAGTTTCTTCAGATCTGATCTATTGCGATCGTGTCTCTGTTTTTTTTTTGACGATTGTGTCTCTGTCTCTTGGTTGATTGTGTCTCTGGTGTTCGATCTGTTTCTTGTCGCCTTTTTCTGGTTTCTCATCTCTTGCGCTTGTGATCGGTTCTCTTGCGGTTGTGATCTAAATTTTGTTTTTCTGCTATGGCGTCTGATTCGGTTGCTTCGGATTCTACCTCGTCTGATGTTTTTCCACAGTTGAATTTCTCAAATATACACCACTTCTTGTCGATTAAACTCTCTGCAACAAATTACCTTGTTTGGAGGTCTCAGTTCATGCCTCTACTAAAGAGTTTTGATCTTTTGAAATATCTTGATGGTTCATTCCCTTGCCCTGCCCCTTTTCTTGAACCTTCTGGATCGACTTCAGTGTTCAATTCATCGCAAAATCCTGCGTATTTTGCTTGGCAACGACAGGATCAAATCTTGTTAAGTTGGATTTTAACGTCTCTTACTGAAGAAGTTCATTCCCAGGTTGTTGGATATTCTACAGCATTCAAGGTATGGAAGACTCTTGAGTCCACATATGCCTCTGCTTCACAGGCTCGAATAATGCAACTTCGGATGCAGTTACACTCGATCAAGAAGGGTGCAGATTCCATCTCTGCTTATTTGTTGCGGGTAAAGAAACGCTCTGATACCATATTAGAATAGGTTTAACGAAATATCTTTCTCAATCTATTGTTGATGAGAGAGAGTTGTTTTATATCATATGAGTGATTACAATTAAGAACATTACATAAAAGACATGGGTAAAATAGACATTACAATTGATATTTTTGGGTGACAATCTCATCTCTTGGCAGTCTCGCAAACAAACCACGGTTGCTCGCTCAAGTACAGAAAGTGAATATCGGGCTCTTGCGTTGGCAACTACTGAGTTAACATGGGTGCAATCGCTTCTTACTGAACTAGGTCTTGCATCCTCTTCTACACCCACTCTTTGGTGCGATAATATCGGTGCTACCTATCTCTCTGCTAACCCGATGTTTCATGCTCGTACCAAGCACATTGAAATAGATTTTCACTTTGTTCGTGACAAAGTTGCCAATGGGGGTCTTCATGTTTGCTACTTGTCTACACATGAGCAGCTTGCCGACATTCTTACAAAGGGATTGTCCGTGTCTCGCTTTCAGCAACTTCGTTCCAAACTCAGGCTCCTTTCAAGACCTTTGACTTTGCGGGAGGGTATTAGATAAAATGTCTATTTTACCCATGTCTTTTATGTAATGTTCTTAATTGTAATCACTCATATGATATAAAACAACTCTCTCTCATCAACAATAGATTGAGAAAGATATTTCGTTAAACCTATTCTAATACCACCACTCGACGGCAGCAATGCACATGGTTAGGTGAGGAGACATTGCACACGCAGAGATGAGAGACCTGACACCATTGTCTCTCCCAATATTTATCCTCTTATTATCCTTTTTTAAACTACATTAAAGTTTGAAGGAGAAAAGAAATTACTTTTCTTCTGAATGTGGGGTTGCGTAACAAGATGGGATAATGGGAACTGGGAATTGAGCAGCAAAATCTCACCGATTCGCTAATTTAGGTAACTAGTGAAAGGCAAAATCTCGCCCGTACTTTCTTAGTAAGAAATTTTTTTTTTCCCCCCTCTCTTTTATCATTTTTATTCAAATTGGCGTCTTAAGCTAGGCTCGCCCTTTGATGATTCCTCAGTAGTCTCTCGTGTCTAGTGTTGTATTCGTACAATTGTACCTCACTGCAAAAGGGTTTTTTTTTTTTTTTTTTCTTTCTCAGTGGACATGGTAATTATTTTGATGTTTTACTTTTACGGTTTTACCCCACTAGAGAAGTATAGCTGAGAGAACTTTCACATGATAGAGCAGAGCAGAGGCCACATGCGTTTCGGCCGGAAATGGTTAGCTTCTGACGTCAAATCTTTCCGAGAGTAGAAACCCCAGTTGTTGTTGCTGAACTTGATGTAGCATTAAACGGCAATCAGGGTACCCAAGAATCTGTTGCAGAAATGGTCCCTCCCTGTCTGAGGTAATATATAATAATGATATTAAATTAGAACAACATGCAAACAAACACACTTTTCCACCTGACTCTCTTCAAAATTTTTTTTTTAATTTTTTCAAAAAGTATTTTTTACCGTGTTCCCTACTAATGTTTATGGTCAGAAAACGTCGGGGTCGCTGATCCAGACTCCAAACAAAATCCATCAGGTTCAGATTAGCTCCCAATCAAGAGAAAACAACAATGTGCTCTATTGACAGTTTTGAACCACAATAGGGGGTGGTGGGCCCACTAATATTTGTTACAAGTGACTTTTTTTTTAAAAATATTCTCCTTTAATAGCAAGGTGATTCAGACTCTCAAGTATCATATCAATCACGTGATTCTAAGAGACAATCGTCTCGTGTCAAGTATTGTATCATATTGGCTTATGTACTTAAAGTAGTATTAATAGAGAGACGTATCGATATTATCCAATATAGATACGCATTGGCCAGTAACGTATCGTATCATATCGTAGGATACTTGATGTTTTTCATACATCTTTCTATCACACAGTTTAGAGTGCCGAGCAAGGGTAGAGTATTGTATTTTTCATACATTTTTTCCATCACACATAGTCAAATAAATGTTTATTTCTAAGCATTAACAAGGTGGATCAAAAGTAGAAGTCCGAATTCTTAACCCTGGCATATAGAGGTCTATGTTCTCCTCATACTTCTATACCATAATACATTAGGAGGGAGGTCGTCTTTGATTTTTATTGTCAGGATTTAAAGGTAGGCTCTCTTATTAACATGTGATGAAAAAGTGTAAAAAAAATACATACCTCTGCCTCTGCCTCTGCCTCTGCCTCTGCCACTGCCTCGATGGATAGAAGATCCTGACTCCAAAAGTAAACACAATCCTTTGTTCTTATTCTTACAGATGGAGGACTTAGAATTCTCTTATCTTTTGAGCGTATGTCTTTTCAGCTCATCTGTTTGGTATTCTATCGGGTTTAATGCATGATACGGTAGTCATCTTCATGTGTTAGGTAATTGGACTAAAAAATCACTAAAAATTGTAGGGTCAGATGCAAGAAGACTTATGTAATGGGACAATTAACATTATTAATTTGTGATTTGTGGCTCGCTTATATGATAAATCTAGGTTACACTTTTAGAGGGAACGAATTAATTCTCTGGCCCTTCCTGCTCTACTACCATTAAAAGAGAAAATCTGCTTGCAAATTAAAGAAGAATGAATTTGTTTTATATTGTTGGCTTGAAGATAAGTGGATGATGCCCTGCTTGCTGTCTTTTACATGGTGTTGATGCAGATTTTGCCGAGGTCTATTAACCAGGAATCTCACACCAAACTCTTAGATCTGATCGATCTGGTTCGAACTCACTTCCTTGTAAGATGAATGAAATTGTTAGAAACAAAGCCAAACAGCTAGATCGGGGTTCCGTCTCTGACGATTAAATCAGTAATTGACAAGAAGTAAGGTTTTCAGAGCTCTCTGAGAGCTTCTGAGGAGTTTTTATTATAAAAAAAAAAAAAAATGTTATCATCTTTTTTTATTTATTTTTTTTTACTCCCTACCCCTCCTGCCCCTCCCCCCCTTATTAGCCTTTTCCCTATCTTCTTCCACCACTGACCCCCCCAAAAAAAAGTTAAAATAAAAAACAAACAGCAAACCCCTTCTTTTTCGCCCCCCCCCCCCAAACAGTAAATTATTTCATTTCATTAATCCCACCCCACCCACCCCCCCCCCCCCCCCCCCCTCTTTTCCCCCCCCCCCCCCCCCCCCCTCTTTGTGGCAAAGATGAATTTGCTTGATTTTTTTTTTTCCCCCCCAGTTAATTTTGTTATTAAACATCATCTTCCCAACTACCACTTTTTTGGGGGGAAATTGCCCCGGTCCTCCCCCTCGGGAGAGAGGCACCCCCTCGGGAGAGATGCACCCCCCTCGGGAGAGAGGCACCCCCTCGGGAGAGATGCACCCCCTCGGGTTGATGATTCTCTTCCCTCATAAAGGGTCCCGAGTGCCTCACTCGGGACAAATACATCTCTTTTTGTCATCTGGTTTCTTCCTTGAAGAAGGTCCCGAGGGCCTCATTCGGGAGAAACACCACCCATATGAGATGGCTCACTTCTTCCCTAAAGAAGGTCCCGAGGGCCTCATTCGGGAGAGACACCTCTATCTTGGCAGATTCATTTCTTCGTTGGAGAAGTGCCACACTTGGGAAAAATATCCAACTCTAGCATTTCTCAGAAGACTCTCTTGACTAAGTCAAGAAGAGTTAGTTACTCATAAACACTCAGCATATCTATTCCGAGAATTGGGGAGGTGAGTCATCATAACGGCGATATCAGGTGCGACAAAGAAGGAGCCGTTATTCCACTACACTCACTCCTCAACTATCGATCCGGAATCTAAGGAATCGCCGCCTCCAGGTAACTTCTATATAAACCTACCTCCAACATGGAGAAAGGTAACGAGAACTTTCATCTAAGTACTTACTCATTACGTTCTTGAGAACTCTCTCAAGAACCATTATTGTTACTTAGGCTGATTTGAGCGTCGGAGGCGGTTCCCCGGCCAAAACTAGGCCGGACCGTTCTTGCTTTCTTTGTGTGTGCAGGCATCTCAGTTATTCCAACTTGGTTGGAGAGCTCTTAAGGTGGTCATCTCAATATCCGACTCTCGAAGAAGTTCTATACGCAACAATTTGGCGCCGTCTGTGGGAAACGTCACGAAAAGTCATGACGAGACGTACCACACCTCAGGTGGCAAGTTCACAAATTCTCACTCGAGCGAGAGAAAGGGAGACAGAAAACGGACGTGTTGAAGAACAAACTCTCCCTTCTCTAGATCGACAAATTCCTATTCCAGAGGAAGGTCAAGAAGGAGTTCCGGAAAATCCCCCGTTAACTATTCCAACTCCATTTGGAGAAGGCGGTTCGAGTCAACCTCCTATTCCAGCGACCGTGGCCGATTTACAGAATATGCAAAGAGAAGTCCAACAACAAATGTTGGAACTCCAAGGAGTTGTTCGAGGCTTAGTCCATCAGATCGGGGTACCATCCGGACCCCCCAGAAATTCTCAAGAGGGACGAAGGCGTGAAGCCGTCCGTCAGACTTGGGATAGGCAACGCCCGGTGAATGAAGAAAGGAGAAATCCCAGAATACCAAGAAGGCCAGCCGAACGAGTTGGAGAAAGATCTCAAGGAGTGCATATTGAAGAGCCACGTCCCCGAGAGGATCGGTCGAGGGGAAGTGTATTCCACCGTTTGGCTGGGCTTAGGCAAACTCAAGATTTACCTAGAAAAGGGCGCAGAAATGAAGGAGTTCGGGAGCAAGAAGGAGAAAGTCACGGAAGAGGTCATTCTAGATCTAATAACCCGAGAGGGTCGGTTAGTCAATATGGATCTTCTCATGGACCAACTTCCCAATATTCTGATCTCGGAAGTGTTCGGTCTCCGCAAGTTCGTCAAGAGGCGCATGGTCTCGGGAGAAGATTAGATGCCATGGAGAGACGGCTTGATGATCGGGACCTCGATGACGACTATGATGTGGTTGATAGAGAACCCTTCTTAGAAGAAGTCATGAGAGCACCTCTTCCACCGAACTTTATCATGCCGACATTCACTCCCTTTGAAGGTAAGTCCAATCCTCGAGAACATATTAGTTATTTTAAATCGGTCATGGCAGTTATTGGCCGAGAAGATGAGCTATTATGCCGAACTTTCCCGGCATCTCTCAAAGGCCCGGCGATAAAATGGTTTTCTAGCCTACCGCCAAGATCCATCCAAAACTTTCGAGAACTCGGGAGAAAATTTATTGCCCGATTCCGAAGTTGCATCGGGAGTAAGAAGACAGCAGATAGCCTTTTTGCCATCAGGCAAAAACCAAATGAGTCCGTTCGGGACTTTCTTCTCAGATTCGATAAAGTGGCTATTGAAGTTGAAGAATTGGATGATACAGTGGCATATAATGCGCTATGGAGTGGAATAACCCAAAGACGTTTGCTCGAGGTATTACTCCAAGACAAGCCAAGGACTTATGGAGCACTTCTCAAGAAATGCCAAAAACAAGCAACGGTTGCAGAAGTTATCGAAGCCCGAGAAGAGTCTACGAGAGGCGTAAAGGAAAAGAAGAATTATGGAGAAAGAGGTCAAAATTCAAATGCTCGGGCAAGAGATGACAAAAAGGGAGTTTGGAAAGAAAGACTCGCTAATGGAGACTTTACACCTCTTAATACTAAGAGGTCAGAAATTCTATTACAGATCAGAAATAACGACAATTTGAAGTGGCCGGGCAAGATAAGAGCCCGACTCGAAGATAGGAATATGACAAAGTATTGCCGTTTCCACAAAGACTACGGTCACCATACGGATGAGTGCAGAAATCTAAAGATCGAGATCGAGAAGCTCATCCGAGCGGGGCAACTTGAAAAATATCTTCGGAAAGAAGCGACAAGATCGAGAGAAGTCCCCACCTAGATCAACTAAGAGACTCGGATCCAAAAGTCCCGAGAGGGCAGATAAGAATCCCGAGAAGAAACCCGACACTCGGGAGTTTTCCCCCATTTACATCGTTTTGGGAAATCCGACGGAAGAATCCATTAAGAAGGCGAAGCAAAAGGCACGGTTCGTGGGATCGATGCAATTGCCAAGAAAACGAAGAAATGACTTATGCCCAGATCCAATAACCTTCACCGACGAAGATCTCAAGGGCGTCACTTCTCCTCACGACGATGCTATAGTTATCAAAGTGAAATTGGCAAACCGAGAAGTTCACCGAGTTCTTGTGGACACGGGATCTTCCGCCGACTTACTATCTTATGAAGCATTTAAGAAATTGAAGTTTGAGGACGAGATGATGACTCCATGCGGGACTCATTTATATGGGTTCGCCGGGTCGTCCACCATATCCGAAGGGACTATCCAATTGGATCTAAGGATCGGGACCTCCCCTCGGGATGCGATCGTCCAAGCAACATTCATGGTGGTTCGGGACCTTTCAGCTTACAACGTTCTACTCGGGAGGCCAACTCTTAACGCCTTAGGGGCGGTGGTTTCTCCAACACATATGAAGTTGAAATTTCCAACCACAGCGGGAGTCAAGGAGTGCTCTTCGGATCAGCGACTCTCCAGACAATGTTATGTGAATTATCTTAAGAAAGTCAAAAAAGCCGAGAGATCGGGCAATACAATGAGTATTGAAATTCGGGATGACCGGGATGAAGAAGCTATGCGAGAGAGCCGAACCAGTTGAAAAGCTTGAGCGAATTCAACTTCATCCGGATCTTCCCGAGAGAGGGACTATGATCGGGTCCGAACAACCTACGGAATTCAAGGAAGAACTCACCGAGTTTCTCCAAAACAACCTAGATGTATTCGCGTGGTCGGCCGAAGACATGCCCGGAATAGATCGAAGAATTGCAGAACATAGCTTATGGATAAGGGACGATGCAATTCCAATGATCCAAAAAAGAAGGAATTTTTCGCTCGAGAAACATGCTGCCATCAGGACCGAAGTGGAGAAACTAGAGCAATCGGGTTTTATAAAACCCATAGAATGCCCAACTTGGTTGGCGAATGTAGTCATGGTGAAGAAAGCCAACGGCAAATGGAGAATGTGTACAGATTACACGGACTTGAATAAAGCATGCCCAAAGGATTGCTATCCACTTCCTCGGATCGACCTTTTGATCGACGCTACAGCGGGACATGAAGTATTGAGCTTCATGGACGCTTATTCGGGATATAATCAAATTATGATGAATCCCAAGGACGAGAAGGATACGGCCTTCATGACGGATCGAGAAAGCTACTTTTATAAAGTAATGACATTCGGGTTGAAGAACGCTGGAGCCACTTATCAGAGAATGGTAAACAAAGTCTTCAAAGACCAAATAGGAAGAAATATGGAAGTATATGTGGATGATATGCTCATAAAGAGTATCGTCCGAAGAAGTCATTTGGAAGATCTTGAAGAAGTTTTTGATACTTTGAGAACATACCAGATGAGGCTAAATCCGGAGAAATGTGCTTTCGGAGTTTCTTCCGGAAAATTCCTTGGGTTTATGGTATCCCGAAGAGGAATTGAGGCAAACCCGGAGAAAATCAAAGCCTTGCTCGAGATGGAGTCGCCAAGGACGGTTAGAGACATCCAATGTCTAACCGGAAGAGTAGCAGCCTTAAACAGATTTATCTCACGATCGGGTGAGAAATGCTTGCCTTTCTTCAAAGCTCTTAAAGAGCTCGGGAAGGCAAAGGATACCTTATGGACCGATGAATGTCAGCAAGCGTTCGAGAAATTGAAGGAGAAGCTCGGGACTCCACCTCTCTTAGCTCGACCTTCAACGGGAGAACAATTATTCACATACTTAGCCATTTCTCCAGCGGCAGTAAGCGCGGTCTTAGTAAAAGAAGAAGGTACTTCACAAAACCCTATCTATTTCATAAGTCATGTTTTAATAGATGCCGAGACACGATATCCGGATGTGGATAAACAAGCCTTTAGCACTTGTAATCGCGTCTCGGAACCTCGACCATACTTCCAAGCTCATCCAATTGTAGTCTTGACCAACTTCCCGTTGAAGAAGATACTACAAAAACCAGACTTAGCCGGAGAATGGTCACATGGGCTATTGAGTTGAGCGAGTATCAAATTGAGTATAGAACTCGTCCAGCCATAAAGGGACAAGTTCTGGCCGACTTCATTCTTGAGAATAGCATGCCTAGTTCGGGAGTAAAAAATTCACCCGGTCCAGAGTTATGGACTTTACATGTTGACGGCTCGAGCAACTCTTCGGGGAGTGGAGCAGGACTAATGCTTATCAGCCCGGATGGGTTCACTATTCATTATGCTTTAAGATTCAACTTTAAAGCCTCTAATAATGAGGCCGAGTATGAAGCCCTCTTAGCAGGACTAAGACTTGCCCGAGCCCTAAGAGTCCGAGAATTGGAAGTCCGAAGCGACTCGCAGTTGATCGTGAATCAAGTTCGTGGCGTGTACGAGGCAAAGGAAACAAGAATGGCAAATTACTTAGCCAAAATTGATGATTGTCGCCATTATTTCGATCATCTTGAGATAAAGCAAATTCCGAGAAAGGAAAATGAAGTAGCAGACGAGTTATCCAAGTTGGCTTTATCCAAATATTCGACCTTGGGCTCAGCCGTTTATATTGAACAGTTAGAAATTCCTAGTATTCGGGAGGCCGAGGCGATGGATATCGAAGAAGAGCTTAGTTGGATGAGCCCAATTATAGCATACTTGAAGAATGATATCCTTCCGGAAGACGTCAAGGAGGCTAAGGCAGTTAGAAATCAAGCAGCGAAGTTCACCATTATTGAAGAACAACTTTACAAAAGATCGGTCACACAGCCTCTTCTAAAGTGTGTTGGCCCTTCTCAAGCTCAATATGCCTTAGCCGAAGTACACGAAGGAATATGCGGAGCGCATATGGGAGGCCGAGCTTTGGCCCATAAAATAATACGCCAAGGCCTTTATTGGCCGACTATTCAGAAAGATGCCGTAGAATATGTCAGAAAATGCAAGCAATGTCAACTTCATGCATCTGTCCCGAAGACGCCGGCTGTCCCTCTTACATCCGTCTCCAGTCCGATTCCCTTCGCCATGTGGGGAATGGATCTGGTGGGAAAGCTCCCTAAGGCCGCCAACAATAAAGAATATTTGGTCGTGGCAATCGACTATTTCACTAAGTGGGTGGAAGCCGAACCTCTCTCATCTATTACTGAGAAACAAATGGAGAAGTTCTTCCAAGAAAGAATCATCTACAGATTTGGAATCCCAAAGATCCTTGTGACTGACAATGGAAAGCAATTTATCGGAGCCGGCTTCAAGAATTTTTGTGAAAGATATCACATTGAGCATAGAACATCATCCGTGGCGTATCCGCGAGCAATGGGCAAGTTGAAATAACCAATCGGACGCTGTTGGATGGAATAAAAAAGCGCTTGGAGACGAGTCGAACCAAATGGGTGGAAGAATTACCAAGCGTCCTTTGGTCATATCGCACCACGGCTAGAACTCCTACGGGAGAAACACCTTTTCGGCTAGCCTACGGCACAGAAGCACTTGTCCCGGTGGAGGTATTGGCAGAATCAAAGAGATATACTGACTTCAATGAAGAAGCAAACGAAGAAGGCTTGAAGAGTAATCTTGATCTAATAGACGAAATACGGAGCATGTCAGAATACCGGAATCAAAGATATCAAAACCGAGTAGCTGGATACTTCAATACTCGGGTAAAAAATAGAAGACATCGTACGGGTGACTTAGTGCTCCGCAAAGTTGCGGCTTCAGACCCAAGAAACCAAGGCAAGCTCTCACCCACATGGGAAGGACCTTATCTCGTCGAACAAGAGACGAAACCAGGAACCTACAAGCTAAAAAGCTTGGCCACGGGCGAGACAATTGATCGAACTTGGAATTCCATGAACCTTCGGAAATTCTATCAATAGAATTAATCCAAATATGTAACATTTGCAGGTAAAGTCGAAAGACCATTTGATTTTCAATAAATCCACGTCTTCATTGCCGACATCTATCTCTTGGAATTATTCAATGGCGTTACACTCGGGACCTCACTCGGGTAGCCACACGGGAGTTTTCCCCACCTCTCATGAAAGTCCAAGTGAGAATCTCATGAGATGGAATTATTCAATGGCGTTACACTCGGGACCTCACTCGGGTAGCCACGCGGGAGGAGAATTTCCCCACCTTTTAGGCCCCCTCCTAAGAAGAGCCCGGGAGAGTTCTTAACAAGCTTAAGAACCCAAGAGCGCTCTTCAAATCAACGAAGAACCCAAGAGAGTTCTTGACAAGTTCAAGAACCCAAGAGCGTTCTTAAGAAGAGCCCGGAGAGTTCTTAACAAGCTTAAGAACCCAAGAGCGCTCTTCAAATCAACGAAGAACCCAAGAGAGTTCTTGACAAGTTCAAGAACCCAAGAGCGTTCTTAAGAAGAGCCCAGGAGAGTTCTTAACAAGCTTAAGAACCCAAGAGCGCTCTTCAAATCAACGAAGAACCCAAGAGAGTTCTTGACAAGTTCAAGAACCCAAGAGCGTTCTTAAGAAGAGCCCGGAGAGTTCTTAACAAGCTTAAGAACCCAAGAGCCTTCAAATCAACGAAGAACCCAAGAGAGTTCTTGACAAGTTCAAGAACCCAAGAGCGTTCTTAAGAAGAGCCCAGGAGAGTTCTTAACAAGCTTAAGAACCCAAGAGCGCTCTTCAAATCAACGAAGAACCCAAGAGAGTTCTTGACAAGTTCAAGAACCCAAGAGCGTTCTTAAGAAGAGCCCAGGAGAGTTCTTAACAAGCTTAAGAACCCAAGAGCGCTCTTCAAATCAACGAAGAACCCAAGAGAGTTCTTGACAAGTTCAAGAACCCAAGAGCGTTCTTAAGAAGAGCCCAGGAGAGTTCTTAACAAGCTTAAGAACCCAAGAGCGCTCTTCAAATCAACGAAGAACCCAAGAGAGTTCTTGACAAGTTCAAGAACCCAAGAGCGTTCTTAAGAAGAGCCCAGGAGAGTTCTTAACAAGCTTAAGAACCCAAGAGCGCTCTTCAAATCAACGAAGAACCCAAGAGAGTTCTTGACAAGTTCAAGAACCCAAGAGCGTTCTTAAGAAGAGCCCAGGAGAGTTCTTAACAAGCTTAAGAACCCAAGAGCGCTCTTCAAATCAACGAAGAACCCAAGAGAGTTCTTGACAAGTTCAAGAACCCAAGAGCGTTCTTAAGAAGAGCCCAGGAGAGTTCTTAACAAGCTTAAGAACCCAAGAGCGCTCTTCAAATCAACGAAGCACCCAAGAGAGTTCTTGACAAGTTCAAGAACCCAAGAGCGTTCTTAAGAAGAGCCCGGGAGAGTTCTTAACAAGCTTAAGAACCCCAGAGCGCTCTTCAAATCAACGAAGCACCCAAGAGAGTTCTTGACAAGTTCAAGAACCCAAGAGTGTTCTTAAGAAGAGCCCAGGAGAGTTCTTAACAAGCTTAAGAACCCCAGAGCGCTCTTCAAATCAACGAAGCACCCAAGAGAGTTCTTGACAAGTTCAAGAACCCAAGAGCGTTCTTAAGAAGAGCCCAGGAGAGTTCTTAACAAGCTTAAGAACCCAGGAACACTCTTCAAATCAAAGAAGAACCTAAGAGAGTTCGAAGGCGTTACACTCGGGACCTCACTCAGGTAGCCACTCGGGAGTTTCCCCCACCTCTCATGAAAATCCAAGTGAGACTCTCATGAGATGGAATTTTATCCATGAGATACATTTCTCCCCAAGTCCTTCATTCGGGACCATATTCGGGACCATGAAGACACACGAGACCAGTCAACAGAGAAGCTTAATGCATCAGTTTGAAGAAAACAATAAGTTGCGCAACTATTCAAGACATTTGGCCAAAGGGACCAATAGTACAGAGAAAGCGCAAAGTTGCGCGAAATTCAAACGACAAATATTACAGAGAAAGCGCAAAGTTGCGCAAAATTCAAACATTGTTTATAAAAATTCCAAACGTTTCCCAGAAAACGGAAGGAAGAAAAGGTTGAAGTCTTTCACTTCTCAGGAGAATTCTCAAGCTCGGGAGGATTGTCTTCACCAAGCCCGTCGCCAACGGGAGCTTCCTTCTCAAGACTCTCTCCGGAGCCCCCGCTTGATCTTCATCAACATAGAGAAAAGGGTCGGGAGGGCTAAAGGGTTCTTGGCAGTTAACCCCTTCGGGTACGGCTCTTTGAAGAGTCTCATAAACTCTACCGTCTAGCATTCCGCCTAATTCCTTCGGGTTAGGAATATCGACCCGTCGGAGAACAGCAGTGAAAGCATCATTAAGCCCGAGGCGGTAGGTAGAAGCAGAGAGAGCCACCTGGAGATTCTTGAACTGAGAAGTGCCGAGGTAAGAAGTGATGATCTCTTTCTCGGACCACCTCGGGCACCTCATCGGCACCGACGGGAAGTTGCCCGGCAATGGACTCCATCTCAGCTTTCTCACGCCTTAACTTCTCCATTTCTTGAAGGGCCTCTTCCAAATTTTCCTTGGCCTCGGAGAGTTCCCCCTGGAGAGCCGCCTTGCTTTGAGATATCTCCTTCAGCTTCAAACCCCTTTCTTCGTCACGTTTCTTCAATGACCTGACAGTCTTAATAGACTCAGAAAGGTCTGCGGCGGTGCGTTCCTGATCTTCCTTCAGCTCTCGAAGCTGATCTCTCAAGTGCTCGGAACGAATGAGGCACTCGCCCATGTAATGCGCCCCTCCAAAGAAGAACCTAGAGAAAATACGGAATACCAAGTTAAAGAAATCACTTGGAGAACTATGAGGGACTAAGGATGGAGAATTACCTGTAGGCGTTGGCATAAAATTTGTCGTCCGAAAGATCCTTCAGATACTTTCGGTCCGAAGGGATCATCCCCTCAAGAAGCCAAGATCTGGCAGTGTTGGAGTCCCCCAGCACGGTGTCCGAAGAAGTCAGATCCCAGCCGGGAACGAAGACAGGGGGACTTTGGAGAGTCCTCCTCGACAGCCTTCTCGCTCTCCCGAGCCCTCTTCAAGGGCCTTCCCGAGCGGCTTGAGGGAGAGGCCTGGGGAATACCTATCTCAGGAGGCCCCCCTCCCAAGGAGACGCTCTTCCTTGCCGTCTTCTTGCCCGAAGGCTTGGACGACCCCGGAGCGCCGAGAGCTTGGACAACGGGACCTGTGTCCGAAGCGCCACCTTTCTTCGCTGGCTTTCGGGCGAAAGCCTCTTTGACATTCCCGGTTGTCAATGCCCGAAGAGCGTCGATATCCAATTTGCTAGACACTGCGACAACAAACGAAGAAAGTCAGAAAGTGCAAAGATAAGAAAAATATACAAAATTGAAGAATGTCAATGAAGAAGGGGCTCACCCGGAGAAAAGCCCCACAACTGAAGAGCAGCCGGATACTCAGGTAAATATCCGTGAATTGCGGCTGAATCTCCGCCGACTTGGATGATCTTTTCTAAAGCTGCTTCTTCGGCAGCGGATAACTCAATAGGATTGTTGAGTCTTTTAAGATCAGAGTTGGATTTCTTCACAAAAGAAGTTGGGAATGGCGGCGGAACTGGGGGCTGACAAAAGAAAAAGTGATGTCTCCACCCTTTGGTGGAGGTAGGCATAGACTTCGGCAAAATAATGTTGCCTGACCATTCCACAGCGTCGGTTGCCCGACGAAGAAGAAGAGAGACCCAACCCCCTTTTGATTGACTCTTAACTTCAAAGAAACGATGAAGAAGGGGGAATGTTGGTTCGACTCCCACATTATGACAAAAACCAACAAAGCAAGAAACACTTCTCCAACTATTCGGAATAAGGTTGGAGGGAGAAATTCCGTAATGGACGAGAAGATCTTCAAAAATTTTCTGAACGGGAAAGCGAAGACCTCCTAAGAAGGCATCGTAGTAAAGGGAGAAGGCCCCGTTCGGGGGCTCTCCCACCCGACTAGAAGAAGACGGGAGCTGAAAGAGATAGTCTTTTGGAATTTCGCAGAAATCCCTTAGACGCTGGAGATATTTGGGGCTGAGATCTCCGGGATAGAACTCGGGACCCGAAGACTTGAGGTTATAGTCAATGTGAGAGGGCGTCTTGGGTTTGTTCCTTTCTTCGAGAATTGCTTCTTCGGAGAGCAATTCGGAGAAAATAAAAGCAGGCCAGCGATTGTGGCAATCTTGGGGACGAGAAAGGGGTGGACGAGGCGAATAATGTCTCTGACTCACTCGGAATTTACTAGGAGATTGATTAATACTATCAACCTCCCGTTCATCCGAAGAATCCATAGAAAGACCAAGGTTGACTAAGTCCGTTCCTAAGTCGGAGCAAAGAGGTTCTTGGTCAAGAGGGTCGTCCCTAGCTAAGTCAGCAGTCGCTCTCACAATACGAGAGTCAGAAGAGCCAGAGAAAGCATCTTCACTAGAATAATGCGTGGATTGGGTTCGGGAAGATGTCTCGGGACTGGAGATCGTGGCAGTCGGGACCTCCGATCGGGCAGGGGGCTCGGGCTATTTCCTTGCCTTTTCTTAAGTTATCCATAATAAGGAAATGACAAAGGAAAGAAATGAAGAAAAGTTAGAGAAACTTACCGGTTTGAAGATTGGAATAGGGAATAGCGAGTTGGAGAAAGCAAGCAACGCAGTCAGGGGACTTCAGAGGGAGTTTGCAAGCAAAAAATTGAAAATGAGGTTTGAACCTCTATTTATAGTGAGGAGTAGGAAGATGAAGAGACACATCCAACGGCTGTGAATCAAGCAAAGCGACGGTTGAGATCTGGCACATGAAAGGTCGCAATCCAACGACCAGCAATGAACAGACACAACGGTCAAGATTAAGGGATTCAAGATCTCAATCAAACGGCCCTTGATCGAATAGATCAACGGCCGAGATAACACGACCATTCGCATATCAGGAGCAGCAATAAATGTGAATTAGTACGACGGTTGGGAATTGCGAAGGCCTTGGAGAAATAATGGCTCTCATTCAAGACGACGTCTTAAAAGTTTCTCCAAGAAGAAAGAAAATTTTCTAAGAAGCTTGGGAGTAACATTCCATACGTTCGAGAAGTCAATCGCACGGAATGGGGGGCTCTGTTGTGGGGAAATATGGTCCCGGTCCTCCCCCCTCGGGAGAGAGGCACCCCCCTCGGGAGAGATGCACCCCCCTCGGGAGAGAGGCACCCCCTCGGGAGAGATGCACCCCCTCGGGTTGATGATTCTCTTCCCTCATAAAGGGTCCCGAGTGCCTCACTCGGGACAAATACATCTCTTTTTGTCATCTGGTTTCTTCCTTGAAGAAGGTCCCGAGGGCCTCATTCGGGAGAGACACCTCTATCTTGGCAGATTCATTTCTTCGTTGGAGAAGTGCCACACTTGGGAAAAATATCCAACTCTAGCATTTCTCAGAAGACTCTCTTGACTAAGTCAAGAAGAGTTAGTTACTCATAAACACTCAGCATATCTATTCCGAGAATTGGGGAGGTGAGTCATCATAACGGCGATATCAGGTGCGACAAAGAAGGAGCCGTTATTCCACTACACTCACTCCTCAACTATCGATCCGGAATCTAAGGAATCGCCGCCTCCAGGTAACTTCTATATAAACCTACCTCCAACATGGAGAAAGGTAACGATAACTTTCATCGAAGTACTTACTCATTACGTTCTTGAGAACTCTCTCAAGAACCATTATTGTTACTTAGGCTGATTTGAGCGTCGGAGGCGGTTCCCCGGCCAAAACTAGGCCGGACCGTTCTTGCTTTCTTTGTGTGTGCAGGCATCTCAGTTATTCCAACTTGGTTGGAGAGCTCTTAAGGTGGTCATCTCAATATCCGACTCTCGAAAAAATTAAATAAAAAAAAAAAAAAAATTTTTTAAATTAAAAAAAAATAAGAAAAAGGAAAAAAAAGAGAGAAGAGAGAAGAGACAAGGAATTTGATGATAGAATTCGGCTAAATAAGGCTTACATCTTTGGAGCTCATATGAAACTTAGTCTACTATGATAGATAAATAGTACAAAACCTGAAGTGAGCTTCACAAATCGTGAGCCTCTATTAGTCCTCAAATCAAAATTACAAAGAAATGAACCAAATTTCAAACATAATCTGGTCAAACCCAACAAAGATTAGAGCCGGTTCAAAATGGACTAGACCAGAGAATAAACCAAGAGACCCATAAGATTCAAAGCGAACCAAATAATAAATCTAGATTGGAAATAAGATTGACACAAGGACCGTCTCACCCTAAAAGACATTGGGGAACTCTCGTGTCTTTGAACTAAGATTGTAAGGAATTCTCTTATTTTTAAAAAATTTATAGAGGTTTGTTTCTTTGTTTATTGTATGTCGCTTAGTGTTGCCGGAGCTGAAGAGGGAAGTTGTAAAATGAGATAGGAGGCATTGGTGCCTGTGGTGAATGGATGTTGCTGAGATGAAAAGGGAGAGGGATGAAGTGGTTAAAATCCGACGAAGGTTACTCGACTTTCTCCAGTAAGTTAACCAAAAAAAAAACCTGGAGATAACCGGCGATGAAAATTACCCGTAAGTAGTGGGAAAAATCTAAAACTTTAATGAACGGTTCAAACTTAATTCTATAAATTTAACTGTAACATCTCAATGAGTGTTTAGTAAAGTCAATATACACATCCGTTCAACTACATTTTAGCCAATATATAATAATATTATTATTTTCTGAAAATATCTTAACTTTATGTTTTAAAGTATATATAAACTAAATCCTTCCACTACCCAACAAATGGTCAAAGCAACTATTCCAACTTATGAATTTTTTATTATTATTATATTTTTAGATTATTTTGTGAATTTTTTTTGTACACACCTTGATTAATCCTCAGATTTAACTTTAACCCTAAGGTTGCGTTTGTTTGCTGGAATAAAGGTAGGGTGGGAAAATTCTTGAAAAAAAATGTAGATTTCTTACTTTTCCTTTAAATCTCAAAATGGTAGATTGTTTCTCAAGATTTCAGACTGAAACAAATCATCTACAGTATCAGAAAGAATTCTCATAGTATAATAAAGTAGAGAAGAAGCTTGATTTCTAACCTTAAAAGTTCGATGCTGAGTCCAAGTTCGAGTTTCAGTTTCCATGCTTCTCTGCTACTTAGATTGCTGCATTCCCAGAACTCTTACTGTTTTATAGAAATACAAAGCTTATTGATTCCTTTTAATGATAAATAAATCAACATGAGGAGATCCACGCCAAAACTCTCTCTCTCATGCAAGCTTAGTAGAATGCAAATGAGCAGGGAAGTGGCTTGTTCTTCATTGGTTTTACTCATTATATATTATTAGGTAATCCAAATAAAAGGTGCCAAATGGTACTTTTATTTAAAAAAATCAATGACTCATGGAACTGATGAATGAGCAGGGAAGTGGCTTGTTCTTCATTGTTTTTACTCACTATATATTATATTAGATAGGTAATCCAAATAAGAGGTGCCAAATGGTACTTTTATTTAAAAAAAACCAATGATTTATAATATGATCTTAAAAATTAAAATTTCCTTGATATCAGAGGCAAATCATATATTTAAGGGTAATTTTCATCTGGACCCCCTGAGGTTTGGTCCAAGTCACTTTTAGTCCAGTTTAAGTTTCCTTTTGCATATGGCTCCACTGTAGTTTCAATAAATGATTAAATAAGGACAAGTTAAACAGAAACTGTTAATTTAATTAAATTTGTGACAAAAATACCCTTGTTTGGAATTTTTTATTTTTCTTCGTCCCACGAACGCTTCTTCTTCAGCATCGAATTTTCAAGCGAGAATGGAAACCCTAACAGCAATAACTTAACTCTGATCGTTCTGAATTCAGTTCGGATAGGGATAATCTGGTTGATGAAGTTTTTTAAGCATATACATTTCAAATCACAACCTCTCAAACCCTAAAAAACATCAAAATGGAAGTCATGAGGAACAAATTTCAAATTTCAATTCGATTCTGATCTGAGATGAAAGATTATTCGTCACATACCATACCTATTCTCACCACTGGTTCTCTGAGAAAAAAAATTCAAAACGATGGATCCACAATCCAAGAAAAACAAAACAAGAGCACCTGCAAAAATGAAAAAGGAAAGTCAAAAGCCAAAAAAAAAAAAAAAAAAAACTGACTTTTTCTATTAGACTGTAGAGGAACTTCAACTCGAATCCATCTAAAATAGAAGGGAAAAAAAAAAAAAAAAAAAGAAAGAAACAAAATTATAAATGGGTATATTAATGTATTCAATAATCTCCCACAACAAAATAACCGATTGTCGATGCTTTTCTCTGCGATTCTACAGAATGAAGCAAAATATCCACTTCCAACAAAAATAGCAACTGATCCAAGCTTGAAACATGAGAAATGTAATACTTTTGAAGAGCGATTACCCGAGTTGTAGACAAAGACCAGTAGTATTAGCAGAAGAATAGTAAGTCGTCCTCATTTTCTTTTTTTTGTGCAGTCCCATGAGGATCACAGGTATGGTTTTTATCTCCAAATGTGGCTCACTCTCAGATCTTCTTCTTCGACGGCGAATGTATTCCGACTCTGACCGATAACTGGACAAAGGGAATCGTGACTGTTTATTATTTATTTATTTTAAGGTATTTATTTTTGTGTATTAAAATTAAAATAAATAAAAAAATCCAAATGACACAAGGGTATTTTTGTCACACAATTTATTAAACTAACAGTTTCTGTTAAGTTTGTCCTTATTTAATCATTTCTTGAAACCATAGGGGAGCCATATGCAAAAGGAAACTTAAACTGGACTAAAAGTGACTTGGACCAAACCTCAGGGGGTCCAGATGAAAATTACCCTATATTTAAATTATGTATAAAAGTTACTTTAATGATGTAGACTAAGAACACGTAAGGTGATCGAATGAACTTCAAATATAATTAAAAGGAAGTTGTCAAAAGAATTCAAATCTTTAACCTCAATATGATTGTAACTCCCTCGTGATATTGCATCAATAATTATATATATATATATATATATATATATATATATATATATATATATATATATATATATCATACTACTATAATAAAAGCATGTACTCTACTTTTTTCGCAAATCTTTTTCTGTCCTTTTCTGTCCTTATCATTGTTCCAAATACCAATAATGTTGTACTATTTGCTATTTCTTTACTTATTTTTACAAGGATAATTTAGACATTTTAGTCATAAATTATTATTAATTTATCATTAATTTAATCCCTCTCTTAATTTCTCTCTCAATTTATCTCTCGACCTCTTTCAATCTCTCTCAAAGTCTGTCACTCTCTATATCCCTCTCCCTCTCTAATTCTCTTTCCCTGAATCTCTCTCTAAATCTCTCTGACGACCTCTCTCAGTCTCTCTCAAAGTCTATCGCTCTATATATCCCTCTCCCTCTCGAACTCTCTCTGAATCTCTCTTTGAATCCCTCTCGATTTCTCTGAATCTCTCTCTCAATCTTTCTTTTCAGATAAAGATACATCTTATTCTTTCTCTTCTTGCTGTTTGTTGGGTGGGCTTAATTTGTTCATTAGTTTTAATTGATCGTGGGTTCCAATGATTTCTCTGATTAATTAGGTTTTTATGCTAATATTTTCTTGCCCTGTTTCCTGCAGTTTGATTTAGAAGTATGAACTTCAAAAACAGGAATTTGCCTTTGGAAAACAATGTTCAAAAAGTTACGATCAAGCTCGATACTCTTTTGAAACCTGATGGGTCTGATAAGATGGTTATTGAAGAGTCTATAAGTTATAATAATGGGAAGCTTGAAAACAGGAAACTTGAAACAACGATGTCGTTCAAAGATTTAGTCTCAAGAAGTGAGGAAGCTGAATTAGCTTCTTCAACTGATAACAAAGACAATGACTCTGTTCGGATTCAAAAACCAAAGATTTCTCTTCCTGAACCAGAACCATTTTTATTTGTCTCTCCAAGGCTTGTAAGTGAGCTTGATGCTGCTGTAGTTAATATTCAGAAAGTATATAAGAGTTACAGGACAAGAAGAAATCTTGTAGATTGTGCTGTCACGGTGGAAGAGCTCTGGTTCGTCCTCCTTTTCTTACCAAAAATTGCCCCTTTTTTTTCTAAAGATTTTGTTTCTTTTGATTTGTTTGGTTTGGTGGGTATTAATGGATGAGTTATTGCAGGTGGAAGGCATTAGATTTTGTTTCATTTGTATTTTTCTCTTTCATCTGATTTTCTAAATTTTGCAGAATTTACATCTGCAGAGGTTCAGAACAAAGTAATAACTGAAGAGATATTCTCTGCACCTTCCGCTGAATCGAAGGTAAGAGCTTCTTGAAGTAAACCCTTGCACAATTCAAGTTCTTCTTTTGGTATATTATTGTTAACTCATGTTCACAGAAAAGCAAGCTATAATGGGTGAGGTGGGTTGCCTTCTACTTCTCTCTTCCTCTCAATTTTAAAATTTGAATTCGATGTTCTATTATATTCGAGAAATTTATTGGGTTTCTATGTATTTGTTCTCTCCTTGCAGAAAGATAATTAGAAGCCGAACGATGGAGAGAAGAAGGAAGATGGATCGATAATGGTGGTTTTGAAGGTCGACATGCATTGCGAAGGATGTGCCAAGAAAATAAAGCGGGCTGTCAAGGGTTTTCAAGGTATTAATCCACTCTCTATAACTTTTTTCGAAGTGCATGAATCATGAATCTTGTAATTTGGGTTATGTCCTATTCAATATTTGTGTTTGTATCTCCAATATTTTCTTGCAACTGAGTGATGGTCTATTCTTTAATCAATAACTTCTTTTCAACCGTATGCATCACCTATGCTCGAATGATTATCTTTTCTTTGTACAGTGGCACCTAGCAACATTCTGGTGCAGTTATGTAGAAACTGATTTTCTTTGATGTGTTACTGCAAGAGAATATCAGAAGGTGTGTGTGCATTATATATGATCCTTCACGCTCCAATCAAGGGGTTTTAGCTCTCAAGGCTATGAAGCTGACGGACTCTTTCATGGATCTTCGTCGCAATAACAATTTTTCTAGGGAAAAGTTAGTGCTGGTTCCTTCATGTTGTTAATGTATGGAAGATTATTGCAAGTTCAAATCTCATCATATTTTCCTTCTCCATATCAGTTGAGAGAAAAAAAATTGATGTGGGTGGAGTAGATACCGGTATGTTCTCAGTGACTCTTTGCACAATTTACATGTATAATTATCTAAAGTTTTGGTAGGATTGGTGATGTGCGTTTGAGTAATCAATTTTGGTCATGGTCCTGTCGTTTTGTGTTCATACATCAAAAAGCAAGAGTCATATTTGTATACTGACTTGTGGAAGAATAGCTTATTCCTCATAGGGTTGCTTATTTCAAGAGTCAAATTTTAAGATTCCGTTAGTCTTTTATTTTTTATTTATTTTTCTTTTTTCAGGAAAAAAGTGTGAACTTTCCCCAACCCCACGATTTCAGTTTCTATTTTTATATTGTAAAAAAAAATCTAATTCTCTCCCATTCTTATAAAAAAACCATATTCTTTTTTTATAAAAGCCAAAAATCCTTATATGAGATTCATTTTTTTTTAGCTGATATTTTTCCAATATTCTTGATATATTGTCACCTTACAAGTCTCATTCTTCCTATCTAAAATCTAAAATAAAAAAATAAAAGAAAAAATAAACAAAATTTACCCCACTACTAAGGTTGGAATTCAACTCTTCCAACTATTTTTCAGCTTCCACTATTCAACGAAAAATTACCTTGTTCTTCTCACATTCTCCTTCCCTCCCTTTCTCAATTACCCATTTTTCTTTAACTTTTTCAAAATAATTACGTTATTCCTCCATTCACATTCTCCTTCCTCCCTTCCTTGTCTTTTCCACTTTCCTTTTCTATTTTGAAAATACATCTCATCTTGGTTTATGTTTTTTTCGGTAAAAAAAAAAAAATCTTTGTAACCTTTATATTTTTATTTTATTTAAATTTATAAGACCAAATCAAGAAAGATAATATTCAATAGATTTCACATAGACCACGAATCAGCATTCACACCCAAAAAAGGAAAAATAATTTCATTGAATATCCAATAAGGAAATCAAATTAAATTAATTTTAAAAAAAAATTACCATTCTTCTCACGTTCTCCTCCCCTCCCTCCCTCTCTTACCCACTTTCCTTTAACTTTTCCAAAATAATTAACTTATTCCTCTATTTGCGTTCTCCTTCCTTCATTCTCTTCTCCACTTTCTTTTTCTTTTTGAAAATATAGCTCATCTTATTTTGTATTTTTTTCCAATAAGATTCTTACTTTTTAATTTATTAATATACAAGGAAATGAGCGTATTTCTGCATTTGTTTCTTTTTTTATCGCATGATTACTTTTATACTTATGATAGGACCGATCAATCTCTATTGTTTTTATCTTCATGTGCAGGTTTTCATGATGATAATAGAATTGTATTAAATTGCAAAGAGATATTAAAGACACTCCTGAATAAATAAGTATATGCATTGTTTGTCCCTCTTACTGCGTTTGCAAGTATTTAAATAATTCAGTAGTATCGATTTTCTTTTATGTCATTGGCTATATTGGAAGTTATAGAGTTCACAAATTGCATCGAGTCCCTTTACAAAACCTTTTGATTACTTTGCTCCCAATCCCTTTGCAGGAAAAAGGAGGTGCAATGGGAGTCACTTTTGAAGATGCATCTAGGAAGTTCTAATATTTATCAAGTTACTTCACTTTTTCTCCTTCACCATCACTGATTTCAATTTCAACATCCTAAGGAGCTTTCTCATATTCTCTTATCTTTTATTTGCAGTCAACAAGCCACTGAAGAAAACCTTTCAAATATATACCCTAAAGCCTTCATTTGAACTGCACAATGTTTTTCACTAACATGGTATTGTAATTTTTTTCCCGGTTGGGAACTTGGTAGATCTGTGTTGTATCAATCGTTTGTTACACTGTCAAATTGGTCTTTGTTTATCTATGTGCTTTGAACTGCCGCATCTTCTTTTACTTTGTTCCGTTTCTTAAGTTTAGAACATCTAAATTTTTGAGTTGATCTTTTTGCACATATCCATTGTACCATTGAAGTACTACTATGAATATACTTAAGTGGAGCAATACTTCTTTCTTTAAAATGGTGATATTTGAGATTTAACGCACTGTACTTCAAGCTGGGTTTCCTTTTACAGAAGATAAAGCTCAAACATTTATGAAGAAATTTATCTTTACAAAAGCGGCATCCATGCTCAAATTTTACATAATAGAAAAAGCTTTTACAAATCTACATTAGGTCAGTTACTTGTGAATATGATGAATTTGTATTTTTAGGTTATTTTAAATTGCTTTTACCCTTTGGTGTTCTAATATAAATCTAGAATAAAAACTAAAGCATATCCAAGGTGCTATAAAAGAAGAATAAGCACGTCAAGATGCTATAAAAGGTTCTTCTCGTGTCTGTGCATATTATTAAATGAGTGAAGACCATGCTTTTGGTTATTCTAGAACATTCTATTAGGGAACAAATTTCTAGAATATTCATGCATTTTAACATTGCTTCCTGTGTTTGGAGAATTACAGATTAATTGGTAAAATTTCAAAGATCTCACTCTCTTAATCCTTCATATATGGTCACGTGCATTTGCACGTGCGTAAGTTTGCTAGTATATATATATATATATATATATATATATATATATATATATATATATATATATATATATATATATAAACTCCAATCTTGGTAGCCATTGCCTCCAAGTTTCTTTGATTACAAAATACTTGATTCTGAATTTTAAAAAATCTTAAAATTAAGTTTTTTTTTATTATAATATTGACATCGTCTTGACCATTAAAATATGGTGAGCATCAAAGTCATTACAGTTGTTACCTCAATAAAAGTTTGCCAAAAACTTGTGAATGGAGTCATGAATTGATTTAAGAATTTTAAAATGAGATCTGGAAATTTTAGCATAAGAGAAATAATAGATTTTTTTAAGGATCTCTTTCTTTGCATTCGTTTTTCTAGATCTAATTAGCTCCTGTTAGTGGTTTCCAAAAAAAAAAACTCCTGTTAGTAACTTCATAAATCTGAAATCCTACTTGACTTATTTTCTGTTGTTGGCCATGTAGCTTCAAAACAACCTTCCCATTGCTAGGATAGCCATTCCTCTGAAACTTGATCTTGTTACATCCGTTATCTTTGAGATCACGCCTAAAAAGCACCAAGTGATTTACTTCAGTTTTGAATACATTCCTGCAAATATATGCCCCAACTGTATTAGAATAGGACACAAGAGCTGTGACTGCCCCTTTAAGACAACAAAAGAGTTGGCTCAATCTATTTCATCAGCTAAGGCTGCTGATAATCTCAAGCTTCTACTCCCCAAATCAGCTATTCCTGCTAGAAGAATGAGTCTACTAGGAGAGATTTACAAAATATATGATGATCTTTTCTTTGGGTCCATACCTCTTAACTCCGCTGATTTGAAAGGCATCCCCAACCCCCCTATCGAAGCACTTTACACAAAAGAAAGACAACTGTGTATTCTCAAAACTTTCCTATGGATGGCTCACACTTTTAACTTGGAGATTCCCAGATATCATGCCCTAAATGATCCCATTCCAAACAATATACATCATTAGACCATTAAAGGACCGAGAGCAATCCAATGAACAAGACCCACCAGAGTTTGAGGATATGGAGTTCTCTATATCTCAACCCACTAAATACAACTCTCAGCCACCAACCTATCTCACTCTTGCAACTCCAACAGCTCCACATACCATCAACACACATAACTCCACTACCTCATCATCCTTAACTCCACTCTTCCAACACTTCCACTGGATGATCCAGCAGGTTCAAAATCAAGGATTCTCATCCAACATGACAGGTACACAATCTGCAAATATTGGTGAAGACAACAATAAGTTGTTAAACAAGGTTGACAAGCCTAATTTGTCTCAAGATTTCCCTTCTTTGACTTCATACAAGCGGAAGTGTACAATCAAAGAAATAGGGGAATCATCTGAAAATTCTGATATTTATTTGAAAAGCAAAAACTCAATCAAACTGATTTTGAGGTGGTGATGGCAGACTGAAAATTGCCATCAATGGAGCCATGATTGCCTTTACCTTGAACTGTCGAGGACTTGGCCAACCCTCGACACAAAGAGAGATCAAAGCCAATGTTAGGAAACTTAGGCCATCACTTGTGTTTCTATCTGAAATTAAAAGTTCTTCTGTTTGTCCTAGATCTTTCACTAGAAAGTTAGGTTTCGAGTCCTATTTTGTTGTCCCTCCACTTCACGGGAGTGGAGGTCTTATTTTGTGTTGGTCCTCTTATGTTAATCTTGATGTTTTGTGGTCCTCTGATTGGCGTATTCATATTCTTGTATCTTACAATTCCATTCAATGGACAATGATTTTTCTTTATATGAGCTCCTATGTTAATATTAGAAAATATCAATGGCTGACCCTTCATAATTTAGCTGAATTTGTTGATAATGCTTGGATTCTTGGGGGGGGGGGGATTGGAACTCATACCTATCTAGTCATGATAAACTTGAGGGTCTTGAGCTAAAACATCATAGAACTATTGATTTTCAAAACTTTTCTTTTGCTGCTAACCTTAGCTCTGTTCAAGATCATGGAACACGTTTCACTTGGTGTAATAAACAGAAAGGAAGAAGGAGAGTTGAAGGTCTCCTTGATGGATTCATGGCTAACCCCTCTTGGATTAGTTCATTCCCAGAAGCCTTTGTCCAACACTATGCAGTAACTAAATCTGATCATTGTGCTTTATTCCTTTACCTTGACCTCCAAATCCTAAGAACTCGAAAACCCTTTAGATTTGAAAAATTATGGACACTTGAACCAACTTTCTTTGATGTTATTTCTGAAAACTGGAAAACTGAGGTTAGAGGATCTCCTTCACACATACTCACTTCAAAACTTCTATTTCTCCAACAACTCGAAAATGGAATTGGTCATAAGTGAATGACCTACATAAAAAGGAATCTCAAATCAGATTGGACATTGAAAATCTCATGAAATGTCCTATGAATTTAAGAGATTTAAATTGGGAAATATTTGAAAGCAAGCTTCTTGCATCGTTTAGATTGTCTCTCAATCAAATTAATCAAAATGGCAATAAAATTCTAGATCACAATGGACCCAATTGGGAGACAGAAATACACAATTCTTTCATATTACAACTATGAAAAGAAGAGCAAGAAACAACATCCGATCCTTAAACTATAATGGAATCAGTCATAATGATCCCAAACACATTGAAGCTGCCTTCATTTCTCACTTCAAATCAGTTTATACCTCTTCTAAGCCCAAATTTGAAGATTCCTATCTTGATTTTATTAGAGGAAGTATCAATGATGAGCATACCAATATCCTGAATTCCCCTGTAAATGATGAAGAGATTTACTCCACCATCCTCAGCATTCCAAATCAAAAAGTTCCTGGACCTGATGGCTTGTCCAGTGGTTTCTATCATTCTGCTTGGGAGATATGTAAGAAAGAAATTCTTGATCATGTCAAGAACTTCTTTAGATCTTCATCCTTTTCATCATCCATTAACCATACATACATTTCCTTCATTCCTAAAGTGGAAATCCCCTCTTCGGTGAATGATTATAGACCAATCAGCTTGTGTAATGTCAGCTCTAAAGTCATCACCAAAATCATGGTCGATAGGATCAAACAAATCCTCCCCAGAATCATTTCCTTCAATCAGAATGGATTCATCAAGGGAAGACATATCCAAGACAATATCTTAATTGGACATGAGGTCATGCACAAAATAAATCAAAGGAAAAAGGGAAGAGGGGTATTATGGCTGTCAAACTCGACATGAGTAATGCATATGATAGACTTTAATAGAATTTCATTGAAAAAGTCTTTCAAGCTTATGGCTTCCCACATCCTTGGGTAAGTTGGATCATGTTCTGTATTACCACACCTCAACTTTCTATTCTTATCAATGGAAACCCATATGATTTCTTTAAACCTGAGAGAGGTTTAAGGCAAGGGGATCCCCTCTCCTCTTATGTGTTTGTCTTATGTGCTAAGGTGCTTTCCAGCCACATTGAAGAAGCTAGATTGAAAAAGAAAATCAAAGGGATCAAACTAAACAAAGGAGGAGAAAGCTTATCTCATATTGCATTCGCAGATGACCTTATCCTGTTTGGCCAAGCAAATCACAAAGAAGTCACACAGTTTCAAAAAATCATTGACAAATATTGTCAAACATCTAGGCAAACTTTAAATACTCAAAAGACTAGAGCTCATTATAGAAAAAGCACTCCCAATCAAATAAAGAAACAGCTGATAGAGCAATTTAATATGATTCCTACTTCCGAGCTGGATCTTTATTTGAGAATCCCTCTTCAGTGCAAAAGCACTGTAATGGTCTTATTGAAAGAGTCAATAGCAAACTTCAAGGATGGAAAGCAAAACTCTTAAGCTATGCTGGGAAAACAGTCTTAATCCAATCAGTGACTCATGCAATGCCGAGTCACTACATGTCATGTTTTATTTTACCAAAAAAGATTCTAGCTACTTTGGAGTTAGCAAACATAAATTTTTTCTGGTCAAATGGTGATAAAAATCATTTACACACTATTGGTTGGAACACCATTTATCAACCATAAAGGGATGGAGGACTGAATGTAAAAATCTAGAAGCATTTAACTTACTCTCATTGCTAAGAAAGTCTGGGAGCTTATTACTGAGAAAGACTCCTTGTGGTTCAGAGTTATGATGGGTAAATACTTAAAAAACAATAGCTTTTTACATGCCTCAGTTCAGCAGAACTCGTCATGGTCGGAAATCTCTGATCAAAGTGCGAGATTTGATAATGAAGAACATATTCTATCTGGTTGGAGATGGTGAAAATATTGATCCTTGGAGAAATAGATGGATTCATCCATCTGTACAGCAGCAAATTATACACCCTCTTCCTATTAATGCTCCTAACAAAGTGTCTTCTTTCATCAATCATGCAGCCTCTTCATGGATTCTGGAGATAGTTCATCAGTGGTAGAGCCCCGAGATGGCTCAACTTATTTAAACATTCATCTTCCCTTAACAAGGAAGAAGGACAGAATCATTTGGGATCAAACCAATTCTGGAGACTTCACTGTGGCTTCAGCCTATAGATTATTCAGCAACAATGAGGGTCTAGATTGTCATCTTCCATAGCTGAAACTATGGCATCTCCCCTGGCGTCGAGAACTTTACATTTCATTTGGAAGCTACTTCATAAGAAGCTTCCTACTACCAATCTTTTGAAAAATAGAGGATGTAAAGTTATTGATGTTTGCTCTCTGTGTTCAACTGAAAATGTTGATCTTAACCATATCCAGTGGATAACTTCAGCAAAAAATCATAAGATGGAAGGACAAGCTCTAACACTTCACTTAACTACACTTTGGATTATATGGTCCTCTTTCAACAAGGCAACCCATGGTGAATCATATAAAACTCCAAAACAAGCGTGATGGCTTGCTCTATCTCTGAATGTTGAATACCACCACTCATCTACTCATGGAGATAGAAGCATAAAGAGAAGGAACAATATTCGTTGGTTTGCCCCGCCAAGAGACTATATCAAATTCAACATAGATGGTTCATCAATGAAGAATCCAAAAGGCAGCTTTAAAGCTGGGATCGAAGGAGTAGCTAGAGATCACCTGGGTCATTTCATGCTTGGTTTCGCCTTCCCATGTGACAACTCCAAAGCTGTACAAGCTGAAGCTGAAGCAATGAAAAAAGCAATTCAAATTGCAATCTCATATAATCTTAAGAAAGTGATCTTTGAATGAGACAATGAAGCAATAATCCATCTCATCAATAACAGGGAATCAGCGGAACCATGGAGTATCAAGCATATATTAGAGGACATCCACCTGATGAAGAAAGAATTTGATTTTATTACATTCACCCACACTTTGGGGGAAGGAAACATTGTTGCTGATAGATTAACTTCTTTTGCTGCTTCTAATTAATCTCATTTAGTAGCCACTTCTACCCCCCTCTTATACAATGGTATTTGTATTTTGATGCTATAGGTGGTACTTACCCTTGAGGTTTTTCTTTCAAATAAATGACTTTTAGCCCCAAAAAAAGAAGGAAAAAAAAAGAAGCTACCAAGATTTAAATATCACCTGTATTATTTCATATCGGTCAATGCATATTGATATCACAAGCATACGGTATAACACAAGCTAATACGCATTAGAATTTTATTTTTTCTCTATCATTTTTCGTGTATCTCAATATATTATAAATGAAAAATTACATATAGACCCTTGTATCTACAATCAATTACATTTACTACTCGTAAAAAGAAATCATACCCTCTTATTTTTAAGTAATAAAGCTAAATGATGATAAGACAAGTAAGATAGTATTTGATTTTTTTTAGGGATAGTAGATGTAATTGATTACCAATTCAGTGGTCTGTATGTAATTCGTGCTATATCAATGGTGTCTCCCTTTTTTTAAAAAAAGAAATACCTTAGTTTTTTTTTGTGAAAAAAAGAGAGTTATGCTGGAGATGCAAAGCGTTACGTACCGGACGATACGACTCAAGGAGATTAGATATGTCAATACGGATATTTTTATTGTCGGCTCGATACGCATCCATACGTAACGAACCGGGTTCAAAAAGGTGGAAAAAGCAAGGGTTTTTTGCAGAAGCGGAACTCACCTATCTGGACCTCTTTCGACCTCTCTCGCTACGAGTTGCAGAGTAGTAGCTTCTTCTTCCTCTTCCTCTTCAGCTTCTGCTTCGGTAACTTCTCCTACTATATTAAGTAGTAGCTTTCTCCTCTTTTCTTCGTCTTCTTTGGCCCTATCGCTCACTCTTCCTTCTTCGTTCCCACAGCTGTCTCCAGCGTTCAAGGACAGAAGCCCATCTCAAGGTTTACTCCCAGATATCTTCAGGTGAAACTTGAAATCGCAGTCATATATCTATGCATTATTAGTAATAATAATGAATTTTGTCATTTTGGTTGTAACTTTTTTGTTCTCCAATTGGTGGTTTTTAGTTTCAATGTGAGTAGGAATTAGGATACAATGGCTTTCATGGTGACTAATACGGTTTCGTGGTTAGATATTGGTCCAGTTTTCTTTCTTACTTTTTATATACAGGACGGAATTGTTGTCTGTAAGCACTTGTTCAGGCTGTAATATTATTTACAGGAATCTGTGGGATCAACCCGAATTCCTGCTTTCAATGTTATTTATTTTTGAGTTTCATTGTGATTTCTTTTCCCTTTTTCAGTCCATCAATTGCTATAGTCAATTTACTGGTTTTTGAAAAGCAATAGCAAAGGGATAGATATTTGCTAGTAATCGTCCATAAGAAACCAACTATGGGCTAAACCAATCGGACCAATAGTTGATTGGGTTATCCATGTATAGGGTGGTGGAGAATACAAAAAGAGTATATTTGCAGGGAACTAGTTACTGTTGTTGATAACCTGGGAAGTGTTTCAACGATTCTTGAATTTAGGCTTTCAGAGAGTAATGTGGTTCCAAAGGCAGAGCTTCGGATTGATTGTTTAAAACAGTGCATGTGATCTATCTACCAAAAAGTTATCATGTAGTCACTAGATGTTACAAAACGGGGAAAGAATCCTAATAGATGGCTAATTACTTGAAAAGCTCCATTACTGTCATGAATAAAAATACCCAGCTATATGCCCAGTCAACAAACACTACCATATGCTAGGAACCTTATGGATGACTAATGTCTTTCTGTCTGTGTTTTTGTTTAATTTTTCTTCTTAGGAAAAGGAAAAAAAAACAGAGCTGAAGTGTTCATTATTACAATCTTTGGTTGCTTTTACTTGTTACTGAACTTGAATAAATGTGTTTGTTTAAGAATAAGATCTTTCATGAGTATAATGAATAAAATCTGATCTAAAGAGTTGTCATGTCTTCTTGATGGTTATGAAATACACATGTTTAAGTAATTGGTGCATGATAGGATGATTATTTATTAGCTACATCTATTGTTTTATTTTTAATTAGACCATTTCCTTACATACTTTGATCATTTCCATTCAATTCCACACCTATCGATACGTGTCTGATACAAAGCTAAACGTCTCTTAAAATCACCTGACCGATACATTACCAATACACAATACTTTAAACCTTGTCTCTGGGTCTGTAATGCCTAGCCTCTGCCACACCACTGCACCGTCTGCATCCTCTGCTTTGACTCTGTCACAAGCTGATTGCAGAAGCAAATCTCCGTTTCCAGACCTGAGTAACAGTTGATGGCAGCAGCGGACGATGAGTATCTATATTTTTGGTAGCTTCCTTCGTCTTCTCTGTAGTCCATTTATATCTATGTTTTTCTTCTCCCATCAATGGTTGGGATGAAAAATGAACCTGAACCAACTTTCCCTATTAAAGGATAGTCCTTCGTCTTCTCTAGAGAGTGTAGTTTACTTCCCACTTCATTATTTTCCTAAGTTTGCATGATCATCACTACTAGCTCTTTCACCTCATGATGATTCAAGTTGTTCTTTTTCTTTTTGGGCTGGTGAGAATTGAAGGAAGTGTCTGCAGGTAAAAATTTTCTTAAATATTTGTACCAGGCCATGATTGTGGAACTTGTTGGCCTAGAACATCACGTGCTAAAGTTTGGAACCAACTATACGCAAGCTTGATCTCTTACTTCTAAACTTAGCAAGTCCGTATTGGTTTGAACTCCATTGACTGATCCATACCATCGGAAGTTCTGAACTAGCCAGACTCAAATGTTTAAAGCACAATATTTTAGTCCTTATGATTGGTGACAACGGTGCAGGCTATGGCATTGCTCAATTGATTAGCAGAAGTTTAATGAAAGGTGGATTGGGTAACTTTGTAGTCGTTAGCCGGGATCTTCAAATCTGCAATTCAAATTCGAAGTATTAAACCTCTTTTTATGATCTTGGCTGAACATCTCTTGAACTTTTTTCCAATCATAGCTTGGAAACCCCAAATCAGTCTGCTGTGTCAACTATCGCTTTAGATTCTGACATTTAACCCTCATTATGAAATTGTTCTTTAGAAGATCCATAAAATGACTGCTTTCTGTGGATGTTCTGTTCCATTGCAAAGTTGCATTGTGTTGGACAGTTTTGTTCGGTATTGCTCCTTTTTTTGGGGATTATGTTTTCTTTTCTGTTTTCTGGTTCCATCATTAACTTGTTATTGTGTATATTGTGTGGCGTAAATGTCTGTTGCGTAGTGAATAAATGCCCATAATTTTGGCCCTAGGGCATCCGTACTAAACATGTATCACATCATTGCCATATTATTTCATGTATTTCTGAAATTATTGTTGTCTAGTTAGTAGTTCATTTAGTACTCATACATGTCCACACCTTTTTCCATTTCAAAATTTAACTAATTAATGGTAAAACACCCTTATTTATAAGATCTTGCTTCTTTCCATTATGTTGTTTCTCTGAAAGTTTGTGGGAATGCAGAGAGACAGACAGAGAGAAAGATGAGGCTTTTGACGCATAACATGCTTTCTAGCGACATCAAGGGTGTGACAAATGGGTTTCCACTGCGTCTTGAAGTGGAGAAATCAGTAACAAAAGAGGTTGAGTTTAACTCAGATTTCCTAAGAAACATGTTCCCAAAGATTGAATGGAAGGCACTCATCGATGCTGCTCGGTCGATGGGGTATGCAGAACTACCTGAAGAGACACCTGAGTCATCAATGCTCGAATCAGATGAGTTCCTCAAGAAGTTTCACCATGCTCTACTTGAGCTCCATCTTGAAGAAGGTGCACTGATCTGTCCTGAGACTGGTCGGCGTTTTCCTGTCAACAAGGGTATCCCAAACATGCTCCTCCATGAAGATGAGGTCTGATTGGTTGATCTCATAGTTTCTTTCTTTGTCAATTGATATTGGCTGGAGCAGGAGGTGCTGGAGTTGGTTTACTTAACCCAACAGCCTAGCAAGATCCGGTTGGGCTGACCCGGAAGAGAAAATCCAAGAAGCTATTGAGGCATGTCCTGTTAATTGCATCTGGTATGAACTATAAACTAAACCAAACCAGTTTATAAATGCGTGGTTGGGTTCCTTTACCTTACTCTCATTTATGGACCAGAATTGAACCGATATGGACCTGTTACAATTGCCATATTTATTGGTTTACTTTACCTTACTCTCATCGACTTGGCCTATTTAGCTAATCAAATGGATGGGTTGGCTGGGTAAGATCTTGCTAGGCTGGTACATCTAAGGCAGTGGTGCCTATGGTGCCTGGTGTCATGGACTCCATTAAATCTCTCAATTGCACACAAAAAATGCTTCCTTTCGAATCAAGGAAAATCGGTTTATTTCACTTACATTGGTATAATCTGTCGCACGAAAAAATAGTTCGATTCAGATCAAGAAAAGTGCAACCGATATCAAACGAGTTTATGTGACATCCATCCGACCCGGGGCACCAAGGTACCACCACGTCAAACCCACCAGCCTAGCAAGATCCGGTTGGGTAAGACCGATGTCAAGAACCTTTCTAATGAGATTTCATGGTGTGTTGATCTAATCCGAATCAGGGTTGTGGAGAAGTCCAACTTAGCAGCCTTAGAATTCTTAATGTCAAAGCAGCCACGTGGCAATGTCAGAATGAGTGCCGGAAATGCAGTTGGACAACCAACGAGCTCCCGATGTATTAACTGAGCTGGAGAAGTTTCAAACCAGATTTGTTGATGCCAAAAGAAAAGCCGCCAAATCTAGTGACTCAGAGGTAAGGCGCAGCAACGAGGATTTCAACTTCGAACTATTTCAGTTTGATTTGAATTTAAATGGGCGGATTTGATTTTGGTTTTTTGTTCTAAATTGACACCCTTCAAAAATGTGGTGTTCTTCTTCTTCTTCAGGAGTCAGATCTCCAAAGAGAAGCCAGAATGTCAGCCATTCACACCATCAGATCATTCTCAAATTGGTGGCACTGGGCAGCGCCCAAATCTGGAGAATCACCGGCTGCAAAAACCTGCCAGAAACTGATTCCAGTTGCCAAAAAGCCCACCACTTCACCAGGTACAGACAAGCTTAGAGAAGCAGTTGCTGCCAGGAGACAAGCTGCAAAAGAGAAAATTGGATCCTCTTCATCTAACAGAAGTTACAGCCTAGATCATGAAGAATACTGGAACCCATCTCCCCTAATACTTTCAGCAGCTATAAAAACTGATCAAAGCTCTGACCCTAATTCAACTCCAGGGTCTAGGTCTAAGAAGACAGGGTCAGGGTCAGAGGTCAAAGATGAGTATTTTCTCAGAGAAGATTACAATCAAAGTGATCCCAACCGATGGAGGATTCCGGTGGCAACAGCGATCATTGGGGCGGTGGTAGTGCGAATTCAAGTCGGAGACCCAGGGCCAAGTGGAAACGGTGGTGGTTTGGACAATCATGTTACTGGCTCCATGGTGTTACAGATAGTTAATAGCAACTGGTTACAGGTTATTTTGGCTGGGTTACTTGGTATCTTATTGGTATGGCAGTGGTAGAATTGTTGGGTATTTTTAGAATCAAGAGAGACAATGAATGCAGTTCACACAAGGAAAAGATAGAATGTATAGCACACAAGAATCTAGTTTGATCATTGGCAAGAATCATTTCTATTAATAATTATAAGGCATAAATGTGGCTGAACTGTCATGAGATTTGCTTGGCTGAACTGTCATACAAATCCCGCCGTTAAATTTATTGTAATAAATCTGAACCGCTTATTCAATAATTGGGATTTTTCATCACCAAATGCATCAACTAAGAAATGATGGAGGTGACTACGGAACATACGAGAATGTTGAGAATGGTCTGAATGACATTTCTGAAGAAGTCGACCAGATGCAGCGGAGTTCTTAAAAAAAAAAAAAATCAAGAACAGGGCGAAATTTGCAGGAAGGTAACAACACCAAAGAGGCCACGATTGGCAGAATAAATTAAAAACTTGAAAAATCCAGAAGAAAAGGAAGAGACAGAGTTGAGGTTAAAACAGAAGACGGGAGCCATTTACTTCAAATTTCACAACTGCTGAACCTCTGAACCAACCCTAACCCCATTCGATGACGTTCTTGGTTCCGACGATTCATAGGAGGAACAGCCTTATTGGATTCTGTTCTGATAATTCTCCAGTAAGAGATTGGTTCGGTTTGTATTTTCATCTTCTGCTCTGTTTCTATTTTCCCTCGCTTTATCTTTTTTCTTCTATTTGGGTTAATCCTTCTTATTTTTTCTCCTTCTTCCCTATTTCTATTTTTGCTTATTCTTCTTCTTTGTTGTTTTCCCACCCCTGGTTGTGGGATTTTGTTTTTGGACATGCTTTCTTCATTGGATCTACAATGAAAGAAAACCAAAACGAAAATCCAAGAACCTTTTCTTTTCATCTCCTTCAAAGGTTGTTTTACTCTTTTCCGATTGTCCTCTAATCACAAGTCTGCAAGAAATGATTGGGCTCCGTTCCTCTAAAACAAAAGAGAATCCTCCACAAATTACAGCTCACTTTCAAGTCGATCCAGTTGATCTAGGGAATTCAAACTCTGTTTCAGTCTTTTTAGCAGAGAAGTAACAATTACATTTCAATAAGAAAAAAACATAAAGATGAGAAGAAGACCAAATCAAAATGGGAAGGGAAGTGAAGTCAACATCATGAAAATTTCTAGATATGCATGTGACAGATCACGTTATAAGCGAATGAGACTTTAAATTTTGTAAACTCACTTTAAATGAAACTATAAGGAAGCAGTGCAATGTGAGGCTGAATTAAGGCATATCCTCTGCTGCAATAGGATGGGAGCACAAAGACAAGCACCCATCAATCAAAGGTACAACAAGATAGATACTTCAAATATGCCTTCTTTGCTTAGCACGCTTCCAGGACTGCTTCCCCTTAATCTTCCATTTCTGGTTCCCAAATGTCTGGTTCTGGCCCTCAATCTCTCGAACCTTCCGTTTCCTACAAAAGAATACACCTCAGGAACTTAGCAACAAAGGTTTGTGCTTATAAACTAATGTATCCAACAGATAATATCATCATTCAAAGATGAGAGTAGCAAACCAGAATGACACTACTCTGCAAGCAAAGAGTTCTGAGAATAAAATTAGTCTCCATGAACTTTTCAAGGGAAGAGTATCAGCTATCAATCTTTACACTACATATCCTATTTTGAAATACTTATCCAAGGGAAGTAGCAAAACTCCGTAAATTGAAATATTTATCTAAGACAACTAGCAAAACTCAAAAATCATGAAGCAGCATTTGTACCTATACTGCACCAGGGACGGATCGGAAAGTAGCTCATCTGCAAGGGTTGCTTTCCTCTCCTTCTTCGTAAGCCTACCTGAGTAAAAGTCTGATGCTGACTCGACCACCGTTCCAACCTGATTAAGTTACAAACAAACAGAGGCTTTGCTAATTATAATAAATTCAAACAAATCAATTAAAAGTTTTTATCTGCTTCACAAAAGTACATACTTCTGCCATAGAAAAAGAAACGAAAATATACTGCTATAATCCATAACTTGCCTGGAAATACTTGGGGAGCGTCTTTGACTTTGCACCGCCCTTTTTATAATGCCTCTTTGGATCAATAACACTACGCAACTGTGTCACCAACAATTAAAAATATCAAAATTAAACAACCATATCTAACACTTCTCTGTCATAATAAAATCACCAAACTATAAATTAGAAGTTGAAAAAGCAATCTATGCACATATTATTCTGGTTGTTATTGCATTTAGTAAAAGGGTTCAGAAAACCTACAGAACAGTAAAAGATAAACCCAACAACGATAATATCTTTTATCAGGCTTACTAATACATACCTAAAGAACTAAAAACTGACATGAGACTCTTGACCAAAAGATCAAGAATGAAAGAAATTAACTTGTCTCACAAACAGCACATCATCGTTTGGGGGAATAATATTATGTGTTTGCTTAGCTTAACCAGAATCGCAATTCTGACAGGATAACTCAAGAGTAGTTCTAAAGACATACCAACCTCAGTGAAGCAAGGTGGTTGTCAGAGCCTAAGTCAGTCAGAAACAACCAATTGGTTACCATGACTTCTTAGTAAAACATATTCAACAAAACTGTTTCCAGCTTTGCATTACTAAACTTGTAACATCGTAACAAAATCATGTACAGCCTCAGAATATAGGACCAAAACTCTGAAAAACATTTACTAATCATGAAGCTCCATTTATACATTAAAAAGGTTGACAAGATTCATCATTTCTATCAATGTAATATGGTGCTTTTCTTTGCACTGCTTTAAGGTTTGTCTTTATCATTTTTTTAATAAAGTTTTTAGTTTATCATCAAATCTTATGGGGGATAAATCTTGTCCAGCTAAGGAAATCAAATTCTGAAGGTTGGTTATGGGACATAAGTTGGGGAGGATTGGTTGAATTCACTAATAAAGTTCATTAGAATAACCCAGGGTCAAAAGTGATACTCAACACCGAGGAGTTTATATATATATATATATCAGTTAAGATATTCTCCCCATCTACTATCAGAAGACCAAAGGAGCCTTTCAAGTTTCAAGCATGGGTAATGTGAGACAAGGTATCATTCAAGCTATCATATGATATTTGTAGAGAATAGAACTTCTTACTCTTCCTTGTCCATCAAAACCTAAGTGAGATAGGACTACGAATTGAGAAGTCAAACCAGTTCATAAGTTAGATCAAGATAACATTACTAAAACTAAAATTAACCTGAAATCAACTTGGATTTGCCTGACTCCATATGGTGAATTCAACCAAAATCAAAATTCATATCACCACACACACAAAAAGACTAAAATCAAAATTCTGAGAAATTACGTCTAGCATCAAAACTAAAATTAACCTGAAATGCCTGACTCCATATAGTGAATTCAACTAAAAATCAAAATTCTTATCCAAAAAAAAAAAAAACAAAACAAAAAATCAAAATCCTGAGAAATTACATCTAGCATCAAGTTTTGGAGAAGAACATAAGAATATACCAAGCTGTATAAATGAACCAATTCAACAGACCACTACAACATCATGAGTAAATGCCCTAAGGAACTTCCTTCAAAGCCGCCAGACAATAACAAAGCTAAATCAGAATCACCGCTAGGAATTGCACCATGTTTATTTTTGTACAAGTGGGATGCACTTATTCCTGAGTGTCTTAATCCTAGAAGTGTCTTTTTGACTGCACTTAAAGAGGTATCAACCCAGTGAGTTAAAAAAAACTTCATCACACATTCTAGAGCCTACATATGCAATTATAGTTGTCAACGCAGCTGGGGAAGAACCAAGGTGATGCTTGACAACCATGATGTGATACTTCAGAAGATGTGATTGTACATGCAGAAGAGACATCATGGACTTCATGCAACTAGATCAAGCAACGATGTATATTTCCATGTAATGGAATGGGAACCTAAAACCTGTTTCCTCATGTAAACTTCTGAGGGGAATAAAATGTTCCCACCAAAAAGTGGTGGAAAACATTCCATTACTTTTACTAGCAGTCTGAATTTGAAAAAAAGATACATTTCGATATGAGATTGAGTCACAAGAAGTTGCCCTGTACATCTACTGAACCATCTTGAAAACAGGATCCACTCCAATATGATGTTGTTACTAAAAGTTCTACTGTATACTTACCAAGCCATTTTTTCCTGAAAGGATAGAGGAGCAATGGGGAAGGTATGCAGCTTGTATAAGTGTCCAATTTTGGTGCAATAAATTTAAGTTGATAGAAATATAGAATACATGAAGGGTTGTGAAGGATAAGGATGAAAAAGAAAAAAGCTGAGGTGCCTACTCTTTGTTATTCTCTTCTCTGTTGTTATTTTAGAAGAGAAGAAAGAAAAGTTGCAGCAGCAAGTAAAAGCAGCAGGGAAAATGGAGAGTTGAGAGAGAAGTATGTGGCAGAGACTGAATTCAATCAATTAATTTTCTGCAGAAACGTTACAGCTTAACTAATAACAACCCACTAAAAACAAGGAGCAAAGTTCACAAATGTAAAAAACAGGGAAATAACTAAAACGTATAAAACAGAAACTAAAATTTGAAAAATTCAAATCTACTAACCCAAAACTTCACAAAGCAGTCCTAAACACTCTCCCCGAAGGTTTAGAAAACAACCTTGTTACCTCTGCATAGGCAACTCCTTGACAACTATCGTACAAACTATGAAGCATCAAGTTTGAGAAACTTGTGATGTGAACCTCAACTGATGACTTAGAAGACTAAAGTTACGCATACAGCAATTTTGTAGGTTGCTCCAACCCAGCCCTAGAAGGTTCATTTATGTTGATGCTTTAACATAAAAAGAAGTGAAGTCAGAAGCCGCATGATCAGCAACTATCTTGTAGGCTATAGAAGTGATTGGAAATTGGCTCCAGTTAGTGAGGGCATTTTGCCCACAAAAGAGTATAACATCCCATGGCTTTTCCTGGATTTAGCATTCCTATGATATGAAAGAAGCTCTTTATGGCACATTAATGTCCTCTCTTCTCTCTCTTCAAATATTAGTTGACTACACGTGCCTAAGATCGCAGGGAGTACTTTCATCCAACATGACTATTCTTCTTGGTCCACAAATGATCTAGAAATTTTTAAATAACCTATAGAATTTGGTACTGGTGGAATAAAGTAGTTTTACAGAGCAAATATATTTTATCAAAACACAAAGAAGAGAAGACCAAAACATTGTTGATGTTAATTTTCGTGTGAACAGCATCACAGCCCCCATCACACAGGCTTATAAGGCCAGCATTAAAAGGTCAAGCCTGTGATAAAGACAGCCCCAGCAGGGCTTTAAGAAGACCCAACAAAATAGCTCCATGATTTTGACAAGGCAGGCTTTTAACTGGTCAATCCTAGTCGATTAGGTTCTTTATTTATTCTTGCATGATTAAACAGCTGGATCACAAAGAGCTAGTTTCTTTTTTCAGTCACTCACTACCGTTGTTAGTTGTTATACTAAACTTTCTACTTTAGTAATTGCTATTGTTTTTGCAAGGAAATTGACAAGGAATCATTGAATGAATCTTTGAAGACATTGCTTGCAATCTATCATGGGACAAAATCTCCCGTTCAACAGCTGAAATAGCTGTGGGTGAAAGACCACCCAGGACTGAGCACGTCTGACCCTTTTTTCTATCGACCTCTCTTTTGCTTTGCAATCAACTTTTGTGCCTTGTATTCTACTGCAACCTATCACCAATCCTACTACAATGACTTTACCCTTACATTAGGGGATCTAACTTTACTCTGAGATGCCCAGTGCCACCACCTCCACCACTGCCAGCCACCAACACCATCACTATCTCCAACTCCACCTACACTCCACCACCACAACATCCACCTCCACCAACTAGGATTTTTAGAGATGGATCATAAGTCAATGTAACCAGCCCATCCCCATTCCCCACCACCCCACACCCCCAATGGAGGGAAAAAAATAAGACCCACAGAAAGGCCTATGGAAGCCATGAGTTGAACCCAAACAGCCCCCCTGTGCATGCAGCAGCAAGGGATGGCCGAATACCCCTAGGGTTATTTTGGTCATTCTCCATGCCCCTCCTTGGGTGTCGTTGGCCTAATTATATTCCTCGTCTTTTGAGAATTCTAAATCTATCTTCTCTTCTTTGATTAGTTGAGTCACGGTCTAATTATCTAGTTTTGTGGGAACCCTAGTTGGAACCTAATTACAAGATTCCTTCGAGATAATGTTTATTTCGTTCGTTAATTTTTTGGCCCTAGTTAGTTGGCAAGTAATTAGAGTTTCATTAGTAATCTAAATGTTCATTTTTTGTTAAGTCCCAGTCCAAGTCCAAGCTTCTTTATGTAAGGCTATACATTGCCCCCACACCTCAATAAGAAATCAGTTGAAGATTAATAATGAAGCTTGGAGTCATGGAGTCAACCACACGGCCTGGGCTGAGTAATTTTCTGAGAATTTCAGCATCCTTCTTCAATTCAATACAAGCATCCTCATTTTACAGCAGCAGCCACCTTATCAAATACATACAGCTCTCCCCTCCATTGCAGCCCTATTCCAGCCCCTTCCCGCCCCTTTGCAGCCCCTACCCAGATCATCTTTCCCTTTGTGGCAGCAACAGGAACAACCCCTCCCCCCCCCCCCCTTGTTCTGAATCTTGCGGCAGAACTGAAAGAAACGAAAAGAAAGAAAGAAAGAAAGAAAGAAAAGATAAATAATCAAGGATCTTGAAGAATTCAAGATTCCATCTAAACTTCCTCCCCCTTTGCGGCAAGACCGCAAGCTCCCAAACTGCAACCTTCTACTTCCCCCTCTTTTCCCAACCACTAGTTCTTTCCTTTCCCAAGTAATTTTAGGTATCTCAAACCCTAACCTTGTTAATCCAAATTATCCCATTCTTCTTCCCATCAACCCTAGTTCATACAAGATGATCTTTGGGTACCCCAACCCTAATAATCTCAAAACCACTAGCCATCCTCATTTTTTTAAACCCTAAACCTTTCCCTAAATCTTCCAAAACCAAAATACTCAATATATTACCTAATTTGCTTCACCAAACCCGTCCCATAGGTTATCCATTAATATCCAGCCACCTCAAAGTATACCCAAACTATCCCATAGAAAACCACAACCATGTTATTAGTCCAAATTTGTGCTAGTTCAAATTAAAGACGGTCCTGGAAAGCTAACCCAGACCTAATAAGTTGCCAACAACTATGCTGCATAAACTCTTCCACATGAATGAATCTGTAAGCATTTTCTTAACAGCCCCCTCTCCTAATAAGGGTGGTGGGAGCACCTAGCATTTCTAAGATGATAACTAATCACATCAAGTAATGGTCGTGACATTGTCAGCCAAAATAAAGATGCAAGTAACCCGCTACAGTTCTCATGTTTCATCTCTTCATAAAGAAGATATCCATAAAAATATGTACTAGGCCTTTCCAGGCTGCAAAATATGAGAATCACAACAGCCAACAAGATTAACCATTTTTATAAGCGCCCAAGTCATCACAAGCCTAAAACTGCCCTCAGATCAGTTTCTAGAGAAAATTTGAGAAAAGTCAATTTTGAATTGAAAACAAGGAAAGACAACACACCTTTATCATTTGCATATCTTTCTTTAACTCCGGAGTGATGGTTGGGGCAGGCATATCAAACCTGCTTACACAAAAAAGTAATTATAAAATTACATTCCAACGTGCAACTGTGAAAAGTTTGTCAGCATCAGCATCACTTACCAGCTTTTACCAGCTGTATCTTTAATTTGTTTCCGCAGAAGCTTGTTCATCTTCCTAGGGTCATTTGGTGGAACAAAGAGTCCATCAATAAGCTCACTTTGAGGCTTCCATACCAGATTTTGGGGTAGCTTCGGTAATGCTTCAGGCCCACTTTTTTTCGTAGATGGGATAACTATTTTTGGCTCCCATGTAAGGCCAGTGCGTCTCTCAGGCATTCTATTGGAATCAAGACTCGAACAGTCTGCCCCAGCTACTTCAGGCCCATTCTTTGTCATAGCTGGGATAACTATATTTGGCTCCCATGTAAGGCCAATGTGTCTCTCAGGCATTCCTATTGGAATCAAAACTCAAGCAGTCTGCCAGGCAGTTTTTAATACAGCAACCTATATTTTAATTAAAAAAAGAAAAAATCACATTATCAGGTTTGGAAAAATCAAAACGCCAAGAAGAAAAGGCTGTCGTCAAAACCACACTTAGGTGACCCTTAATTATGAGAGGAACCATTTACATTGGAGAAAAGATAACCAAATAAAACAGACACTTGAAAAGAGGATCATAACAATGTGTCAACTTCAGAGAACATCAATAACTAGGTTTAATATTCAAACCTGCTCAAATTTCCTCAAGCTACTGCTCAACTTGTTCTAACCCTGTCTCTAATTGAATACCATAAGTTGCTTAAAGACGGATCCCATACTTTCATTTATGATGCCAGTCAGATTATCAAAACATAATAATCCAGGTTGTAAACAAACCCGGAACCTATAAACAGTGCTCAGGCAAAGAGTAGAAAAAGAGAGACATTGGCAAAGAAGCGAAAGTCAGTAATAGGAGAAACGGCTGCATAGTTAAACATGGCTCTAAGATACCAGACAATACATTTTTGTACCAAGTAGATACGAAATAAAAACAGCATGATGGAGATTGTTAAAGATCTGTGTGGAGTAGCAGTGACAAGTGTAAGAATGGTGAAAGTCAAGGTAGTGACTTCCCGATTACAATTGAATTATATGAAGGAGCATTGTTACGCCCTGGTTTGTTTGTGGTTATCGTGGATGAGTTAACCATAGACATTCAAGAACAGGCTCCTACGAACAGGCTCCTTGGAATATGATTTTTACTGATGATATTCGGTAGATGAAAGAAATGCAAGGATTTGTGCCAAGTTAGAGTTACGGAGTCAACGTCTGAACATGGTTCAGGATCTCAATCTCAAGGCCCATCTCGCCAACTCAATTAACAAAGATACAAGTTGACCTGAGATCTTGAAGAGATCTCACCGAGTTGGTGAAATTTTTTTCCCAACTCAAAGTTCTAACTTGAGGGGCATTACGAGTCATTTGGGATTGAAAATTGCTGTCCAGCTTATTTCAGCCCTTCTAAACAAACTGATGACCTCAAATCTATGAAAGCAGAAGTAGTATAAACGAAAATTCTACTTCACAGCTCAGACCCTGAGTTGGAAAGTGCTACGCTAAAGTGAAACCTTAAAATTGCCTATTGTACACACAATATACTCATACATCAATGCTCAAAGTTCAAAATTCAAACTAGTACAATCCATTACACACATTCATAGTTCAAATTATATGCCAATCATCAAGACTAAAAGATCTGTGCAAGTTACAGTTCCATTGAGTATAATTAACATTGAATATTGGGAAAATTCAGGTGTTCTCCAACAGCTGCGACACAGAAAATTTTCAAGGAAGGCCTTAGCTTTCCCCTATTTACTAATATCAGAAAATATCAGCACATATAATTGTAATTGTAATAGGTGCTACAACTACTAAAATTCTTCTTGAAAACTCAGCTACCCTGCATCATTGGCTCCGCAATAAGGGGTTGCACAGCAATGATTCTATGCCAAATTTGCCCAATTCGGCACAGAATGCACATTTTGCTTCTGTGCCGAATTGGGCAAATTTGGCACCGATTTTGTACTGAAATCTTGTAGGGTTGGGATGGGCATGTTTCTCTGGCAAACCCTTCTTTGCCGAACTTCCCATCAAAAAATAACTGCATAACGAAAGACAAGGAATGATTGTTCTCTCTGAAGTTACAATCCCTGCAGCCTTAACGTGATCCTTCATGCCAACGACATTCTTGGCTTCCCTGCCAGAGTCTTAATGATAAACAAAAGAAGAAGAAACACAGTAAAGCGACGAGGTAGCCACTCCAATTACATGGAAAAAGCAAAATAAACCCTGTCTTCTCTCCTCTCTCTCCTCGCTCATCTGACCAGAATTATAAATCTTAATCACATACTCCCAAGTCCCAAACCTTAAACCAAACTGTAGCCCCTAAACATTAGACATCCATTTTGTTCTCTACCCTATTCTGTGCCCCCAAACAGTGCTAGATCCTGAACCTTCAATCCTAAAATACTTCACTTGTGGGTTAGGGTCAATTGTTTTTTTTTTTTCCCCTTCTTTTTTGGGGTGGGGTGGGGGGGGGGGGAAGCGTCAGGTTCATGTCTGTATGAGTTTTATAGATTTCTAGAAGTTCTTATTTGATTTAATCAAACGTTTAGTACCTGCACCAATTTGGAGGTCAATGACAATATACATTAATGTATTGGTTCTGAAGATCTCAAATTTAGGGCTGAGTAACCTTTTCACATGCTCCTTTGCTTAGGATGACAGTAAGCATCAGTTCCATGACAGACTTTCTGGAGCTAGTCAAGCAAAATGCTGTCTAATTTGGCTTTCAGACAGAAGCTACAATAAGATGTAATTTCATTATAGATGTAATTTCACAAACCCATTTCACAAACCCATTTTGACACTGGAAGACAAAATCAGAAATGTTATTTGAGCCATCAGTAGCACAAAAAGATGGGGAAAAAACAAGGTATGCCAGCAAATATGACAGTGAGGCATAAATTCTATTTCTGAAAGAGTCTAAAGATCACTTGCACACTAATGGATGAGATAGGACAGAGCATGACCATCGTGGCTGATCCCAATTTTGGAGAGAGTTTTGAGTCTGGATCGTGCAGATTGTGCTCTCCCGACATCTTTCAGCTACATATTTAAGAGGGAGACTCACTTCTAGTCTACCTTATCAGTACTTAGAGGTAACATAGAAAAATATAAACAGAACACAATCCTCTACCCTCACGAACAGAAGATCCTAACTCGAGGGTTCTATGGAAACGTAATGTGCACAAACATCCAATATATTTTTCTTCTTGGACTGCTTAATTAGTTGTTTTCTGAAGAAGAAGAAGAAGAAGCATAGGAAGCACATCAACTGACCTTGAACAGCCCTACTTGATAATTAAGTTAGTTGAACCACCACTGGGTTCAATTAAAACTGTTCCAACAAGTCAAGATCTACATATCCCAGGTTCTGGATTTTCTCCATTTGTGTTGTGATGGAACCCAATCCAACTACTCCCTCTCCCTACCCACCATTTTAATGTGATGGATTCCTTTATGTGGCTTCTACTTCACACCACCAAGAACAGAGCTATAAGAGGGATTAGTTGTCTTCTGAGATTTCCAAGCCAGAATAGTACAGATACATTGCATCTTTTTCTTTTTATTTTCTTTTCTTTTTTCAAAATCCCAACTCTTAAGCTTTTATGCCACATGTTGAGGTCAAACCCAAAAAGCTTCATTCAACTACTGAAACTGAATCTGTCCATTTCCATTCATTTTCTCACCTATGTGCAACAATGTCCAAGTAAAAATCCAACAAACACAATTAGCTTCAAACAAAAAACAATTTTAACCAGGTAACTACATCTTGATATCACTGTACTAGCCAGGTAACTACCTACAGCAGTTATCATTCATGAGTTCTTTCTTTCAATTTTCTCCCTCTCTTTTGATGAAAACAGAAATCAATTAAAACAGGAAAGTTACGAAATTTTAAATGACAGTTATGCTCTGCAAAATGATCATTCAAAATCAAATTGTTACGAAACTTTTTTTTTTATTTTTTATTTTACTTGAGTTTGTTATTTGTAAATTGCTATAAAACACCGTAGATTCCATAAAAACAAAATAAATAAAAACAAGCTAACAATACCACCAGGGTACAAGATTTTGAATGCTCATCACTGTTTTTCATGTTAGGGCAGCAATTAGCATTTGAACATAGAACTGATGGCACCAAATTCACTGCTAGAAATGTTGTTAATTTTAAATTTGTTATTGAAGCCCCTCTATGAAGAATGTCTCCATTTCATACTCTACTATTACTGCACTTAACTGGGGATTATGGTCATGACCTGAAATACCTTGGTTTTTCCTTCAAATAACCATCAATACCCTTTTATCAGAGCCGTAGCAGCAGTAGGTACAAAAGCTTAATTCAGAAACAGGGAGCTACACTAGCTCAATAGTTGGGCTGGCACAGCAGAGTCATACACACCTTAGAGCGAGATGAGAGAGACGAGGTGAGAGACCTTGAGAGCAGAATCCACAACCAAAAGCTCTTTGGTAACCTTGCTCGAACTACAACGCAGAATCCACAACCAGAGGTTAGGGTAAGCCCTAATTTCACCCCAAACCGAACATAAATTACTGGCGAAAAAAGGACTAGACAAAAACATAACACGGGCGAGGGCAGTCACAGATGCAAGGGCTCCTCTTCTGGCGAAATCGGTTGATGCTCTTCTTCAACCTCCAATACAAAGCAGGCAGACAAACTTGAGGGAGTCCAGCAACCCAGATACTTAAGCGAGACAAGACAGCGCCAAAGAGATGATAGAGGGGCAGAGAGACGAGAGAGAGCAGAGAGAGAGCAGAGAGAGAGAGCAGAGAGAGACGACAGAGTCGAGAGATTGACAGAGACACGAGAGAGACGAGAGAGAGACGAGAGGGCTACAGAGTGCAGAGAGATGATCGTTGAGAGATGACCGTTGAGAGACGACAACCAGAGGTCGCTACAGAGTGCAGAGAGACGAGAGTGATGAGGAGCTGTGAGGAGCTTTCAGGGCTATCATGAAATTACATTAATAACCCTAATCAGCGTCACTGGCTTCACTTGTGCCCCGCAAAATGGTAGATAATGACTTCTGTGCCAGGGAGCTTCTCTGACACAAGGAAAAAGTGTGCCCATTGTCTGGTTCGGCACACATTTGCTGAACCAGCACAGAAAATCCAAACCGGTTTACCATACAAGATTCTGGTTACTTCTGTGCCAAAACGAGCAAATGGCACAGAATAAGTGTGCCAGAATCGTTATCATACAACCCCTTATTCTGTGCCATTTGCTCGTTTTGGCACAGAAGTGACCAGAATCTTGTATGGTAAACCGGTTCGGATTTTATGTGCTGATTCAGCAAATGTGTGCAGAAGCTCTGGTACAGAAGTGATTCTGTGTAAAATGCGGGGCACACTGGCTCTCGTTGACGGTACTTAGGGTTATCGATGACCCTAAAATGTGTTCTCTGCCATTCTCAACGTCTCTCTGCACTCGACATTTTCTCGGCCATTCTCAATGTCTCTCTACACTCGACTACAGCAACGGTCATCTTGCCCTAGTTCTACATCTCGATCTATCCCTTCTCTCTCATCTCTCCCAACTCTCTCTTACTTTTTTTTTTGGTAAGAAAGATATTTTACTGATTCAACAGAAATCCTCTAGGAATTTTACACATAAGGGAGTCAAAAAGAAGGACTCAAGATAAAAAGGGGGTGGGGAATGTAGATATACACAACTGTCCTGGGATATCGCAGTATTTTTTGCCAGTGTGTCTGCCACAAAGTTAGCCTCTCTGGGAATATGTATGAAAGTGCACTGCGTAAAATAAGAGGCTAGTTGTATGATGTCAGCTATTATGAGAGAGATTTTCCAGCTATTGCGGGACATCGGATTTTGTAGAGATAGCACGAGTGCTTGGTTGTCGCTTTCCACACACACGTGTGACAGATTGAAATCCCGTGCAAGAGCCAATCCTCTGCGGATGGCAAGAGCTTCCGAGATAATAGAGTCCTGGCAACCTGTACCTTGGCTAAAAGCAAAAACCATCTGATGGTTACAATCCCGAGCTATGCCACCGATACCTGATCTATGTCTTTCAGAGAAGAAGGATCCATCCACATTGAGTTTGAAATGCCCTGTCTCTCGGGGTTCCCAACTCTCTCTTACTTACCAATACTTAAAAGCAACATATGAGGTAAGTACGTAAATTCCGATTATACTAGCCCATCCCTATTCTTGCATGCGACGTTATGAGAGCCCACTTGGCAATCAAATTATTCTCCTTTACGCTTTAGACCTGGTCTTCGACATTGGCCGCACTACCCCTCACGTGATTCCCTCACGTGACTGACACGCAGGTCATATTGGCAATTTGGGGTCGGTCATCAGTGTCCTCCCGCAAGCACGCAATCCGGTTGATGCTCAAGATCTCGAGAGCCCAAAGTTTTCAAAACTAGTCGAAACGAATAAGGCGGAACGAACATAACAACTGAGGATTCCTTACCGTAGCGCTTCCTTATTCGATTTCATCAATTATAAATTGTTCAGTACTTCGCTGCATGCGGTTTTCTCATCAAAATTTCGCCAATTTCTTTGTTTCTGTGGTTCCCTGGCCTTGTGTCTGTTTTCTTGAAGTGATATTCCCTCGCTGAAGATTTCTTCAGATCATGGCGGTTCGTTTCAAGTTCAGGAGCTCCGTCGACTACGGTTCCATCGACCTAGACGGTCGTCCTTCAATTTCGGTTCGAGACTTAAGGTCTAAGATTGTTCAACAGAAGAATTTGAAGATCTGTGAAGATTTCGATCTCGTCATATCAGACGCCGAAACTGGGGAAGGTATCTTTTAACATTCAATGTTTTCTACGACGTTTTTTGCCTTTTTAATTGTATGGAAATATTTTCTTAGTTGACTTTGTTTTTTCAATTTAGAGTACGATGACGAGGATTTTCTCGTGCCAAGAGGTTCAATTGTGGTAATTAAGCGAGTGCCTGCTGGTGCTGGAAGATCAGTGCATTCGGCTGTGTAAGATTTCCTCTTTAGTATTATTGCTTCGTAGAATAAACATGTGGAAACTAAGAAATTTGCATTCGTGTGAGTATTGGATTGCTTAAACTTAAAAGCCTTCGTTAGATTATTTATAATGATATGAAGGCGATGATACCTTTCTCAGTAGTTGTTAATTGTTGTATAACTTTATATTTGAGGATTAAATGTGCATATTTCTTGTCCAGTAAATGCCTATGCACAAGTGATATAATCTAGATTTAACGAATTAGAAGAGGTAGGGGTAGACCTAAGATAACCTTAAAGAAGTGGTGATAAAGGATATGCATGGCTTAGTCCTTGTATCTAGCATGACCTTAAATTGAGCTAATTGGAAGGCAAGAATCCATGTAGCCGACCCCATTTAGTTGCGACAAAGTTTCTTGTTGTTATTGTTTGTTATATTACTCTATATTTGAGAATTTAATTTGCTAAGTGATGTAAGATCCTATAAGGCCCATAGGAATGTAGTATTTCGAGGCAAAGTAGGAATCGTAGATGCCATGCATGACAGACTCTTACTGCTACCAATAGTTCAGGGGAAAAAGTCATTTCTCCTGTAGTTGATAAACTTTTTGACTATCTGATGGCTAGTTTGTGAAATCACAAGTACCTTCCCTCTCATATCTTTCTCACTACTTCTAGCCACTTGTTTGTGCCTTATTGGTAACCTATATCTAAGAAAATGATAGACTTACAGAAGATATCTTTCTTTTTATCCTTCTTATATAATGAAAAAGTGGTAGATTACAGCCTTCTTCCCCCCCCCCCCAGTGGTGAATAGATTATTTAATGATTTTTTTTAGAATTCCTGGTCATTTGGTATCCGTATTAATTTGAAAGCACATGAGTCATATTCTGTATCAAAATACTTTCTCATTTTACTGTTAATGCTTTTTATGTCTTAGGATGCAACTCAGGTTTCCTTTATGGAAATATGTGAGGTAATTAAATGTCAAGAATCAGGAGTCATTATCTATTTGATATGGATATTTATTTCTGTAAGCAGTATGATTCAGATATAGATTCTCAAAATGCAAGGGAAAATTAGGAGAAGAATGAATACAATGTGTCTACCTTTTCTGTGGTGTGAATCCCTTTTACTATTTTTCCAACTTGAACTTCACAATTATTCAGGATTAACTTAATGTTTCTGTTCTGTTGTTTGACGTGCATTATCATATTTCCCCCTGTTGCCACCAAAAGGGGGGGGGAGCAGAAAATTGCAGCATTATTCAATTTATTGTATCCATGAAACTGCCACTGCAACTGAGAGTTTATAGATGCTGGAAAAGTCTTTTCTCAAAGAGGAAGTACTGGATAGATTATTCAGTTATATGTGAATTCGAACTTGTCATGGCATCTAAGTGATCCAAGATGTTGGAAGGGGCCTGGATGCAAAGTAAATGATGCAGTGCTCTGACACCTATTATTAGAAGGAAAAATAAAATAAAATAGAGTATTGTAACATTTTTAAGAGGTGGGCTACTGGCTGAGATGTGGTGATTCAGATATACTGCTTTAGACCGACCCAAATCCAACTGAGTTTTCTGGCCTAGATTAAGGGGTCTAATTTAAGTCACGCTCCGATAGAATTTTAGGAATTATCTTATTCGGGGAACAAAGTCTTTGTTTATTTTATTGTTTTATTTATTTTAGAAGCTAGTTGCATAGGATACTTGATTCCTAATTGATGTTAGTTTCCTTATTCGAATTATTATCCTAGTTAGAGAGTCTGTCTTATTTTAAGAGTCCTTCAATGTTCTTTATATATGATGTTATACCCCGTTGTTAAAGATATATAGAGAATATGAATTGAATTTTATGTTCATGAAGAGCTTGTGTGGTTGTCTCTGTGTGTACATGTTCTTTCGCCCAACTCTTCTTATGCATTCCTCTCTTTCCCCTTGCATCTCTCATTTCTCTGAGGCTTTTTCTTTCTCCTAGCCAACTTATTATGAAGCCAAATTAGAAAGTTCTCTCGCCCTTCGACTTGTTTATATCCATTCAAAAGTCTCCTTGCCCTCTTCCATGGATGCCTCCATAATCCTTGTGATGTTTCTTCTTTGTGTTATTCTGCCTATCCTTCCCCTTCCATTTATTCGATGAATTATCCAACCATTAACCACCATTCCTCAATCCAAGATTTCAATGGATGATTTCCCAACATTAATATGAAAAAGCTTTCTATCCTCTGTTTCAATTAAAGGTTTCACCATGAGTTGATGCGGGTCCACATCCACAAGAATGCCCATAGATAAGCAACCGAACCTTGAACTTTTCTCTCTAACAGCCTAAAATGTGATGAAGTACAGGGATTTTTTTTAGTAAATTTAGGAAACTTAAGAGGGGTTTGGTGAAATAAGAATTTTATATCTACACTTAAATCTTCGCCTTTTCAATCTACACAGTCGGATTCAATTGAATTTACGTGGTGCAATCGTGACGGACTGGAAGCCATGCGACCGTAAAAAAAAAAAAAAACTCTTCTTGTCACTCAAGCAAAAGACAGGAATAAAGCGAGGCAAAGCTTCATCAATGTCATCAAATCTGTAGCTGAGAACAGCCAAGTACATTCACACACACACACACACATATATATATAGAGAGAGAGCAAGGAGTACTCACTCGGAGGTCGTAGTTGTCACGGCGACGAGGCGATGCGAGGCGGTTTTAGCTAATTGAGTCGATGAGTCGACGAGGCGCCCTCCGAGGCGCTTTTAAGGCGGTCGAGGCGTTTTAAGTGAAATTTTTACTTTTCAGTGTACATCTCATACACTAATTCATTATAAACATATCTTTTATATAATAAAAAAACTAATATTAGCCATTTAGCCTACCTCAAGTCATCCATCATATTACAAACCACACATAGTAGGTCCTAAATAAATTCCAAGTATCATACTATCATTAACAAGAATCAAGATATGATAAAATGTAACTAAATAGTAAAAACATAGATGCATGAGCAAGTTCAATGATAAGAAAAGAATCATTACATTTAAAGGGACCATTTAAATCTAAGAGAAACCTACAAAAACCTCCCTGAAGCTTATGCAAGGAAAGAATTCATCGGCTGGACCTAAAGTACCAAGTTGCTGAATTATCAGAAAAAAACCAAACAACAAAAGAAAACAGAGACACACGTACACCAGATAAGAAAAGAATCATTACAATGATACAATCAGGTAGATGAAATAGAGATGGAACAAATTCAATGAAGAAGAATTGTTACAAATAAAACAAAAAAACGTAGATACACCAGATAGCAGGTTCAGAGTATGCAATGAGGTGCAATTTGTAAGTCACAGATTCACAGAGATGGTGAACAAAGTTACCGACGACATATAAGTATATAACATAGCTACAACGCAGAAAAAAAAAGCATTCCGGCGACCTACTGTCGCCTGAGATGGTGAACAAAGTTACCGGCGACATATAAGTATATAACATAGCTACAACGCAGAAAAAAAGAGAGCATTCCGGCGACATACCTCTCCACTTCTCCCTGTCTCTGCTTTTGAAAAAGAGTTCCTGCGACAGGTTTTCAAACACCAATTTACGGTCCTAAAACATTTTTGTCAACACAGACTGGAAAAAAACATTCTAGGCGTGAAACATGTGTTTCAGAACAGAATGGTTACCAAACAGGTCCTAAAAATAAATTAAGTAAAGAAACGAAACTAGCTACTACCATAAGCATTTTAATTACCCATATCATAGGCCAAAAAATCTGGCCGATTACATGCCAAACATACATGTAACCTAACCATACTCTTGTTCCCATTAAATTTTTTGCCTCTTTTGCTGATGTGACTACAGCCTTTAACACCCGTTGTTTTGTGTTTGATGGATCTCCTTTTAAGATACTGTTGCACTAAGATGAATCCTTGTACAGGATACTACAGTACAATCAACATTGTACAATGTTGAACTTTACACCAACACACACTGATTCCAATTTGTCTGTAAAGTCCTGTATCATTGGCTATTCAACATCATTTATCTATTTCAATATTTAATAGGTATTATATCTGTTTAAATTAATTCCAAGAGTAGTAGTTGACATCTCATATGAAAACAAACTGTAACTTGATTACTGCAAGAAGAATCTTGTTGCCTACAGTGTCTGATGATTGATTCTGTTACAGAGATGAATTGTTTGTGACATACTGACATTATGTGTCTTTTAATAAATTTTCTGTATGATGGAGCTAGACTGCTAAATTTGATTATACTTGATTATTTCCAGAACTTTGAATAGATGTTGTCATTTTGGTTTGTATTTTGGCTTACAAATTGAAATTCTGCTTCAGGCCGCACATTAATTCAGTTGAGAATTGGGTGGCCAAATCTGCCAATTTTATTGGTAATGCTGGATCTTTTCCTTCTATGGTATGTCTCAAACCTTAGCTTGTTGAAGCATGAATCTTTCTCTCATATATGTAAGCACTAGTGCAATAATATGTAATTTTTAACAAGAGTGGATGCTTTGTGGTTATGATTCATAAATTGACATTGGACTGGATGGTACCTGAGAAAGATGCATCCAACAGTTGTAAAGAGAATAAGAGAAGGGAGAGCTAGAAAATGGTAGAAGAAGAGGAAGAAGTGGTAAGGAGATTGGTTATAGAATGTTGTGGGATGGAATAGACTTCACTTATCAATGTATTGATTCACATTACTTACCTGACCCCCATAATAATTTAAGGGAGCTAAGGGAGGTAAAAAAAAAATAATAAACTATAAAGCTAAAACAAGATAATATCCCATTCCCAGGTTTCAAACTACCTTTATCACATGATTTTTTTTTTAAAACACTTCCGTGTAAGGTGGAGAATAAGTGTGTTCAATTCCTAGCTTACGTAGTCAGAAGGGTGCTGGACTGATAAAAGACGAGCCCTTTCATGGAGATATCTCAGCGAACTGGTCACATACTCTCATAAAAGGGCTGCATATGTGGCCAACATCGATCTCTTTTTTAATGATATGTCGGTCTTCATCTATCCACTTTGTTTGGCAATGTTGCACAAGATTGTGGCATATACTCAGAGCAGCTCTCTTATCACCATAAAGCCTCATATAGGTGATTTTTCATCGAATTCCGACTCTTGCACCTGCTTTCTTATCCATAAAAGTTGACATAATCCATGAGCCATAGCAGCAAAATTCTGCCTCTGCACTCGATTGGCTACAAGTTATTGTTTCTCCTCCATGTGAGCAGGTTGCCACCCACAAATGTACAATAACCGTAGACCTTTTATGAGAAATTGAACAAGCCTGATCAACAACCATGTAGCCTTCTATTCTCAAGTGCTTGTTGTAATGAATCAGGATCCTGCGACCAGCTTAAAGACAAGAATGAAGAGAGAACTGAGAAGAAAAAGTAGGGAGGAAAGCTATTGCAAGCAGTAAAGAAGGCATGCGATCGTGTGTATTTCCCCAATCAGTTTCTTCATCATGTGAGATCGATTGGTGATTCTATAGTCTTCATCCATGGCTTACCTCATGATTTCTTCAACCTCTTCACTTTGCAGCCTCATCCGTGGAACCTCTTTGTAACCTAGGTTCTAATGATAAGTGAGTTGGAATTCATTGGTTGATAGAACAAGAGAGAGATGAGAGTAGGAGGTAGAAAAAGAGGAGATATATTGGCCCACTTAGCCAAATACGAGGAATTGAATAGCTGCTGCTGTGCGTACATAAGGTAGCTTAGGAAGCTAAAAAAGGTAAAAAGGTAAAAACATAATGCAACATAATATCCCAGTACCCAGAGTATCCTTATTGCATGAATCCATAACACAAAATCATGACATTGATGCCGATTTCCATCCATATATAATTGAAGTTTTCAACTTTGATGATTAATAGGCGAAGTTTCTAGTTTCCAGAATTTCTGTACTGTCCATTTTGGGATTTTTTGGGGGTTATGAATGGCATTACAGAACATCACTAGTAGGCATGGAAACTCCCAAAAACCTCCTCTTCCCATCTTCCCACCATAAGGGGGAAAAGAAGGAAGCAAAAAAAAAAAGTCCATTAATTTATAAAAAGAACGTAAAACTGGATTCAGAGGTTTTATCCCCTGGGTAATCTTTCCTATAGGGAACTCTAGGGTAGAAAAATAACGTGACTTCTGCCTTGAAGCTGCTGGATTGCTACTGTAGAGTTTACCTGCTTTACTTTCCTCAAAGCACCATATGCTTCTTTTGCTATGAAGTTATACATGCACCCTTGAATGCATTGTTATTTTGTTCATATTCTATTTTAGATATTGATATTTATTACCTATTTTGCAGAATAATGATGACGATAATTTTGATGACTTCGGAATTGATTTGTATTCTGCTCCTGATGAAGCTATATTGGACTCGGATCTTGATGTAGATAAAGTGAATTCCCTTGGTAGCAAGAAGGCTGATAATGCTTTTCAAAGGTATTGCATTTCTCTTGACTCTCTGGTTAAAGCTGCACTTTCAGTTCATCTGACTGTGCTTGTATTATTACTCCTTGTGTGCTTCCGCCAGTTTTTTTTCTAGCCTGATGTCAACTGCCTACGATATCCGACTTTAACTCATAGGTGTCCTACTAATTTGTGTACAGTCAACCTGAGAAGTTGCCTAACCATTTCTGCATTTCCAAGATAATTCTGAAATCTACTAGATGTGCGTACCTCAATGAATGATAGCTTTCTCTGTGTCTCTTTGTCAAGCAGATACTGTTCTTTTATGATGTGGAATTTGTCTTGAAAATACCTAAGCAAGCTCCCAAGGGGGGAAATAAGCAACCCATCTATAAGATCCAGTTGAACTCTAAACTCTCATGAGAGATTTCATGCTCTAGTTAGTAGGTTGATCAACTCGTTTTCTAACAATATTTTCACATTTCCAGCACAATACTCTCAATTGTTTTTTCTTTTAAGAGCAATATGAAGTCTATATGATTGGTGTCAAGAGTGGGGGAGGCTGGAGGCACCATTTAACATTTCCTGTAATTGGTGGAGGTATATAAGAAGAACTTTGACTTCTAGCCTAGTAAGGAGGTTTCAAAACCATGTCAGAATGATATCATTGTCTTTCATCTGCTCCCTGCATCCTTCATGGTCAGGAGCAGGAGGACCAGATGGAATGTACCTGATCTTGTCTTTGGCCATGATGTAGACTCTCACAGCCTGAGTCACAGTGAATAGTAGTTTTCCCTTTGAGCTTTATTGATGTGATATTTGGACATTCAAATTGCTTGTAGCAGAGGTAGTAATTTGGTCTTTCATAACAGGGTTCTGGAAGGTCATTTGGTGGGGACCTAAAAATGGACTTTAGGAAAAGAAGATAAATAGACAAGAAACAAAGGCCACTTTATACCGTTGTGGGCTGGAAATAAGAACCAGCAATATGGCACTCTTTGCAGAAATGAGGACCTCCAGGAATCCATACATAAAACCAACAATCTTGTACGGACTTGTTGCATAGACAAAAATTGATTTGTAGGATCATAGAGAAGGTAGATGTGGTAAATATTAGCATCATAAACTTGTAGTCTTGGATATGTGCTTAGTCCCAAGAACACATAAAAGTTCCAAGGTAAACTATCCCAGAATAAGATGGTGAAATTTGAAAGGAGATACTCTAAATCCTTCGTTAATGAAGTAGTCAAACAAGGAAAATGGGATTTTAAAGGGGATACCAATGCAATGTGGAATGAGATGGCTATGTGTATTAAGAAGGTGGCTAAAGATGTTCTAGGTGAATCAAAAGGAAAAATCCATTCTTATAGAGAGACGTGGTGGTGGGACCTGATGAAATCCCAATTGAAGTATGGAAGAGCTTAGGAATCCATGGACTAGTTTGGTTGACTAAGTTGTTTAATAAGATTATGAGCACAGGGAAAATGCCAGATGATTGGAGGAGAAGTGTTGTGGTTCCAATTTACAAAAATAAAGGAGATATTCAAAGTTGTAATAACTATAGAGGCATTAAATTGATGAGCCATATGATGAAATTATGGGAGAGAATAATTGAAACCCGTTTGAGACACTTAACTACGATTCGCGGAGAACCAATTTGGGTTTATGCCGGGAAGATCTACAACGGAGGCTATTTACTTAATTAGGAGACTTATAGAAAGGTATAGAGAATGTAGGAAAGACCTTCATATGGTATTTATTGACCTAGAAAAAGCTTATGATAGAGTCCCTAGAGCGTTAATTTGGCAAGTACTAGAGAAAAGATGTGTTGTAAGTAAATATGTAGATATAATTAAGGATATGTATGATGGTTCGGTGACTAGTGTTAGAACAGTGGGGGGACAAAGTAATGAATTCCCGATAACAGTTGGGCTACATCAAGGGTCAACTTTAAGCCCATATCTATTTGCACTGGTAATGGATGAATTAACCAAAGACATTCAAGATGAGGTCCCCTGGTATATGCTTTTTGCAGATGATATTGTGTTGATTATTGAGACTCAAGTGGGGATTAATACCAAATTAGAATCATGGAGAGTAGCTTTGGAATCAAAAGGCTTTAAACTTAGTAGATCGAAGAAAATATCTAGTTTGTAACTTTAGTCATGATCGGGCGGTGATGAGGTGGTGATACTTGACGATAAAGAGATTCCTCAGAGTGATTGTTTTAGGTACCTAGGTTCAATCATAAGTAAAAGAGGTGATTTAGAGGATGATGTTTCCCAAAGAATTAAAATAGGGTGGATGAAGTGGAGAGGTGCGTCCGGGGTCTTATGTGATCGGCGTATTCCATTAAAGCTTAAAGGAAAATTTTATAGGACCGTTGTTAGACCAGCTATGATGTACGGTGCAGAGTCTTTGGGGTGTTAAAAAAGAATCATATAGATAAACTCAGTGTAGCAGAAATGAGGATGCTAAGATGGATGAGTGGCAAAACTAGGATGGATAAGATAAGAAACGATCATATTAGAGTTGGTCCGGGAGTTGCTCCTATAAGTGATAAGCTTATAGAAAGTCGTTTGAGGTGGCACGACCACGTTCAACGGAGACCTATAAATGCTCCTGTTCGGAGAAGTGATATAATCCATATTGAAGGAACTAGAATAGATCGGGGTAGACCTAAGATAACCTTAGGAGAAGTGGTGAGAAAGGATATGTATAGTTTAGGCCTTGTATCTAGCATGGCCTCGAACAGAACTGATTGGAGGGCAAGAATCCATGTAGCCGACCCCATTTAGTTGGGACAAGGCTTATTGTTGTTGTATAAAACTACTCAGAAAAGCCAAGGAACCAGCCATCAAGACTAACCTGAATAATCGACGTGTGCAGGAAATGGGGAGAAAATTGATTCTTGCTCCTCAAGTTTGCTAACAAACATAGATATCATGTGGGTGACATAACATGATAGGGGGACTAGGGAGCGGTGTAAACCCAATTTTAGGGTTAGGGCTTTTGTGGATTTTCCCTAAAATTAAGGGCTGCCCAGAATCTTCCAGCAAACAAGTCTAAGGGTGTTTTGGACTGGTTTCACAAGGGCTAGGTCAAGGCCAAGAGGGATTCTGTCAGGCTTGGGTGAAGGGGCTGTCGGTTTCAGACTTAGAACTTGCTGTAAAATAGTTTCAGATTAGGGTCAACAGTAAGCTTGGAAACTATTGGGGTTTCGACTAGGTGAGGAATGGGGCTGCTGCTGTTGTCTTATAATTTCAGATTTAGGCCCATCAGATTTAGGGTGAACTAGGGTTTAGGTCTAGAGGTTGAAGCTGAATTGCAAATTGTAATGAAGAAAATGAGGTGCAGAATTTTTAAAAGTGTCAGGTTTTTAGGCTTTAGATGGAATTTGGGGTAGGGATGGGATGAGGTGATTTGCGATCCAGTTAAGAGGCAAAGGGGTGGGGATTAGAGACCTTATAGGGGAGGGATGCTACTGCTGCCGTAGCGAAGAAGAGATAGAGAGGGAGGGCTGAATGGGTTGGAGAAGGAGGGGGGGGCAGGTTGCTATCAAGTTACAACAGTAAGGGGGGGGGAGAGGAATTAGGTTTGCATAAGGACAGGGGGAGGGACTGGGGGTGAAGGGGAAAGGGTGGGGGAGCCGTGCATGGGTAGGGAAGAAGGGGGAGGGGGCTGGGGGTGTAAACTTACTTGATGAAGCTGCTGTTGAGGATGAATTGTTGGTGGAACTTGAAGATGTACTGCTGTAGTTGAATCTAAAGAACTGAAAATCCGCTGTGGACCTCCCAAAGAGAACCATGACTTGTTTCCCACAAGCAATAACCAAATTTTAATCCAGACTTACAAAGAAAGAGTAGTCCTTGATTTATAACCCACTAAAAGAACTTAACATTAGGTAGGATTCCTTTATAGATTAGGATCCCACCACATGATCTCATCCATTGAAATAAATCTAAACATCCAAAGGTTCCTAATTGACACATGCTGAAGTAAAAGCTTAAATAACTTAAACTCTAACAAGCACATGCTAAATTCTTATTTAATGAAAATTTTAATTGTCACATGTGCTGGAGTTTTAATGAACTAAGGACTCAACTTCTAACTCAACGACCATCTCAAAGCAAGACTTCCTAACCAAATTGGACTCTCGAATTGAACTGGAATTAAATTCCAGCAAGTAATTAGGGTTGAAAATGCCCGAAATACCTCTCCTAGAGGGTTTGGCCAGCCTAGGGATGCTACCTAGTGGCATCATGTGGGCCCCACTTAGGGTTTTGGCTAGGGGCAACATTGTGGTAACATCAGGGAGTCCCCATATCATGGTTTCCTTATTGTGTAATGTCTTTAGTTATTAGTGTGCTAATCTAAGTATGTTTCCTCTCCGGCTTTAGACTTGGTTAAGAGTTAAATGCCCTTTGACTTATTACAAATATAATATTGGGGGTATGATGAGCAGAGATTCTATCACAGAGCCCTTCTCTCCCATTGTTTTCGCTTCTTTCTTCTCTTTACCTGGTCCTGGTTAGAGATTCAACTGCTTACATGGTATCAGAACGACCATAGCCAGCTGCCAGTACTTCTCTTCATGGTTTCTGTTTTGAGACTCATCTTTGGTTTTTTGTTTGGAAAAAGAAGCCACGATTCATAGATAACGAAGAACTGGGGATTTGAATATTAGAGACTGAGATATTAACATTTTGATACTACAATTGAACATCTAGTTGATTCCTGTTCTTTTCTTACTGATATGCGGATCTCAAAATTATCAACCCATGACAACCTTAAAGATGCAATCCGTTTTCTGACGGTAATTGAGGGATGGCGTTCATTATTTATGTTTTTTTATTTATTTTTTTTTTTTTTTTGGGGGGGGGTTTGTTGCTTGATTTTACTTTGCCTGTTGTGAAGAAGATCTCTGATTTTCTGGTTTTTTGTGTTGTTTGACTTAGTTTCTGGAGGGATCTTGTCTTTGATGTTGGTTATTGGTTTCAAGTGGAATCATATTCATAGGTGGTTCAGACCTCTGAAGACTGATCCCTGATTCCCCTTTAGTTGCGAGTACAGAAGCCTGCAACACTTACCACCAAGTTTCTGTGTCAGGTTCTCCTGCATCCTCCAGGATTGCAGTTTCTGTGTGTGTGGGTGTGACCTGAAATTCCAGGTCATTCTGGACCTAGTTGGAAAGCTTCATCTCTTGGAATCAAGCCTCCCTTTTTTCCACCTGTTTCTGGTATTTGAAGATCGATGACAACCTAACAGTTGTGTTTCTTGATCCCTTTATAAATTTGTTTCCAGATTTGTGTTCATCTCCTACTGTTAACCCTTGTTATTCTTATCCTCCTCTCCTAGTTCACCCCTCCCTTTAGTACGTTGCATCCCATTCACTTGAATCTCACTAATTTATGACACTACTACTCAATGATAAACTTTTGCCTGTTTAGAATTCTGCCACTGGTCGTATTTACTCTTTTGCCAGTTGTGCTTGTGATTTGATTATCTAATTCTTGGATGTACCTTTAAGCAATCCAACTTGGGGTACCCTAATGTGGGATCCACGTCAATTAGTTTCTGCATGAAGGTTCTGTAAATTTTTATTGGGATTCTATTTGTTACCATGTGGGATGATTGAAGATATACTTTTTGGGATATGATTTGCTAGTGCTTTTGATTATGGGATTTGTTGAGATGTTCATTGTGTGGTATGATTATTGGTCGCTATTTTTTTCATGTGTAACACTGCATGTGGGATGGAGAGAAGATGCTGCTGTAACTTTCTGGAAATAGAAGTGACTTGTTGGAGTGCCTTCCTGGAGATGGCCTTTTTTTTTTTTTGGTGTCTGAGGTTCATCCGGGTCACCTTGCGCACACCTCGATTACATCCTCAGAGGGAGCTTTGTCGTAGTCGAACCCATGACCTCTCCACTGAGAAGTATGGATCTTACCATTGGAGATGGGTAATTTTATAGCCATGGAAGTTGCACTTTTATGGGATAGTGTGTAGGTGTTGGACCTGCGCTATAATTGATTTTTTTGTGCAATCATTCGAGCTGAATTCTTTTGGACTTTTATGTAGCTGTTGGGTGCTACATTTTGCCATATTCTTTGAGAAGAGCATTGGGATTGATGTATTGTTGATTGGATTTATTTTGGGCTGCTATTATTGATGGGGTAAAGATAATTGAGTAGAATGCTGCTTTGCAGGGGCGGACCCACTAAGGGGCCAGGGGGGCCATGACCCCCCCTCGGATTTTTAAATTTTTTTTATTATTCCTTTAGTTTTTCACTTTTTATATTAATTTTCTTCATTTTTCCAATTTTTTTCTCTTCTCACATGTGAAATGTCACTATTTGGCCCCCCCTCAATATTGAGAATGATTTTTAAAGGGAAAATAATGGGTATAAATGTCATCCCTAGTTAAAAATTAATTCCTCATTCTCTATTTATTCTCCCCTTTCCTCTCTCACATCTTTTCTTTTTATTTATTCTCTTCTCTTTCTATAAATGTGGGTTAAAAGAAATTTTAAAAATTTTTGAAAAAAAAACTTATTAGATATTCAAAATGTCATTCCTAATTAGAACTAACTCCTCAATCCCTATTTATTCTCTCATATCTCTCCTCCCTCCTATCTCTCCTCTTTATTTCATATTTATTCTCTTCGGTTTCTTTCTTCCTATTTATTCTTCTCCCTTTCTATAAGCGTGGGTTAAGGAAAATTTGGGAAAAAATCTTCCCCACAATAGGTACTCTTTCTCGTTCTCAAATTATTTATTTTTTATCTTTTTTTTTCTTTTTCTTTTTTTTGTTATTCTTTATTTGATTTTATATTCTTTGTTTCTTCTGCAATTTTTGTTATTTGATTTTATATTGTAAATAAAATATCTATAGTTAATAAGGTAACTAACTACCATTGATTTGCATCTCATACCTAAAAAAAAAATTTGGTTTGCAACTAACTTTTTAGGGTTGAAGTCATGTATATATATTTTTTTAACTGATGCTTTAATTTACCTATATCTTGTTGAAAAAATATATCATTATCAATAATTTACCTAATTTTGTTAAATATGTGTAGGCCCCACAAAATGTATGTGGACATGTTCCTTAATACAACAAAATAATTCATAGGTGGGACCCCCTATGGGTCTTATAAGGGCCCACACAATATGTGTGGCGAAAAAGCATTGATGCTTCCCAATTCTAGACTTCCATTCTTCGCCCCCCCCCCCCCCAAATATTGAATCCTGGGTCCACCCCTGCTGCTTTGAGCTCAATAGTGATTATAACTACCAAGTGTTCAAGATTGGTGCTGCTTTTATTTGTTCTTGTTAATCCAAGTTAGCGCTTTCTTTTGATATGTGTATACGTCAGCTTGACTGGGATTGTTAGAGATATGATCTAACACTACAGACAGAAATCCCCCTATCATGGTTTTGTTGTTGGTTTGTTTCTTTAATTATTGGTGTCCTGGTCTAAATATGTTTCCTGTTTTGCTTTAGGCTCGGTTTGGTAAGGGTTACATTTCTTTTGACTTATTATAAGTATATGGGTGATTGGTACAATGGTATACACATCCTATTGCTGGGGCCTTTTCTCCTATTGTTTTCTTCTTCTCTTTACCTGGTACTGGTTACAGATTCTGGAATATTCTATACGTAATAACCAATAACTCTACTGATGAGAGGAGTGATGCAAGCATTAACATACTGGTTCAAATTGGTTTTGTTCCGACCCCAAAAAGTGCCGGTGTAATGGGGTTTGGTCCAACAAGCATTGGGCTTAATTAAATAAAGTAGGTGCGTTTTAATTTTTGTTTTCTTAGTTGTTTTAATTTTCCTACATAGGATTGAGCTAGATTTTGGTTCGAACTTTGTTATGAGTTTAATATTTCGACTAGGTTTTAAGTTTCTTTTTTTAAATAGCTTGTAGTAGGATGCAGTTTTCAGAATGAATGAAGAGATAAGCTTAGAGTCATTTGATTATGAGATTTCCTTCCCCTGTCTCCTGCTTCCTCTGTCTTGGCTGTGTGCACCACAGGTTTTTATAGAGAAGAAAGGATCACCAGAGAGGACATGACAAAAATCTAGATCTGATTGCAGAAGCTCTAATAATAGTGTTAGAATGTTGGGTTACCGTAGTCAGACCAAGGCAAAGGAAAAGAGAGAAGTACAGCGACAGCTCAAATCGTGGGAATGCGATTGTTTGCAGGGATTAAAATATCCATTTACCCTGCACACCATTACCAAAAGACAACAAAAAGAAATAATATTACCAAAATGCCCCTAGAAACTCTTGTCCTAGTATTTATCGGTGTTTGATGACCTTTGCTCAGAGCCCATCTGGAGAAGTTGTACTAATGTAATGCCTTGTTCCTTTCTCTTAACTTTGAAGGTTGAATAAAGGATCGAAGGCATAGCAAAGTATCTTTTTTAAGATGCATGGTATCAAAAATATTGTCTGAAACGTCAAATAAATATTTTAGCAAATAACTTTGGTGCACCTTCTTTATGATTGGTCAAAATGCTGTTGTTCACAAGATTTAATGCAATTGCTGTTGAATCAGAAGCTCTGAGCCATCCACAGGAAGATGTCAAAACATTGTACCTGGTGATGTCATTCAGGCCATTCCTGAAGGTATGTGGTGTTCTTTTCTTTGTTCAATCTTTATTGGATGATTCAGTCACCTCTAAACCCTGCAATACCCACAACCCTCCCCTCCTTATCAGTCAATGTTGAAATTGATGCTTCACCAATCGGTATCAAAAAGGGTAAATGGTAGAAATCCAATTTCATATGGAGAGTATGGATATGAGTAAAATTATTTGATCTGGGTTGAAACCTGCTGATCCGGCTGTTCATTATTGACTGGCTCCGATGCTGATTTCCCAGTCCATGATCAGTCTGAATGTGCTAGTCTTTTACGTTTTCCCTTATTTTTGTGTATGTGCATGAATACCAAGTGTCTTTTTTTTGTATTGAAGGGTTACAGATGAACTTGAAGCATAAAATGGAAGAACCCAAGAAGCTGGAAGTGTAAGATTTCTTGCTTCATCATTTTGCCTCATTCGTCTAATGGTCATCTGATTTCACACATTTATTACTTATTGTTCTTGTGGATTCTTATAGAATGGTGAAGGCCAATCCTCCTGCATTACTGAATGTTGATTTGCCGTCGGAGCTAAAATGTTCCCTTTGCAATACCATATTCAAGGAGGCTGTGATGATTCGATGCTGCCAGCATAGTTTTTGTGAAAAATGTAATGTGCTTCATCGGAATAAATCTTTCTCCTGAATCTGTTTTTCATCTTCTAGTTTTGAAGCAAAATGTTTTCAAGTCAAACTATTGGAGAATCATCAGATTTCCTGACCAACTGATTGCAGTTCTGTAGGCTGAGTCGAGCCTAGGAAATACTCCACCTGAACAGAAGTAACTTTTGACAACTGCTTGAAGGCCTTACTCTAACAACCCGAAATAACATATATAAATGTTTGATACATATTAGCACATGTATGATAATAAATAAAACCAATGAATGGCCAGAGAATTACCTAGTTACCTTTTCAGAACTTCCCTAGTTCTATGATTGGCCTTCCTGGACCTCCTGGCTGCTGCTTTCCTAGTGCCCAGGTGATATATGGTTGTTGCCTTGACAATGCTATTAATAGCATGTTTTTAATCACATTTACAGCACAAAAACACAGTCAAGTGGATTTTGAGAAATCTTGTAATTTACCTCTAGTGAAATATGATTAACTGGCTCACTCCCTGTGTTTCCATCACCTGCACAATGACAATATGGATTCTGACTGCAGGTATTCGTCTGGTGTTGATTGAGAAGGGAAGGTGCCCGAAGTGTTCTTCCTCCAAATGTAATATAGAAGATTTGTTGCCAAATGTTTCTCTCAGAAAGGCAATTGATCACTTTCTTGAGTCGCAAATGCTTCTCAGTGGTTCAGACAATATTATTCCTCAATATGCCCCCGGTAAGATTGTAAATTGTTCAACGGCATACCAGATATGCTTTTTCTTGCAATAAATCATAGCAATTAATAGTTTTATCTACTCAGATGGAGAATCTGGAATCCATGCAAACGAACTTTCTTGTGCTATATCAATATGCCAAGGACAACCAGTTTTGCCCCATTCTCCAACTGCAACAGGGAAAGGATCTAATATACTAATGGCAGAATCTGCATCTGAGTCAGTCTTTAGAGGCAATGCGTCTGCTGCTGGCACCAGTTCTCGACGTATCAATGGAGGTGCTAGTAAATCCATGCAGTCAGTTCCACTGCAAAAGATAAAACAGGTGAATGGAGAAAAGGGTGGACCAGAAGGCAAGCAGTCTGTCGCAGAGTTTCAAGGAGAAAACCAGCCCATCAAATTGCAGCAAACTTTTAGAGAGAAGGGAGGTAAGCTTTCTGTTATTACTTGGGTTTGTCAGTCATCTGCAATATCTAACTATGTTGCCTGTGTCTGGAAAAGTTTCATTGCATTTGATGGGTGCTGCACTGTTGCTTTCTCTTGATAAGCTTTGTTACTGTTCATGGAAGGATTGGTTACTATTTGCATTGCTTTATATGGAATTTTTGTCATATCAGTTTCTATTCTGCTTTTGGTGCTCTAATATTTTCATTTTTTTTCTGATGATGTAGCAGCCACAAATATGAAAGAGAAAGGTTTTTGGGTTAATACCACAGGTAAAGCTCTAATGTCTATGATGATTCCTGAGGTATCTTGTGGATATTTCATCAGATATCAAGTATATCTTTATTGGAATTCCATTTGGCTTTACAGATGGGATTGGAAGTTTTACAGCTACAAGCAGACAGATAAAGGTAATCTTTTATATTGAAGTCTTGATTATTTCTGTCTTGACAATCTCAATATTAATTTTTGGTGCGTTTGCGGGGTCAAAGTCTTGATTTTAAGCCTGGTTTTTGTATGGTCGAAACTGAGATCTTCCAGATTTCATTTGGAGATTTTAACACAGTTTTGTTTCTTCCAGGTCTGAAACTGAGATTAAGTTGGAGGTCTCAATCAGTTTCGAGTCTTTCAATTGAGATTTAGTTTCATGTTTACACTTCCCCTTCCCATATTTTTTTTTTGGGGGGGGGGGGGGGAATAGTTCAAGTTCTAGTGATTCCTTAAACTATACATTGGAAGCAATTTATTTACCATTCAAAGCAGTACTGCTTCGATTACTACTAATACTACTATACATTACCATTGTGTGTATCATATTGTATGTAGTATAAAAATAAGGTACTAGGTCTTTCTATTGAACTTTATTGATTGTATATGCTGTAGTCAGGGAGAGTTTTATTTCGGTTAAGTAGAGTCAATCTCCTCTCATCGTAAACTCCCAGCATTTTGACTGTTAAAGATATTGCTTTACCTTCATTTTCTCAATACTGCTGCTACTCCATACTATTAGCAGTGCAAATGTTTTATTGTAGCATTTGATGTTTTCCTCAATACGGCTACTTCTCCATAGCCGAAGGGTTTTATTCTTTTTTTTTTTTTTGGGGGGGGGGGTTGTGGGTGAATGAAGAGATTCGTTACCAAGACCAGGGAGGGGAATAAATAATGTATAGGGGAGGAAGGAAGGGGGGGGGGAGTTGCAACTGAACAGGCTAGGTAGTAGAAAAGAAAAACCAAGATCCTAGGCAACAACAATTAACCTTTTCCTTTGGGTATCCAAATGAAAAGGGTGGGTGGGGGGGGAGTCAGAGTCCTGGAGGATACATCAAAGTAAATGACCGTCCAAATCATTCAAGTGATTTAGAGTCAGAGTTCCATTTCCTAAGATTCCATTCCCACCATAAATTAGAGATCAAAGTGCCAAAACCCAGCTTGTGAACCGTATCATAAATGGACAATACATAGAAGGATCTTAAAACCCATAACAAATCTCACGAGAACCCAAATGAGCGTCTAGAGAGGGGCCAGATAATGGCAATGGCTTTCCCCCAAAGAGAGCAAGAGAAGGGATAGGGTCATTCCAAAAAAAGATACAATTAAGGTTGACAAATAGGTGTCTGCGCGCAAGGGTGGGGGAGACAAGGTAAAGATTCTCCAAAGTCCAAACAGTGAAGGAGTGGCGGAGGATGTGACCTTTAAACCAAACCAGGCACCACAGGACGAGGAAGCTGGGGAGCGAATAAAATTCCAGGTAGAGAAGGTGCTAGCGGAGGAGGGATGCTAGGTTGGCCGATCATGGAGGATAGGGTGCAAGGGGTGAAGGGTGGACCAAACTTGAGTGAGACTTGTACGGGAGAAGGTAGGGTGGGGGGACCCTGAAATTGTCACACATGAAGTTTGAGAGAAAAGTTAGCTTCGAGATTCTGGACTTATACACCTGAAGGTGCCCCAGGTTGGAAAGGACACTAGACGGATGCTAGGGATTCAGCCAAAAGAAGGTGGAGGAGCCATCAACACTCTGGGTGGAGATGGCAGGAGAGCTACAGGCCTAAGGAGCAACTTCCTCTAGGTCAAGAAGGAAGGCTGGCTGTCCAAATGGAATTCAATTTCAATAGGTTTGAGTAAACCTAGTTGGCCTAGGTGGAGTCATACCTAGAGGAGATCTTCTAGATGAGTTTCATCAACCAGGCAATGTTTTAATCATGGATTCAGCAGAAACTGAGACCGCCTTTGGATTTGGGGCGACAAACTGAGGACCAGCTGATGGGTTGGGGGAAGTGGGAGGATTCTTGTCTCTTCCAGAGAAAGGCAAAGGAAAGGCCCTCCATAGCCCGATTAGTGGCTTTAGGGTTCAAGAAGATGCCACACCAATAAAGGTAGAGGGATTGAAGGACTGATCTAATTAAGACAACTCTGCTAGCAAAGCAGAGAGGCTTGCCTCTCCAAAGTTGAAGCTTTTTGCAAATTTGGTGATGCATTAGGGAGTAATGATGGATGGTAAGCCTACCGGGGACAAAGGGCAGCCCCAGATAAGCGACAGTGAAGGAGTCAGGGGTAAAGCCATTGAGTTGGAGAAGAGAGTCCTTAGTGGAGACAGGGATGCTAGCTAAGAACAGAAGGGATTTATCCAGGGAAAGTTATTTCGGCGAATTTCGCCTAAATATCGGCGAAATTCACCCAGTTCGCCGGTGGGCGAAATAAAAAAGAGATCGAAATCGATATTTCAGGATTTCGCCGGAAAATCGCCGATTTTCCTGCAAAACAACAACCTTTTGCCAGAAAACCGCCATTTTCGCCGGAAAATCTCCATTTTCGCCGAAACAACAACCTTTGGTGTGCCGTTAAATCTTTTGACTCACCGTTTGGGATTCTTCTGTGGTAGAAGAGAAGAGAAGAAGCCGTCTTTAACACAGTGTGTCTGATCAAAGAAACCAGCAGAGACCAGGGAAGAAGGAGAAGTCCAAGTTCAGAAAGAAAATACTCAGTCAGTGGCAGGTGGCAGTGGATGTTGCCACCACGCAGGCATCTCTCTACCCCTCTCTCTCTTCTCATTTTCTACCTCCCTTCGTTATTCATTCATTCTTCTTCTTCTCTCTCTTTCATCTTGGTGCCCCTGAAGCTCTGAGAAGCAACTGAAAATCAGAAATCAGGAATCATACAAAAGCTTGGTGCCCCCGAGTTTCCTCATTTTTCCGGCGAAATCCAATCGACATTTTACACAATCTCGGCGAACTTTCGCCGAGATTTCAGGGTTTCGTTGGTTTCGCCAACCAGGCGAAACCCGAAATCCGGCGAACTTCCGTTCCCTGGATTTATCTAAGTTAACTTGAAGGTTGGAGAGAGGGATTCAAAGGAGAGGGAGAAGAGGATAGATGAGCTAGAAGAATGAGAGGCTTTGCAGAAGATCATAAGATCATCAACAAAAGCCAGGTGGTTAAGGCTGAGGAATTTGCATTTCGGAATAGGGGAAATGAGATTCTGATCAATTTTGGCTTGGCTAAACCTGGAAAAGGCCTCAAGGCCAAAGGAGAAGAGAAAGGGGGAGGGAGGGAGAGAGAGGGCAACCTTGGTGGATGTCAACAGGGAGGAAAAGATGCCTGCTGGGGATCCATTAGTGATGTTGGAGAAAGAGGGGTGGAGATGCAAACTTCAACCCGATGGGCAAAGGGAGGGGAGAACCCATCTAGGACAAGGACATCAAGGATGAAGTCCCCATGGATGGAGTGCCAAAGTTTTATTACCAGCATTTGATATCCTAATTGCTGCACTGGTTGTGAATTATTTGTCATATTGAATATATTCAGACTTATGTTTGTTTAACATAATATCCATGAGCATGACAGTACCTATGCCAGAATCCCTGGGGGAGTGAAGGGCTTGGGAGTCATTAAGAATTTATTGTTAGTGTAGATAATTCTTGTCATTCTTGATACATTATCTAAGGCTTCAATATACTTTGAAGCAAATTGTCGAGGCAGCAATGCAAGCATAGGATGTTGGAGAGCCTAGAGGGCAATAATAAAAGATTTGAAAAGAAAAAAGAACAAATAAAAAGAAAGGCAGCAAGGCAACTCGCTCCTAGGGTGCGCAAGGCAATCAAGGAGTTTAGACACCATGTCATTGCCTTCGGTGATGCCTCGATAGCTACTTTGAACAATTGTTGAGTACATTATAAGCTTTATAGAATTCTATTTAAGTCTCCTGCACATTTTCTTCCATATCCTAAGGTTCCATATTCCAATTGGGAGTGACTGTTATCTGGGAGATAAGTGGAAGTATTAGTTCAGAACTTGGCATCATAATGAGTTCAAAATTTTTAAACCTAATGAAGTGGCGTTTAATGATTAGTCATCTGAGCCCTGCTCTTCTTTGAGAAAACCTTGGGTACCAGAGACTGAGGTTTGTGGGATTTTGATTATTATCTCTTCCACTTCCGCCCACTCAAGTTCCAGATTTGTTATGGAGTTTGACTGTTACTTGGGCCGTAAGTTGAAACACTATCGGTTCAGAACCCGGCATCATAATTAGTCTGCAAATTTTTACCCATTATCAAGTGGCACTGCAATGATCTGCAATCAAAGTCCTGCTGCTCTCTTGCCTTTAAAAATAAAAAAGAAAAATAATCTGGGTCTTTGCTCTATTTTAAACAATCAGTGGGTACATTAAATTGAGTTTTGTGGAGTTTTATTTTAGAGTCTCCTTCACTTTTTCGTCTATCTACTCAGTTTTCAAAGCCAGTGTGATTTGACTGTTGTTTGGCCTATATTTGGAAAAGATTTAGAACATGGCATCATAAGGAGTGTGCAAATTTTACTCCTTATCAGTTGACATTATTATGATTAGGCATCTGAATCTTGCTCTATGTTGTTTGTAAGCAGGGAGACCGTACCTGTTACATGTGTGGTTCTCCTGATCATTTCATACGGAACTGCCCTGTTGCTTCTAGACCACATCCTATGCATCAGACAGGTACACGCTAATGTGGGTTTGTGCCACATTTTTTTCTGTAGAGGTACTTATATCTTGCTGAAAGTTATCTAAATGACTGCCACGTTTTCTTCGTGTTCTTGTTCAGGGGATGCTGTGTTCCCAGGAGGTGGCATGTCATCTTTTGGACCATCATTATACTGGCAAGGGTCTTCATTCTCCCCTCATATTAGGCCCTTTGCAAACATGTACGTCAATCATGGAATGATGCCCTTTGATCCAGCCATGGTCCCTGTAGCACCTTATGCTGTTCCTTCTTATATGCCATCCATGTATTCCGGGTCAGCGGTCCCCTAGTAAGTATCATCTCCTTTGTTTTAGAAAAAATATTCTTCAAATCACATCTTTTACTTTATTATAAATGAAGTGAATGTAGTGCTTTTTTTAGTCAATTCATATGTAAGTATTTTGCAGTGGACCTATGAGGATGGCAGGGTTAGTGCCTCCCATTATGTCGGGGGCAGAGTGTCCTGTGAGCCATTCAGAATTAATGGAGCTTCAGGATTGTGAACAGAGACTGAAACATAAGCAACAAAAAAGGTAAATTAAACAGATAGCTGATGTTTAGCCTTCATCTCATCATAAATATAATGTACACTACAAAGAAAAGCTTCTTGCATTCCCATTGCCCTTTATCTTCGTTTACTTAAGGAGGAATGGAGCTTTGTTTGAATTTTCTGTATTCTTATGGATTTTTTTTTTTCACTTACAATATCTATTGCAGACTTTACGTTGAAGTGGTTGTCAACTTTTTTGAAGTTATTGGCACAATGTCAACTATGTTTTGACTTATTGATGTGTGTCATAAGAACTTAAAATGCATGGCTTGAAGAGATGTGTCATTTGGCTTTAAGCCACACTGTAGTTGGAGATTCAAACATCCCTTGTGCCTGGAACAGTGTTATTTGACCCTTAAAATTGTGTTGGATAAGTGGCATTTAAAAATGTAGTCTTAAATTTTTGAAATTTTACTTTGTAGTTTTTATGACAAGGGAGCTTGAAAATTCTAGTATTATAGTTGATGTGTGTAACAAAACTAAAATTAAGATTAACTAGAAATAACGGAGAATAGAAGGGAAGTGAGAAGAAGTGGTGGTGGAGGGATGGAGAGTTGTGCAAGGTCAACTCTCCTGTATTTTATATAGCTGAAAGTTTCCAGACTAGAAAATATCTTCAAATGTCTTTTCAGATTAGAAAGATCTTCAAATATCTTCCAAACTGATTTACAAGTACTGAAAAGGAAAGCAATATTGCAATCCTAGACTAGACTTGCTTGACATCAAGCAACAAGATGAACAGGGGAACAAACTAAGACTAGAAAGAAACTAATAAAGGGAAAAGTGACTCGGTGAGCATGTGCATGACACATGTGCACCCCTCGATACACAAGGGTGTCATGCCCCTCATGATACTTATTTGTTAACAATGTGTTCATTCTGGGATTTGTATTTTGCAAATGTGCTAAAATATGTGTAAATGTAATCTAGTGGGAGGGTTAATAGGTACCTCTAGTGGATTAGTTTAATTGTGGCAATTATTGCATACTAAAAATAATTAGACAATTGGATTCCATTCAGGAAACCACAACACAAAGATATTAGAGTGATTAGACTTTGGTATAAGTCTGCGTCTACCCCTATTGGACTCAAGAAAGATTCCACTAATGTTTCTCTTTTAATACAGTGGTAGAGAACGAACCCTTACAACCTTAATTTCCCATGCACGAGTACGCTTACAATCTGTATTACGAGGGCACAAGTACCCTCCAAAATCCTAATTCAACCTAGAATTAGAAGTCAAACTATGAAATACAATAATAGAATTTACCTATCAAGGGGTGTGGCAGTTGACTGCTTGAGTGAATTGTGATGCAAAATGGAATTGGATGCACGAATGAAATGCTTGCACCACTCTGAAATTGCTTGAGCTCCCAATGCCTTCTATCACCTCAGCCACAACCAATCTTGATGGGGTTGATGCCTTTGAGAGATTCTTCAAGGTGTGCAGAAGGGTTGAGAGGCTTGAATGTATTTGTATGTGAGGATTTGAGAAATTTTGGGTCACTCAATGATGGTCACAATGTAGGCACTCGTTAGAGTATTACCATTCCAAATGAGGTGTTGTATGTAAGAGAAATGGTGGGTAGACTTGGGTTCCAATGGATAGAAATCACTTTTGACTTGAAATAATGAGCTGTTTGGTGAAATTGTCTAGCCATTTCCCGATGTAGCCCTTGGTGCTCAAACAACACACCGTATGGGGAAACGGCATCATGCCGTAGCCCTTGGTGCCCAAACAACACACCGTATGGGGAAATGGTGTCATGCCATCTGCTATCTGGAATTTCAGAAAGTGAACAATGTATACCAAACTGCAGGTCATTTGAGGAAACATGCTGGATGACCTCATTTCGTATCCATTTGGTTCAGTGTGTGACGTGATTTTTGGGATTTTGCACTTTCTAACCATACTGAAGCCCATTTTAAGTCTTTTTAACATGTATTCTAGGTATTTCTAGGGTTAATTTGGGCATGATGCTTGAGTGTGTGCTAAATTACTAGTGTGTTAGGTGTCATAAGTGCACATGATCAAACTTGGTCTTTCTTGAGCTTGATTGATCCTTGTCCTTGGTCTTCAAGCTTCGAGTTACTACTGATCACTTCACTGTTTGTCTTGTGTTTGGTCTGAGATTCATGTCTTGACCCCGTCCTTATTTCAATCAACTTGCCTTGGTTTAATTCAGTCGGCTTGATTCAGTATGCTTGATCAACTTGTATTAATCCTAATTAAATACTCCTGTAATCAAGGTATTAGTATGTTGTGTTTATCATCAAAATTATGTGAGGGATGATATGGCAATCCTGAACATTATGCTTCCTGAACACAATAACAAGGATGTTTACCTTACTATTGTCTAAGCACTCTTGTTGGTACTAGACCATACCCAAGTCTATATCTTTACAATACCATGACAATATTGCTAGAGGTTAAAATGCAATGATGTTTCCTGATATACCACTTTTTCCATTATTTTGATATTGTGAGATTGCTAGTTATGCAGTCGGTAATGTGCAATTTGCAGGGGGTAATCGCCCACAAAAATAATGCAATTTGCATGTACTTATTCCGTTTTTAACAGGGATCGCTCGCATGATGGTGATGATCACTTTCTGTATAGTCGACCAGAAAGATCACATGACTACAAACAGCAGATAGACAGGGAACACGATGAGAACTTCGCCAAGGAGACCTTTAATCGACGGTCAAAACAGAAAAGCTCTGGTGACAGATATTCAGATGAAAATGCCCATGTAACAACTGTTCGGAGAGATGATTTGGTTCACAATTCTAGAAGAGGTCACAAGGGACACAGCTCAGATAGATCAAGTTCAGAAATGCAGGATAGCTCTGATAGCTCAAACTGGCATATGAAAAATAGAGAGAGTCACCATAAAAGTTCAAAGCAGCATAATGAAAGAAGGGTAGAGTGTGGGAGTAATGCCAGTGAAAGGAATCACCATCGAAGCCAAAAAGAAATAGACAGACATAGGAATGCAAGTGATGCCAAAAGATCCAAGCGTAAAAGTCATAGCCGCGTAGAATTGGGTTTGGAGCCAAGTTCATCCGAGGATCAGAAAAGACAGCGAAGAGAAAAAGAATGTAGTCACAGTTCCAGGCATTCCAGCCGCAAGTTGAAGTCATCAGAAGGTCAATCAAGTCATGACAGATGGGAAATGGTTGAAGGCTTGGATGAGGGCTACAGAGAAGATAAATATCATCACCATAAGCACAAGAGACTACATTAAAGTATACATAACTGGTGTTCTTTCATGTGGATATAGTAGGAATTTTAGCAGCAAGGTGTACAACTGCTTAAGATGCACAGCCAGCTACAGCAAACTTGGCGTATGAGGTAAACATGTAAATAAGACCAGAGTGCTCCACTTGGTCAGTCCTTGTGGTACTAATACCATTACCCATCATTTTTTATTTGATATCAAGAGATTGTATGAAGTTGATTTTGATTAGTTCGGCTTCATTTTGATTACATATAATTCATGGATTTGTTGAGATGTCTTAGCTGTTTCATATACTTGGTGGTGGTTTTCATTTAATTTTCTAATTTAACTATCTGTTGGTTTTGTTGATACAGATCTTGTACAGTGGTCGGCATTTGGACAGTAATATCATGTTTGATATTTTGTTCATTTCTGGCACTCTAATATTTTTGTGTGAAGGATAGGGAGATTGAGTTTTACTTGGGAACATGGCACTGAAATGGGATGAATTTTAGCTCAGGGCCTGTGAGATATCTGACGCCAGTTGAGGTATGTTCTCTGTTGTTATTACTCAACCAAGTGCTTTGTAGATACGATCACGATTCCTTTTAAGCCTCAGGTAAATGAGCCCAACCAAACTTCTAATGCTTACAGCCAGAAACTAACCTGGCTTGGACGGGTTAGAAAACAGTTGGTGGTAGAAAATAATTTTATAATGGAGATAACGCCTTGAAAGAAATGCATGTTACAGAAATGGATAGAAAATCCTTTTGAAAAATCAAAATTGCCCCGTTTCACTACTGGACTTGCCTATCCAGAGAAAACTTGTCAGTTTTTACTACAGGACCTGCACTTAGGCTATAACTATCTGGTTGATAGGAATTTGTGCAAAATGAAGGAAAATGAGACAAGAAAAGAGAGGGGGGGGGGGGGGGGTTTGAAGCTAGTATGAACCTTGTATTTCATCAGAGGATTTTGCAGTGATAATGATAAATGATGCGACAGTCTCGAATTGGCTTCGAGGGGGAAAAAAACCGCCTTGCTATGTGGCCAATGCTAGCACTATCAAGTACTTTTCTCTCTTCTCGGTGTGGAGAGACACCTTGTCTCCCTTGTTTTGAGGAGAGGAGACTCATGAGAGTGCTTGGTTTACATGACTACATTTGTTAGACAGAACCATCTCCCTTGTTCCTTTATTTGATTTTTGTCTATGGTTTCTTGGTCTTGATATAGATCGTTTTGACTTCATCATTACTACCAAGTCAGCCAGTTTATATTTTTCGAGTATTTTAACTAGTGGTTTGTTCTGAACTTGGCATACTGCATGGAGTTTGTTCAGTCTTAGAGAAGCAAAACGAATTTATGTTTCGTGTGTTTGGTGTTCTGTAAATATCCGCCATTCTGTGGTTGGTCGCAGGCGTGTTTACGTTTACAAGTAAAAGTAAAAATTAAATAAAATAAAAGATAGTAAGGGATTGTTAGTTTTGAAAAAGAAAGGAAAGTTTTGGTGTTTTGGTAAACAAAGGTTTAGTTATGCCATCACAGTTTGTGTAGCCTATCTGATGCTTTTCCCCATATTTTCGTTACTTGTATGTTCATTTGAAATTGGTTCTCAAAAAATCTTCTACAAAGTATGTATGTTTTATGACATTATTTTTTTTGGGGGCAAGTATGACATTCTTTATTATGTTCCAGAATATGCAACTCTGAGAGACTGACTAAGAAATTTTCTAAATTGAATGCCAACTGATAACCATAATTAATTCATTAACCCAAATAATGTGTTGGATAAATATGTTGACTAGAGATTTCTGCTAAGCTATATTCCAACTAATATCGAAACTAACTGGAATGTTCAACTTTTGCTTTCAATAACCATCTTCGTTTCCCCCAGAGAAAATGCCATCTGTGTTTCCAACAGTGTCATTTGGGTATGGGGCTGTCTTCAAAGTTCAAACAACCTGTGAAAGCTGGGAATTGACCGGTTCCATACAGTGGTTGGGCATTATTTGAAGTCGAAATTTTGTCATGCAAAAATAGAGGTGGCTGTTCGGTTGGCATTTTAGCTGAGGTGGTGAACCTGACATTACGATGAGTAGAAGTGAAGGGATTCAATCTAGTTTTCTAAGAATTGAAAGCCAAGGAACCGACATAGCATGCTTTTCTTTTCTTTTTCTTCTTTATTTTAGGATTATTTAGTTCATGATAGTTATCCTTGTTTTGTTTTCTAGTTAAAAAAGGAAATATAAAGCGGTATTAGTCATCTAGCTGATTGTTATTGTTAACTATGTATGTGAATGAACTTGTGCGTTAACAAACGAGGGTCGAGCTTTTGATATCAACCGCTCGTTTTTCGAAAGTTGTTTTGAACCACTTATGCGAAACGAGTAGTCAAAATAGAAATCCTGGCCCTCATTTTGATATCCCCCATATGCAGTTTAGTGCTGAACAGCTCCTAAGTAGAGTTCATAGGTTTAATCCTGGTTTAGAAACCTTCGTTGGATTGTCTCCTTGGGAGTGGGACCAATGATTAACCATTCTGATTATCTAGAATCCTTGTTCTATATGTTACTAGAGGTGTATCGGATCAGATATAATGCTAGTTCTTGCTTCAACGTATAACCTGTTTTGGCTTTTCGCAGTGGTTCACAATATTTTACAGCATAACAAATCTTACCATCTCTTTGTATATGGAGTCATGTAACAAACATAGGTTACTATTGGTTGCTTCAATTTGCCCAAAATCGTTGGAATTCAGTTTTTATTTTTCCGTAAAGATTGGTATTCAATTTCACAGTGATACCTTTTTTCAGTTCAGTGCATTTGTTTTCTTAAGCACAATGGGAGAATGTTATAAGGTACGAGAATGTGTGGGGATTGGTGGGCTTTTCATCCACATTCCTGTATGTACTAATTAGTTAGTTGTAAATCTTTGAAGAAATTGTTTTTGAAATTAAATTCACTTAGACCATACAGGTAATTTTCATTGGTATGTGCGGATGGAACTGCCATGATGCTTGTAGGTTTGCCGTATTTTTTCTTATATTACTGTTATATCCAAAAGACGGCTAAAATGTTGTCTTTATCATTCCTTGATTCAGTGTTCAAATTTTGCATGCACAATGTATTTGCAACGTGGAAGAGTGATGTGATACTTAGGGTCAATAGGTTTCCTAGGGAGTGATGTTGATTGCTCATGTGTCATATTCTAAACCTTACAGGTATATGGACCCATTTATATTTATGTTACTCGTAGTATTTCATTTGTATTATCTTTGGTGTTGTGTTTTTATAACATTCAATCTATAATTTTTTTTCTTTTGCTTTCTTTCCCCAAATGTTTTGAAAAATAGAGAAAAAAAAATTGTCATTTAAGTGAAAAATTGTTTGACCTTACCTTCCAGTGGGTTAAGGGGTGTCAATCTTTATAGCATTCAATAGTTTCCTACAATGCGAGGTGCTAAGAAAAATAAATCTGTTACAAGTGGTGCATGTTTGGCTCTAACGGGCCTGAGCCTGAATCGGGCTTGGGCTAAAGATTTTGGCCCTAAGGGCGGGTTAGGGCCAAAATATTCTGGCTCTGAACTAGGGTCAAGGGCGGGTTTGGGATTACTCTATGGCCTGCCCAACCTGTCCCAGCTCGTCCCTGATCTTGGTCCTACTCTAGGCCTATGATTTTGATCTTGATCCTGTCTTTGATTTGAGTCTGGACCCTCCACCCATATAGAGATGAATTAATTCTAATCCGCATGGGTGAATATTTGACATGTATCAAAATTTAAAAACATGATCATGTTTTCATAAAATTAATAAAAATAAATTTAATCCTCATTATCAATGTAGTAAGCATTATCTAATTTTGACCATGATCCTGACCTTAATTTTGGTTCTAATCTTAATGTTAATTTGACCCTGATCATGTATTAGATTTTTACCCTAATCTTCATATTAATATTGATATAACTACAAGTCTTGATTTTGTCCTTCAGTCTTTTTGCATATTAGACTATGAGTTCACTTTTTATATTATTTTTAAGATAGTTTTTTTTTCGAACTAAGTCATTTTTAGTTCCCAAAAAACATTGAATTTTTTTGGGACTAAGGCGAGATAATATATTATAAATAATGAAAACTAGTATTTAGAGAATTAATATCTAACAAATATACACTCCAAACTTCTCATCATGAATATTGACATCTTTCTTTTGAGAATTTGATATTTCAAAGAAATTTATTAAGGATAGATAGCTGTGTTTGTAACTAAAATATCATTTTCTTTAACTACAAATATATATATATATATATATATATATATATATATATATATATATACACACACACGCACCAATACTAAAATTATATCGAATATGGAATTTGTTTTTTTTTTTTTTTTGGTTGAATAAGGATATCAATGGGAGATGTTTTCAATTTCCATCACCAAAGTAATGGGAGACTTTCCTCAATATAGGATTATGAAGTGCGAATTTCTTTATGTTTAAAGTAACACTGATCAAAGCATAGCTGGTCTAGTGGTTGAAACCAACACCTCTTAGTAAAGAGTTCATGGGTTCGATTCTTGCTAAAGCATATTAATATCCAATCCCCCGGCTTAATAAAGCCCCTTTGTATAAAAAAAAGAAGAAAGAATCAACACTATCAACTTATTGACTATTTTATCATTTTGTAGGAGCTTGAATCATCTTATATTTGTGACAGTGTTGAAGTGTGTTGGTTCCACCTAAGTCACCTTTGCAACTTCTCCAGATCGCGAAGCTTGAGGCGGAGAGGCTCGCCTAAGTGGTCTCTCCGCCTCCCGTGTTCCTCTTCCCCTCATCCGATCTCCTTCTCCTCTCTCGTTCCTCTTCCCCTCATCTGATCTCCTTCTCCTCTCCCGCCTCTCCGTCTCCGGCCTCCCCTATTCCTCTTCCCCTCTTCCCCTCATCCGATCTCCTTCTCCTATCCCGCCTCTCCGTCTCCGGTCTCCTTCTCCTCTTCCTCCTCTCTCGATCTCCACCTCCCGCCCTCCCTCTTCTTCTCCCTCATCCCGTTTCTCCTCACCTGCGCGGAACGCCAGATCCCAGATCTAGTGTTTTGTTTTCCTTTTCAGCCCTCCTCATCTACTCCCCTCCTTCCTTTTTCTCTCATTTCCTCATCCACTCCTCTCCCTCCTTGTCTTTTGATCGAACACCCAGATTTGTAGCTTTTTTTTGGCTTCGATCTGTTTGTTTTTCCGGCCGATCTCTCTCCCTGGTTGCAGCATTCTTTTTTCCTTTTTCCAGTTTTAAAATAAAAATAAACTCTTTGGTTGCAGCGATCGTCAGTGCACACCGCCGATTAACTCCAAATCTGGATCCAAGTTCTTCTGCGGCTAGCTTGATAGGTACGCCTCTACGGCAGAGCCGGATGGTAGGTCCGACCTTCCTCCACACTTTTAATGCTACCACAGCAACAACCGCACGAGTTTTGTGTCCGCCCTTGAGGTGTGTTATATTTTGCTGTTGTAGTTGCTACAGTCTTTGTTCTATGGTTTCTTTGGGCGTGACCCATTTTGGGCTTGTCTCAACCCTTAGTCTAGATGACCCTGTCAATTGCATGAACGACAGTTTGGTCACTTTTCGCTCCTTGGTTCGGTTCGAACCTTGTGTATTCATGCGGTTATATCTGTATTTTTTTTTTCTGGTTACAAAACGGGGTCAAAGACCCAAAAAACAAAACCAAATCAAACTAAAGCACAACTCTTGAGAAAATACTCTCTAAGGATGTCTGTTATTTCCTGCGGGGTATCATTGAAAAAGACCAGATCATCTCTTCCAATTAGCCGCCTCTTAGACAACCAATCAGCAGCCTTGTTATTTTGACGACTAACATGACCAAATCTAACATGGCCTCGAGAAGCATATAGTCTTCGAATTTCAGCAACTAATCTTCCCATCACTCCTTGCTTGTTAACTTCTAGGTCCAGTAACCTTATGGCCTTCAGCGAGTCTGATTTTATTTGGAGTGGCCATGCTCCCATGTCCAATGCTACCTTCACCCCTTCTTTAATTGCGTGCATTTCTGCCTCTACTACATGGCATAGAGGAATCTTGATAGCAAATCCTCCTCTGAACAGGCCTTCTTGATCCCGGATCACCCCAGCTAATTGAGCGTAGCATTCCTTCACTTTCATAGCAGCATCCGTGTTGCACTTAAACCATCCTCTTCTAGGGCATGTCCACCCTAAAACTTCCAACTCTTTACTTGGATCAAGAATAGGGCTTCGGCATATTGTCCAAGCTTCCTTATTGGCTCGATAAAATTTCTCGATAATGAGCACACCATTCCCTAGTCTGGAAAAATCTACCTCATGGATATCTCGATTTCGCCATCCCCAAAGAAATTGTAGGTTACACACAAATTGCTCAGGCCAATCGTTGCTCCATTTGGCAGCAAACCGACAGATATTGGCATAGATCCATTCATGTTTTTTGCACCTAAAAAACCATATTTGATATCGTGGTTTAACCATACGTTTCCAAATGCTTCTTGCAAAGCAACAATCCCTAAATACATGTAATACATTTGTACTTTCTTTAGTTTACTGAATGAAGTGTTGTTTACCAAAAAAAAAATCATCTTATATTTCTATGAATTTTATTTTTAATTTACTTGTGATATATATATATATATATAATTTTTTAATTTTTTTAATTTTATGAATTTACATTGATATTTTAGGTCCAAGGATAAGACCAATTAAGGCTAGGGACAATGCCAACCAGGGCCAATTAGGGTTAGGGACAAGGTCAGGGCCAATCAAGCTCAAGGTTAGGGACAGGGCCAATCAGGGTCAACCCATCCTGACCCGGCCCAATTAAAATTGTAGGTTACACACAAATTGCTCAGGCCAATCGTTGCTCCATTTGGCAGCAAACCGACAGATATTGGCATAGATCCATTCCTGTTTTTTGCACCTAAAAAACCATATTTGATATCGTGGTTTAACCATACGTTTCCTTCTTGCAAAGCAACAATCCTTAAATACATGTAATACATCTGTACTTTCTTTAGTTTACTGAATGAAGTGTTGTTTACCAAAAAATAAATCATCTTATATTTTTACTGAATTTTATTTTTAACTTTTACTTGTGATAAATATATATAGATATATATATATATATATATATATATACATATATATATATATATATATATATATATATATATATATATACCATATACCGATATATATAAATTTTTAATTTTTTTAATTTTATGAATTTACATTGATATTTTAGGTCCAAGGATAAGACCAATTAAGGCTAGGGACAATGCCAACCAGGGCCAATTAGGGTTAGGGACAAGGTCAGGGCCAATCAAGCTCAAGGTTAGGGACAGGGCCAATCAGGGTCAACCCATCCTGACCCGGCCCAATTAGGGCCAATTAGGGCGAGAATGGGTTTGGCTTGGCCCTGTAAGGCTTAGGGCTATTGCAATAATCCTTGGCCCTGAACTAGGATCAGGATGAGAATAGGCTCAAACTAGAACATATAGGGCTAGGCTTGGGATTGTAAAAGCCAGGCCTAGCCCTACCCTGTTGCAGCCCTATCTGTTACCATCTATCATCGTTGGAGAAATAATTAGTGTCACCCTTGTGCTATCCCCAAATATTGGTGGCATTCCAAAATTACTTAAAATATCAGTTGGATTTACAAAAACAATTTTTGCTTTTTTCTTTAGAGAAAAGAGTACTTGTAAATTGATATGAAGTAATTATTAGATTCTTTTAGGGCCTTTTTGGTTACATGAATCCACAGATTTCATTCAACATATTTGGTTAACCAAACAGTTAATTTTATAAATTATGACTCTACAAATTTGAAATCCATAGCTTTAAATTTTCTAGATATTTGAAATCTCTAAACTCATGTAACCAAACAGGCCCTTAATTAAAGGAAACGGTCAAAGAATCGTTGTTGTGATATTATTTCTTTTTGTTCAATGCTTTTTACATGACTATCCTGGTTCTTTTTGTTAAAAGGGTAGAGTAGATCCTTCACATTAGTATGGTATTTCTATCTTTTAAAGTTAATTTATTGGTTGCAAAGGGAAGTCAAGGGAAAAAGCTTCATACTTAGGAAAACTTTTGTAACCATTGTTGTATATGACTCTATGGCTCTTTTTGGTATCAATTCTCATTCTCTATTATGCCTATTTAAAATAAATAAGTACAAGAATTCATTATTGGTCAAGAATGAAAAATGATTTGGTGAATTTTATCGAAAATAAATTATGAAATGGAAAATAAGTTTGGTGTCAAGATAAAAAGTTATTAAAAATGATAGTAAACAAGTGAGAAAAGAAGGAAAAAGTATAGTTGATATAAAAGAATGTGTATTGACTATTTTACCCTCATCTTACTTATAGAACTTTAAGTAAACTTACACAAATGAAGATAATGAAATTCTCATCACAATCCATAATGGACAAAAAGTTCATTATGGATTTTGAAAGTTTTTCTATTATTTTAAATAAAAATAAAATTCAAAATAGATGCCAAACAATTTAAAATAATGAAAATTTCTCATAATTGACAATGATAATTGATACCAAAAAGAGCCTATAAGTAATTTATTTATTTATTATTTTTTTTTTGGTAAAGTAATTTAAATTTTACAACATATTTCATAATGATGTATCCTTTTTTTTTTTTATTTTATTTTTAATTTCTTAATATCAAGGAATTGGATATAGAGTGAAACTTATTAATCAAATTGAGTTTATACAGAGTGATATTCATTAAAGTTCCCTCGACTTAAAAGCCTTTACCATTATATAAATTCCTATACCATTTCTTGGTTCTTCATATTTTTATTAAACAGTAATCAGTGTTGATGACAATTTCTTTGTTTCAATGGTGATGACAATTCATATTCATACCCTAAGCCCTATTTGCACCTCTTATCATCACCAAATTCAGATTCATTCTCTTTCATCGCCTTCATCTGTCATTGATCTCATTTCTTTTCATACAGCCTTCCTATGGAGTATTAAGCATTGCGACTGTTTCAGAATTTCAAACCCGTTTTTCAAACAACAGAAATTTCAAAATAAATGGTGCCAAGGCCGAGTACTGTTTTATAATGGTAATAGACAAATGCTGCCAGCTAATTAATTCTATTAAGAGCAATTGATAAGGCATATGATATTACTAACCAGCCCAACATGAAGTAACCAACCACCCTAGTGGGCCCCACATCTTCAGGCTCCTGTAAAACATAAATAAGAATGATAATTCAATCATCACTTAAGGTTGGAAAAGTAAAAATAGTAGGGTTCTAGATCCTGTGCACCCACTCTCACATGGAAATTGCTTCAGTCCTGTGCGAGACTATCAAGATAAATTTCGGATCCTCGGATCCAAAATTTCAGTCGAAATTTCGATCCAGTGGCCAAGACTATTTTGCTTGATATTTTCGCGCATTAAATCTGCAGGACTGAAGCAAGGTCCCTCTCACTTAGGATGTGACACTCACTTGTGCATAGTAGATATGTGGGGGAGGGGATGGGCAATTGGGTGGAGAGGATCTATGAGCAAATAGTAGGGATGTTAACGGTATCTCGTTAGCCCAAAATCTTTTTGGCCCAGCTTGGACCCAACCTTGATTTTTCAACCAAGGCCAGCTTGGGTTTGCATTGCAAATGTCCTGGCCCAAGTTGGTTGGGTTTGGGTTAGGCCTTTAGGCTGAACTTGGCTCTACTCAGTACAACCTGATCTTGTACTATATGTATAAAACATAAAGAGCAAATTGCCTTGACACCATAAAATAGAGGCTGTAATATACTTGCACCCATTTTTATGTTTGATAAACACCCAGCTTGAACTTGAGTGAAGCAATGAATCTTTAGCTCAATTGGTAGAGCACTTGGAACATAAGCATGTTTTAAGAGGATGGTGGTTCAAATCCACCAAGATTCTCTTGATTTGTTGTGAGTTCAGATGATACATCGTAATCAATTTCGGATGTAAAATATAACCCCGTTTTGGAGAGTCCAAAAAGGGGAGGGGGGGATTCATAAAATAGGTTGGTAAATGCATCAATTTTGCAGTCGGCCAAGCTACTTGGTAAAATTAATTTCGCTTTACTTTGAGTATGCGGTCATCTTTTGTAGTTAATTAGATAATAATATCATTTTTTTAATATAATTATCAACACTTGTAAAAAAATGAAAATCCACTCAGAACAGACTTTTTAGAATGTGTTTATAAAAATATTTAAACACATTTTCTAAACATATGTCAAAATTATTTAGAAAATACTTTTTTTAAGCACAAAAACACTTTTTTTTTGTTGTTGTTGCAAAAAAAAAAGTGTTTCTAGCAATGAAATGTTATCAAACAGATACTAACTTATTAGAAAGTCAGAGGCAAAATAATGACAAAATGAGATTACTTATCAATTTACCTTTCAAGCGATGTTGAGGTCGAGACATGGAAGAGGAGGGCTTTCTAGATCAAGGGAGAAGTGAAGTCGAGAACTTGACTTACATGGATCGGGTTTCCTTCTTAGCAAATAGGGGGTTATGCCCGTTCTACAGTAGGATCTTCACACTTACATGAGAGTTTTAATCTCAACCATCCAATTTGCATTTTTTAAGTGTCATATTCTCAAGCTGCACTGCTTTGCACAACAGAGGTTTTATTTAATTTGCACCCGCTATATGCTACTAGACCATGGGGTACGAGAAAGTAGAGAACTTCTTTTTCTCTCCGCCATTGAGTGTGTTCCCTACCTCCGTTGTTGAGCATGGTCCTACTACAACAACCTATTACTTCCTCCTAAACCCTTTCAACCTAACTCTTCTCCACCCTATTCTCTCATCTGGAATCATCATAAACCCTACAACATCTTAGTATCTCCCCAATACCTTTACCCTAGAGCAGAAACTATGGCCAGTTTTGGTGGTTTATTGCCGCGAGTTGGGGAACTCATTTCCTTCCCACAAAGACCCTTCCCTTCCAATCGAATAGACTACCCCCTCGCTTATCAAGAGACCTCTAGTCAAGCTTCTACTGAGTGTGACGATAGTGATGATGATGTGCAATTAGATGCAGCAGATGTTGTAAGGGTTGCTTGAGCCTGGCAAAACACCCTAGTTGGATATGTTACGGAGGGTCGTCCCTTCCAAAGGTCTTCTAGTGGCTTGGAATGCAAGGTTTAAGATAGAAGTGATTGATATGGATGAATGGAAGTTTTACTTTCACTTTCATCATTCTATGGACAAAGATAACGTCCTAGCAGATGGGTCATGGTCGGTAGTAGGAAACTTGTTGGTTTTGCAACCATGGTGTGAACTTTGTAACTAGGATTTATCAACTTGTGAGTTTTGGTCCAATTCCTGTTGAACTAATTGATGCTTCTAATATTTTGAAGATGCTATGGAAGATTGGAAGCATGAAGAAGGTACTAACAGTTGAAGGAATGCAGTTTGGGTCTCGAAAGAGCTATGTGCATGCAAGGGTGGTGGTGAACTTGACAAAACCATTCCGGTCCTCCATCTATGTCAAAGGTTAGTTGAGTGCGGCAACAACAGTGATGGTGAAGTATGAGATACTTCCCTTGTTCTGTTGTTACTGTGGTCGGTTGGGGCATGCGGAGAAGAACTGTAATAAGTTTTTCGAAGATTGTAAGCTACATTTGCAACTTCATGGCTTTAGCGAGTAGGGAAAATGTAAGGAACTTCCTCTGCCCAAAAGTCACTCGGAAATCAAAGCCTCCATGCCGAATGAGCGTATGTTGCATAAAGCCGTTTTACTTTTGAGGAGACATGCATTGTTGCGGAAATGGAAAGCTCCGTAATCAGGGAGATATCGGAGGTATGGAAGGTGTGTGGCCATCTACAAGAGGACAAGACTTTGGTAGTCAAATCAACCATACTGATATGTGTCACAGGAGGATGATCAGTTTATTGGAAGGCACGTGCATAGGGTTTGACAGCCGAAGATAACCTAAGGAGGAGAAACATACCCATAGATCCAAGGTGTCGAAGGTGTGGAAATCTTGAAGAAACGACAAATCACATCCTGTTTGAATGTGACTTTGCCCGTGCATACTAGTTCGAAGTAGTGTGGCACTTTTGGCTCCTCAGGGTGAGTTTCCAAGTTGACGAAAAATGTTTGAGATCTGGCATAAGCTGAAGATTACCTCAAAGAAGGTGAATAGGGAAACCTTTTTCCTTTGTCTCTTTAATTTGTTGGGAACTATGGTGGGCACGAAACAAGTTGATCTTCAAAGGGGAGCTCTCTGACACAAGTTGCATTTTTGGAGTTCTAGGAGTCATTGGCCGAGGAGGTTCCAAGTTATCAAAGCGATGGGCAACCTCTTGGTGAAGTGATAATCCCTAATGAAGGGGTTGTGCGGATTAGCAGTGACGCTTCTTTTGTGGAAGTGACTGGAGTGGCGGGTGGGTTGGATTCATTCTCAGATGCCTTTCTCGCTCCCCATTAATGGCGATGGCAGAAAGAGTTCATATTACAAGGACCCTAATGGGTGAAGCTTGGGCAGTGCATAGTGCTATTAAGGCTGCCTCATGGATGGATCTAGTAGTGGAAACAGACTCTTTGAAACTATATAATTTGGTCATTGATCCAAGTCACTCACCACCAATTGAAATTATGGGCTTTGCAGAAGATATTTGGGCTTTGTCTTCTTTGTGTCACTTTTGTTAAAATTTATAGGGTTAATAATGTTGTTGCGGATGCCTTAGCTAGGAACGCCCTGTTTGTGGCAAGCCAAACTTGTTGGTTCACTTTCGATCCTTGGTTACTGGAGCCTTGTCACCAGTCTTGTGTAATAAATAGAAAAAAGCCATAGGGTACTCTAATAAGAGAGATTGAATGGATGCAAGTATCATGCACAAGAAGTGTCAAGCACAATTGACGTTATTCCTACTTCACAATGTTCTTATGGCTGGGCTTCTTGGTGTTAGGCATGATGTTTTGAAATAGTTACCAACTAGAGATCTACAAAGTTTGTTTTGGCTGAACATACTATGATAGGTTTTAAAGTTCAGCATTAGCCTATACTACATGAGCTTTACACAGAAACCTGGCATGTGCTTTAAACTATATTATAGAAGCATTCGTAGAGTTAGTTTCGGCTAATTCCATACTAAGATATGTCTAAGTTTCAGTATTAAGCTGATATCCCACCGCTTCATGCACAAAGTTAGGAAAGTCTCATCATTAACCCCCCGGTTGCCATTGGTAATGACTAACACCTCTTAATAGTGAAGATGTTATAGGTTTGACTCTCCCTATGGTATTCGTAACATCCCTCCCCTTATATATATATAGAAAAAAAAAAACTCTATTATACCTAAAAAAATGTCTCAATCATTTGGTTTCATCTAATTTTGTCTACTCTTTTGAGCTTCCAAATTCATGGAGTGGTTGCAATTTATCAGTTCATTCAGGATCTTCAATGCACAGTATTCGTAGTGGGTACAAACCTCCGGTGGTGGAGTCCCTTTTGGTGTTTGTGTTATGTCAACCTCGAATGGCCATGTATATTTGTCTGGATTCGCAGCCCTTGTTAGGCTCCAGTCATATATTCTCCTTTCCTGTTCTGAGGATAGAATTGAGTATGATTCCTAATAACAGAACACAACCAGATTCAGATATCGGGAAGAAAGACAAAACAAGAACATAATAAGTGAGAAATCCACTATACAGATTTTAAAAAAAAAACCAACCTTTAAGAGATCCAGTTTCTGGGTGAGATCTTGTTCATCCAGTCCTTGATTCATAAGTTCCTCGTACTTGTTCTTATATGCAACTGCAACCTAAAAGGAGAAGAGGTGATTCAAAGATCAAAGAAAACTCTCTGATAAATATAAACAATCCAAGAGATTCACCGGGTGTTAAAACCTAACAGCAACAAAGTGGAGTGGGAAAAATCTATGATGATCATTAACGGAAATGGTAAAAATGTGATCTTCTAAGCAAAGAAATTGGATTGACGCTATGATTGTTTTAAATATCAATTAGAAGGTCAATTTAAAAGTAAGAACTGAAATCCTTCAAGCTAAGAATGTCAGGATGAATTGAAGCGGAAAACCATTGTCAATCCATTTACTACCTTGTTGGACTAAATAACAACGGAAATTCAGAGAATTAAATAAAATTGAAACTATACGACTCTCAAATCCTAATCTTGTCGTGAAAGAAATTAATCAGAGAATCCTGACCTCCTCATAGGTACATCTTCTTTGAAGTCCAAGTCTAGCATAGTGATCTACCTCAGTAATGGCTGCACTCTAAACCAGGAATTTCATCAATGAAACCGCAATCCGAGAAGGAGGACAAACGAAAACGTATAGAATAAGCAAAACTTGTAGTGATTTTTAACTACCAATGCCTCGAAGAGCCTTTTCGACGTTCAAAGCTGAGATTATAGAAGGAGGCGACTTAGATTCTTCAACAGATGTCTCTGAATCAGTTTCTTTTTCCATTTCGGTTGCAGTTTCTTGCGAAGCATCACCTGAACTCCTCACAATTAGATGATTTCGTTGTTGTAGTCGTTGTTTCATGGAGAGTCTAATGGCACGCTGAAGGAGAAAACCAAATTTTGGTGTCGAGTAGCAAAGTCCATTGGGATCTCGCCAGGTAATGCAAGGGTTTGCAGGGGATGAAGAAACTGCCATGGACACTTTCTGTGAATCTTTCTCCCTTTCCCAAGTAGAATTCTACCGATTGTTGCTCAGACCATTCGAAGTCGATGGGTTTGGGTTGAGATAAAGAAACATTTTCAACCTGTCCATTGTTATCCAGATTCCAGACGCACAGAAGAGATGATGTGCGGCATGTGGAGCCCGCATCACCATCCCCATCAAGGGGAAGAAGGTGCCACTTATAGGGATTTCTCTTGGGAAAATTACGTGCGATTAGCTCTTTTTAGTTTCTCTTTACAAAAATAACCACTCATGTTTCACCTTACAAAATTAGTTCAAACTGAATTTACATTTACAAAATTAACCAAAATAGTGTTTTTCCACTTCACTGGACATTTCCCCCCCCCCTAAAATTGACCATACAAAAATGTGCAAAGGGTATGTACCCATTTGGACAAAACAACGATTTTCTCACTCGATGTGATCAGTTTTAGGGGTAAAAAATGTCCAAAAATTAGTTAAAACTGAATTTACATTTACAAAATTAACCAAAATAGTGTTTTTCCACTTCACTGGACATTCCCCCCTAAAATTGACCATACAAAAATGTGCAAAGGGTATGAAAAAATAATGATTTTACCCATTTGGACAAAACAACGATTTTCTCACTCGATGTGATCAGTTTTAGGGGTAAAAAATGTCCAAAAATGTGAAAAATCAATATTTTTACTAGTTTTGTAAATGCAAACTCAGTTTTGGCTAATTTTGTGAAGTTAAACATTGAGTGGCTATTTTTGTAAGGAAATTTAAAAGCAGCTAATCACGTAATTTTTCTATTTTTCCTTCACTTGTGCGACACATGTCCATCTTTAATCTAACGGTTAAAGCTAAACGTATTTTGGTAATTCGCTCATTAAAGTTATAGAAATTTGTAATTTTATAAAATAAACACCCTAATAATAATCATATTCGCTGCATGATGCCCAACCCATTCTCTCTCCCTCTTTTTTCTTCGAAGTTCTTAGAAATCCGAGACATAATTGAGCTCCTTGCTAAGACTTCTCAAGAAAGCTAGTAGAGATTCAGAAATGGAAAATGTGATTTCTAAGTCTTCTCTAGCGACAACGAAACATTAAGTTTTTCTGATTTAGACCTTTAGGAAGAGAAGCACCAAGAGATCACTCATCACTTTCGTTGCCATTCTATTCTCTATTCTCTTTGTCGACCCAATCTTCTCCTAGCGGTCCTGCTTTAACTCTAATCTTTGATTCTCTGAAATTCCAAGCCTAATTTTATCTCTTTTCACGAGCTACCTCTCATTGGGAATTAAGCCAAACTACCGTGAATATAATTCTCAATCCCATATTCATTTTGTATTATTAGAATCATCTTTTTTTTCCTTCAGATTTTAGTTTGTAGTTGGGGGGAAAAAGAGATCAGACATTAACAGTTGTTGCTGCCAGAGAAGATGGCGTTCATTTAGGGTTAGGTTTGCGATAAGATTTCCCCTCATAACCAAGGTTTAAAGTATCCCATGATACCATACGATACGTATCCATATTTGACCAAATCGATACGATACATCTCGATACGTCTCTCCATTGAATTACGCTAAAATACATTAGCTAGAGCGATACAATACTCAATATAGGATGATACGTCTCTTAAAATCACCTAATCGATACGATACCAGATACCGATACTTTAAACCTTGCTCAAAACTAGGAATTTGCGAGTGTATTAGTTAAGAGTAAACGATTCAACTTGTAAATTCTTATATTTTTGTAACTTATAACTATAAGACGTTGTTACCAAAATGCCATAGTTCTTCAACCGTTAGATTAGAAAAGTACACATGTCGATAGGTAAAGTACACAATCGAACTTGAGTTGTTGTAGATCAAGTCTTTCCTTGCTTGGTCATTGGAGTTTTGACCTTCTTTATTGAATCCTCGTCCACAAATATAAATGTGCGATTATGACAAGCAACAATCTCTAGGTACTAAACCTGGAAGTTGCAATGATTAAGTCTTTCTCTTCCATGGCCAACTCTGTCTATCGCTTACAGTGCCTTGCTCACAAGCTCTTCTACGGTTTGAAAGCAAGATCCTAACGCACGCGCAACTCCTTCTTGCTTGGTCAAGAGTAAGTTAGATTCAAATTGGCCCCTGTTGAGTTTGAAAAACCACCTTGAGGTTGAAAAAGAATTGGCTGATCACCTCTCAGAAAGGGAGGGACAGAGGGGCACCATGCAAGAGAGACGGAGGAACTCAGTAGGGGGCGAAAGTTCGCGAGCCTTTGGCTCGCCTTTACTTACTCGGCCAGGGCACGCTAGCCGTTGTGATCTAGTCGAGCCCATGCTTCTTTAGGTTGAGATAGAGATCGTCTTTATATAGCGGTAGTTTCTTGTTGGGCGCTCAAGCAAACGAGGCCGTCTGAGCGCTAGCTGATCATAGACCAATTGAGCAACGGCGAGCTAGTGCTCACATTATGTTGACGCATTAGTACACGCATCTTCTTCTTGGTTGGTAAGTCTTTATATTCTTCTCTTGTGTACCTCTCTTGGTTTGTTTTCTCTGTAATAGATATATTCAGTCTTTTCCAACCTGCAACTCTACGTGGGAAAAAGCTAGCATCTGGTCTGATCAATCAAGAGATAGGGCTTCGGCCAAACATCTTTTTCCTAAGCTAGGATGGAGCTATCGAGTGACGATCTCCCGATCAATCAGATATGCGATGGCCTGAAAAAGGCATTATTGAGTCAAGCCTTAAGTGCAACACCTCCTTGTCTTGTACTTGTAGCTCTTTTTCCTGATTGAGATGATAGAGCGAATCTAGAATAAGAAGAGCTTGAACTGGAATATGGATAGGAACAGATAAATAATAAAGCAAGGGAAGGACCTAGGGCAAGATCGAGTTAGCAAGATTTTCCGATAGCTCCTTGACTTAGCCTGGCCGAAGGAAAGATTGTAGGAATTCCTGATCCATGGTAGATAGACACAAATTCTGAGCCTATACAGGAAATATCCGCATTGAAAAATCCCTCCTTGATGGTGGGTTAGTAAAGCGGATAAAGGCCCAACCTCCCATGGGAAAGTCTTGGGTTTGCACCCATTCGGTGGCATTAATATTCTCATTCCCATCCTGGTATATAAGAAAAAAAATCCCTCATCGATGCTTCTCAACTGCACATCCAAGGGTGAGACCCAACGCTCAGTCGAGGACTAGTATGTGCTCTCCCAATGCTTTTTGCTACAAAAATTATGTGGGACCCAGACTTGAATAATTAAAAAAAAAATAGAGGTGGGATCCAAGATGAATCCTCCATGGGGCCTCATTTTTGTGGTAAAAAAGCATTAGGGGAACACATACTCCCCCTGAACGGGGAGGTGATCCAAAAGTCTCTAAATACCAACACAATGGACTAGAGAGGGTCACCCCTATTGTGTGGTTGAGGACGTCAAGGGAGAACTTTCTCACATGACAGGGAGGTGATCTAGACTCCAACATGTGAGGCTGTATTTGGATAGTCACAGGGAGTTTGTTGAGTCCAGAGTGGGTCATGAGACCACCCAACCCAGTTCGAATCCCATAGAGGGATAAAAATTGCTGCTATGCATATCTTCTATATTGCACAATAGTGTAGCCTCTTAAGATGCCACCATGGAAAATTACAATCCCAATGGTTAAATTGTTTGAATATCTTTTACCAAACTAGATTTGCTTTTCTGGGCTCACCTTTTATGCTCAAGTCAAATACCTTAGCCTCATGAGAAGCTAGCCTCCGCTTGCTCTGCAAATATTGTTGTTGACGACACAAGAGCTCCCGATACCGACAAAGCTATTGTCACCTATGATTGGAATCCTCAAACAATACGCCCCTCCAAGGTCAACTCCAAGAATGTTGCAACTCCACCGCACAACCCTTCCCTTCAATCTAAGAGAACTACTCATTTCCTATAATTGGAAATTAGAACCCAACTTTCCTTCGTCAAGGGCCACTATTTACGTTAGTGTGTCATTTAGAGAATAAACAATAATTTGGTGAACTGAAACTCTATTTTGAATAACCCCAAAAGCTTCCCAATATTTTAATCCTTGGACTTGCAATGATGCAATCAATTAGATTTCGTCGAACCAAGGTACGTGATTAAAAAATTTGAACATAATTCCTCTCGCATGATTAACATATTCTATTTGCTTCACAAGGAAGAATTGGGTTTCCTTTTCTTTCTCTTCTTTTTGATAAGTATGATGCCCCTAACGCTTTTCCACGATTCTTGGATGTCATAATTAGGAAGTCTAAGGGGCGTTTGGTTTCGCAATTCCTCGAATCCGCAGTAGGGAATCATGAGTCTTGGAATTAGGTTCTAGAATCATATTAGTAAAAAATGTTTGGTTACCCGATTCGGAAAGTGAATCCATTGGCCATTTGGTTACCCCGATTAGAAGTGAACTGCGTCTAAAAACTATTTGGTTCTTGTGTGAGTAGATTCAACCTGATCACTTTGAACAACCATTTATTCTGGTTGAGGGCTCTTGAGATGACAAATTTTTTCCCCTGTTAGTGTAATATATAATTTTATATAAGTGTAACTACATAATATAAAACATGTCAAGACCAAAACTTTATGAGAGTACCACCACCACCAACAACGCTTAGAATCGGTCCAATGTTGCATGATCCTATAATTGAAGATAAGAGGTCCACTCCTAGTTTAATTAGGATCCTTTTCATGCACTGCTAATGTCAACCTCTTGGATCTCTTTCTGTTTATAGCCAACTTGCCATTGGCTATAAATCTAAGGTCCATACTTTGTTATTGGCATCGCAACAGTGTGCAGAATTGAGGCGTTGAAATTAAATGGGATCAAAGTCCGGGTTAGGATCAAATAGTTGATCATTTTGTAGTGTTTAACTCAAGTGAGTTTGTATTATGTCTTAATTTTTTCCTTTGTTTATACCCAAAATGTATTCACTATACACTATAGATACATGTTGTGAAACTTTTACCACTCACTCTTAACCCTCATATACCATCCCAAGATTCCAAACACCTCTGGGTTTTTTTGGTTCTTAAGTAGGGGAAAAAATGATGTGGAAATGAACTTATTAGCTTTATATGGGCGGTGATGAACTTATGTCCAGTCAACAATTAGCCTTGGTGGCTTATAACATCTTTTATGATACGAGAAGGTGGCAACATTGATACTCGGTTGGTAGATTATAACATCGGTCAATTGATATGGGAATAGGTATAAACTACAAAGAATGTTTACCAAAAAAACTACAAAGAATGACGTTATGATACTCGGTTGTAGATTATCTATATCGAACCTCATATCTTTCCAAGGGATTTTTTGTTTTAGCCATGAGAACAGATAGGTGAAATATTAAAATGTACCCTTAACAATACATGTTGAAAGGCAAGTGTTTTTACCTATTTGTTGCATACAAATACTACAAAGTAAAAGGAACCCACACACATAAGAACAGATTCATGATACAACATTGTGATTCGGTTTGATTTCGTGTGCACGTGCTCAGTAGGGGCTCACACCGCACCCAAATTCTTCTTGTTGATGTGTCATATGATGTTGAAGCTGTGAACCCTCTTCCATTGTATGATCTCGGCATATTATCTAGCCAATGTTTGGTGGTTACTCCCTTGGCACCTATAATCTTGCCTGGATTTTCCTGGTTCTTGAGTCTTGGATCATCCTTCCTTGCCACATGCCTGGAGGCTGTTGTTCCTTCTGTTTGGTCTTCACAATAGTAACCCCCTCCTTCCCTGCATTGTTGGTATATATCTGATACTTTGGTTGAAAGGTCTGTTGTTTTATTCTTTTACTGACATGGGGAACACTATCATTGTTCTTACTGTCACTGCTGATTCCGGTGCTGTGTGGCCTCTTGCTGCCTTGCCACCTCCTAGCTTTTGGGTGCGAGCTTATCCCGCTGGTGGGTCTCTACCCCGCCCTTTTCCTGTGGGCTTGTTTGGAGGAGTCTCTTCTCGTGCGTTTGTGGTTTCCCGTTCTATCCTTTATAGTGGATTGGGGTTTTTTTCCGGTTGATCCTTTGTTTTGTTGGATGAGAGGCGAGTTGATCCTTTGAAATCCCTGTTAGACAGCCCCTTTCCCTTGCATCCCTTGGCTCTCGTGTTGGCGCGGTTCCGCCCCCGGCCCCCCCCCGCGGCCCCCCCCCCCCCCCCCCCCCGCCCGGCCGGCCCCCCCGTCCCCTCGGCTCTCCTCCCCCCCGCCTGCCCCCCCCCCCCCCCCCGCCCCCCCCCCAATGTTTGAGATCCGGCATAAGCTAAGATTACCTCAAAGAAGGTGAATAGGAAACCTTTTCCTTTGTCTCTTTAATTTGTTGGGAACTATGGTGGGCACGAAACAAGTTGATCTTCAAAGGGGAGCTCTCTGACACAAGTTGCATTTTTGGAGTTCTAGGAGTCATTGGCCGAGGAGGTTCCAAGTTATCAAAGCGATGGGCAACCTCTTGGTGAAGTGATAATCCCTAATGAAGGGGTTGTGCGGATTAGCAGTGACGCTTCTTTTGTGGAAGTGACTGGAGTGGGGGTGGGTTGGATTCATTCTCAGATGCCTTTCTCGCTCCCCATTAATGGCGATGCGAAAGAGTTCATATTACAAGCACCCTAATGGGTGAAGCTTGGGCAGTGCATAGTGCTATTAAGGCTGCCTCATGGATGGATCTAGTAGTGGAAACAGACTCTTTGAAACTATATAATTTGGTCATTGATCCACTCGAAATTATGGGCTTTGCGGAAGATATTTCGGCTTTGTCTTCTTTGTGTCACTTTTGTTAAAATTTCTAGGGCAAATAATGTTGTTGCGGATGCCTTAGCTAGGAACGCCCTGTTTGTGGCAAGCCAAACTTGTTGGTTCACTTTCGATCCTTGGTTACTGGAGCTTTGTCACCAGTCTTGTGTAATAAAAAATAAAAAAAGGCCATAAGGTACTCTAATAAAAGAGACTGAATGGATGCAAGTATCATGCACAAGAAGTGTCAAGCACAATTGGCGTTATTCCTACTTCACAATGTTCTCATGGCTGGGCTTCTTGGTGTTAGGCATGATGTTTTGAAATAGTTACCGACTAGAGATCCTACAAAGTTTGTTTTGGCTGAACATACTATGATAGGTTTTAAAGTTCAGCATTAGCCTATACTACATGAGCTTTACACAGAAACCTGGCATGTGCTTTAAACTATATTATAGAAGCATTCGTAGAGTTAGTTTCGGCTGATTCCATACTAAGATATGTCTTAAGTTTCAGTATATGAACCATCACAGGGTAGTTCAATAATTGGTAATGACTAACACCTCTTTAGTGAAGATGTTATAGGTTTAACTCTCCCTATGGTATGTGTAATATCCCCTCCCCTTATATATATAGGAAGAAAAAAAATCCCATTATACCAAAAAAAGATGTCTCAATCATTTGGTTAATTTCATCTAATTTTGTCTACTCTTTTGAGCTTCTAAATTCATAGAGTGGTTGCAATTTATCAGTCCATTCAGGAGCTTCAATGCACAGTATTCGTAGTTGGGTACAAACCTCCGGTGGTGGAGTCCCTTTTGGTGTTTGTGTTATGTCAACCTCGAATGGCCATGTATATTTGTCTGGATTCGCAGCCCTTGTCAGGCTCCAGTCATATATTCTCCTTTCCTGTTCTGAGGATAGAATTGAGTATGATTCCTAATAACAGAACACAACCAGATTTAGATATCGGAAAGAAAGACAAAACAAGGACATAAGAAGTCAGAAATCCACTATATAGATTCAAAAACCAACCTTTAAGAGATCCAGTTTCTGGGTGAGATCTTGTTCATCCAGTCCTTGATTCATAAGTTCCTCGTACTTGTTCTTAAATGCAACTGCAACCTAAAAGGAGAAGAGGTGATTCAAAGATCACTAAGATCAAAAAAAACTCTGATAAATATAAAGAATCCAAGAGGTTTCACCGGGTGTTAAAACCTAATGGCAGCAAACTCGAGTGGGAAAAAAGTTATAAGGTACCTGGAGATGACTAATCTATGATGATCATTAACGGAAATGGCAAAAATGTAATCTTCTATGCAAAGAAATTAGATTGACGCTATGATTGTTTTAAATATCAATTAGAAGGTCAAATTTAAAAGTAAGAACTGAAATCCTTCAAACTAAGAATGTCAGGATGAATTGAAGCGGAAAACCATTGTCAATCCATTTACTACCTAGTTGGACTGCAATAACAACGGAAGTTCAGAGAATTAAATTTTAGATTGAAACTATACAACTCTCAAATCCTAATCTTGTCTTGAAAGAATTTAATCAGAGAGTCCTGACCTCCTCATAGGTACATCTTCTTTGAAGTCCAAGTCTAGCATAGTGATCTACCTCAGTAATGGCTGCACTCTAAACCAGGAATTTCATCAATGAAATCGCAATCCGAGAAGGAAGACAAACGAAAACGTATAGAATAAGCAAAATTTGTAGTGATTTTTAACTACCAATGCCTCGAAGAGCCTTTTCGACGTTCAAAGCTGAGATTATAGAAGGAGGCGACTTAGATTCTTCAACAGATGTCTCTGAATCAGTTTCTTTTTCCATTTCGGTTGCAGTTTCTTGCGAAGCATCACCTGAACTCCTCACAATTAGATGATTTCGTTGTTGTAGTCGTTGTTTCATGGAGAGTCTAATGGCACGCTGAAGGAGAAAACCAAATTTTGGTGTCGAGTAGCAAAGTCCATTGGGATCTCGCCAGGTAATGCAAGGGTTTGCAGGGGATGAAGAAACTGCCATGGACACTTTCTGTGAATCTTTCTCCCTTTCCCAAGTAGAATTCTACCGATAGTTGCTCAGACCATTCGAAGTCGATGGGTTTGGGTTGAGATAAAGAAACATTTTCAACCTGTCCATTGTTATCCAGATTCCAGACGCACAGAAGAGATGATGTGCGGCATGTGGAGCCCGCATCACCATCCCCATCAAGGGGAAGAAGGTGCCACTTATAGGGATTTCTCTTGGGAAAATTACGTGCGATTAGCTCTTTTTAGTTTCTCTTTACAAAAATAACCACTCAATGTTTCACCTTATAAAATTAGTTAAAACTGAATTTACATTTACAAAATTAACCAAAATAGTGTTTTTCCACCTCACTGGACATTTCCCCCCCCCCTAAAATTGACCATACAAAAATGTGCAAAAGGTATGAAAAAATAATGATTTTACCCATTTGGACAAAACTTTTCCACCTCACTGGACATTTCCCCCCCCCCTAAAATTGACCATACAAAAATGTGCAAAGGGTATGAAAAAATAATGATTTTACCCATTTGGACAAAACAACGATTTTCTCACTCGATGTGATCAGTTTTATGGGTAAAAAATGTCCAAAAATGTGAAAAATCAATATTTTTACTAGTTTTGTAAATGCAAACTCAGTTTTGGCTAATTTTGTGAAGTTAAACATTGAGTGGCTATTTTTGTAAGGAAATCTAAAAGCAGCTAATTACGTAATTTTCTATTTTTCTTTCACTTGTGCGACACATGTCCATCTTTAATCTAACGGTTAAAGCTAAACGTATTTTGGTAATTTGCTCATTAAAGTTATAGAAATTTGTAAATTTATAAAATAAACACCCTAATAATAATCAGATTCGCTGCATGATGCCCAACCCATTCTCTCTCCCTCTTTTTTCTTCGAAGTTCTTAGAAATCCGAGACATAATTGAGCTCCTTGCTAAGACTTCTCAAGAAAGCTAGTAGAGATTCAGATATGGAAAATGTGATTTCTAAGTCTTCTCTGGCGACAACGAAACATTAAGTTTTTCTGATTTAGACCTTTAGGAAGAGAAGCACCAAGAGATCACTCATCACTTTCGTTGCCATTCTATTCTCTATTCTCTTTGTCGACCCAATCTTCTCCTAGAGGTCCTGCTTTAACTCTAATCTTTGATTCTCTGAAATTCCAAGCCTAATTTTATCTCTTTTCACGAGCTACCTCTCATTGGGAATTAAGCCAAACTACCGTGAATATAATTCTCAATCCTATATTCATTTTGTATTATTAAAATCATCTTTTTTTTTTTCCTAGATTTTAGTTTATAGTTGGGGGGAAAAAGATATCAGACATTAACAGTTGTTGCTGCCAGAGAAGATGGCGTTCATTTAGGGTTAGGTTTGCGATAAGATTTCCCCTCAAAACCAAGGTTTAAAGTATCCCACGATACCATACGATACGTATCCATATTTGACCAAATCGATACGATACATCTCGATACGTCTCTCCATTGAATTACGCTAAAATACATTAGCTAGAGCGATACAATACTCAATATAGGATGATACGTCTCTTAAAATCACCTAATCGATATGATACCAGATACCGATACTTTAAACCTTGCTCAAAACTAGGAATTTGCGAGTGTATTAGTTAAGAGTAAACGATTCAACTTGTAAATTCTTATATTTTTGTAACTTATAACTATAAGACGTTGTTACCAAAATGCCATAGTTCTTCAACCGTTAGATTAGAAAAGTACACATGTCGATAGGTAAAGTACACAATCGGAACTTGAGCTGTTGTAGACTGAAGTCTTTCCCTGCTTGGTCATTGGAGTTTTGACCTTCTTTATTGAATCCTGTCCACAAATATAAATGTGCGATTATGACAAGCAACAATCTCTAGGTACTAAACCTGGAAGTTGCAATGATTAAGTCTTTCTCTTCCATGGCCAACTCTGTCTATCACTTACAGTGCCTTGCTCACAAGCTCTTCTACGGTTTGAAAGCAAGATCCTAACGCACGCGCAACTCCTTCTTGCTTGGTCAAGAGTAAGTTAGATTCAAATTGGCCGCTGTTGAGTTTGAAAAACCACCTTGAGGTTGAAAAAGAATTGGCTGATCACCTCTCAGAAAGGGAGGGACAGAGGGGCACCATGCAAGAGAGACGGAGGAACTCAGTAGGGGGCGAAAGTTCGCCGAGCCTTTGGCTCGCCTTTACTTACTCGGCCAGGGCACGCTAGCCGTTGTGATCTAGTCGAGCCCATGCTTCTTTAGGTTGAGATAGAGATCGTCTTTATATAGCGGTAGTTTCTTGCTGGGGCGCTCAAGCAAACGAGGCCGTCCTGAGCGCTAGCTGATCATAGACCAATTGAGCAACGACTGAGCTAGTGCTCACATTATGTTGACGCATTAGTACACGCATCTTCTTCTTGGTTGGTAAGTCTTTATATTCTTCTCTTGTGTACCTCTCTTGGTTTGTTTTCTCTGTAATAGATATATTCAGTCTTTTCCAACCTGCAACTCTACGTGGGAAAAAGCAAGCATCTGATCTGATCAATCAAGAGATAGGGCTTCGGCCAAACATCTTTTTCCTAAGCTAGGACGAAGCTATCGAGTGACGATCTCCCGATCAATCAGATATGCGATGGCCTGAAAAAGGCATTATTGAGTCAAGCCTTAAGTGCAACACCTCCTTGTCTTGTACTTGTAGCTCTTTTTCCTGATTGAGATGATAGAGCGAATCTAGAATAAGAAGAGCTTGAACTGGAATATGGATAGGAACAGATAAATAATAAAGCAAGGGAAGGACCTAGGGCAAGATCGAGTTAGCAAGATTTTCCGATAGCTCCTTGACTTAGCCTGGCCGAAGGAAAGATCGTAGGAATTCCTGATCCATGGTAGATAGACACAAATTCTGAGCCTATACAAGAAATATCCGCATTGAAAAATCCCTCCTTGATGGTGGGTTAGTAAAGCGGATAAAGGCCCAACCTCCCATGGGAAAGTCTTGGGTTTGCACCCATTCGGTGGCATTAATATTCTCATTCCCATCCTGGTATATAAGAAAAAAAATCCCTCATCGATGCTTCTCAACTGCACATCCAAGGGTGAGACCCAATGCTCAGTCGAGGACTAGTATGTGCTCTCCCAATGCTTTTTGCTACAAAAATTATGTGGGACCCAGACTTGAATAATTAAAAAAAAAAATAGAGGTGGGATCCAAGATGAATCCTCCATGGGGCCTCATTTTTGTGGTAAAAAAGCATTAGGGGAACACATACCCTCCCTGAACGGGGAGGTGATCCAAAAGTCTCTAAATACCAACACAATGGACTAGAGAGGGTCACCCCTATTGTGTGGTTGAGGACGTCAAGGGAGAACTTTCTCGCATGACAGGGAAGTGATCTAGACTCCAACATGTGAGGCTGTATTTGGATAGTCACAGGGAGTTTGTTGAGTCCAGAGTGGGTCGTGAGACCACCCAACCCAGTTCGAATCCCATAGAGGGATAAAAACTGCTGCTATGCATATCTTCTATATTGCACAATAGTGTAGCCTCTTAAGATGCCACCATGGAAAATTACAATCCCAATGGTTAAATTGTTTGAATATCTTTTACCAAACTAGATTTGCTTTTCTGGGCTCACCTTTTATGCTCAAGTCAAATACCTTAGCCTCATGAGAAAGCTAGCCTCCGCTTGGCTCTGCAAATATTGTTGTTGATGACACAAGAGCTCCCGATATTGACAAAGCTATTGTCACCTATGACTGGAATCCTCAAACAATACGCCCCCTCCAAGGTCAACTCCAAGAATGTTGCAACTCCACTGCACAACCCTTCCCTTCAATCTAAGAGAACTACTCATTTCCTATAATTGGAAATTAGAACCCAACTTTCCTTCGTCAAGGGCCACTATTTACAGTGTAGTGTGTCATTTAGAGAATAAACGAATAATTTGGTGAACTGAAACTCTATTTTGAATAACCCCAAAAGCTTCCCAATATTTTAATCCTTGGACTTGCAATGATGCAATCAATTAGACTTTGTCAGAACCAAGGTACATGATTAAAAAATTTGAACATAATTCCTCTGCATGATTAACATATTCTATTTGCTTCACAAGGAAGAATTGGGTTTCCTTTTCTTTCTCTTCTTTTTGATAAGTATGATGCCCCTAATGCTTTTCACGATTACTGGATGTCATAATTAGGAAGTCTAAGGGGGCGTTTGGTTCCGCAATTCCCTGGAATCCGCTTCTGTAGGGAATCATGAGTCTATGGAATTAGGTTCTGTAGAATCATATTAGTAAAAAAAAATGTTTGGTTACCCTGATTCTGGAAAGTGAATCTGTCTGAAAAACCATTTGGTTACCCTGATTCTGAAAGTGAATCTTGCTGAAAAACTATTTGGTTACTGTGTGAGTAGATTCAACCTGAATCACTTTGAACAACCATTTATTACTGGGTTGAGGGCTACTGAGATGGCAATTTTTTTCCCCTGTTAAGTGTAATATATAATTTTATATAAGTGTAACTACATAATATAAAACATGTCAAGACCAAAACTTTATGAGAGTACCGACCACCACCAACAACAGCTTGAAGTACTGGATCCAATGTTGCATGATCCTATAATTGAAGATAAGAGGTCTGACGAATACCTAGTTTAATTAGGATCCTTTTCATGCACCTGCTAATGTCAACCTCTTGGATCTCTTTCTATTTATAGCCAACTTGCCATTGGCTATAAATCTAAGGTCCATACTTTGTTATTGGCATCGCAACAAGTGTGCAAAGAATTGAAGGCAGTGAAATTAAATGGGATCAAAGTCCAGGTTAAGGATCAAATAGTTGATCATTTTGTAGTGTTTAACTCAAGTGAGTTTATATTATGTCTTAATTTTTTCCTTTGTTTACACCCAAAAGGTATTCACTATACACTATAGATACATGTTGTGAAACTTTTACCACTCACTCTTAACCCTCATATACCATCCCAAGATTCCAAACACCTACAGGGTTTTTTTGGTTCTTAAAGTAGGGGAAAAAAATGATGTGGGAAATGAACTTATTAGCTTTATATGGAACGTGAATAGAACTTATGTCCAGTCAACAATTAGCCTTGGTGGCTTATAACATCAGTTAATTGATACGAGAAAGGTAAGCAACATTGATACTCAGTTGGTAGATTATAACATCAGTCAATTGATATGGGAATAGGTATAAACTACAAAGAATGTTTACCAAAAAAAAAACTACAAAGAATGATGTTATGATACTCAGTTGGTAGATTATCTATATCGAACCTCATAATCTTCCCAAGCAAGGATTTTTTGTTTTAAGCCATGAGAACAGATAGGTGAAATATTAAAATGTACCCTTAACAATACATGTTGAAAAGGCAAATGTTTTTACCTATTTGTTGCATACAAAAATACATAACAAGAAAGTAAAAAGAAACCCACACACATAAGAACAAGAATTCATGATACAACATTGTGATTCGGTTTGACAGAATTTCAGTGTGCACGTGCTCAATAGGGGCTCAACACACAGCACCCAAATTCTTCTTGTTGATGCTGTCATATGATGCTGTGGCTGTAGAACCCTCTACCATTGTATGAATCTCAGACATATTATCTAGCCAAATAAAAGAATTTGGATGGTTACTACCACTTGGGCACCTATAAAATCTTTGACCTGGATTTTTCCTGGTTCTTGAAGTCATTAGGATCATCCTTCCTTGCCAACAATAGCACAATGGAGGCTGTTGTTCCATTCCAGGTGAAGTTTGGTCTTCACAATAGTAACCACCCATCACTTCACCTGTAAAACAAATTAAGTTGGTATATATCAAATAAAGAATACTTTGAGTTGAAAAGGTCTAAGTTGTTTTATTCTGTTTTACTAGACATGGGGAACACTATCATTGTTCATTAACATGGGTACACTAGCATTAGAATTCACTGAGTAGCTGTAGTAGAGCACTACTATGACATAAAGCCAATTGAAGGCCAAAACCTCCTAGCTTTTTAGGGTGACAGAGACATTATCCCAAGCAATAAAATGGTGGAAGTCAAAAATACTACCACCTGCACAACTTTTCCTTGTGAGAGACTTTGTTATGGAGGAAGTCGATCTTTACATCGTTGAACAGGTTTGATGGTTTTACCCAGTTTGAATTCTAATCCTTTATAGACTGGATTGGGGGAAAATTTTGAAATTTATGAGCACAGATCCAAAACTGCCACAGAGTTAGATCCTTTGAAATTAAAATTGTTGAAGAATGAAGAAGGCAGAGTTAGATCCTTTGAAAAATCCCTAGTTAAGAACAAAGCCCCCAGAATTTACCAACAGAAACTTGCATCCCAGATATTGGTCAATCAATCAGGCTTGTCAAGAGCAGCAGAGAATAATAAAAAAATACGATGAAACTAACCAGGCACTATAAAAGTTATATAACCATAACATGGGCAGAAATATATGCTGATCCACAACCCTTCTTTCAAAACTTTTGTCACAAAGCTAAACAGAGAAGAGTTCTCTAAAAAGTTGAAAGGAAATAAAAAAGCAATTAAATATCAAACGATCACACAAAGAGGAATCAAGATGAAATATTTTAGACAAATATCAAAACTACCAAACAGAACTAGCCTCAACCAAAAGAACATCAAACATGAACAAACCTATATATTGCAAATGTATGATTAGTAATCGATTTGATCACATCCAAAATGCACTTGATGCATGGCAGCCAATAGACACAAAAATAAGCACAAGTCCTGTCCCCCCCCCCCCCCCCCCCTGTCCCCCCCTTTTCCCCTTTCTTTTCTTTCTTTCTTTTTTCTTTTTTCTTTTTTTTTCTTTTTCCTTTCTTCTTTTTTTCCTCTTTTTTCTTCTCTTTCTTTCTTTTTTTTTCCTCTTTTTTTCTTCTTCCTCTTTTTTTTTCCCTCTCTCCCCTTTTTTTTTTCTTTTTTCTTTTCCTTTCCTTCTCTTTCCTTCCTTCCTTTGCTCCTTTCCTTTTCCTTTTTTTCTTCTCTCTCCTCTTGCTTCCCCCTCTTCCCCTCTTCTTCTTCTTTTTTCTGTCTCCTTGTTCCTTTTTTTTCTCCTTTCTGCTCTTTTCTCTTCTTTCTCTCTTTCTTTTTTCCTTCTTCCTTCTCCTCCCTCTCCTTTTTCTTCTCTTTTTCTTTCTTCCCTTCTTTCTCTTTTCTTCTCTTTTTCCTTCTCTTTTTTTTTTTTTCCTTCTTTTTTCCTTCTTTCCCTTTTCTTTTTTTCCCCTCTTTTTTTCTCCTTCTTCCTTTTTTTTTTCTTTTCCTCCTCTTTTCTCTCCTTTTTTCTCTTTTCCTTTTGTTCTTTCCTTCCTTTTCTCGGGGTCCCTTTCTTTTTCCCCTTTTTGGTTCCTTCTCTTTTTCTCTCTCTTTCCTTTCCCCTTTCTTTCTTTTCTTTCTTCCTTTTCCTTTTTTTTTCTTCTTTCCTTCCTCCCTTCTCTCCCCTTTTTTCGTCTTTTTCCGTCTTTTCCCCTCTTTCCTTTTTTCCCCTTCCCGTTTTGCTTCGTCTTTGCTTGGTTGCCTCCCCCTCTGGGTCTGTCCTCTCTTTTTTCTTGGTTTCTCTCTTGCTTTTTTCCTTTTTTCTCTCTGTCTTTTTGTTCGCTTCCCTTTTCCCTGGGTTCTTTCTCCTCGGTTGGGTTGTTTCTCTTTGCTGTTTCTTTTCTGTCTCTTTCTTTTTCTCTCTCTTCTTCTTTCCCGTTTTCCTTTGTTCTGGTCTTTTTCTTTGTTCACTTCCCCGGCGAATCAAGATTCACCCATGGGAAAGAGAAACAAAAATGCACAATCGAAAAGTGTTGGAAGTTTCCAACAAATAAGAACAATAGGGTTTCATATATTTACCTCTCATGAGGTTGGTTACCTCCCATGAGAGTTACCCATAATTAATTCTCATAAAAACAACCCAAGATAGATAAAGGAACATCTCATTAGTATTTCAAAATAAAGAATAGAATTAGGAAGGGTCTACTAATGAGAGAAATAAGGTTCTCAATTAAAGTGAAGGGAAACAAATTCAAATCATACAATTAGGGATTTACTAACAAGAATCCGTGTATCCCACTAAAAGACTAAGGAGAATAAAGATTCACCCTTAGGGCAAGGAATTTACAATCAAGAAGGTTTTGGGGAGGGTCCAATGAATTAATAGAAAATAAAAGGGTTGCCAATTGTTCCAAGGAAAAACAGGATCAACTCCTCAATCATGAGGACACAAGGGAAGGTCATGGTAATAATATGAGACTTTCCCCACAATAATAAAGATAGGTAGGAAATTAGGAAAGTATCATTAAGAGCTTTGGTGGAATCAAATTCAAGGATCATCGCCATATGGCTTCAAGATCATAGAGTGAATTAGGGATTCACTTTAGGGTTAAAAGAATTAAAGAAGAGGTCATTACGTAGTGTAATCCCTTCTCATGATCGAAACTCGAGTAGAGAAGAAAGAATGAATTAAAGAAGAAGCAATTGAATACCAACCTTTAGAAGAGAAACCGATGAAGAAATTAGACAGTGCTTGGGGATCTTTCTTGGCTTCGAAGGAGAGGTTCTAGGGATCTTCCCACGTTCTCCCAAGGCTTAGAAACAGATTGAGAGTGAAACACATGGAGTTCCCCCTTTTAAATAGCACAAAGAGTTCAAGAGTTACTGGGTTTCACCAACCGCCAACCGACCTGTTGGTTGATTGGTTGCCAAGAGGAAGTTCAAGGTCGTCCCCACTATCTAAAGGTTTAGAAACATAATGGAAATAGTTTACCACGAAATTAAAAGAAATAAAGCTTTTGAAAACCTTCAAAACAGATATTTACCAAAATGCCACTGCTCGGCGCTTATTCAAAAATAGGGATTTAATGGGCTAAACTTCAATATTTTTGGATGGGCTTCTTTCAATACATCGTCACTTACCTAGTATGGAGGGAAGTCTTCAAACCAGGTCCAACTAAGCTTTAGGTCCATCAACCAAGTTCTTCTTCACAAATAAATAGTTCAACACCAAATCAAGTAAGGTTTCCATAAGGAAACACCATCATCAATATCCATGGGTTTTGGGTCAAACACCATATCTTCTACTGAGATGGCCCACAAAGACATCTTCCTAAGATTTTCAAAGATAGAAAAACTGAAATCACGGTCAAACTTCAAAGTCAACATTAAATACCCGCTTCACGACGTCGGGTTTCCGGCGATTGGGCTGGTGTCCAGTCCAGAAATAGATCCCTAAAATATATGAACTCAAGTAAAGATGGTTCAACATTAAAGATGGTTCTCTGAAGGGCCTCATTGGATGGTTCAACATTAAAGATGGTTCTCTAAAGGGCCTCTCAAAAGAAGCTTATGCTGATGGCTTGGGTTCTGGAATTTCCATAATCTCCAACTCCAATCCAGAAAATATTTTGTATGAGTCTTATTTCATAATACAGAAAGGCATGAAAATTGTTAATGGAAAATATAGATGCAACAAGAGAAGAGAAGCTAGATGCAAAAGATAGATGGAAAAAAAAAGTATGAATGTAGGAGTTATCAACAATTTTCTAAAAGATGATAAAAACAAAGATTCTCCCCATTGGAGGATTGATTAAACCCATCAAACTTATCTTACAATAGTACAGTTCAACTTCTTAAAATTTTAATAGCCTAAATAAAATCTTAAAAGTCATGATATCTAAACATCATCATTGTTTGGGTGATTCAACAGCACAAAACATCAACCATATTTATCTAAGTAAAACTTGATGATGGTTGCCCTATCCTCCTCTTTCTCTGAAAGTAGTGCATTCCTAAGCCGGATGTGATTTCCAAAGAGGTCTTTTGCACGCAGCCGAGTCTCAAAGTCAAGCTCCGTCGTTGCATTAATGGCATTTTGTAAAAGTTCATCCTTGTCTTCAGCCTTCTCAGAAACAGCTACCTTAGCAGCAACCTCCTCATGAGAAAGCTTCACCATGTCTATAAAAGCAGCAGAGATATTCTCCAAGGGAGCCAATGATTTATCAACTCCTTTCTTCTTCTTCTTGTGGGAATCATGAGACTGCTCATCAACTCTTGGTCTACCTTGAGATCGACTACTCTCATGTGGTGTAGATTGGGCACACGACATGTCAGGTGTATTAGTCTGAGGCTGAAAACTGGAGTTGCCAATCTCATTGTCATCCAATTGGATGTTGAACTCATAGGCTTCATGTGAATTCAGTTGGGAGTCATTCAAGTAGTCTGTAGTTGTTCCAGCTTCAGTGCCAGTTGCAATCTCATTACCTAGGGCTGCACAGCAACCTCTAAGTGAATGGGACGCACCGAATGGTCCTTCCAGTATTTTTGCTCCTTCTTCTACAAATTCAAAATATAAATTTTCAACTTTGAATCAACTATATTAAAACTTCACATTCACTCACTTTTTTTTTTTCGCTAATGTGCGTAGCAGTGAGGAAAGTGTTTTAATCTATAGCCCATCTAAGGCTTTACATCAATGCATCAACCAGTACAATTTAGCATAATTAAATTGAAAACAGAAAATCAGGAACCAATGCAGAACAGAATAGTTTGTGAAGCCAACGCACCTAATGCAAAATCTACCTTGAACCAGGGAACCAGGGAACTAGCAGAAGAATGACTAATAATGGAACTATGAAAAGTAAATTCTTACATGGAAATTCAACAAAAACCCATATTTTATTGCCGAACTACTACTACTTCAAGAATTTACAGAACTGATCCACACACATATATGAGGAATTCATGAAACGAACAGAACAAGTCTAGACCCAAAAAGGAGAAGAAGAGATCATGAAGAAACCATAGAAGCTAGCTGACCCAATTAGATAGACTATCCAAACAGAAGAAGAAGATCAAGAAGAAAACTCAGTTGCAATTTGATGTTGAAGATGAGCTATTACATGTCTCTAACTTCAAACCAGTTACAGTTTGATGTTGAAGATGAGCTATTACATGTCTCTAACTTCAAAACAGCATTACAGTTCTTGACAACGATGTCATACATGTGCATGGACTTGAACCTAGTGAAGTCCTTAGGGAGAGAGATGAGATGAACCGTGGAATGCTTTAAAGCAGTTAAGATTACACGAGTAGAGATGTTACCTTTTTTGTGGATATTTTTTGTAGAAATGGGTGTGAAGCCAAATCGAAGCTCAGAAAACAAGAATGGAGCTCAACGAACCAGCAATGGTGTATTGGGACGACGATTTGCTCTTGTGAAGCCAAATCGAACCTCAGAAAACAACGATGGAACTCAACGAACAATTGCTATGCTCGTTCCCAAACTGAACGGAAACTTGCTCAGCGGAGAAGATGAACCCTAGAGAAAATTTTCACGCTCTACGGAGAAGATGAGCCCTAGAGAAAACGGAGGAGATGAACCCTACAGAAAACGGAGAAGATGAGCCAAGAAAGAGACAGAGAAGAAGAGCCCTAGAGAAAATCACGCTCTGTTGAGAAGATGAGCCGTTGAGAAATTTTCACGATAATAGTGATCCTACGCGAGTCATCCATATTTATATTTGGGGTTGAATTAGGTGAGTCTCTTTGGAAACCACCTCTTAAGGTGGGTTTCCAGTGGATTTAGTTTTTTTAGTGTAAATTGTGGATTCTTGGTGAATCTTGAAGAATCTGGATTCTGACTCAACTACTCAACCAAATGATTTTTTTTATTGGAGTCATGATTCCCTGGAATTTGATTCCAAGGAACTGCGGAACCAAACGCCCCCTAATGGAGTTTGGTTAGAAACCCCATCATATCACACTCTATTGGCGTGGGTATTGATGCCGAGTGACCCGTGGCAGCAGTGTGGGGTGGTGAGAGCTTAAGACCGGTAACCAACCCATGAGAGGACACAACCACATTGTGGGGACCATTCATTGGTAGGTTTGTATATAATAGACTTGGGCTATAGGCGCTCAAGATCGGTAACCAACCCATGAGAGGACATGAGAGCTTCACGTCCATTATATGTGGATGACCAATAGGGTTAAGAGAAGGCGTAGTCCGAGCTGGTTGATACCATAGGATACGTTGACTCTAGTAGGGGACGATAATGAACCAAGATTGTGAGATGCATGAGGGGAGGTATCTGAACCTAGGTTAATGTGACTGAGTAGTTGACTTGCATTGGGCTAGGTATAATCTTGACACGCGCCAGTACTCATACTAATGGTGGTGAGAAAGTGGTGACCTTAACCCCAGCCATAATGATAGTTTGAGGGGAATGCCTTGGCCCTTTACCCGAGATCTCAAGACCGATAACCAACATGTGAGAGATCAGAGTGATAAGACCTACCTAGAAGAGGTTGGTGTTTTATTTTAATATGTGTCTGCATTAGAGACTAGCATATTTTAGAGTATAATTGCATACTTGCATTTTGCCTCATGTCATAATGCACTATGTGATGTCATAGAAAATGAGGCAATAGTCACAAGCTTATTTACAAGGTTGCACCAACGTTGGTCAAAGCCTATGAAAGAAACAACTTACTAAGAATTTGCCATTCGACACAATCATAAGCTTTGGACATATCAAGTTTCAGAGCTACGTAGCCCCTTTTTCTTTTGGTATGTGCCATAAAATGAAAAATTTCATGTGCCATAAAATGAAAAATTTCATGTGCCATAAAAATGTTATAAGATATTTGCCTCTTGGGAACGAAAGTCCCTTGGAGCGGAGATATAAAGAGGGGGAGCAAATGTTGCGAGAATTTTGTAACTATTATTACAAGATCTAAAATCCGAGACTTCCTTCACATCATCTTTCTTAAGGATGAAACAGATTAGCATGTGATTCACTCCCCAAGGCAAGGAAAGTCGAGTGAAGAAGGAATTTACGAAGTGAAAGACACCTTCGAAAATTAGGTCCCACTGCCTTTGATAAAAATTAAGTATTAAAACTATCCACCCCCGACGCTTGAAAGGCCCAAGAGAAAGAAGAGTCTGGATTAGCTACCCGTTGGGGTAGCACTCTGTGCTCTCCGACCGCTTCTATCACCATAAATATAAGGGGACCCAGGAGTTGGGTGATGGGATCTTCTTTTTTTATTTTTACTTGTGGGTCCCACCAAATTTGTGGTGGAAAACCCGTCGGAGATCACAGACTGCTCCCTTGTCGAGTGATGATCCGGACTTGGGAAAGAACTACTTGTCTAGATTTGGCAGTTAAAAAGAGAACCAAAACCATGGAACAATGGCGTGAAGATAAAACATAATATATTAGACATTTTAGCGTTTACGTGGTTGGTACATACCCAAGTTAAATTGTAAATTTCTTAAACAAATTGCATCAAATAAAAATTCTTTGAATAAAATCATTACCAAATTTTTTGTTTTGTTTGTCAGAAATGCAGATTAGATTATTCTTATCGGAAAAGTGCATCGGAGAAGTGCATATTAGATTTCCTCACTCCCACTTGGTCTTTCTGGGTGGCACAGTTCTGAAAATACTCGCAGACCCACGGAAAGAAAGGAGATGAGAGAGCAGGAGTCACCAGGGCCGGTTAACGCCGGCAGTAGCAGCGGCGGCGAGTCGACTTCCTCACCGCCGTCGGCGACTAGACGGTTCCCATTCGCTGCGCAACCGGAGATCATGAGGTCAGCCGAAAAGGACGACCAGTACGCTTCTTACGTTCACGATGCCTGCCGCGACGCTTTCCGCCATTTATTTGGTCTGTTCTGCTCCTCCGCCTCCTCCAATTTTCTATGCGAATACAGAACCTAAAATGACCACTACTTGATTGTCTAAATGTCTACGCCAAGTTCTAATCTTTCTTCTTGAAAGGAAAACCATACATCATTTTTTTTTTCCTGAGAACATGATGACTCAGATTGCTTTTGGCAATTGTTCCGAGTGGAACATCATGTAGATGGAAAATTGATTATCTGCGTATGTTTCTTTTTGTGAGTTTCAACTAATATTTATTTTCTCTTTCGGAATGCCTTGCCTCGAGATTGCTTATTATTATTTTTTTTTCTGGGCAAAAGACTGAAATCATATTTATTTATGAAAAGAACCAGTAGGGAAACCTCTGGTTTAGTACATCCTGTGAATTACAAAAAGGGCAAGTCCCCCACCAAGACTTCGATATCCTCAGACACAAAGCACCTCTTGCAAGCAAATGGAGCTTATCCATTGCAGGAATGAGGAATATGAACAAAACTAACAGAGCTAAACCTATTCAAGAAGGACCCAATATCTTCAACTACAAGATTAGAAGCCCAGTCCAAGTTGTTAAGAGAATCTGTGAGTTCAAGAACAACTGACGAACAATCAGAAAATTTAAAACTAGGTTGAATTTCAAGTGAAGGGCTGCAAGGAGGGCATCACGAATTGCCTCTGCTTCAACCATGGCAGCAGAAAGTGCTGACCCAGCCCTGCATTGAGCTGTGATGAACTTTGCTTCATGGTTTTTGAGAAGAAAGCCACGACCACTCAACTTCAGACAAGCTTTCCATGCACCATCAGTGAACCCAATTGCTATGCACATTGCAGGAAAGGTGTCTGGAGCTGGGGCTGTATAAGTAGCATTCAGGTCATTTCTGGTAATGAAAAGATGACCTGCTTCAACAGAAGGATAAAATTCAGACATGGTAAACAGAAAGTTTGGTTCACGTGTTCAAACACTTCCTTGTTTCAGGCCTTGCAAACCTGCTACAGTAAGGAAGACCATAAGATATTAAAATCTGAATTATTTGGAACCATCATAATTGATTGAATAAGAAATTTAGCCAATCCATAAAAGAAGAACCATTAAAATCAGCAAAATTCAATCTAAGGGGGGAAGCTGCCCAAAATGGTGCAGTAAAAGAACAGATAACAAGGAAGTGCACAATTATTTCTTCTGCAACCTGACACAAAGGAAAATTAGAGTTGATAGCCAGATTATGATGAGAAAGCTGTTGATTTATGCAATAGCCTTTGAGGCACACCGCCAAATGAAATTTTTTTTTCTTAGGATAAAATTAAGCTTCGATATAGAGTTCCACCAATTGTTTGATGAGCTAGATACACATGTAAGGGAATTGTAAGCTAAAAATAGGCTGACTTAGTTGAGGATTTACTATTTTTTGCTGGCAGCCATTACCAGCCATCAGGAACATCCGAGACAGGAAAAGAATCCTTTTGAAAAACTGAACCTCATGAACACAGAACAAGGAGTTCAAGAGACTTTTATTCCACTGTCTCCGGAAAGGAAGGATCAACTCAGAAACTTTCTCTACTTGGATAGGCTCAGACAGAAGGGAGATCTGCCCAATAAAGGAAGGCAGCAATGGGTCTCTTAGGATGGAAGTGTCCTTTCCACTTCCAATTTTCCTTCTCAAGCCTAAGAGCAATAGATCTTTCCCTTTCAGGATACTTTTCCAAGCCCAAGAGCTGGAGCCTTTGGTTGAGCATCACTAAAAGGACAATTGGGAAAGTATCTACCTTTTAGAACTCTTTCCCATAGTGCTTCGCCATTTTGGAGCAGTCGCCACCCTTGTTTGGCAAAAAGGCCAAGTTTTGTGTGGGGAGGTCTTTGAAACCCAAGTCTCCCAAAGATTTATCCTCACAAAGCTTGTCCCAACTAACCCAAAAAATACCTTTACCTGAGTTGTTTTTCCACCAAAACCTTCTCATTAGTCTTGTTAATTCATCACAAATTCCTTTGGGTATAGCAAACATTGACATTGCATAAGAGGGAATGGCACAGTGCTTGCCCTAGTGCTTCACCATTGTGGAGCAGTTGCCTCCCTTGTTTAGCTAGTAAGCCAAGTTTTGTGTGAGGAGTTCTTTGAAACCCAGGTCTCCCAAAGATTTATTCTATCAAAGCTTGTCCCAACTAACTCAAAAAGTACCTTTATCTGAGTTGTTTTTCCACCAAACCTTCTCATAAGTTTTGTTAATTCCTTTGGGCATAGCAAACATTGACATTGCATAAGAGGGAAAGCCAGAGATCACAGATTTAAGCAATATTTCTTTTCCAGCAGCAGAGAGAAAGTTTTCTTTCCAACTAGAGAGTTTTGATTAAATTTTCTCTACAAGACCATAAAATAAAGTCCTTTTTGTTTTACCAAATTCAGTTGGTAAGCCCACATAGTTTCCATGGTTCAACACTTCCTTAAAGGCCCAAATAGGCCAGATTGCTTATTATTTTGGTCGAATTGTTCACAAACTGGGCCCTTATTTGTTATCTTTATGTCTTCTAGAATGAGCCAATCAGCTAGCACTGGGACTTTATTTGCTACCTTTATTTCTTTAAGGTTGAGGTAATCGGCTAAAGGTATTCCGCAAGTGAATAAATTTCTAATGCGTCTTAGCTATAATTGCAGGTGCGAGAGTTGCAGTAGCATACCAGAGTGAGGTTAGTCAATATGAACTGTTTTGGCCCCTAAAGATTACATTACATACAAATGTCACTTCCTTCCCTGACTCTCTTTTGTTATCTACCAACATCACTTTGGTACCTTAGTTTATTAGTTGAATTCTTTATAGTGAATTGAGTCATTGGTCCCATTTCAGTGTCCTCTCTTCCCCCACCCCAACCCCACTTTATAGTATCTATAATTTAGCTTTTCAGCTGTGTCTTCTTTTATATGAACCATGCATTTTATGTTAGCTATTGTTTTCTGATCTTTTTCATCCTTCAGACAAAACTGCTGGGCCAGATGCTTTATTTTATATTGACAACAGGTTCAGGGAAGCAAACGCTGGGGGAAGAATACTGTGACATCATACAGGTTTGTGCCTTCTTAAATTTCAATCTTCTATCGTTAGAGGGTCAACACCATAGTGAAGCCCCTTTGTGTTGATAAATATATGGCTTATTGATCCAGCTGCTCACGATACCTGGTTTCATGGCCTCATGATTTCTCGTAGTGGTGCCTTGTTAAAATATCATATCATTTATCGGTTTATGCCTTAACTGTGTTTGCAGGTTGCAGGTCAATATGGGCTTCCTCCAACACCAGCTAGGCGTGCTCTTTTTATCATGTACCAGACAGCAGTTCCTTATCTTGCAGAAAGAATTAGGTTACTGATGTGTTTCTCTTGTGTCTTCATTTTGGACATTACTTTCTTCAGGCTTTCCAACTCAACTTCCTACTGACTCATAAATTATATGAAATATATCTTTTTTGGCAGTTCTAGAGTGGCTGCTCGTGGGATCATGCTTGCTGATTCGCAATCTGATGAACTGTATAGTAACAATGATACAGGGAATAATATGGTTCAGTCTACTGGTGTTTCTGAAAGTTTATCTCACTCTGATAGAAGGGTATCTTTTTTAAGTGTACAGAGGTTAAAGGAGAAATTCCAAAGGTTTTGGTTGTATGCAGTTCAGAGATGGCCAGTGGTATGTTGTGACTTTTCTATGCTTCGGGTGTTGTTTTTAAATCTATCCCTTTTGTCATTCCTCAACTAAGCATAACCTCAGAAGATGTGCTTTCTTTTTTTCTTCTTTTTGGTGGGGGGGGGGGGGGGAATGAACTGTTCTTTAACGCTCAGATATGGTTTTGTTATGTTTCTTAATTGTTTTTCATTAACTTTGGTGTATATTTTCCCCCTGTCATTAGTTTTTCTATCCCACTTCACTATGCAGGTACTTCCTTTTGCTCGTGAATTTTTGCAATTTCTTCTCCGTTCCAACCTCATGTTTTTCTACTTTGAAGGTTAGTGTATGTTATGAGGATCAATCTTGTTGCTGGATGATTCAGAATAGATCTGAAGAGAACTGATGTCTTACATCTTCGCGATTTTTCTAGGTCTGTACTATCACATATCGAAACGTGCGGCTGGAATTCGTTATGTATTCATTGGCAAGTCATTGAATCAAAGACCAAGGTATTACGCCATAAATTTAGAATCATTTGCATTTTGGTGACTTTCTATCTCATTTGAATAATTCTTTTCAAATTAAAGGTAACTAGTATGCATCAAGGAACAAATTTTGATAAAAACTGAAGTTTTGACCTAAGGAAAATGATTTCCAAGTTTTGATGGAAATGATTTTTTTTTTTGTAATTTCGACCCTAGGTTTTGGGCCTTATATGACCTCCATTTCATCTGATTTCTTGCCTTCTACGTATTTAAAGCATAATAAACACAATGGAACTAGTATTTTGCCAAAAAAACCACTGAAAATTTATCATTTAAGTAGATTAACAAATGATTGGTTCTGATAAGTACAAATTATATTGCATACATGCCTAGAATCATTAGCATACATGAATTGTTTGATAGAATGGTTATATATGCAACAAGTCAATAAAATAAAATGACCAACTAGATCAAGTGATGGTGTCTCACATATATTAAGTTGAAGCCGAAATCTCATATATACATATGTATTTTTTCAAAATACATAATTTGAAAAATAGTTATTAAAATTGGAAAATAAAAAAAGTGGTAGCAAATAATAAAAAAAAAAGTTTGACAACATACAATCATAGATCATATTCCTAGACTAAACATATATTAATTTCAAGGCAATACAAGATCATTTAAGGTCCTAGCCTTGGCCTACATTTGGCCCAGATCACGACGTTCATTTAGCTTTGCTCGAGACTGGAAATGGATCTTGAGAAACTTTGCCGGTGCCACTATCTGTGACCAAGTGGGTAAGCTTGTCTTTGCCGCCATTATCCACCATCTTTGGTAGGAGCGTAACTTGAGAAGATGGATTTCCAAATCCCAATCCCTAGATATGATTTGGATTGCCATCTATTTTGATGTTTCGTTGAGACTTCGCTCTCTTCCCCACTCTCTGTTGTTGATTCTCTAAGAAATAGGTTGATTGTTAGCTCTTGGAGTCTATCTTCTCCTTTCTAGTCTCCTCCTTGACTTGGCTCCCCCCTCTTTTCCCCTTTGTACATGCTCTCTTGTTTGCTTTTAGTAATTTAATTTATTACTCATCAAAAAAAAAAAAAAAAGATCATTTAAGGCATGAACAAAACAAAAATAAAAAAATTGGAAGTTTGGAACTGTTGGGTATGGCTCATGGATCACATTCTATTGCTGCCGAAGTTTCCTTTGTAGTTGTTGTAGCTTAAGAGGTGTTTGGAGACAAAAGATGAGAAAAAGAGGTGTTTAAGGAAAAAGAGTCATGGAAATTAGGTGAAAATGGGATAAAAATCAACAAAAACCGAGGAAAAATAAGTTAAGAGCGTCGAAACTTGCGAAATTAAGGTCGAAATATGTGAAAATGTTGAAATCTACGAAATTTCAGTCGAAACAAACCACTTCAATGAAATATTTGAAGTTTTGTTTCGATTTGAAAAAATACAGTCATTTCGATCGAGATTTCGACCATTTTGACCAAAATTTAGTCCATGGTATTCATTATTAGTATAATGGCCTTGTGACTCCAATTTCTGGCATATCTGTTTGCTGTCATTAACTGATGCAGAGGTCTACAAACACGTTTTGTAAATTTGTTCGTTCTCCTATACAAGGTTTAGTTCAAGTGGTTGACTGGAAACTTGTGCTCAGTGGTAGCAGCTTGGCTAATCATGTTGACTCTCTTCCCTCAGCATTTTTTTCACTTCTAATATCAAATATACCTATCCCTCCTAAATCCTGGTGGGTCTTGGAAATGCACCTGAATTTCAATTTTCTCCTTTTTATAATGAAAAGATTATGTATTCAGTGGATTCACCAAAATGACCTATGCTGTTTTGCATGTCTTATTAGTTTCCTTTTAAGGTAGGCTACAATGGGGTCTATAGTAATATAAAATTCCTGTTAAAATGGCTTAGAATCAGATGCCGTATTGGTCATGCAGCCCCAGTTTAATGAGGGCCAGTTCTTCCAAGATCTTAAGAAGAGAACAAACTCGTATGGGACCAAGAAAGGGTTTCTTGAAATTTTGGTTATGGGATATGGAGGTCTTTGTGGTATGAGCTGTAATGGGATGATTTTGCTAGTGAGGATCAATGTGGTCAATGGCCTTTGAATTCTCTGGTTGGGTTAATCAGAATGAAATAGTTTCAAGACTGATGGGTTGATAGTTTTGGAGAAATTCAGAATGGTGGTATTAGGCCTGTTTCTTGACATATGAAATGAAAAGTTATTTGAATGGGGCAAGTCCTGGAGGGAATGTAGGTAACAATATAAAGATATGACCCCACAAGTTTGGTTGGGTTTGGATGGCTAAATTGGAAGATACAAGATTTTTTATTTTGGGTGGTTTTAGTAAGTACAAGAATTCAAGAGAATATCTATACCTTGAAATTGGATGGTCGATGGGGTCAAATTGGGAACTAAGGTCACTCGAGTTGGGGGGTGATGTGCCTAAAATGTGGGACAAATGGGACAATTAGATCGGCATAGAGCTGACCTTGAATTTTGGCTGTCTACTTAACTGCAAAAATTCAAGAAAATTCAAGAAATATGTGATAGGAGAAGGCAATTGATGTAGGCTGATAGTAATACCTGAATGTTGAATTTTGATCTTCAACTAGACATAGGCGTCTAGACTTAACTTCACCTTTAAAACCCTTTTCTCATCCTTGGATTTTCAATTCTTAAAAAACAGAACCAGGATTTACCAAGAAGAATTACCCAAAGTTCGATCTCTCCCTATTGAGTGTGGGTGCGTCTGTTTATAAATAATCTGCTAAAGTCCTAATCTGATTTGGACTCCAAGTTGGATTCTAACTCGAAATTAGAAACTAACTTAAAATTGAAACTAATTGAATTAGGACTTCTTTGAGTCCTTTTTTAAGTCTTTTAGTTATGATTTTGGTTTGTGTGGGCTTTAGGTCTGAGACCAAGCCGGCTTGAGTTTTTTTTTTGGTCAAAATAATTAAACCTGTGGCCCTTAGGGTGTGAAACAAACCCCTAAACCGATTGAACCCCCAAATACCTCTTGAGTCGTCTTCTCCATATTTGGCAAGAGGAAACCCTTGCCATTGCCTCCATTTTACTGCCATTTGCTTCTAATCTCACTCTCTTCGTCTTGTCATGGCCTTTCATCACGCCATCCCTGGAATTTACAGTATGGAAAGTGTACACCCCCAAGCCTCTTTTCTTCGCTCTTCTCCATGTGCTAAGGAGCAACTCTCATTGCTTGGTGGCACCTCCTGGCCATCGACTCCACTCCTCCTCCCTAGCGATTGCACCTCACGGATTTGCAATTCCATCTTGCTATCAGTGATCAAGGTTTCCATACGATCGGTATCCAAAACCACCTCCTGATTCGTCTCCTTTCCATTTTGGAATTCGACTTTCAAAGCCTCCTTGAAGCTTGCCCAGTCAAACACCAGCCATTTCTTCCAGTAGAGCCACTCTAGGGCTTCTCCTTCCAGATGCTGGAGAGCCACTCCGAACCCTTGCTCCTTGATTTGGTTCCTAGCAAAACAGCAGGACCTCTGCCAACCATCCGCGCACTTCTCCTCCACCGAAAAACGCAGACAGTGCCATATCACCTCCCTGGGATTGTGACTTCTCTGATACCAGTTGACAAGACCCCTGATATCTCTCCTGTGACCATTAGCAACTCTCCTGCAAAACCAGCTCACAGCAGCCCTGCCAATGTCTCACTCTCACTGTTTCTCTCACAGTAATTGAAATGCAAACACAAGAATGTGTCTGGAAGCTCTTTGATTAATTCATTGAAAGAATGGCTCCATCAGCCTGCAAATACAAGAACTCCCACACCGTGCATATCCCAACTGAATCACCCCTAACCTGAGAATAAACCTCTCCCTGAAGAGCAACTCTTACAAAATTCTCCTCCCATACACAAACACATTCTTCCCCTTATATATCCCCAACACAATCTTAACCAACTAGTTCCCTTATTTGGAGTTGACCCCTACAACTCCCTGGTACTCTATGCCTATGGTGCGCCTCCCTCAAAATTGATGTCCTAACATGAGCCAAGTCATAACGGTAGAGTTGTCTCCCATTTTGAGATATGTAGGATCAGTCTTGAGGGGAGCTTTGATAGTCCCTGTTATGTAGTCTAACTTCCCCCTACTTTGAATGGAAAATTTCACAGAATGTGACCAATCTAAGTAGTTGGTAGTGTCCAACTTTGCTAGGGAGATTTGAATATTATGGTGTCAAAGAACACTTGAGCAGGTGAAGGAGTTGTTGGCGGTGAGGTGACTTCTGCTGATCCATGAGTTCATGACATTGGAAGGAGGGGAGAAAGGTCTCAACCTTAAAAAGAAAAAAAGGCAAGGAGAAGAGGTTGGCACTCGAGCTCCAATGGGAAGAATAATCTCAACCCAAAAAACTTCAACAAAGCAGCAAAGAAGCTGAATATTAAAAAAAAAGGGGGAAAAAAAAGACGTGCAAGCAACAGAGCCCTTCAAAACAGGGGAGGAACAGCCAATATACTCCCGTAGATCATGTCTTCAGCACCCAATTACATCAGTTATCAAGCACAAAAAGAGAACCAAGCTTCACAGTTTATAAAATATCAGTTTCAGGAGAGAAAGACGGTAGCAGTTTTAGCATGAAAAGCATAAGTTATGAGGTCCAATTCTTTAAGGAACAAGAAACAGCACTACAAGAGATTTCAGTACGATCCACAACGATGCTCCTTGTAACTATTCTTCAAATATTTTTCATGTGAATCGAACCTGTTTGTAATTTAGGGTTCCAAAGAGAGACGAGGCGAACAAGCGAAGATATTGACTCTCAAACCAATGAGCTTCACTCTAGTACCACGTTGGAAGTTGTTAAGACACCAATCTGTGGGGGATCATTCCCACCCAACCATGTGGGGAACAAAATCAAAGGACAAGGACACATGGCAGGGACTCATTGGGGAGCAGCTACTTGCTTGTTGGGAATCTTAAGAGGGTATGGCTGAAGTGGAAGGGGTTAGTTAGGATTTGTTTCAAGTTGGGAATCTCGAGAGGGTACGGCTGAGGTGGAAAGGGGTTTGTTAGGATTTGTTTCAAGGTATTGTTCTGGTTATTATTAGGGGAGAGAGGGTGAAGATAGAGGGGGGATTGAATTTCTGTTTTTGGGGCAAGCTTGTCGGTGTGGAGGGGAAGACCCTCGAGTGAGCGGACTGGGGAGAGGTTCACCAAATTGGGTAATAGTTTTTGCAGTCTGATCTATTGGTAACAGAGTACGGGCAGGCATTGGTGCAAAATTTGGTGGACCACAGTTGTAGCTCGGAGGTCCAGGCATTGAAACAGCCTCCCAACAAAAATTGTTGGTGTAAGACTGTGCAGGAAAACTACCCCCCGGACTCTGCTTGTGTGGATGCCTTTGGCATTGGGAGTGAGCATTTATATGTTATTATGCCATTTTGAATCAGTGTGTTGCAGTTCCATTTGAAGTTCCCATTGTTCCTTCATAATTTTGCCATAATTCTACTTTAATTGCTTCCATTCAGATTGGGGGAGAGGCCTGTGGGGAGTGATTTGCAATTGAAGGCACTTGGGTTGTCAGAAGTTAACGGGTGTGAACAGCACCAAGAACAATGAAGAAGAGTTGACGAAGAAGGAAAGGATAGAGTGTTGTGTGTTGGAGGGAGTCCCCAATACACCCATATTACTTTACTAATGCAAAAAACACCTCCTCAGGGTGGTGAAAAGGTCAAAAAACAACATTACATAATAAGGCAACTGGTTAATAGGCTAGTTCCTAAAATACCCATGTCACATGAATCTTGCGTGAAGACCTATATCTTGAATCAGCTTTATTTTTTTGCTCAAGTCTAGCCATCAACAAGCTGCTCCCAAGGTTCTATTTTAGTAACTGTACATTTTTTTCCCCAAGTCTCCAGCCCTCAATTCTTCCAATCGTCTATTTTCTCAAACCCTAACATCCTTTTTATTAGAATTTTGAATTTATAAAGTCCTAATTGGTCCACAAGCTTCACAGCTCTGTTCCTTCCGTCAAACTCATTCAAACTGAAATTACTTTGTATCCAGCCATGAAAACCGTCCATATCCTGAACATACAACCCCCTTCCGCTCCTTGACCTTCGATCACAAGCTTGTTCTCCAAATCCATCCCTAACTTAGGAATTCCTTAAAACCGAAATTACTTTTAAATCAGCCTTCCAACTCACCATATTTTGATTGCACATTTCCTTTACCTCATAACAAAATTACTTGAGTTTGGTTGCATTCTAACCAGCAAAAATCCTAACATGTCATCTACCACTTTTTCAAGATGTGGGAAAACCCTAATTTTGCTAAAACCTTATTCACAGAACCCTGGACGTTCACTAAGGCATCATTTGCTAGATAAAAGGGGATGGAAAAAAAAAACATTTGGAACCCACTTATAGTGGGGTGAGGGAATAGGAAAGGAAAATTTTAAAGGATTTTGTGGAAATATTGCAAAAGTGGGTCCCCCTTTTATTATAACCTTCACTTTCCTATAAAGTCCCACTAAATATGTGGGACTTTTAAAAGGGATTGGGAGTGACATGCCACGTCAGTAGATAAACTTCCTTAATTTGAGGAAGCTTGTCTACCCACTTTTCCACTCCGATTGATTCAAACTGACCATGCTTTGGGATTTCATGGAAAAGTTCACTTTTTTCCCACCCAACTTCAAATTCAGCAAACAAACGAGGCCTAATAGAATCTCCATCACTAACTGGTTGTAACCCTACCATCCAACCCTAGGCTTGACCTAATCCTAGCATTCTAGTGGGGCCCCACTTAGTTTTGACCCATTCTAATGCAGCCTCTGACTGAAGAGGTTCAACTAGGGGCCAACTTTCTAGGATCTCAACTCAAAAAAGTAAGAGTTTATGGTTTGAAGATTTTTGGGGTACTTGAATGGGATATGTAAAAACGTAGGCTATGATGGCTAGATAGCTTTGGAGAGACTTAGACTAATGGGTGCATGGATGGATGGGGCATGTTTTTGAGATAAGGGATGAAAAGTTATTGGAATGATGTGAAACTTGGAGACTTAGGTATGATATATGGGGATGATCCCTAATGGTTCTAATTGGTGTAGATCTAAGTTTGAATTTGGGTATTTTGGGGATCACAGAAATAGAAAGAAAAGAAAGGGTAATTGAGGTTTGGGGAAGTTTAGAAGGTTAGAAGAAGAATTGGGAATGGGAATTCAACTTGCAGTTTTAGAAGAGAGCGATTACTGATGATTTGAACTTATAAGAAATTCAAGTAATGAAAAGGAGAAGATCACAAGAGAGGGGGGCAGATGCAATATTATTGTATCTCACAGGCAACAACAAACAAAACCAAAAATTCAATTCATCAGTTCATCATTTGATTGGTGGGGGATGCATTGCACATATACAACAACAACAATAAGCCTTGTCCCAATTAAATGGGGTCGGCTACATGGATTTCTTGCCTTCCAATCAGTTTTGTTTGAAGTCATGCTAGATACAACTCATACAAGGCCTGAGCTATGCATTGCACATATATGGACCTAAAATTCCTAATTTGACTCATAAATGGACTCAGTAAGGTAAATAAAATTAAAACAGAATTCTATCTAAGAATTAGATGCGTTGCACATATATAGACCTAAAATTCCTAATTTGACTCATAAATGGACTCAATAAGGTAAATAAAATCAAAACAGAATTCTATCTAAGATATAAGTATCCTAATCTAACTGAAACACTAAATCAAATATTGAATTTAACACCTAATCCCATGTACCATCATTACCCCCACTTTAGGGCTTAGAAATTAGGCCCATTACATCATAAACCCAAAAATAAGAAGCATAATGTCTGTAGAACCCATCCATGGGTCAAAATTAAGTATTTCAGAAATTCAGGGCCCAATTCTCTCTTTTGGACATTCTTCACTGTATCACATTCAGATGGCCTGTTCGTAGCAGATCCTTGTTAATTAGCCCTTAGGGTTACATCAGAACTCAGATAACATGTAGTGCACAAAATGGTCGGGAGAACAAATTAAGTAGGAGAAACAGCATGAGCAAGACTAGGGTTCCCACTCACCGAAGGCTTCACTGCATCCCATAGAGATGGAGTTCTGAGTCTCAGACAAATCAGAACACATAAGCTTGACAACTTGTTTGATTTGAATCATTGGGAATTGTGATCCCTTACTGCTGGTTTATGACATCAATGAAACAAACATAAGGAAACTACACCGTATGGTAGGGACTAGGGAGAACCCTTTACAACTCAAGTCTTCCTTGACATGGAAACTATTATGGAAATTTAACTGAATAGAAACTAGGGGCAGAAATTTAGGACATCCATACATCCTAAATAGAAACTAATACCAATCCTGGTAGTTCTTAAATCCCTAATGTCTGGACCTGTAGAAATGGCCCACTGTAACCTATTGACTCAAAATTGAAAATAGTAGCTCTTCCATGGTCCAGCAGTCAAGATTATTGGTTGGTTCAGTCCTATTAGCGGGTTTAGTATATTTACTTAGGTTGTTATTGCTTGTTGCCCAAGTAAAGGTGTTTATGTAATATTGTACTTTTCATTGCATTATAAATAAAGGGGCTTGGGATCACATTGATTCATTCAAGCCATTCTATCACAATCAACTTTCTCAACATGATATCCATGGTGGGAGATCTCGCGTGATATCTCGCTATTTCTTAATAGTGAGACGAGATCTCAAGCGAGATCTGAGAGATGGTAGGTCTCGCGAGATCTCACCGAGATATTGGCAAGATCTCGCCAACGGCCACTTTTTGGCTGCTTTAGGGGCTTTAAAAAGCCCCTGTCTCGCTTGAGAGAGGCTCGCTCGAGAGAGGCATATCTCGCCTCTCTCGAGCCTCTCTCTCGCCCTTCTCTTGCTGGAGCTTCAATTTTGGCCAGAAAACTCGATTTTCGGCCGGAATTTGTTGGGGATTCAACATAGCAACATCATCAACTCATCTACAACAACAAATTCTAGCATATTTCAAGTGATTCAAGCCTATTTCAAGTGATCTTCAAGAAATGTAAGATTTTCCCCCAAAGTTGAATTTTTTTCAAATACAAGGTTCTACAATGATTGTATGAGTGTGGTATAAATATATGTTGATGATCAAGCTTTGATCTACACTTTCATGGAAAAATTTTAATTTTTTGTTTATTAATTTTTTTTTTGAATTTTCGTATTTAAAAAATATATTATCTAAAAAATTAAAATTAAAGATTATAAATAAATACTTATGATATGAATGTTTATGTTAAACTACATTTAGAGGGCTACAATCTCATGTATTATTATTTTGATTATCATGGTTACTGTATTTATTTTTATTTTTTAATTTAAATAATTAAATAAAATAATTATGAAAAATAATATTTTATTAAAAAATTATCTTCTTCATTCTTTTAAATAATGCTTATATTATGTAGTTTATTTTAAAAATCAACATTTTTATTGAGCTTGTTTATGTTATCTAGCTCATTGTGTTTTGTTGTTTTTTTTTTTTTTTATTGTTTAAATGTACGTTTTTTTGTAGTTTAGTTTAAAAATACAAACATGTTTGTTTGAGCACTGTATATATGTTATCTTAGAACAAAGAGTGTGTTTTGTTGTTTTTTAAATTATTTTTACATGTTTTTATGTATCTAAAAATTATTCTAATGATTATTTGGGAACATTCATGTATGTATTTCAGACTTTCAGTGCTTTACATTTGACTCTTAAATGGCAACTAGTGTGAGTGGCGGCACTAGTAGTGGGACTCAGGACATTGCTTGGCAACATGGGGATCCACTGACTGCTGACAAGAAGAAATCCCGATGCAAGTATTGCCCAAGACTTTGAATTCTGGTGGTTTAACCAAATTAAAACAACATTTGGCTGGTGGTTACAAAGATGTTTCCAAGTGTCCCAAGGTTCCTTATGAAGTGCAAAAAGCAATTGCAACAACTTTAAGGGGAGGGAAACAAAAAAAAGACGAGATGGCACAAAAACAAAGGGAATTTGAGGATACAATGCTATCTAGACCTATTTTTGATGTTGATGAGGAGTCAAACGACGATGATAAGAGGAGGGTTATAGGTGTTGAGTCACGTGCCAAATGGAGACAGATGAAGGTTGCAATGGAAGCTAGCAGACAATCCTTACATGCTAAGAGTGTGAGGCAATATGAACAAACAAAGGGAGCAGGTGGTTCGGGGTCAGGGGCATCCATGCCACCTAGACATAGTTTTCAGGGAACTGAGACTGAGAGGACCGAAAGGAGGAGGAGGAAGACTAGACATTATGATTCCACATTTGACCAAGATCCTCCCTCTTCAACCAACAAGACATCTATCAAAGAAGCATTACATATATGTTTGTTGGAGGTAGAGAAGGCAGTAGGGAGGAGGAAGCTAGGTTGGCAATCAACAAATTCATGCTTTACAACAACATTGCAGCCAATGTAGCCAAAACACCATACTATCAGGGAATGATCAATGCAGTTGCTAAGGCAGGTGTAGGGGTTAAAGGCCCAACAACTTGGGAAGTAATGAATAAATATTTACCCAAGGTAAAGCAAGAGGTGGATGAATACATTGGTTTATTAAAGGAAAAATGGAGTACGTATGGTGTTACTGTGATGGCTGATGGATGGATTGGTCCTACTAGATAGTCCAACGTTAATTTCATGGCAAACTGCAATGGAAAGATAGCCTTCCTTAAGTCAGTGGATGCCTCAGATAAGATCAAAGATGCTGACTACCTTTACAAGCTTCTTAGGGAGGTGGTCCTCGAGGTAAGGCCAAAGAATGTTGTTCAAATTGTCATAGATAATGGTGCTAACTTCAAAAAAGCTGGTGAAATGTTGATAAGGAAGAAGAGCAGCAGGATCCACCTCTTTTGAACACCATGTGCAGCTCATTCGATTGATCTTATGTTGAAGGACTTGGGGAAAAGAAAGTCAATCAATACTGTGGTTGAGAGGGCTAGAAGGGTAAGTAATTTTATTTATAACCATGGTTATGTGCTGAAGATGATGAGGAACCACTGTAAGGGTGATCTAGTCAGACTTGGATTGACTAGATTCGCCACCCAACTATGTAGCTCTGATTGGTATTGTTGAAGTATATACACTTGGGATATTTATTGTTCACGACACTATTCACGTGGATAATGCCTTTTGCCTACCTACTACTTGCATAACATTAATAGCATAATATTGTTCACGTAAACAGTACAAACAAAGTTACTGTTCACGTGAACAGTAAAAAGCAGATTTTACTGTTCACGTGACGTGAATAGTGTCGTGAACAATAAATATCCCAAGTGCATATACTTCAACAGGTATCAGAGCCAAAAGTTGATTATGGAATTAAAAAAAGAAAAAAAAAACCATCGATTAGAGGGGGGAAAAAAGGAGAAGAAACTCTCTCTCTCTCTCTCTCTCTCTCTCTCTCTCTCCCTCTTTCTCTCGATTCTGCATCACTGCCACTTGCTGCTACTCCACCATTGATTGCTGAAGCTTCTGCAACTTCCATTGCCACCTACACTTCTTCAACCCATCACCATCTTCTACAACTTCTGCATGAACCTCCATCGAATCTTCTGCACCTTCGGCCTTCCTACTGCCACTTGCAACCTCCGCCACTTGCAACTTCTTCAATCCATAGCCAGCTGCAACGTCTTCAAACCATTGCCACTGTCTGCAACTTCTTTTTAGCTGGTGCCTCTGCACCTTTAACCATCGACAAACCTGCAAGTCACCAAAACCCATCGCCCAGACCTGCGGTTCCTCTTCTTCTTCTTACCGCCAGAGTTGCAACTCCTTTCAATCGTTCAATTCAGAAATTTTGATCTTCTATTTATGAAACCCTTTGTTCAAATTATGGACCTCTCTGCCAACCTTTAATTTCCTGTCGACCCTTAATTTCCCTTTAAACCAGCAATTCAAAATAATAATAATAATAATAATAAATTAATGTTATTCCTTATCATATGAATCCTATGAATCCCTAGATTTATTTCGATGGTCAAACTATTTAAGTTTGCGACGTTTCGATTGTTTCGAAAGGGTGAAGGCTAAAGAACAACAAAAGTTTTTTTAACATATGGCAACCACTGATGTACTACTCCCATTGGCTCCGAACATTATCCTACTCTTCCTCCTCTTTCAGTACGGTTTGATGGGACGAATTATTTGATTTGGTATTTTTTACATACCTGACTATTGCTGGAAGAGGACTTGTTGGACATATTACGAGCACTACAGGCAAGCTTACACTTGCAGACACTTCTCAGGATAAATGGATTTCAAACGACTCTCTCATCATGTCGTTCCTCATAAATTCCATGCATCCAAACCTTGCCTATGGATATCTATTGCTTGCAGCATTGCCTAGATCTGGCAGATTATTGTAGAGACGTATGAACAATTGGGGAATGATGCACAAGTCTATGAGCTCCGAAAGAAACTTCATGAAACTACCCAAAAAGGGTTGACTGTGGCTCAATACCATGTTGAATTGCGATCTCTCTGGAAAGAGTTAGATCATTATGGAGGTTATCACCCCAAGGATCCTGATGATGTGGTTGCCTACAAGAAGTATGTTGACAAGATTAGAGTCTATGATTTCCTTGCTGGTTTGAATGTTGAGTATGATTAGATTAGAGTGCAAGTGTTGAGTCATTCTTCCTTTACCACAATGGAATAGTCTTATGCCGTTGTTCGGTGGGAGAAAAGTTGTCGTCTGGCTAAGCTTCATACTCCTATTATGGAGAAATCAACTCTTCATTTGTTAGTAGAAAATCCGATCCGGCCAAGGAGGTGTGAACACTACCATATCATACCAATGCCACTTGTTGGAATCTCCATGGAAAACCTACTGATTTTGAGTAGAAAATGGCACAAAGAAGGGGAAAACTGAATGCCAATTTTTCTGATATTGTTCCCACGACACCCTTTGTAGACATTGGTTTTTCACCGGAGGAATTAACTACTCTGTGACATATTTTGTAGACTTCTTCTATTGGTGTAGCCTCTACTGCTACTCCTTCCATTACCTATACCAACTCCTATCTTGCTACATCAAGTAAAACTTTTATAGGCTTCCATGTTTCTTCAGTTTCTACTTCTTGGATCATTAATAAAGGAGCCACAGATCATATGACAGGTCCATCCTCCTATTTCTTACATTATTTTTCAACCTCAAGGAAGATAAAGTTCGAAGTGCTGGTGGCTCTTAGTCTTCCATTGTTGGAAAAGGGAACATTCAACATTCTCCCTCACTTTCTTTGTCTAAAGTTTTGCATGTTCCTTCATTCTTAACTACTTTCCTTTCTATCAGTAATCTTACTCATGACTTAAATTATAAAGTGACTTTTTTTTCCCATCCTACTGTGTCTTCCAAGATCTGGTAATGGGGAAGGAGATTGGACATGGTAAGTTGGACAATGGGCTTCATTTGCTGGAGCCAGTTAGAATATCTACTTCTGCTTTGGCTACATTTTCTCATCAAGTCCATTTGGTTATGTCAATCATTCATTAATGGCATTGTAGGCTAGGTCACCCCCCCCTTTAGGAACTCTTAAGAAAGTATTTCCTGATTTATTGTGTTTTTTTTTTTTTTTGTATAAAGACGATTTTTTTGTGAAGCCTGCATTTTTGCAAAGCAGACTCATTCTACTTATTTATCTTCTCTCCATAATAGAAAATCCATTCATTTTGTGTCAATTCATACTGATGTGTGGGGCCCTTGCTGCCGTGTGTCCATTACTGGCCATAAACACTTTGTTACTTTCATTCTCGTTCTACTGAGTATATTGATGGTGAATTTTAGAGATATCTCTCAGACTCTGGCATAATACACCAAACCAATTATGTTTATATGGCTGCCCAGAATGGGGTTGCCGAAAGAAAGAACCGGCATCTGTTAGAGATAATCTGTTATATTATGATTACTATAAATATCCCTGACTAATATTGGAGTGATGCTATACTCACTGCCTTTTACCTAACAAGTAGGATGCCCAGTAAAATATTTGGTTTTAAATGTCCTAATGAGATTTTTCATTGAGACTCTTCATTTTTTTATTACCTCAAAGGTTTTTGGATGTGTATATTATGCTAGAATCACAATCCACTAGAGTAAGCTAGTTCCCAAAGGCCTACATTGCATATTTCTGGGGTATTCTGCTACTTAAAAAGGGTATAAATGTTGTTATCCTCCTTCCCAAAAAACCATTGTGTCCATGGATGTAGTTTTTAATGAGTCTTGCCGTTGCTATACACCTCTCCAGGGGGTAAGTCCTAGAGGAGAGGTGTTTTTTCCAACTCTGGACTTTCCTCCCACACGCATAGATTCCCACACACCACCACGACACAACTTAGGAGTTCAGGAAGAGATTCCCGACCAGGGGAGACTCCGGTCAGTATACCTAAGGACTTTAATTCTCTCCCTCCCTTTTCAGAACCTTGTGAGGAATTTGGTTAGGGGGAGACCACTTTCGTGAGGTGCACTATTGAGGTCTTTTAAAATAAGATTGACTAGAATAAGGAGGTGCAGACTTATTAGAGGAAATTACAATCGACCAAAGAAGGTGGTGAAAGTTGACATGTTACCATTCTTGCTCCAGAATCATATTCTACTATTCTCCTATGAGGTATCTTCTTCTTATCTTCCTATTAATATCAGAAAATGAGTTAAATCTTATACTCAGCAATCCCATAGCTAAGTATGTTTTCTATGATTCTGTTTGACTCCTACCGTCCTTTTGTATCCTCTTTATCATCTATTTCTATTCCAAAGAATTGGCATGAAGCATATACTGATAAAAGATGCAAGGCAACTATGGTAAAGGAAATGCAGACAATGAAGAAAAATGATACTTGAGAGCTAGTCACATTTCCTCCAGGAAAAAAACCCATGGGATGCAAGTGGGTGTTTGTAATTAAACAAAATATGGATGGATCAGTTAATAGGTTGAAGGCTAAATTGGTTGCAAAGGGGGTTCTCCCAGACCTATGGGATAGATTATTACGAGACCTTTTCCCCTGTTCCAAAAATAAACACTGTTAGAGTTTGTTGTTTGTAGTTGTAAACAAATATTGGAACTTGCACCAACTAAATGTGAACAATGCCTTCTTACAGGGGGAGTTGGAGGAAAAAGTTTATATGGAGATCCCATATGGCTTCTCTGATGACAGTAGTGCAATGAAAGTTTGTTGGTTGAAGAAGTCAATTTATGGATTGAAATAATCTCCTAGATGTTGGTTTGGACGCCTTGAGAAGGCAATGATTTCTATTGGGTACAAGCAAAGTAATGTTGATCATACACTGTTTGTTAAGAAGGCAAGTACCAAGATCACCCTTCTCATTGTTTATGTGGACGATATTGTCACCACCGGGAATGATGGTGAGGAAATACAAAGGCTAAAGGACTTTATTGGCAAATAATTTGAAATTAAAGACATAGGGAAGCTACAGTACTTCCTAGAAATTGACGTGGCTTGGTCAAAGAAGGGTACATACCTATTCAGAGGAAGTATGTAATTGATTTATTATCTGAAGTGGGAATGTTGGGATGTAAAGAGTTGATACCCCTATTGACGCTTGAGCTAAACTCAAGGAGAAAGAGGGAGAACCAGTGGACAAAGGAAGATATCAAAGACTGTAGGAAAACTTATCTACTGGTCCCACACCAGGCTTGACATTGTTTATGCTATAGGGCTGGTGAGCCAGTTCATGCATGATTGATATTCAACTCATATGAAGGTCGTTACCAGGGTACAACAATATTTAAAGTGAACTCCCAAAAAAGGGATACTTTTGTCACCCACAGATAATCTAAAGGTAGAAGCATATATTGATGCAGAATGAGTTGGGTCTTCTAGTAGGAAGTTCGTTTCAGGTCATTGTACGTTTGTTGGAAGTAACCTAGTTACTTGGAGGAATAAGAAGCAGAATGTGTTAGCCTTATCAAGTATAGAAGCTGAATATAGAGCTATGATTCATGGAGTTTGTGAGCTACTGTGGCTAAAAGGTTTGCTATAAGATATTGGAGTTCAATTCCCAAGCCTTATGATGTTGTATTGTGACAACAAGGCTGCAATTAATATTGCCAATAATTCGTGCAACATGATCAAACCAAGCATATTGAGATTAATAGATTTTTTTGTCAAAAGAAAGCTGGAACAATGGCTAATCTATATGCCTTTCATGAGATCTGGAGACCAAGTAGTTGATATTTTCACCAATGATTCATAGGAAGGAGATTTCCTCCCTATTGGAGGTAAGTTGGCACAACTAGCATCTATGCCTCAACTTGAGAGAGAATGTTGGTTGGTTGGGTCCTATTAGTGGGTTTTGTTATTCCTCGTTGTCCTAGTAAGGGTATTTATGTAATATTGTACTTTCAACTTCATTATAAAAAGGGGCTTGGGATCACATTGATTCATCAAGCCATTCTGCCACATTGGGTTTTCTCAACAAAGAGGCCTAGTTTGCTTCTGCCCACCCTGGTCATTTTGATCTGCATCAACTATACTACAGCAAACAAGGTTTGCAACTGAACAAAATAACCAGTTGAGCAATTTTATTCTGCAATCCTTTAATTCTTCTTTGATCAGGGAAACATGTTCTAAGAACTGGACCCCGTAAACTAATGTTTTAACTATGGTTCCAACAGGTTGTGCATTCATTTATCACTTATAAATATTTAGATTACTAGTTTCCAACCAACACCCCCTCCCCCACCCCAAAAAAAAAAAGAAATAAAAGAAAAAAGAAAAAGCAAGCTTGCAGTAGTTTGAGCTTTATGAATTGCTCTTTTTACAGGGTTGAGCGCAAAAGGGCATCTTTGTTAAAGTTGATTTCAGAAAACATTTTATGACTTCAAGATGATTGGACTTGTCTGTTGGAATCTTAACCTGTGTCAGCCCTTTGCATTTCCAGAACTGATGGTTTGATAAACTATCAAATTGTCAAACTGAACAAGATTTTCTTTCAATTTTTTCTGACACAGATATCAAGTACTGGGGGTGTTCCTTTTGATCCAGCTATGTATTATTGCTGCTGAAGGTCTTCGGCGCAGGAATTTTTCTTCTATTACAAGTTCAGTCCATCAAACAACACTTAGGACTCACCACTCATCAGGAGGTCTGAACTCAATTTACCCAACTATCCTGTTATATTGGTGTTTGTTGCATATGCACTGTCGAGAATCCTTGCATAGTTGCATAATTGTTTGGAAAAATAAGAAATTAGTTATTTTTCTTTTATTGCGGGAGAAGTTGTTTTAGTTTTCATTCACCGAGTATGAATTTTTTTGGTAATTTTCACCTAGCATGACAGCTCGGTAAGTTAATTTAATGTTGTGCTAGACCTTAAAGTTGTGATTCACACAAGGAATTGAGTAGTACTGAAGCACTATCTTTCAGGTAAATGCTAAAAGGAGCAGCTTCATGCAGTAAAGAATTCCGTTGCTTGTAAAATATTATAATGTTTCCAATCCCTGTTATTTCTGTATTTTGTATCATTCTCATCTTCGACATTTGTTGGACTGCAGTGCGAGGGTTACCTGTTCTGAATGAAGAAGGTAATCTAATCACTACCGATTTGGATTCTGACAAAGGCAGTTGGAACTCTGAATCCATGGCTGTTTCAGAGGTATTTGTACCTTCATTTGGTCTTTTTATAGTATATATTTTTACTACCCACAAAGGGAATCATTTTCACTGCCAGCATCAGTTTTAGGGCGTTGGGGTTTTAAACATTACCAACCACAACAACAAAAAACCTTGTCCCAACAAAATGGGGTCGGCTGGTGTTTTAAACATTATCAAAAACCAAATTTGAACAGAGGAAAAACATGAAAATTCTTTTTCCCTTGAGTGGGAGATGTTCAATGGCGATGCTTCACAGCTTCAGTAGGAGTAACAATTCAAGGTCATTGAATGGCAGTTCATTTGTTCTTCACTCAAAAAGAGAAACGTTGTGCCATCTGAATTAATTTTAGAATTGTCTCATGTTTGCCCCAGGCAACTGGTGGGACAAGCAAATGCACACTCTGCCTGAGCATTCGTCAACACCCAACAGCCACACCTTGTGGTCATGTCTTCTGTTGGTACTGTTTCTCTTCCACCTGGATAAATTCTAGAGTGCCTTAAAGGTTGTTTGGTTAAATCTCTCATTGTTTGACATGATCTTTTCACAGGAACTGCATTATGGAGTGGTGCAATGAAAAGCCTGAATGCCCTCTTTGTCGTACTCCAGTAACTCATTCAAACTTGATTTGCATTTATCATTCAGACTTTTGATACAACTCTGCTGGAGAGCTGTGATCTGTCATCAACACCAATTGCAACTAACCACATTTAATCAAGAAACTCAATGAAAGGCTTACGTGTTCAAGCCTGCAGAATGGTAATACAGTGAATCATATGCCAGGAGGAACGAGTACAAGCTACAACTTCAACTTGATCTTTGGGTCTTACATAGCTTCTGTAATAAGGTGATACTGGTATTCTGTTGCGATGATTTTGCAAATGTGAGTCATCATCATGGAAGCATGGCATATTCCTCAGATGAACAAGCATCATATGTAAATTCATGCCGGGTTATTAAACGGCGTTACTATGACACATTGTTTATTGTAGGTTAACTTTTTTATATTCAATAATCATTTACAAATCCATTTTAAGTGACACTTGGGTTGGTGTTTGGAACACAGGGCATTCATTATCTGAGGGGAAGCAGAATAGTAAAGGGGGGGGGGGGGGGGGCAGCAGAGGATCAAGTCCAGATTATCTAGATTGTGTGAACCCTAGTTTTTTCCATTACAGACTTAGGCTGAAGATACATGAAGAGAGAATTTAGAAGTTTTACACGTCCATAATTTGTCGCATTTAGATCTAGTTCTCATGTAAGAGGGTCCATATACGCCAGCCAGGGATGAGACATCTTTTCCTTCTTTTTATTTTTTGGGAGAAGCAAACTGCCATAGTTTTATAGAACATGATGAGATTTTGAAATAAGTAAATAGAGCTAAAGAATTCTCCTTTGTGCATATGCAAAGGTATCCCACTCTTATTCCCACTGGCTACATTTGATTGCAAGAGAAATTAGAGGCAAGGAAGAGAAAATTTTCAAACCTACATAGGAACTGTTATTTTTAATCGATGTGATCACCAAGAATAAGTTTAAAATTTCACTTAAAAACCTTCAAATCCCCTTCAACCAAAGGGAGCAATCCAATTTTTTCCCCCTTCAAACAGTGCCTCAGTAATTTAATCCAAACATAGTCACAATAGATTGCTCTTCTGCTTTCAGATCGTGGAATTTCATAATATAATGTTGGAATGTTCGATATTAACTTTGCTGCTTGCATGTAACATCAAATGAGCTTGGTAGAGCAGTGCCTTATTAAATGAGGGTAGGAGACCCAGTCAGGCAATGAACCACCTTTCTTCTGGTGGTAAAGATGTATCCATCCGTTTCGTGAAACATGTGGTAGATAAATTACAAAGGTCCATCAACTACGGAGAGGAATTCGACCACCTTGTACAGTAGAGAGGTATGCATCCAAGCAAAGAGAGAGAGATATATATACTCTTTTTAGCTCATCAGCTAAACCAACTTGTGTGTCTACCAGCCTTTGAGCTGCACCAATATATCACTGGAATATACATATACAACCTAGAGACACTCTCAAGAGCAATGCAAGAAGCTTCAGTTGCTGAATGTTTCAAAATGATTATGTTGTGAGAAGTTTCTCTATGAGGCATGCATGACTGGAATGAATTTGTTTGGTAAACTCTGAAACTTGGAATTAGAGACATCTTTGTTTTTATCATTTTTACACTTCACCAATAAACAAGTGGAGCCAGAGCTTAGAAGAATAATTGTTTGTCTCACTTATCATGCTGTTGAGGGCTGAATTATCACTGAGGTTGTTGCTGCTGCTCTGCCTTCTCAGCCAAGGTACCAAGGAATTCTTTCCATTCTGTCACCTTCTCTTCCCCGTTCACCACCTAGGGTCACAAAGAACCTGATTATATGATATTTGATGACTATGTAAATCTTAAAGTTCAACAAGGGGATTATGGCTTGGGCAATCCCAAGACTGATGCCACTCGCTAGGTTTCTATTCATGAAAATATGGACCAATATGTGCCGCAGCAAGGATCACAATTTTGGTTTCGAAGCCGGTTTCACCAGCCAAGAAACTGAGATATGGTGGTTTTTGACCGAAGGATTATTTTCCCCTCTTAAGTTTTGACAAACTTCCAGTGTTTCCCCCCAAGTCTTTGACAAATTTCAACAAATGAGTTACTGATTTAGGGTGAAAAAGAGGTTGAAATCACAAAATCCAGCAAAATTATGGTTTGGGGGTTGAAACTCAAAGGGTGAAACCTGACAGCTGCCAAAACCTGCGACATCTCACAGGTTTTGACAGGACTTTTTCGATTCCACCAGGTTTCATCTCTTTTTTCCAAAAATCGAAGTCGAAATTTTGGTGGTTTTGACTGAGATTTATACCATGGCTCCAAGGTTTCCCATTGTTTTCGATCTTGGTAAAATTTAAAGTAAAAATATACAAAACCATAAATAATGAAATGATGATGATGAATGGAAAATGAAAATCTTCTAATCAGGCATGAGGTTACTCAACCTCTCTCTTTGTGATAAATGTTTTTAGTCTTTCGGGCAGAAACTAAAAGTTTTGGACAAAACATTATGAAGAATTGAAAATGAAATTCTAGAGTTCCAAGTGTAGTTTGATACTAATTAGAAATGGTTTATGTTTTGTAACCAACCTCAAAGATGATTCCTCTTTGTGGTACTGTATCAAGTGCTTCGACACAAATAAAGGCAGCATCCTCCTTACTCAGTCTTCCTTGTCCTGCACTACCCTAAGCATGGTATAAAAAGTTGTGTCATTCTATACGTAACAAGCAGTAAACATACTTTGGATAAAAAAACTCCAGAATAAACACATTGTTATGCCCAATCATAACATTAATAAGGATTGATCAGCCTGAGATTGAAGAAGGCAATAAGGTGCCATGTAACTTCCCCCAACCAAACAATCCTCAATAATGGTTAGTCAATAACTCTTGGAAGGTAAGGCGATAGAAATCGTTAGCAACATCCAGAAAGGAATTTTTGGGTATGCAGTACTTATATGGACTTTCTTATTGCAAGTTGACACAATTCTTGGACCACAAAGTATCAATAAGCTCACCTGCCAAATGGATTACCTTGACTAATTATACAGAAGAGTCTCCTCTGTTCTACTTAGTGAGGAGACATGTTTCAAGTTCAAGCACTCAAATCACGCATGTGAAGTTTGTACTATCATTTTCAGTTTCAGGAAAGCTTTGCTAAAACATGGTCTGTTCTTTTCCATCTGGTTTGTACTGTCTCACGATCTATTGGTCAAAGTAGGCATACAAAAGATTCATGAAACACACCTTTATTGTTTCATTTTATTTTGTGTCTGTTGGGAGGGGGGAGGGGATGGTAATGTTAACAAAAGCTTATAACACCCATGAGTATGTTCCAAGTTTCAATACCGGCGGCAAAATGCAACAGTTACAAGGAAAGCTGAATTTGGAAGAGCTCGACTGATATATAAAAATTGCACTGAGTTATATGGTACACCAAAATGCTCCCAAGTAGTGCCCAATTTACATCAAATAGGAACCTTTGCAGGATCCCACTTGCACTATGCATAAAAAATTTCAGTCCCACTATGAGAAAAATATAAAATCTAGGAATGTGGAACAAGAATCACCTCTTTAAAGCAGAAACCTTGATTTCCGCCTGGAGTATTTTCCAACAACCCAGCTCTGATAATGGTGTATGGTATCCCTGAAGTAATCACTGTTGATTCATCTTGCTCAGCCAATTTTCTCTTGTTGCCAGTCATAAGAGCCAGAACACCACTTCTGCCCCTATAAGCAGCCAACTGTAGCTCTTGTTAAACCTCAATCATATAAAACAATGGCATGGCAAAGAGAATAATAACCTGAGATAGAAGTACTATATGTTGTAGCCCTTTCAAGCTCTCCTTGTCAGTAAAGAACCCTTCCTACAGAAGAGACATCATCATTTCAAAACAACTGAGACAAAAATTCATTCCTGTATAATGGAACACAGTTAAAAAGTAAGGGATGTACATCAAATAAAAAAGAGTATGCGAAATACAGCCAAACCTTTACAAGAAGATGATAAAGGAAACAGTTCAATTTTGATGCATTTCCTTAAAAGTTTCAGTGCCAGAGATCTTATTTGATGGAACTGATAAAGATCTCCCACAGAAATGAGGAAAGAACAAGAAAAAATTACTCTGAATGTTCATAGTCCATCCAAGAGACGTAAGTGCTACATAAAAAAATGAGATTCATCAAAATCAATTTGTCCTTTCATTAACTTAGGAGGATTGGAGTAACACTTCTTGTACAATTGAAAACAACTGTATCAAGAAAATTTAAAAAATAAGACAAACAATATGCATCTGTGACCAACCAAAAGCAAAATACAAGGTAAGGTGAAATTAAGTATTAAATGTATAAAACTTGCTGAGAAAACAGGCAATAGCAGTAGCTAGAAAATGAGGGAATGATATCCTAATTATTACTTCCATGCATGCACATGAACTGCATAATCTTAATAAGAAGATGGGGGAATGATATCCTAATTAGTACCTCCAAGCACGTATATGAACTGCATAATATCAATCATTTCATTCTTTAATGATTGTGTAAGGTAAATACATCATAGACATCCATACATTTGGGCATATTATTGCACGAACACCCCTCAGAGCCTTCTTCAGGAACGACCTATCATTTGCATCTCCAGCTATTGACTTTCATGCAAGAAGACAAATGAGTAAGCATCAATTCTTCATTGCCATTGAGACCTTCCCTCCACGCCCCACACCCCCCAACAAAAAAAATAATAAATAAATAAAAGGAGGGGAGGGGGGGGGGGGCAGAGAAAATAATAAAACTGATGCACAACAAAATGACAATGCAGCAGGAATACATTAGGCTATTACCTCAACATAAGTACCAAAGGCTTCAGCAGCCGCACGCCTATCTTTCACTAGTGCTTTCACTCGAGTTCGTTTGACTATTAATGATAATATTATCATCTGGAAAGACCAAAATTTAGAAGATTAAGGGCTCATCAGCCATAGCACAACCACAAGTCATACAATAAGAAAGTATAACAGACAGGAGATCCAGTTGAAATTCGAAAGTATGAAATATTGACATGCTGAATCCCTCTAGTGGGTCATCAGAAGTTAACTTTCCAAAGTTTTGCCATGTCATAATGGTCTTTATTGCTTTCAGACAGGGCTCTAATCAGTTGGAGGAACATGCAGAAGATCATGTTGAAAATATGGTGGTAGAACGTATTCAGACTCATTGATCTCCAAGTGATCCTGTTGAAAACTGTCTTCCACTAACTTTAATATTTTACCACTGAGAGCTCAAGGGTGATCCCCAAATTGATGAACTCACAGGTTGGAGTACTATTTCTCAGCTCCAGTTTGTGCAGCATATTACTGAAATAAATAATGAATAATTAGGTCCAAGTTGAGGAGTACCTGACCCATCTCGCTATCTCCATCTGTTACCAAAATTGCATCCCTTATTGCTTCTTCTTCTTCTGTGCTATGAAAAGACACATTGAAATGCTTTAAATGAATCAAAATGTAGCACAAACATTTATTTATATGCTAGCGATGATTGGTTACCTGCATACTCATTCCCCTCATTTGTTAGAGCCCCATCTTTTGGTAGTTGATCCGGTGCACCATACCACTTGCGTAACTTTGGTCCTCCTTCAAATGAGACACATGGTAAAAAATTTAGGATTAACTGAACTAAGCCTATTATACACTCCCACCCAAAATAAAGTAATAATAGATAAGAAATCCAAAGTGCATTCTAAATTCAAAGCAAACATTTCAATCTAGAAGTTCCCCTCAAAGATGCTTGGATTTCTTAGATGGATCTTGAGGTTTACTTTGAAATTTTAAGAGCCAGTTTGATGAATCCCAGATGGCATATTTTTATACAACAAAAAGATAAAAATGTGACACTGAGCAAATCTAAGCAAGCTTGCAAGTATAACTTGGGTGTAAATAGATAACCAAAATCTGCTCCCATATTCGCATCCACATCCACATCCGTATAGGGGTTTCCAAATCCATCAGATTACTAATAGGATGTGGATATGGTATACCCCTTTCCTACCAATTATTATCCGTCCGATAAATAATCCGTATAAGCTACTTCTTGGTATTTATTTCTCTTATTTTTATAATTTTTTCACTTAAAATATGTGACTATTTTTCTGATTTTTCTAGTAATATAACTACCAAAGTTGCTAATATTCTTAAATTTCAAACTTAACCCTCACAAATAAAATGGTAAAGATGTCAATAGATAGTTGAAAACTTGCATTCAATTTGTATTCGTGTCCATTTTGAAGAATCTACTTAAGAAAATAACTATCTGATCATCATCCGAATCCGACTGAATCCATCTGAAAACCGATAGGATATTATCTGAGTCCGTCTGAATATAATAGGATATGGGTATATGGTATTACCACTATCTGATCTAAATCCAATCCGTTTACTCCCTTAAGTATAAGTAGACCAGCTTGTAAGCAAACTCACTATAGCTATCCTACAGATAGCTTTTCCCACATACTGTATGCTTATATTATCATAAAGTCTTCATATTTTTCACCTTGCTTTTACGACAACTGCTTAGTTTCATTTTTGGCAAATTTATACCCTTATAGATCCTGTACCTCCTTAGTCCTTGCCATATCTTAAAACTAACTCTATTAAACTTAATGGTTGTTTGAACCTCATCATCCCACCAACAACTCTTCCTAGAAGAATGGCATGTTCCTTTCAATTTGCCTATGACATCTTTAGCAACATTCCTAATAATAGCCATCTCATTCCACATCATATCAGTGTCTTCGTTAAAGTCTCACTTTCCTTGGTTGACCACTTCATTAGCAAATAATATCAAAATATCTCCTTTTAAGCTCCACCACTTTATCCTAGGCCAATATAATATATTTTATCTGTGGATGAAAAACATTTAAATGAAGAATGCACTTGGAGTTTGTCTTTCATGGACTTCGTCATTGAAGGGAAGGGAGGGTAGATCACCATACAACTTTTATGTTCCCTTGTTTATTGTTACAGCTCTAAAGCACTCACTTCAGTTAATCTTATAGCTCACTGTCCACCGGATACAAGCAAGCTATAATGAGCATGCATCAGATAGTATCAAATAGAAAAATTGGCTTTATGTGATAACATTATGAAGTGAGGCTCATATTGGGAAAGTAAATCTGATTCCCCGTTGATAGGAGATGAAGATTCAAACCAAGGATGAAGAAGAAGCCACTAATTAAAGCCATGGCATTACTACAGTCAGGGCATCCTAAGAAGGGGAGCAAGAAGTCCAAGCATTAGAAATTAAGCACTCTTCTCCCAAAGTACAAAAATTGCAACCCCCAACGAGCGAGAGAACTCTAACCATATAAACAAAGTTGCATAGAAGGTGAAAAATCCAGCGGGAGAGTTTGAAGCAGCTCATGCAGATCATCATTGAAGAAAACCTTGTAGCTTTTCCTTCGTTTACTGGGCATTGTTCAAACGATAATTGGGATGAGAACAATGTCCTTCAAAGGAAAAGCATTGGGTATTTTACTCTACTTGAAATTCTTCACTGAGAAGAGTTTGGACTCTGGAAATTAGATTCCACTTGAAGAAGAAGAAAATTATTCAGGTGGTTTGTCCCCCTGAAGAGGACAATTTTTAAGTTTCTCTTCTTTATGCATCCAGTTCAGAAAAGTGTGCATTGCTTTTCACTTCGTACAATTTGCTAATGAACTAAAGATTTGATTTTCGTATCTAATTTGGCAAAAGACTTGCAACGTTAGAAAGAGAGGGGGAGATTGAGTATACCTTCTATGTAATCGAGAATTTGATCCACGAAATTAATCTTCTTCTTGGAAAAACGGCAAATGAAAGTTGTTCGTGGGAGCTTCGTAAGGGTAGAGAAACTTAAACATTTTCCATAGTTGGAATCTATCCTTTGGTTCCGAGGCGGAGAAAGGCAAGGGTAGAGGAGAGAGGAAAGAGTAACTGCCATTTACTGCTTCTGTATTGCAATGGAGTGTGAACTAGTTTTCGTTTCAGTTGTATCCACCCAAAGAGAAGAGAAGATAACGGTGTGAAGTCCCAACAAACAAAGAATGGGAATAGAAGGAAGACAGGGATTTCACCGGGAAAAAGAAAAAAAAATATAAGAAGCTTTCACATATCTAAAAAATTCAATTTTTATTTTTTATTTTTTATTTTTATTAAAGACAGAATTTTCCCCAAAAATAAAAATAAAATAGAGAGAAATATGTTCCCAAAACAAGGTTCGAAAAATCGCTCTACATTGCTGTGTCGGTGGCTGGCGACACCACCGACATGGTGACATATCATGATATGTCGGCCTACATTTGGAGGGGTGTTGAAAAGTGATCCATAGTTTTGAGGGGTTTTTGAGTTATTTTAGTCTGAATTTTGTTATATACCCTATCTTGAGGCCAATAAACACATTGAAAGCATTCATTTGATCTAAAACATAATCTAAACTAATGTTCTTAATCAACACATGCCGAACTGTATACAAGCAAACTAAAATTCTAGAAAACTCTAGGATTTGTATGAAATCCTGTTTAATCGACACAAATAATGTAATAGTCGGCGATAACAAAATAAGATATAATCATAAACGACAAAGATCAGAACAAAATGACGTTAAAATGTAAGAAACAGAAAAGAGAAACGACATTGGTGACATATCAGCGATAAATCGTTGACTTATTGTTGACCTAGTGTCACAACACTTCGACATGGCGATATATTGCCGCTGACACTTCAAACCATGGCCCAAAGGTCCCAAACCAAAACCATCCAGTAAAACTGCGGTTCAATCTGGAACCGTTTCGGGTTCGGTCTGGATCCGGTTTTTCGGTTCGAGTCAAGATTGAAATCAACATATGCTCGGGATGGCGGTTCATTTAAAACACTCTCAAAGAGGGAGAGGGTGGGAGAGAAATTTAGGGTTTAATGGTTTGTGAGTGTGATAGACTTAATATCGTCCGTCCAAACCAGGAACGCGGATTATTGATCGTTCGATCGCTTGCAGGGATTGCAGGCTTCTTAAGGTTGTAAGCATTCCACCATAGCGTAAAATTTAGAGTTCCTGCGAAGAAGCTGAAGAGAACTCCTGCGCATAATCGTCGGATCCAGCAAATATGGCGGCGCAGATGAGCAAAAAACGTAAGGTTGGTATTTCTTTTGATCTCTGCTACTGCTACTTGATGAGCTTCGGTTTGAGGTTTCGTTAATATATTGGTTTCCCTCATTGGTAATAGTTCGTTGCCGATGGAGTTTTCTTCGCGGAGCTCAACGAGGTTCTCACTAGAGAGCTTGCTGAGGATGGCTACTCTGGTGTTGAGGTCAGAGTTACGCCTATGCGTACAGAGATCATCATCAGGGCTACTCGTACTCAGAATGTTCTAGGTAAATGTCTGATTGGATGGGTTTTCCGGTGATATTCCATCTTATGGATCCTACGATGAATGATAGGGTTTTATCCAATTTTTATAGGTGAGAAGGGCAGAAGAATTAGGGAACTCACTTCAGTTGTTCAGAAACGGTTTAAGTTCCCGGAGAACAGCGTGGAACTTTATGCTGAAAAGGTTACAAACAGAGGGCTCTGTGCCATCGCTCAAGCTGAGTCTCTCCGTTACAAGCTTCTGGGTGGACTCGCTGTTAGAAGGTATGTTGGTAATCCTTTTGGATCTCTTAAGCTGCTGTTGTTTGATTTTAATTTTCATTTCATAATTTCTTTGGGATAATTGAACGCACCTCGTAATCGGTTACTTTGTAGTGTTGGCACTTCACGTCGTATTTTTGTTGGTTTCATTGCTTCTTATTCTTTTGAGATTCCTGGGGTGTTGGGGAGATCGATTTTGTTTGTGTAAGCTTTTCTTTGGCGTAGAGTCTTCTCGGTAGTAGGGGAGCCCTCACGAGCCGGTTTCTCATGTGTCAGGTGTCTGAGTGTGATTATATTTGATCAAGGAACAACTTATACTGTTCTCTTGAAGTACTTGCGGGAGCAGTATATAGTTGGTTGCATGTAGTTTGAGTTGGTTCCCCTAAAGAACTAGATCTTGTAAGCAAGTAGATGCTAGTAAAGATGAACGGTCTTTTGCAAGCCCCTTTTTTTTTAAATGGAAGTTGAAAGTCAATCATACTCATGTCAGTGTTGTTGCAAATTTCTTCTCGGAGTTGGCAACTATAAGTTTACTTGAGGAAAAGGGGCTAAGCACACCAATCTTACTAGTGCCATGCAAAGATCCAACTAGAGGTGATCGTCATAACTATCCGACACTTAGGCTAGCATACCTTTCTTTGAAATACATGAGAAGGAGATCCTCTATTGGCCCTATCCTTAGGCTTTCATATGTTCCATTCGGATAGGTGAAGGGGGGATGCTCTGTCAACAACTGGGCCCCTGCCTATCAGTTGAGCCTGATAAACGATGAGAATTTCCTTTCAACAATGGGAAAGCTTGCAAGAGGTGATGTTTATCCAACAAGATTGTTCTTCTTGTATGCGGTTAAGTGCAGGGGGCGGGTTTCTGGTTGCACGTGTTAAATTTATTGGATCTATTCGAATCTCGTGTGATATCTATTATGGGTAGAGTTGTACTCAATATTTTTATGGAGGCTGATTTTGTAGATTCTATGAAGAGTGATATTTTTGGATTAAACAAATTGAAAGATGAAGGATTAGGCTTAAGTTGACTTGGGTAAGTAGTGAGAGAACAGATTGAAAGATTTTGCTATGGTGTAAGTAGAGTTGAATGGCAAAGCAGGATTTGTGTAGCCAACCTTATTTTAGTTGGAAAAAACCATCAGTTGAGTTATCTTCCCATGTTTTCATTTAATTGGCATTGGTTATTTTCCTCTCCACCCATTTATGGGTGATGAGGTTTTCTCATCAATGCCTAGAGGAAAGATTTTCTGGAATTTGTCAGGCTCGTTGCATATTGATTGCTTGGAGTTTGGAATAATTTCCTACATTCTTGTCAACCATTAATACAGTTAGTAATGATTATATTATTTCACCACTCATTTCATACTTTCGCTTGTAAGCTTGCCTTTGTCTGGTTAAAGGAATTGAAAGATAAGGGCTTGGTTGAGATTGACATGGGATTCAATGAGAACATATGAATTGGAAAGCAGGATTCATTGCGTTATAACCTTAGTTGCCATTGTATGATTAGAGGAATAGAAAGTTGTGAGAGAAGATATGATTGACTTTGCTGTGGTATAGGCAGAGGGGAAGGGCAAAGCAGGATTCATATAGCCCTCCTAAGGTGGTTGGAAAAGTGTTCAGTGAGTTTTGTGGAGCCTTTTTCCTTTCCAATTGGCATTGATTATTTGCATGCTCTCCTCTATAGGGGTGATGTGAACTTTTCATCCATGCGCACCTGAAAGGTTTTCTGGAATTATCAGGGATATTGTGTATTAATTGCTCAGAGTTTGGGATAACTTGCAGTTTATCATCAATCCTGATCATATTATTACTCTCTTTTCCCCCAATGAGTTACTTGCTGCTGCAAGTAAATCTTGCCTTTGCCTATTTCCTAGTTTTTATATCATTAGTTCTTGAGCAAATGACCCCCTATGGATTGAAAATTTCAGTGAAAATAACCCCCCCCCCCCCCAAAAAAAAAAAAAAAGACCGTAACCCAAGACTCCCCAAGAGTAAATATTAGTCTTGGATTTTGTAGTGTGAAACTAACCCCCCTACTGACAGTTCAAAATTGGTAGTCATGTATCTTGTACTCTATGGAGTTGCTATTCATTTGTTTATTTGATGTTCAAATCTGGGTGAGATATGGTAGTCCGCAATCCATCCCACCAAGCACACCTCATTTTTCAGAGCTGCAAAAGAATAAAAAGCTTCCAGTCTGACGCTTGAAGGCCATGAACTTGCAAGCATTGCAAGTAAGACATCGTGTTGTCATGGAGCCCATTTATGATTTCATAGGCTCCCCTCCTAACCTCTTTATTCTTTCCTTAGTTCTTGCTGCTGGCTGCTTTCATCTGATTAGTGACGTTTACTTATCGATTCGTGCTAAGGTTAACAAATAATTTGCAACCCTGTTTTGTTCCTTATAGTACGCTATGGTTGTTTGACCTTATCCAGTGATGGTGACGCTGTAAATTCATGTAAAAAGTGCATTAAATGCTACATTAAAGTTTCTTTTTGAAACCCTTTTTGAACCCCCTGCACTAAATACTAAACTGAAAAACCTTTGGGAATAACACAAGGAGCAGTTAGGAGTTGTCACATTCTAGACAGATCTGTAGAGGTGTCTTTCAGACATTCCGATCAGATTATCCGATGCAAATGGAACGAGTTTTTATTTGTTGTTTACTAATTTAGTGGTTTCTTTGTCGCAGGGCCTGTTATGGTGTACTGAGATTTATAATGGAAAGTGGAGCTAAGGGCTGTGAGGTTTGTTTTTCAAAAACTCTCTCCTCACCTCCTCCATGATATGATTAGTAATTATTCCATTTGGTTTGAGCATTTTTGTGAACTGTTAACAGGTGATTGTTAGTGGGAAACTAAGGGCTCAGCGTGCCAAGTCCATGAAATTTAAGGATGGATACATGATATCCTCGGGTCAGCCTGTTAATGAATATATTGATTCAGCTGTGAGGCATGTTCTCCTCAGACAGGTTGGTTTAGTAGCATCGATTTCTCTTGTGCTTTTGATTCATGGTCATGTATAGAATCAGTTATTTGTTGCTCTCCCACTTGTTGATTAGATGCAACTTTCTTCCATTCCCGCCACCGTCCCATGCGGCAGGAGAAGCTGCAATCATTTTGATAACCCTTTGTATGATTAATTTTTCATGTCTTTGGTGAAGACTGATGTATGCCTTTGATTTACTCTTAGGGTGTTCTGGGAATCAAGGTTAAGATAATGCTGGACTGGGATCCCAAGGGCAAGCAAGGACCCACAACTCCTCTGCCTGATCTGGTCACCATCCACCCCCCAAAGGATGAAGAGGAATACATGAGGCCGGCGGCACCAATGCTAGTTCCCGAGATGGAAATTCCTGTGGCTTGAGATTCATCATATATGTTGTTAGTGGCGGTGTAATTTGTCTTCAGTTAGGAGAGGGATTTTGCCTAATCTTTTGATGTGATCAAGGGGAGGACAACCATTTCAGTAGCTCCCTTTTTTTATGGTCGTGCTTTTCAGGAATTTTGCCTAATTTCTGACTTGCTTTTCAGACGAATTTTTACTTTTTATTTTTGTGGTTCCTTTTTATATAGCAGTTCATCTCTTTTTTGGTAAAAGCGAATTTTATTAACTCAAGGGAGAAACCCTATTACAACCTATTCCTAATCGGTCAAACATTAGCAGCCAGCGAATATTTGGGGGGGGGGGGGGGTTGGAGATAGTTAGGAAAGCGAATTGTGTAAGAGCACTTTCCTTTGCCAGAATGTTAGCTACTATATTAGTTTCATGATAAATGTGTCTGAAGGTTATGGAAGGCAAATGAGAGATTGAGATTTATAGTGTCTACTATGATGGGAGAAACCTTCCATGGAACTTTGGCCAGGCTATGTTGTAGGATGTGGAAAAGGGCTTGATTGTCTGTCTCCACCTCAATGTTGGTCATATTGAAATCACGGGCCCACAATAATGCTTGACGCATTGCTAACGATTCCATGATAAGAATCTCTTGAATTTGTGTGTCTCTACCAAAACAGAAGATCTCCTCAGAAGCTGCTTACTTTGTACAATTAGAAATAAGATCCAGCACATTTAGTTTTATAGAGTTGGGCTTTTTAGGATCCCACTTAATAAGAGGTGGTAGAAGGTGCATATGCCCAATATGCGAGGACCCCTAATTGTAGAATTGCAAGCTTTTCCAAATACGAAAAGGAACTTTTTCGGACGAAGGCCGTCCCTGAGTATCGATCAGACCTGTATATGCTTTTTACATGGGCCATAGTGATATGAGAATATTCAAAGGTTGTTTTGCTCACAAATCATTTCTCCACTGATCAAGGAGGAATAAGACTTTGTCCATTAGGTGGCCTAGCTGTTCAAGGATGGAGAAGTGTAAGTTCTCCCAAACTGCATGAGCAAGTTGACAATTGATGAGATGTGATCAGGGGTTGTTTGTTTGTTGTTCACCACAATGAAGGCAATGTGAGGGACACGAGCAACCTCGCTGTTCCAGTAAAGAAGCAGTGGGCAGTTTTTTATGAAGAACTTTCCATAAGAAATGTTGGACTCGAGGTAGGAGAGGTACTTTCCAAAAGCTTTCCCAGTTGAATGATGGAACTTGGATGGATGCACTATTAATGGTAGCAAGTAAATAGGCCGATTTGACCTTGAAAATTCCGTTTGTTGTCCATTACCATACTTGTCGATCTGATTGACGAGTTACTGGTATAGGAATCTCCAGAATTTTGTTTACCACTTTTGGTTGCCACCATCTGAGCAATAGGTCCTTATTCCATGAATGAGACGTTCATCAATGAAGCATCCCACATCCTATGTATAATGTGGGATCAAATTATCTAACCATGGGTTAATTGTTTGACCATCACCCACTTGCCATAGGAGCCCTTGCTTCAGTAGATCTCTGCCCATTAAGATAGACCGCCAACCCCAGGAGTTGTTAGCCGAAGGATTAACTCTTAGGAAAGACTTGTGATGGCAATACTTCTTCAACATAAGACGACCCCATAAAGAATTTGGATTCTATAACAAATCTCATGCCTTCAGAGACAGAAGGGCGAGGTTAAAAGCAAGGAGGTTACAAAAATTCAGTCCTCTCAATTTTGGGGTACACAACGTATTCCAATCAATGGTGTGAACTCTTTGTTTGTCTCCATCAGACCAAAAAAAATTTCTCATCTTGTTCTCCATTTGTTGAATGGAAACCTTTGGTAGTCAAAAGCATGACATGAAGTGTGTGGGAAGGGTTGCAAGGGTGGATTGGATAAGGACTGCCACCTTACCTGGTGCTACTAAATATTTAGATTTCCATCCATGTAGAAGAGCATTAACCCGGTAAAGGAGAGTATCACAATGTTTCCTCTTCATCTTTTTTGCAAATAATGGAATTTCCAAATATATGTACTCTACCGCCGTTGGAGATATTTGAAAGTGAGTTGATAAATCACACTTCATAGATGCTGAGGTACTTGGGCTGTAATGGGCTCGAGTTTTGTTAACATTTAGTTCTTGCCCCGAGATCTCACAATACTGTCTAATAATGTTGGCAAATGCTCTAGTTTCTTTCTTATTAGCCTGACCGAATAAGATTAGATCATCTGCAAAAGCTAGATGTGATAGCCTTTCTCCGACCCTTGATAGTTGTATGCCTTTGAGACTTCTATTTTGTACTACGTTTTCTAGGTGTGATGTAAGCAACTTAGCACAGAAAACAAAAAGATAAGGTGACAATGGGTCCCCTTATCGTTCAGCTACTTTTCATCTCCTCCTGCTTCCCCCTCCCTAGCTTCGTTTGTGGTGTCTAGTAGATGGTTGTGTAATTTGGTTTCTGGTTTAGATCCAAGAATACTGGAATTCTTTGCACTGTTTGGTTTCCATGATTCTGTGGAGTACCATTTTCTAGATTCAGGGTAATAAAAACCCTTCGTTATCCAAAAATCCGTTTCTCTAAAATAAATCAGTTGATTCCCCAACTTCAATATGTTCCTGCTTCTTCACCTTATTCAACCTATCTCCTCCTCCAACTCATCCATTCATGATCAGCTTTTCTGATCTCTTGGTCTAAAGAATCCCCCTTCACGATGATTTTGAAGCAAAAGTTTGGTGCTTCTTAGGTTCTTTCCATTGCCTATCAGATGTTTTTCCGGCGATAACCCTATTATCTTATCCAAAAAAAAGGTTCTTTTGGGTTGTACGATTATCGCTTTTGGCCTGTGGGTATGTCTCATAACCATCGACCTCCAGTGGAGAATCTACATTGTGGGATTGACAATGCTTGTCTGATCCACACAAAAGAAAATTTTCTTCAAACTACTGAAAATCTACAACCAAAGTATTCATGGATGGAAGATTAAAAAAGAAAAAAGAAAGAAAGCAATATGGTATTGTAAACCTCCCGTAGAAATAGGGTTTAGAGGACCATGTTCTGAGTCTTAGTTGTTTTTGTATTTGAGGTTCATCCGGCCAGCTTACGCACACTTCGATGATATCCTCCGGGGGGAGCTTTGTCGTCCGCAAGGGTTGAACCCATGACCTCTCCGTTGAGAAGTATGAATCTTACCACTCTACCAACCCTGCATTGACATACCTCATTTTTGAAAGCTTACTCGTTTGGTGATTGATACTTCATGGGGATGAGACATTTCGATTAGGCTCTTTTCAAGTTGCATCAAACAAAAGAGGACACCACCATCTCCAATATATAAAATTTCTTGTTCAAAAGGAAAAAGAAAAATATAAATAGTCAAACAAATGGAAATGGGAAATGAAGGGCTAAAACCAAGGGTAAGCGTTCACCGAAAAAAGAAAAATCCAGAGAAAGGAGCAACAGGCTAATTCTTATGCATGTTTTGATTTTTTTTTTAAATTTAAAAAAAAATTTAGTGAGGATAAATGTGTCTTTGTATATTTAAAATTAATTGTGTTAGACGAAGTGATGACGTTTGTAATATAATAAATTCTAGAGGGTGTGTAAACATAACTGTTAGCAAGCATAAGAAGAAGATATGTTTCTTTTTGTCTGAAGATATTTAATTAAAGGCCTCCCAGACAAACCGCTTGGATGAGCAAAGGAAGGATTTAAGATGATGGGGGGGGGGGGGATGGAGGACCAAGTCTTGGAGAAACAGAGCTTGTCACATCCCCTTGCAAGAAAGTCTACTTTTGAAATTATATGATGCCTAATGAACGAAGATAAATGCTAGAGAAAAGAGCTATTAAAACTTGCTATCTCAGAAGATGAGGCTTTAGTGGCCCAATAGAGGGAAGAAGGGGGGCACCATTTAATGACACAACCGGGGAGAAATGATCACAAAAGATGACTAAAGACTGTATGAAGAGTGCCTGGGCTAGAAGAAGCCCATCCTAAACAGCTTTAGCCTCCATTGCCACAACTGAGACAGAGGAACAGGTACACTATCCCACAATGAAAAGGTTGTCATTGCTATGGAGGATGCCCTTACTCCTTGCAATGAGGAGTCTCATGTACTATTGGTGATCAAGGTGAAGGGGCTTAAGACTAGGCTCAAGTCTCAGCTAATGGGAGGAACCTCTAGGATTTTGACTCGGCCACTGTTCCTGGTGGTGCTAGTTGGTTTTGAGGGCCATAATCTTTCTGGCCGATAGAGTGGCAGTGATGTTTGGTTCCACCCCTTCAATGGAGGCACACATTTTGAACTTCTATATTTCCTAGAGCATATACAGTAAAAGGGAGTGAGCAGCATCCTCCTCGCTCGAAAATTTGAAAACCAATGAAATAAAGCCGCCCATTCTTGAATGAAATCCCCATTGAAGTCTAGCATGGAAATTTGAAGAGGAGAATTTTTCTAGCATAACGAAGCAAACAGGCAACGAATCAAGGCATGGCTCTTCGAGTCTACTTCCTAGAGTTCCTTGTCATGGCAAGGGCATCATGTCCGCATCTCCAAAGGAATGACTTCAATTTTGGTTGGATAAGAAGGATCCAAATTTAGGCCCGATAAGGCTCCACGAAAGAAGAAGAAGTTTGGTTCGTAAATACTGGGTCCTTTGAGATGCTAATGCTATACACCAACCTACAAGAATGGTGCACTTAAATGACCTCTTTGCTAGCATATGGAAGTGGTTGTTCTTTACACCCTGTCATCTTCTTCCTCATCCTCTCTTCAATTGAAGCAAATAATGATCTTTTGGATCTTCCAAACGAAGAGGAAAGCCCAAGGTAGGTGCCATGGGATTGGGTTTGTTTCAGGCCAAGGATAAAAGAGATGGATTATCTAATGGCCTTATCAACCCCCTTACTAAACAGGATATTGGATTTCTTCCAAATGACTTCTTGTCATAATACAAGACAATATTTAGGAGAATGAAGTGTAGAATCATTATCTTATTCGGATGGGCTACGGAAACAACATGCGGTCATCTACAAACATGATGTGATTTATTTTGGGGCCCCCAACTGATATGAACCCATGGGAGGTCATATACCAACATAGAGGCATTTTTCTTTTGCCACAATGCTTTTTGGCATAAAATAAAGAGATAGGGACTAAGAGGACATCCCTCCCTGCCTCAAACCCCTTTGTGGGAGAAAAACACTCCATATTAAGAACTTATTCTTTTTTTTTTTTTTGGGTAAAATATTAAGGATTTATTCACATTGATATGATATTTAACAGTAGACACACACACACACTAGGATTGGAATTTTTAGAATTTCATTAATGTCTACCTGGTGAACATGATTCCAGGGTGGAAAAGTGCCAAGATCAATTAGGCCAATCGATTAAACCAAAGACCAGAAGCCGGGCAGCTTGGGTTTGGGCCTGTTGTAAAAGTCTATCTAAATAGGTGGGGAGCCATTGGTCCTGTAGGGTATGAGTGTCACTACCATTCCAATACTTCTGCACGAGCCTCTGAGGAGGAGTTCCTTACCATAGAGTATAATCCTCCAACCATAATTAGTAGTCTTGGGCCTAAGTGCATTATGAAAACCACATTTTGGGTGGTATTTAGCCTATAATAATTGGGCCCGTACATTTTATGGGATTTTCATTAAGCACCACCTCTGCTAGTAATGCCTCATTAAAATGCTTAAGGTCCCGAAAGCCCAACCCACCTAATTGTTTTCTATGACTCCACTTACCCAACTAATCCCTTTCTCATCCACATTTTTTCACCAAAATTTCCTTATAAGTCTATTGAGAAGGTTGCAGATTGAAGATGGGAGTTGAAAAACAGACATCACATAGGTGGAGATGCTAGAGGTGACGCCTTAAAGGACCTCTTTGCTCGTATATGGAAGTTGTTGTTCTTTCCACCCCCACCATCTTCCTCATCTTTTCTTCAATCAAAGAAAATAAGGATCTTTTGGATCTTCCAAATGAAGGGGGCAAACTCAAGGTAGGTGTTATAGGATTGGGTTTGTTTCAGACCAAGGATAAAGGAGATGGATTATCTGGCAAACTTATCTACCCCCTCACTAAATAGGATACCAAATTCTCCCGATTGACTTCTTGCCCTAATACAAAACAATATTCAAGGAGAATGGAGTGTAGAGTCATTGCTTTATCTAGATGGGTTGTGAAAAACATCATGTTGTCATTGGCAAATATGAGGTGATTTATTTTTAGGTCCCCCTGCTAATATGAACCCCCATGAGACCATAAGCCAACATTAAATCATTTAGCTTTTGCCATAGTGTCTCTTGGCATAAAATAAAGAACTAGGCACTAAGGGAACACCCCTGTTTGAAACCTCTCTATGGGGAAACACTCCCTATTAAGGAGCCATTCACCTTTATTTGAAATTTAACAGTGGACACATGCTTTGATACCCATTGGACCCATTCGGGCAAAAAACCTAGCAAGTAAGCATCTAAGTGAGGAAACCCCACTCAACTTTAGGCCTTACACAAGTCTAATTTAATTGCCATAAAACTTCTTCTTCTTCTTCTTTTCTTTTTCTTTTTTTCCGCCTTGTGATGGTTTAGGTAGTGGAGGAGCTCATGGGCAATGTATAGTTGTATATATTATATGTAATGGCCTTATATGGGACAAGGGCATTTTAATTTGGGTTTATGAGTTTGTCTAACATAGGTTTAAGCCTATTGCCCACAGAGAGCATATACAATTTGCTCTTTTTTTTTTTTTTTTGGGGGGGGGTACATAACTAGGTCAAGGACCCAAAGCAAAACTAATGAGAAATAACACCACGATGCGCTTGGAGGATCTCCTCCCAAACAAGGGGGATATCTTAAAGAATATCTCAAAGCACTTGGGATTAAGAGCAAAATTCGACATCCAATCGGCAACTTTATCCGCATCATGGCCAACAACACACACCGCACACACCTACCCTCACCACGGTAAGTATCAATCTCATCCACCAATCTACCAACCCTTCTTCTCTCTCCACACAATTAGGGTCCAACACCTCAATAGCTCTACGAGAATCGGACTCCACCTAAAGAGGAAATAAGCTTAAATCAGACTCCATTTGCAACCCTTTGAATATGGCCTTTAACTCAATCTCAAGAACCTTCCCATAAGGGATTCTTTTCACAAAGCCACCTAGAAAATGCCCCCACTAATTCTTTGAAGACTCCCCCAACCATTGGGACCTAATTTTTTTGGCGAACTGCAATGTCAACATTCAACTTAACCCACCGCTGTGGAGGTGGTCTCCACTGTACTTATCTCTTGGCCAAACCAGCGCTACTTGATTGAGTGCACACCTTCCAGGCTTCTTCTACCGATGCATAATAATCAAGGGCAAGATGTCACATCCTCTCAGCCAGTACCCTAACCACAATTCCTAGATGTGTGATCCAAAGTCCCATAGATAAGTTTAGGGCGATCATATACCCACATTGCACAATAATATAATCAAGAGCAAAGAACAATCACTGTATAACTATATTAAGAAACAAATCAAAGTAAGATCTCAGAATAAATCTCAAAGTATAATTAGAGTGCAGAATAAAATGATACCAATCAAAGGAAATTACTATAGAGTATAGTGGAAAATAACTCTATAGATCAATGCGGAAGGTTTATCAAAACTCTAAAGAATTACAAGTGAAATAAAAAGAAAAGACTAAGTCTATTCTAATTCTTCCATAGGCTCTTCATCTTCTTCTTCAACCTTCGTCTTCTTCACCTTGGACTTACGCACTTGCATCTTTGGATCAACATCTAACTCACGTTCCCAATGACGACTAAGACGGTGTCTATTGCTATCAACAGGAGCCATCAAAGTGGTCCAGATTGATGTACGGGTCGTACCACTGGTCACTAGTTTCTCCCACTGAGTTTGCAGTTGTAACATAAGGAAGGGTCCTCTAAACCGGTGCACGGGGTCTCTTCCTAATTTTTAAAATCATCTATAAATATATCACCCGAAGGGTAAGCTCAACAGAACTCAGCAAGTAGTTCAATCACAATAAACAACTACAAGCAATTCAAAACAAGCATGATGCAAATGATATGAAACAATGATGCAAGTATGCTTCTAACTCTATATATGCTGGTCTCTAGTGCCAGACACGCATTAAGATAGAACAACATACTCCTCTGGATACTCTCAGTCACTCTTCCGTCAACCATTTTAATATCTTGGGTTCTCCAAAGTAATTGGGTCAAGACATCCATCTCAGACATTCCATGGTTGGGGTTTAGGTCACCACTCTCTCACTCCACCATTGGTATGAATATTAGCTTGTGTCAGGGTTATGCCTAGCCCAATGCATAGTCCTCTACTGAATCACATCAACGCACTAGATAGTCCGTTCTGGTCCCTCCCTAGAGTCATCGTATCCTATGGCTCCAACCAACTTGGACTACGAACTCTTAACCCTATTGGTCATCCATATATAATAAATAGGAAGCTCTCATGTCTTTTCACGGGTTGGTTACCGGTCTTGAGAGCCCACAATCCCTATTGCTGCCACAAGTCACTCGGCTTCAATACCCTTGCTGATGGGGTTAGATATGATGGGGTTTCCTAGCCAAAGTCATCTAGACAAGTCCTAGATATGACATTCAGTAGTTGCGGAAAGCGCCAAGGGGCACCATAGGGATGCGTCCCATACCACCTCCACTAATGTCCAATGATAGAAATGCCCGAATGGCATTCCCCAATCCACAACCACACTTAGGTAATCACATCACATCATGATTCCATAGATATCACAATAAAGTCCAACTCACAACTGAATCGATCACAATTATACAAGTATGCAATTTGCATAATGAAACATATTCTAGAATTACAGAAGTCTAACATTGTAGAAAAAGTACTATTACAGTAGCTAACACTTGCATATGAGTTCTAACATATCAAAGCATGTAATCGTGTTAATTGTGAGTGAATGTACTCACCTTATATTTGATTCGTAATCTCCGAAGAAAGAGGTCAAAGGGTAAGTCCAAAATCACTAAAATAACCATAAACAAACAACTATAGAACATAAGGATCAAATCCTAATGATCGGAGACGAAACGGAGTCAAAACAAGGAAAAGTTGCTGCCACAAACCTCTTTTGTTGCTTGGGGCGACCAAGGTAGGTGACCAAGTCTGCTGTGTACGAACAACAAACTCCAGTTTTGGTCGAAAACTCTTCGTTCGAGTTCAGAACACTCCGAAATTAATAGAAAGATTCTAAAATATATATTAAGACTATCTAACATGATCTAAGCATCTAACATGATCATTGGAGTAGAATTCTATCGAATCACATAATAGGCTTAATCCAAAATCAATCCGTAGATTTCACGGATAGACTAGAATGAATGGGGATTCATTCTAGAGATAAGAAAACAATAGATCATGGTTGAAAATTCACTTAAGAATATATTTAACATAGGTTAGAAGTCAAACAACATAAGTAAAATTAAGATCATAAAGATTATACTAGGTTTAATAACGAAATCACACCGTGTTGTCCACAGAAAGAATAGAGTGAATGGGGTTTCACTCTAAGACTATGAGGATAAGAGATTAGGTCATTACAATAGTATAAGACCTTCCTCACAATCACAACAACGGGTTGAAACAATAATGAAAATAGATCTAGAGACAATAGATGTGAATACTAACCTTGTAGAAGAAGATTCAATGGAGGAATCACTCACGGATGCTTGGGATCAATCTTGGCCTTGAAGAGGAAGCTGTAGGCTTCTTATCAAGTTCTCCAATAGCTAAGAGGAAAAGTAGTACGCTTAGATCGAAGTTTGTATATATAGGGCTCCCAAAAACCTAATTTTCCCAAAAGTGACAATTCTACCCTGCACCAGCTTTGGTCACTTGGCACAACCAAAGCCAATTGACCAAGCAAGAGTTTCCATAATAGGATCTTCATTATCAACCTCCATTGGTTCTATGTCAGACCCAATGGATTTCAATGAAAGGGTTCATAGCCGTCTTCTTCCTTGACTTCGGGTCTTCGGACCTACAAAATAGATTTTCGAGTTAGGGTTTATGAGGGATTTCACACAAGACATCTCCCATCCGAGTGTCTCTTAAACTCCTCCTCATGGACATTTCGGTTACGCCAAGACCAAAGTAAATAACAAGTGCAAACAAATTGCACCGCCCAACCCTTTCTACTCTTTGCCATAAGTCCAATGAGATTAAAGCGCATCCACCCATCAAACTGAAGGTCGAAAAACTCTCTCCTTAGTGAAATCGATATCATACCCCCACCCATCCCCCTTAGCAAAACCATAGCCTCATAGAACATGGAGGTAGTCGTCCACCCCAAACATGCAAAAACTACATTGATTATTATAAGATAAATGCATACGCATTAGTCTTACATTAGTCAGAATGCAACCATGTAGAACCACCCAAAGGAAGCATTGGATTCAAGTAGGAACCTTAATGCTCTTGATTGTCTCCCATAGCACCTCCTCTTCCCCATCATCCAAAGAATGATCTCCATTTGAGAGCATAGCAAATGCCGATCTTACTGAAAACATGCCATCCTCCGTTGGATTCCAAGCAAGAGTATCTCGCCCCCCATCCTTCTCCAGCATAGTAGTTGAAAACATTGCCAACATTGAGTATTAAGATGATTCTCATACTTGTTGTGAATCCAGCCTCCCTTATAAGAAACATGTCAGTCAACCTCTTCCCATCTTCTACTATTCGGAATCTAGTTGATAGCTACCTCACCCAAAGTGAAACCCCTACCCAACCAATCCTCCTTCCAAAAATACGTTGCTTTTCCATCTCCCAAAATTTTACTACAATTTGCTCTTACCATCGGTGCAACCACACACAATGCTCACCAAAGCGAGAAGTCCAAAGGAGAGGCCAAAAACATTTCCTTTTGGCAAGTCGACCATATTTAGCTTTTAATACTAAAGCCCACAAAGAATTTTGTTCAAATAGCCCCGAGCCACCTTCATCATGAAGGGTTTATTTATGAGAGGAAGACTTTTAAACCCCAATCCACCCTTCAATTGAGGTTGACATAACACTTCCCATTTGATAAGATGAGCCTTTCTAGAAGATTCAAAATCTCCCCAAACAAAACCCCGAATAATCTTCTCCACTTCTAATAGGATGTTGTTGGGAATCAAACACAATTACATATTGTAAAGAGGAATGGTCATCAATAACAACTTGGCCAAAGTCACTCTCCTTGCAAAGGATAGGGAAAGCTAGTCTTCCTTTCGCCTTAGATATCATAGAATCATAATCCCTTTTCTTTACTTGCCCACTCCAAATAGGTACACCCAGATATACCTCCCAATTTCCTTAGTTTCTGCAAGCCGCTTCTTAAAGATATCCTCAAAGCTCACACTCTTAGAAAATAATATTCAAATATTCTCCACGCTCACCTTGCTTCCCGAAGACCGACAAATACTCTCTAAACAGTCCTTAACCACTTCTATTTGCTCCACCAAGGCTTCAACGAAAAGTAATACATCATCCGCAAATATTAGATGAGAGACAACATGACCTCTTCTACCAAATCATAAAGGCCTCCATTTACCTTTCAAGTTCAAATCCTGAATCCAGCGGGTAAACCTCTCCATACATAGTACAAACAAATGCAGTGGGTAAGCCTGTTCTTACATAGTACAAACATATATGCTTTATTTTTTAAGAAATGATCAAATATTAGTCAGCTTTCATTAAGCGCCTCAAAATAATTGAAACAAATAATTTCTACAATGCATGAAATTAAAAAGAAAAATTCAATCATATTAATGTCCAGTACTTCCTATGAATCTAGGTGACAAAGTAACCTGTAGCACATAATTGAACTAAAAGATTGACCTAACAATGAAATGCTTTGAGAAGGATTAGAAAAAGAAACAATTTCTTCATTAATTATTTACACAGCATGCATGTCGGCAATGGAAAGCAAAGATATTGGCAACTAACTTCATGTTAATCACGCTCTCATCATGCGTTCTGTCAATCCTCCACCACCACCACCACTTTCCACCACTCAGTGATCCTCCGACGGCGTGCTAGTCCACCTTCCCGACACTACATAGATATTTATGTATAAATGTCCAGCAAAGTATGACGGCGATGGTCATGAACAAGAAAACTCACACATACACAACAACAACAACCCACTTCACAACTGAGAAAAAGGCAAAGACAACAACTTCATCGAAGGCTCGCAAAGGAAGTTGATTTCATCACTTCCATCTTATCAAAGAAGACCTTTCAAATCTTACAGGTGCCGCAGCACCAATTGTCATAAAAGAAAGCTCCATTTCAGTGCAAGTTAAAGACAGAAATGTCGAGGAAACAGCTTTTTGTAATCCAAATAATATATAGCTTCAAGCTTTAAGTCAAATTCAATTCATCTGATCAAAGGATTGGTTTTAAGGAATATATCATTTGTTCAAGAGGAATATCGCACTCATGCGCAGGATAAAGATGGGAGGAAGAGAGAGAGAGTGAGTGCTTTGGCCTTTTAGGAGGGTGTGAAGCTCCCCAAAAAGAGGGTGAGAGAATGACATGCGCAAACATCTCTCTCTCCCCCCATTTAATCTGATTTCTCTTTCTAAGCTTATTTATTACTGTTGTTCTGGAATCTCCATCCAGAAAATATGCAGCATGACATAAAGGAACACCTAATTTTATCCCTTACTTTAAATGATTATACCTACAAAATTAAGGACCACCAATCCTTTAATCATGCAAGTTAATTATTTACAGTTAGGAGATTGAGTTTGAAGAGCACGCCAAATCGATGAATGACTTCATCTTAATTTGATATGACTTCAATGCATTTGAGCAACTATCTTCATTGTTCATTATATATAGAATAGATTTCATATACCATTCCCGATACTCTATTTGTGCAGAAGCTTTGACATTAGTTTCATCCTTTTTTATCTCATGTTGCATCCCTCTTTGTTTTGAAATTATATCTAATCTATTAGCTTGTATTGTTAGAACATTTAAGAATATTTCACATAAACTAGATTATATTTAGTTGTAGGTTTTATAATTGGTCTGATATGAGAGAACTACAACTATTATAATTCTAGTAACATTGATTAGTGTCGGCAAATAGGTATTATTAGATCTTAACTAATGGAGGATTTAATGATTTGCCGTAAGGAGATGTTAGCTTCCTCATCTAACCCTGCTGAATCACTATCATCCAATACTCTAAACATAAGAAGAGAGTTCAAAGAGAATGGTTGAGCCATTGCTAAAGGGGAACTTAAAAGGAAAAGATCCTAGTGTCAATAGAGATTGTTGATAGTTGATAGTCTTAAGTGGATCTCAAAGAAGGTATGTCTTGTATATTTATTCTATCACACCATGCATTTAAGGTGTTTTTGAGAGAGAGAGAGAGAGAGATAGAGTCCTTCTTCATTAATTACATTAATTACAAAGAGTTGTGTACATGGCTTTATATAGAGATAAAGTCCTTCTTCATCAGTGTTCTAGGACTCTTATAGTTGAAGTTCTAGGTGTCTTATAGTTGTGGTTTTAGGACTCTTGAGTTATAGTGTTTTGGTTTACATGAATATAGGTGTTTTAAATTGCATAAAGTATTGACTAGGGTTTTGTATCAATCAGTATCAAACTCTTCTTTGGGTTTACTAGAGTCTTTGTGAGTACCAATTGTAGAGTTCTTCTTGAATATAGTAGCTGGTGTTTGATCAACTATGGGACTTCTAACAACGGTGGAACTTTTGAAAGCCTTGAATGTAGTAACTGGTGTTTGATCAATTGTGGGACTTCTAACAGCGGTGGAAACACTTGGAAGAAACTCTAACCACATAAGCTTAAGATGGAATGGCGGTTAAGGTTTTGATTGATTTTCCAAAAATATCTCTAATAACATTAATAGTTTTTATCTCCCTTAATCCCCCAAAACTACCCATAATGAAGGGAAAGTTTACCAATTTATGCTTTGTATTAAAAAACCCAAAAACTATCATCTTCTTCCTTGAGAAATCAAGTTTAAATCTTGATCACGTTCCTTCTGTGTGGTAAGGTTCTCTCTTTAATACGGATATAAATAAGAAAAGGGTTTGAACTACGAATTTTGACATATGTCCTTTCTATTTACTATCTCAACAAACACATCAGCAGCCCACATTAAAATATAGATAATTTAAAAATATAACAGACGATAGTGATAATAAGAGTCACCATGCATGGAGGATAGGAATCATGATTTCCTTCTCACGCTAGCTAAACAAGGATGAAAAGAATCATGGTTAGCCGCTCAAAACCCTGAGTTGATAAGAGACGTCCTTGACTTTGCCTCTGAGAGTCGTCCTTGACTTGGGTAGAAAATGAAAGGAAAAAGTTTTGACTCTCACAAAGAAAAATGAGATTCTTTCGTTCTCCAAACAGATTATTAAAGTTTTTGACTCAGAGAGATCCATAAAACAAATCAGCAAAGCAAACTAAGTGGGGGAATATCTCTCACAGGTAGCCTTTGCCTGCTGAAAATGATTGTGAAGCTAAAGCCGCCCTTACAATAGAGAGTGACCAGAACAGCGAGCCCCCACAGAAATTAAGAAAAAAAAGACGATTTGGAAGGAATTGATGGATCATCTTTAATTCTATCTTCTTTTAATAACAGTAGGCACCAATGAAATGTTGAGGAAGTGGCCACTGGGGTCTCTGCTTGTTTATATAGGGCACTATTGAACCTCCATTGGCTATGTATGAGACACGCCTATGGAGACAAGAATCAATGCTGCCTCCACCACAAAGAATCAGAGTTGGGGTTTGAAGAGGTCTCAAAAAGGCTTTCTTTCATTCACAAAACCTACAACACTCTATCTCCAGCTCACTTCATCTAACTCAAACAACCAACTATTTTAGATTTTAGTGGGTCAACACTATCCACTCTAAATTGCATTTTCCTTTCATTTTATATCTTCTCTTTCGATTATAACAATACAAGTGTTGCACATTCATAACTCTTGAGGGTGGCATCGCTTAATCATGGTATGCACTCTGAGTAGCTCAAGGACCATGCATTGGGTCAGCAAAGTTCTTGACATGCGTCTGTCATATACCAATGGTCGTGCATTTTCTTTTCTATCAGTGGTAATGATGATGATTGGTGAGGATGATGTGGGAATGAGATGATAGAGAGCTGAAATGAGATGCGTTACGAGGGGACCGAGAGATCCTTGACCATGGTTATGGTATGAAGTGGGGCCTTACTCCAGACCCTCAGTCGTGGACTAAGTGATATGGATTAAGTGTGCCCTAGATTTACATCCTCTACAATCACATGAGCATCTGTCATGCATCAGCTCATTAAGGAGAGTCGGCCACATAAATATTGAAGGATCTGAAAGGTGGTAGATATTTTCTAAAAACAAGACAGTGATATTCTCCTAAATTATTGCACTTTATCACTGCCTTCATTTTCCCTTGTAAAATTCTTCGGTATTCACGTGACAGACTTTTTTTTGGGTCTAAGGTTCATTCAGGCCAGCTTGCGTGCACCTTGATTACATCCTCAAAGGGAGCTTTGTCGTCCGAGTCGAACCCATGACCTCTTCACTGAGAAGTATGGATCTTACCACTCAACCAACCCTGCATTAACACGTGACGAACTTTCCTAAAGGGTGGATGAATGACCGATGCCTATGGCTACAGAGGATATGAATCCTTAACTGCCGAATCAGTCAGAACCCTAGAAACTTAAGTTTCCATAAAGTTTAAAAAAAATATAAATAAATAAAATAAAAAAAAAAAAGAATTTTATGAAGCTTTTGTTTCCAATTTTTTAATAATTAAGTTTCTATACACCAGAGCTGACCTCATTAAACATATAAAAAATCACCATCCTAACCTATTTAGATCAGTTAGAGTTTTTTTTTTTTTTTTTTTTTTGGTTTTTGGTGGGGGTGGAGGGTTGGCAGGGTGGTGATCTTATTTGTCCCTTGCACCATCAAAAGTTAAAAGAAGGGATCCAAAGAAGTGACAACGAGGGACTGTTTCAATCTTTCCCGGTTTGAGTGGATTATGGTCCATGTGTCTTCTAAAGAGAAAGACAATATCATATATTAATGGTCTGATCGCACTTATGAGCATACATTCACATAACTATTGCAACTATTCCCATCTTTGTTGTGGAAACAAACCTTGTAATGTCAATTTCATCTCAAAGTTGTTCAGCAAAGAAAAATCATCTCAAATTCCTTTTACATTAATTAAGACCCCGTTTAACCCCCCCCCCCCCCCCAAAAAAAAAAAAAGTATTAGGACCACACGATTTTTCATTTTCTAAATATTATTCTTTTTCCTTAATTTTCTGCAGTGGTTTTCTAGTTGGACACATTTGGACCACTACATAAATAATATCCATGTGATAGACTACAATTTGGATCCAAGGTTTTAGTTTCTAATAAGGAGCTAATTGATCATGAGCACAACTTTATTGACAATAATGAGATGGAAAGGGTGCAAAATATGGAAGTCAATATTGGAATTACATATGAGTTGTCTAAAGATTTGCAGCGAATTAGGGAAGATATGAGGGGTGATGTGATGTAAGCATGACACACATAGAAGGTCCCACCGTTACAGATTAGGGACGTTGGATAGATGTGAGACGCAATTTGGATTCGGGTTTAGGTGGAAGGTCAGCAGCATTTAATCACGATGGCATGCAAACCTCTCCTACGGCCCAGGATGATCCTCATGATCGAGGCATCCTGACGTTGGGTATGCCTAATTCTACGGCGAATGAGCATTTAACAAGACATGCTATGTTGCAGGATTGAGGGGTAGATATGGAGTCCTAACTTTTTTTCTCTTCTTTTTCTTAATGAAAGTTTTTTGTTGGAACTGCAGGGGTACTGGAAGTAAAAATTTTCACACCACCTTAAAATATTATATGTTGGATCTTAAGCCTGATTGTATCATTATTCTTGAGCCTCGTATTTAGCGGGGCAAAGGTGGATCGGATGATAAAGAAGATTAAAGGAGTTACTAGCTTTAAAAGCGATGTGGTGGGAATGTCAGGAGGGATTTGGTGCATAGCTTTGAATGACTCTTTTAAACTCTCTCTTCTTCTCGAGCATGATTAGTTTCTTTTATTGGAAGTTTGTGATGGAAATGGTGATAAATGGGTCCTTACTGCAACCTATGCTAGTCCAAGTGATGATTTGCGTAAAAAATGTTGGGATGATCTTGCTTACATCCTCTCCTCCTTCAATGGTTCATATTTGGTTTTGGGTGATTTAAATGATATTTTGAACCCCTCTAAGTCTAAAGGTGGGGCTTTACTCTCTATGAGGAAGTGTTTAAAATTTCAAGAGAATATTAGCAAATGTAACTTGATGGATTTGGGGTTTATGGGCCCTAAATTTACTTGGAGAGGTCCTAAATATATTGGGCACCACAAGATCTTCAGGAGGTTGGACAGGGGCCTTTGCTCTCCGGACTAGTGGCTTCTCTTCCCTGAGGCAAATATTAGAGTGGTGCCGCGTCTTAAGTCGGATCACCACCCTCTGTTGCTTGATTTTAGATCTACAGTGAAGGCTTCTCGGATTCAACCTTTTCATATGGAGGCGATGTGGCTTACCCATGACGGTTTTTTTATGAAGTTAGGAATAATTGGAATGGAGAGAGCCACCTTAACATGTCTTCGGAAAATTTGAAGCTGAAGTTGTTGGATTGGAATAAAAGAATTTTTGGCAATATTATTACAATAAAGAAGATTTTATATGCTCGTCTTGGTGGAATTCAGAGATCTCTTTCAAATGGCAGATTCAATCTTTTCCTTGAGAGATTAGAGCAAGAGCTCCGTTCTGAGCGCGTGAAATGGTTCTTCATAGGGAAGAAATCCATTGGGCCCAAAAATCTAGAAAAGAATGGATGGTGAATGAAGATAGAAACACCAAATATTTTCACATTTCCATTGTTGCATGGCGTCGGCAAAATATGATTGATTGCTTGAAAACGGAAGATGGTACTTGGATTTCTGGTAGGAGCTCTTAAGGAGCATATTGGAGGTTTTTATCAAATCTATTTAGCGATGATGCGATGGAGGCCCCTCCCTTTCTGATTAGTCATGGGTTTCCTCTTGTTGTCTTGAATCTCCTGTCTACCCTTGCAGGAGAAGGTACGGAGGATGAGGTCCTGAGAGCTATCAAACAAATGGGGCCTTGGAAAGCTCCAAGACCAAATGGATTCTAAGCTACTTTCTATCAAAAAATTTGGAAAATTATCAAGGGTTCAGTGGTGGAGATGGTGTGGAGAGATTTGGGGGCAAGATGGAGCCCAACACCAATGATACTTTGCTTGCTCTTATCCCTAAAGTGGATAAGCCTGAAAAAATTAGTCAGTTCAAACCTATCTCTCTTTGTAATGTAAGTTACAAAATTATTACCAAGGTGGTTACTAATAGATTGAAGGATTTCATGCCTAGATGGGTGGTGCCAAACCAGGTCAGCTTTGTCCCAGGGAGGGTCATTCAGGAGAACATAGTTGTTGCTCAAGAATGCTTCCATGGTATGAAGCGAAAGGGTAGAAAAAAGCTTATGGCGATTAAGATAGATCTTGAAAAGGCATATGACCGGCTCAAGTGAAGTTTCATTGTTGATTCTTTAAGAGGTGTAGGGGTTCCTAATGAGCTTGTGCAAGTCATCATGATGTGTGTTACTTCTTCTAGATTGAGTGTTTTGTGGAATGGGGAGGCACTAGAAAATTTTAGACCTTCAAGGGGTATCCGTCAAGGTGACCAACTTTCACCTTATTTATTTGTGTTGTGTATGGAGATGCTCACTCATTGCATTCAGGAGTCAGTGGTGGAAGGTGGTTGGAAACCAATGAGATTTGGGAGAAGGGGTCCTATGATTTCGTACCTTATGCTTGCTGATGATGTTCTCCTCTTTGCTTAAGCTTGTAAGAATCAAGTGGAGGTGATTAAAGGGTGTCTTGAGAGATTTTTTGTTTCTTCAGGCAGCAAAGTGAGTGTTGAAAAGGCGAGGATTTCTTTTCTCTAAAAGCATGGGCTCTGTGCTTTCTAAGGAAGTCACCCTTGCTAGTGAATTTACAAAGACTACGGAGATTGGAAAATATCTAGGTGTTCCTATATGGAGTGGAAGAATTAAGAGGAGGGATTATGCTTCAATTGTATCAAAGGTGAAAGCGAGATTGACATGCTGGAAGACTAGCTGTCTTCTCTAGTAGGGCATGTGACATTAGCCAAGTCACTCTTGATGACTACCCCTCTTTACACCATGTAGTCCTGTTTGACCCCTCGAGGTATTTAAATGAAGTGGAGAGAGTTACTCGTGGTTTTATTTGGAGAGAGTATGGATCTGTTAAAAAAGCTCACTTGGTTAGTTGGGATGTGGTTAGCCAACCCAAGTTGAAGGGTGGACTAGGATTTAGAAAGCTGTCTCTAGTAAATGATGCTTTCATGATGAAGGTGGCTTGGGGTTTTTTTAATACAAAACTTGCTTTGGGCGTCTATTCTTAAAGCTAAGTATAGATCCCCTAGAAGGAAGGGAGTTTTTATAGTTTCGGCCCTAGATTCCCTTTTGTGGAGAGCGGTTTGTAAGGTGGCTCTGTTGGTTGTTTCAAACTGCAGTTATATTTTGGGTGATGGCACCTCTATTTATTTTTGGCTTGATGATTGGCTGGGGATGGGATGCAATCTTGAGGAGGCTACAGTTCAACAGATCCCTAATAATTTGAAATGGGAGGTAGTGGCGAAGTTTGTCAATTCGGAGGGTGAATGGAGGAGGGAGGTTCTTGATAATTATCTTGATGCTCAAACGATGGAGAGGATTTCTGCTACTGTTCCTCCTTCGGTGATTGGAGGTTGTGATGTGGTTGCTTGGAAGCCAACAGAGGATGGCATTTTTATTTTTTCGGTCAGCTTATGATATCCTAGCGGGAGATGGCCAAGTGGTGAGAAGTGTGGGAGATGATCGACTATGGGAAGTGGTTTGGACGCTTCAAGTGCCTATGAGGATTTCCTATTTCCTCTAGTTAGCGATTCATGGTAGGCTCCTTACTAAAGCTCGTTAAAATACTTGCATCTTTCTTCACATGACAGATATAGTTTTTGCATGGTTGGCGTTGAAGATATTCTACATGTCTTAAGAGATTGTGGTTTTGTTGAAGCTATGTGGTGGGATATGTTATCTAAGGCACAAAGGGGTTTTTTTTTTCAGCGTTAATTTTGAGGAATGGATTCCACTCAATCTTGTTGGTGCGATGGCATGAGCTAAAGATGGTTAGGATCGTCTTTTTGCTTGCACAGTGTCCTTGCTCTGGTTTTGGAAGAGTAATGACTTGCATGAGCATGACTTTATTAGGCTGGTTAATTGGTGAAGGCTGGCTTTAGATTATGGGGCATCTATGATGGAGGCTTGGGACACATGCTCTTGGACTATAGAGATCAAAGGTGTTGTTGTGAAAGGGAGGTGGCGAACACCACCAGCTAGGTGGATAAATTAAATGTCAATGCTGTTGTGAGTAAGAAGGCATACAACAAAATGGTGGGAGGTGTTTTCCATAATTTAAAAGGTCAATTCATAGAAGGGTATGCTAGACGGTTACCCTCTAGGAGTGTTCTTGAGTTGGAGTTGAGAGCTATTTGGGTTGGCCTGTGTGTGGCTAAGGAAATGAGTTTTATGCCTCTTCATTTGGAGTTGGACTCCTTAAAGGTTGCAATCGCCGACACACGGCAATATTTCTACGTATCGTTGGGGGGCGACATGAAACCCCCCAGGGATATGACTTTTTTCCTTAAGTAGGCGATATATCCCCAATGGTCGATTATTTGGGAGATTATCACATTCTTTCACCCACCAAGTGCAAGCCTTTTCTTCTTAAGTGCAAGCGGGACTGGGAGGAGGAGCTAGTGGTGGTGCAACCGTGCAAGAGGAGGTCTGGGCGGCGGTGTCGGTGGTGGTGGAGGAGTAGGAGCTAGAGGAGGTGGAGGGTTTGGTGGTGCCATGGTGGTGGGGGAGGTGGAGTTGGTGCAAGAAGTGGTGTTGGTGGCACAGGTGGTGGTGGTGGCTTCGGTGCTACCGTGTTGGTGCTGGATTTGCTTGCTGATGAGCTAGTGGAGGTGCAACCGTGAAGGAGGAGGTCTGGGCGGTGGTATCGATGCTGGTGGAGGAGCAGGAGCTAGAGGAGCTGGAGGGTTTGGTGGTGCCGTGGTGGTGGGGGAGGTGGATTGGGTGGTGGAGTTGGTGCAGGAGGTGGTGTTGGTGGCGCAGGTGGTAGTGGTGGCTTCGGTGCTGGATTTGCTTGCTGATGGAGCCGGTTTTGGTGTCAATGCTGGTGGCGATGGTCAACGATTCACTCTCAAATCACCTTCACAGCTTCACCCCATGGTTGCCGACATTAATTCAAAAAATCGCCCAACATTTCGATGATTGTTGCCATGTCGATGGTGTCGCCAGCCACCGATATGGCGACTTCAGTCAACGTATCGGACCGTGATAGGTTGTATTTTCGACCCTAGATGCGTGGATTGGGGTAGATTCGACCGACTAATAAATGAGAGTAGCTTGGTGCTTGATGGTGTGGATTGCATTAGATGTTGTCACGTGGGACGTGATGCAAATAAGGCTGCCGATTGGATGTCTAAAGTGATACTTTGGACACTTAGTCCTAAGTGTTCTTAGATGTTCATTCAGAATGTTCCTCAAATTTGGAGGAAATTCTCATGATGGATCATATTTCATGTTGTTCTTAGTGCTCTTCTTGGGTCATTGACCCCGTTAATTAGTGTAACCAAAAAATTATATATATATATATATATATATATATATATATATATATATATATATATATATATAGACATCCAATCAACATTAGTTATTGGATGTCTTGGCGACAACAACATAGTTTTTTTTTTTTTTTTTTTGTCCCAATTAAATGGGATAAGCTATGTTGATCACGGTTTTAAATCAGATTCATTAGACATTACACTATTTTAGTTAAATTCATATTAAATTTTTGATTTAACTAAAACATCCCAAGGCCTTTCTTGGGTATTGATAATGTCATTTTTAAAGTCTTTCACCCATTCCTAGTGTTCAAGGTATGCAAAAACAAATAAGGAACAAGTGAGGGAGGTAAAATGCTACTGATGGAGCCTATAGAAAATCAAGGACCTCTTGCAAACTATAGTATATCACTTCAATATGATATGCAAAAAGTTGTGCCTGATCTAGGTCAGTCTATACAATAATAATTTTAGGACATGTCTAATAACTCATTGAAAAACACTTTCTAGTATCTCTTGTTTCGAGAAACGGAAAAACCGGCAGAAAACTGTTTGATAGAATAGTTTTGTTTCACATGCTTTTTTTGAACATAAATTGAAATTTATGAAAGTTTCTGTTTCTGCTTTGAAGAACACTTTTTAACACATCAACTATTTGTTGTTGCTTCCATTTCTCAAAGCAAAAATTAGGTGTAGGTTGGTTTAAGTGATTTTTTTTTTTTTTGAAAGGGTTGTATTTATGGAATTTGGCACTCTAAACATAACAATCTACTAAATCCTCTCAGTACTCTAATCGAGTTCTTCCATCTGTGGCGGGAAGAGAATGAGAATTGGAGTTGGAGTTGGTTTGAACTTAGAGTTGTAGGAGCAGTATGAGAGATTCAAACACCTAGAGATGTAGTTTCTATTTCCAAAAGCAAGTTTTATCAAATGCCTAAAAAGTGTTTCTTAAAGCAAAAACACTCGGAACTATTTTTTGTGTGCCTCGAAGTAGAAACACTTGGTGGGTTATCAAATGGATAAAATGATGCAAATTACATCAATAGTTGTTAAAAGCAATAAAAGACCCATCCCAAAAGAAAACCAAAAACCCATCTAAATCTACTCAACTCGTGATTATGTGATCATGCACACAATAAAACATCAAAATGAGTGGATGCAAGATTTAAAGGCCTATCCTCTATGTAGAACCAAAGTAATAACCTTAGTCCACCGCATTACTTTCTTTTGTCATCACCATTATACATATTCTTGGGTGTGTTGGCATATTTCTACCCCAAAAAAAAAAAAAATTATAGTGGCATATTTATAGAATACGTACCTTGGTGTGTGACAAATTTATTTTTATTATTATTTTATTATAAGCTCTATCTAGACTAATAAAAACTGTATAAAGATCTAGTTGTCTCCACGCCTTTTCACAAGTCTTTTAAGTAAGAAAACATCTTCCATCCTAGATCTTCTAGGCATAAAGTCAAATTGGTTGTTCGAAAATAATGATTTCTTTCTTCATATGGATATTGATAATCCTATTCCATAACTTCGTAATGCATATATAATTCATAAGCTTTACGTATTTATAATTATTGCAGGTTTGAATAGCTAATTTATAGAATCATTTTCCTCTATTCAATCTGATATCTCTTGTTACATAAAATCTTGTTACACAACTTGGTTAGTTAGGCTAAACGAACACTTCTATTGCAGTTCCATCTGGAAGTTATCTTTAAGGCTTCTTTTTACTTTAGATACCATAATTCTGTGTATATATTTAGAACATGTGGTGTCTCAATGAATAGTGTAGCCTTCTAGAGCCGTATCACTCAACCTTCATTTAGTAGGTTACAGAAGTATTCTTCTCACAACCACGGGGTTGGCGTGGGCCTGCCAGCAAGCCGCATTGTGGACACCTTTAGTGAGACCCGTTACAGAAGTATTCTTCGGGTGAAAAATCCTCACGTTTCTTAATGTCCTCTTTTTTTGCCCAAAAAATTCTACCAACTTCACTTGTAATACATCTTTAAATACAAAATCTCTACTCATCATTTGTCTCATTTGAGTTAGTTTCAAGATAACTTCTCCCCCTTTTCTCAATTTAACTTTCAAATTGGAGTTGGTTAAATTGTCTAAATCCATTTAGTTGGAATAAGACTTAGGTTGTTGTTGTTTTTATTTGTTGACAGCAACCGTCTACATCATCGATACCAAATAAAATGTTGGGATGATGCCAAATTTTTTATTACCTCCTCTTTCAAGATTCCATATGGAAAGAGTTGAGATCTTCTACCTACAAAGCTCCAATTGTGCTTCCTTGGTACCCCTCCACCATATACTTGGGAGGAGGACCCACCTTTGGCCCACCTATTAGTAGTCAGAGTTGGGTCTCCCCCCTGAATATGCATGAAAAAACATTTCGGCGAATTTTGTCCGAAATATGGTGACATTCGCCCAATTTGACAGAGGGCGGAGAAAATGGAAGTGATGCAATATTTGCCAAAAGTAGATTTTTCGGCGAAATACTGGCAAATATTGCAGGCAATGCCAATATTTCCATCGATCCATGCTTCTTTTACCTCCATTATTATATGTTATTTGCAATTATAGACATAATAGACCAATAAAAGCCAAACAAAAAGAAAAAGAAACTTTTTGATCAATATTTCGCTAGAAGATGACGATGGTGGAGCATCTCAGAGTCACTGTGATCTGAGGGAAAGATAGGTTTACGAAATCTAGGTTAAAGAAATCGAACACCCCATCTCTGTTGACTAGTCGTGTACTTAAAAGGATAAAGAAATCAATGTTGGAGCAATGACAAGAGAAGGATTTGCAGATCCGCCATGGACGCAGTAGGAGAAATAAACAAACAAAGAGTTGAACAAATAAAAATGTTGAAATTACTAAGAAGAATAGACCCATGACCTAAAACTCTGATCTCTAATTCTCTTTTGTCCCCTTGTCTCTCGGTCTCATAGGATTAATTTGCCTCTATAGCATAGTCGTAGACAAGGGAAGGAGAAGAAGAGCTCTAAAAAGCCTCGTTTAGCTCCAAACTATTGTCGTAAATCTTGGCAAAATTTGCTAGTTTGCCACATAGAACTTGGCCGAAACTTCACACCTTATAAATACGTAGTGGGGGGATGTGAGGAGAGTAAAATCCTTTACTCCTATAGGTAAAGGATCTAGACTCATATGGAAGATATTATTTCATGGATTTTCCATGATGTTGCATAGAAGATTTCCAACAATGGCGATGTGGATAATCCTTTCCCCATGTTACTCCAAAAACATGACTGATGTTCCTCCGATTGATTGGAACTTATAGAACAACATGCCCGACCAAGGGTGGTTGGGGGACGTCTACAATGATCGAGTCCGTAAATGTAAGCAGTTTGAAGGAAGACTCTAGGCATGATGATACCCAAAGCCTTAATGCTAGTGAGGAGTATGATCAAGCTCGAGCGCCCTTATCATATATAATTGGAGCTCTACCACTGCCTCAAGTGGGGACGCCTTGCATTTGACAATTAGGAACTGACAGACAGAGGAGCATCAAACAACCAAAGCTAATATCCTAAACACTATATAAACCTCACTAGTCATTGCCCAGAGTCTTCCTATCTAGGAAGATGACAAGTGGCAATCAATTATCCATAGGTCAGGTTTAGAACCCAATTACCTCCAAATATTACAAAACTAAAATTTTCAAAAATGTAAAAAAGAAAAAAAAACTTAGTAAACCATAACTATCAGGGAGATGATGGGTTGAGAAAGCCCTTTTAGCTTGAGGGTTATCTATGGAATTTTGACTTTGAAATGTGGTCATAAGGCACGCAAAGACACGAGGATATGATGATGGTATATATATATATATATATATATATATATATAAATAAATATATATATATATATATATATATAACTTATATATATAATATATATATATATAATTTTTTTGTGTTTTTTTTGGGCAGAAATATATGATGATGATACATAGGTAGAGAGAGAGAAAGCGAAAGAAGGAAGAGTGTGGGGTTGGAAGTGGACACTCCACAAATCCTCCGTAGTGGAATCCTCTCATGCCGAGAACCTGTTCCCTCCCTCCTTCCTTACAGTGGTGGGCCCCACTATTTATCCCCCACCACGGCTGCCCCCAAACCCAAAACAACAAAACTTCCGCATGGGCCGTCCTGATCCTCCTCCTCCTGCTGTAGAAATTTAGCCACACGCTGCCACCTCTTTACATTATTAAATTTGACAACCGGTGTCCCAAACCAAACACAGCTGTCCAATCGAGTAGATCCATGTGGGAGTGTGGGACCCAATTCCACGTGTTTTTTTAATCTCTTCCTCTTCCTCTTCCTCTTCCTCTTCCTCTTCCTCCTCGCGTGTGAATGCGTGGGTCCTACTTATTGTATCACGCATTCACGCTTACAACCCACCTAGCTTTCTTTTAGATATATAAAACATTTTTCTTCCGAGCTCATGCAAAGGAAGAGTCCACTTCATTCATCATCTCTTACAGGAGTGCTCTTTCTTGTATTCTCTCCATTAATTCTCCTTTTAATGCTTCCCTTTTACTTCTCTCTATAAAAGGAAATTTCTTACTTCTCTTCCTTCTCCTTGTTTTCTCTTCTTCTTCTTCTTCGTTCCTAGCTCTCATTTTTCTGGTTTTGGTTCTTCCCTTATTTTTTTTCCTCCTTCGTCATGGGTAGTGAAGCTGTTGAGGTCGTCTTTTCTTCTGCAAACGGTCATGATGATCTTCACCACCAGAATCACGATCACCATAAATGCTGCTGGTTCGAAGAACAGATCGCCGATTACCTCAAATGGTCTTACGCTTTAAACAGGTATGACTGATCGAAATGGAAATTAACTAGGTCAAATCCTTTTCTTGTTTTTTCAAAAACCTAAGATCGAGAATGTTTTTTCCGGAATTTGACTCAGTGAACTGCACAAAGGAAGCAGCGAATATCAAGACATTGCTCTTCTGGACACGAAACACTTCGGAAAGGTTTGGGATTATTAATTAAATCCTCTTTCGAATTGCTTTCAGCGTCTGTTATCTCCTTCTCTTTTGATTTCTTCTCTGATTGATACGGTGCAGATCTTGGTGATCGATGGAAAGATGCAGAGTGCTGAAACTGATGAGTTCATCTACCATGAATGCTTGATCCATCCACCTCTCTTATGCCATCCAAAGTAAACTAAACTAATTTAAGATTTTTAGTTTTTTTTTTAAATTCAATTTCTTATGTTCGTTGTTTCAATTATTTCAGTCCGAGAACCGTTTTCATAATGGGAGGTGGTGAAGGTTCTGCAGCAAGAGAAGCACTGAGACATAAAAATGTAGAGACGGTACTAATGTGTGACATTGATAAGGTACACATGCACGTACGGTGATCTAGCAATCTCTGCCGTCTGATAAGAAAGGGTAGTAGGTCTTGGCCACAACAAGAATGTTGGTCCTTGGGTCCCACAATAGTGCCGTTAGTGTCGGGTTTCTTGAGGATTAGTTTGAATTGGAATTATTATATCATTTAATTAACACTAATCACTACCTTGTTACCCACCATTAAGGCTTTAATCACCATATAGGAGAAAGATAGAAAATGACTGTTCATGTCAAATGACAAATTTACCCCTTAAAGGTTCTGGCCTTTCTACAGATTTTATGTTTTCTTCGGCTCCAAAAAAGGAGTGCAAATCCTTTCTACCCAACTGCCCGTGCTCTCTTCCCCTATCTCGCGCATGGTATCATGGGCAGGCTTGTGTTAGACTCACTGTGACAGTGAGAAGATGGATGGACAGCCAGCCTTGGGTGAAGAGGATTTGGACTTCTGAAAAAGTGAAGCTTGACATTGAAAGCTAATTTTTTTTTCTTTCTTTTCCGTCTTTTTTAGTTCTTTAGATTTGAAAGTCTTTATCTCTACACCTCCCATGCCTAGTAACATCGTCAACTAATCAGTCTCTTTTCACCCTTACCCCGGATGTTGCTAACGGCGTTCAGCCATCTTAGCGATGTCCCTGTTAAGACTGGAAGATCTATGAATTGTTAATTTTCTTTCTTCTTCACTTAATAAAATGACCATTTTAAAGAAAAAATAAAGATTTGAAAACCCTTAAAGCAAGGGTCAAGATACTCTGTGTCCTGTTGGATGACCTATTTGAGATATCAACCAACCAACTCGAGTACCGGGGAAGGCATCCATCAGCTGGATGCATCTGAAAAAGGAAAATTAATTAATTGGAAATAAATTTTAAATGCGCTTGAACACTCGGTTATTTATTTTTCGCGCCATTCTCATAGCAGGAGGTTGTGGATTTCTGCCGCAAATATCTGACGGTAAACCAGAAAGCCTTTAACAACAAGAAGCTTCATCTGATCATCAACGATGCCAAGTGAGTTTTCTCACTTTTGCTTTCGCACTTTTGCCATTTTGATTACCTCGATCAGGGTTCCCTGAAAGCTTCAATTTTTTTTTCTCTCTGAAGAAAATCTGTCAGCCGTTATTTGGAAGTCTTTATTTTGAATTTCTAGTTTAAGATTATGGGTTATTGATGGAAGAACTCCAATTTGATATTAAATGGGAGAGATTAATGTTTGATCAAGGGTCGAATTGGAGGCACGTAAGGAGAAATTTGATGTGATAGTGGGGGACTTGGCAGATCCAGTTGAAGGAGGACCTTGCTATCAGCTTTACACTAAATCATTCTACGAAAGCGTGCTAAAGCCAAAGCTCAATGACAATGGGATCTTTGTTACTCAAGTGAGTATCATACTTCCATTTACATTCTGGTTCTCTTTCTCTATGAAGTGTGTCTAATAGGTTTCAATCAAATTTGGAATAGCTCTAAGAGTTTGATTGAATGTGTTTCATCAATGGAACATTTTTTTTTTTTTTGAATAACAACTACAGGCCGGACCTGCTGGTGTACTTACCCACAAGGAAGTCTTCTCATCCATATACAACACCTTGAAACATGTCTTCAAGTGTGAGTTTTTTTACTTCTGCAATTAGGTTTTAAAGTCTATTTCTAATCTCACACATCCTCTGCTTAAGTGATTTCTTGTAGGAATAAATACTGATATGTCTAATCTTATGCAGATGTGCTTGCATACACTGCTCATGTCCCATCTTTTGCAGATACATGGGGATGGGTTATGGTAAGAAATAAATACTATTATCTTTTGAATCTTGAGAGGTTGCTCAGTTACTAAAGACTAATGCCTTATAAGACAAGAGTTTGAAATCCTCAAGGCCAAAATCAAAATCCTCCCTTATATTTAATGCTTTCATAAAACATCCAATGTGAATACAAAGAAATTAGTTATAACATAGGCAGCCTCCTTATCCCTACTTTTACAAAGAGGCTGTTTTTAAGACTTTGAAGATGTGACCACTTGATCTTATCTTCTGTATATAATACTTATATTTCTGCCTAACTATTCTAGGCCTCAGACGAACCATTTGTTCTTGATGCCAAACAAATTGATTGCATGATCGAAGAAAGAATTGATGGTGAGCTGCTCTACCTAAATGGCGCCGCCTTCATTTCCTCTACCACAATGAACAAAACTGTTCACCAATCGTAAGTTAAACCACTCTCATTGTCCTAAAGGTGGTATTGCTGTATTGAGTTTTAATTCATATTTCTTTGTGCTGGTTAATGAAGATGATGGATTTTGTATCACAGGTTATTGAACGAAACACACATTTATACAGAAGAAGATGCAAGATTCATTCATGGCCATGGGAAGAATGCTTGCCGTGCTTGAGGTGGATGGGGGTGAGGGGGGGTGGGGGATCACCTGTATAGAGGAGAGGATGATTGGGAGAGAAAAATCAAGATACCATCCAAGTAAATACAAAGAAACCAGTTAATAGTAGAAGAAAAAAACTTGGAACTTTCGGAAATACTAGTGGTTCTTTACCAAATCTTAGTTTCATATGCCTGTCTTCTGGGTCTTCAAATTACGATCAATAAAGAGAAAGTAATTTTATACTTCTGCTGTCTTATTTCTACCAGAGTCTAGTTATGTTCAGGTTCCAAGTCTGGGTAGTGAGTAGGTTCGTATGATTCATCAAATATGTATCATACACTTAATTTATTTTTATTTTTTTAAGGATAAATTGAAATCTTATTTGAGTTAAAGAGACTGTGCAAGTAATAGCATCAAACTTACGAATTTGGTGAGCCAACGGTTGGTCACATCATTGAAAACTTAGACTGACAAAGCCACCTTTGCAAAAAATATCTGTCACAGAATTTGCAGGTTTTGAAGTATAGAAAACATTCACAGTGCTTAAATAAGGAATTAGCCTACAAATATCTCAGATAACAGGCCAATTCTCAGAGTGACTCATCCACTTCATTGGAGGAGCCCATTTTTTTCTTTTTTGGTAAATGGAGGAACCCATATTTTAGCTTGTACTAAAGGATTGGTGAAAAGAATTTGTTTCTAAAGAGCAAGGATTTTCCAAATACAAAGGAGGCAAAATGATAATTGACCTGTGTTCAACTCCTTTTACTTATTAGAGGCCACTCACATTAGATTTAATTGGCTTTTCGCTTAAATCCTTGATTTATTCGGTCGTGTGATAACAGGGTTTACATGGACCAAATGAAATAATTACTTTGAAGGCTAGATACATTCATTAATGCCATAAAACTTAATTGTAATTAGAGGAGATATAATAAAGACAAAGGAGACAATATGATACATATTTATAGTAGAAGTAAAGATATCTCAAATATGAAAATATTATAATCTACTAGGAAATACAATATGTGATATTTAAATTGATTATTGCACATAATAGGATGTCCTTGGTATGGAATAATAAATTTCTGCCCATGATAGAAGGTACTTAGAATGGAAATATAGATCGCCAAGATTGCGCCTAAGATATTTAATTGGAAGTTACACATTTTCGGTATTATCTCTTTAAAAGTGATGGACATCCATAATCAATATTATTTACAACACTCCCCCTTGGATGTTCATCAATAGATAATTTACTTCGTTAAAACCTTACTGAGAAAAACCCTTTGAAAAAAATCTTAATGAAGGAAAAATAGTATACATTTCTAAAGAATACAAATTGCTGATTGTCTCATTAAAAACCTTTATGAAAAACCTAATGGGATAACACATTGATGAAGGGAAAAAGAGTACAACATGTATTTTACTCCCTCTAATGATAACATCTAACTCCTTAAAAAACATAAATTGGAAAAACCCAGTAGAAAAAAAGCCATACAAAATAAAAAGAGTACATATCATAGTTCATGATATCTCATCCTCAATTGAACCATATAACCACTATTGGAGCTAAGTAATCTTGCATCTTATGTACTTGCCTCATACCAATGTCATATACTAATTTCTCAAAAATTGATGCTGGACAATGATTTGGTAAAAAGATTTACAAGATTATTTTTTAATTGAATCTATTTAACATCAATTTTGTCGACTTTCTTGGAGTTCGTGAGTATAGAAAAATTTTGGGGAGATATGCTTGGTCCTATCATCTTTGATAAATCATCCCCTAACTTGTGCAATTACAAGTAGCATTATCTTCATAAATTATAATGGGAGAATCTATAATCGGTGTTAAATAACAAGAATTGTAGATATGTGTTATAATAGATCTTAACTAAACATATTCTCTTCTAGCTTTATATAAAGCAATAATCTCAAAGTAGTTAGACGGAGTACTAGCTACTACCGATTGCTTGGTTGAACACCAAGACATTGCAGTACCATTATAACAAAATAAATAACCAGTTTGAGAACAATACCTTATGTTGAGCAGATTTATATCTAGTATCAGCATATCCCACTAAACCAGGAGCAGTGGAATCCTTTGAATGATATAATCCCAAGTCTATGGTTCCCTAGAGATAATGGAAAATATATTTGATTCCATTCCAATGTTTCCGAGCTGGCTCAGAATTAAAATGTGCTAATAGATTTACCGCAAAAGCGATAATTGGTTTCGTACATGGTGCCAAGAACATTAAAGCACCCCAATTGCATTGAGATTCAAGACCAAATATCTCTTCATCAAATTCTTTCAAATGAAATGACTCCTTTTGGGGATCTAGAGACGTTACAACCATAGGAGTGCTTAATAGATGAGCCTTATCCATATTAAAGCATTTAAGTAATCTTTCATTATACGTTGATTGATGGACAATAATTTCATTTGTTTTAGGCTCAAGGTTTAGACTAATGTAAAGTTTGGTTTTACCCAAAATCTTTAACTTCAAAATCCTTTTTTCAAATACTCAATAGTTTTCGCTAACTCTTGTGGAGTTCCAATCAATTAAATTCATATCATTGACATAAATTGCTATAATAGAAAATTCAATTTCTAATTTCTTAATAAATACGCATGGGCAGATAGAATCATTCTTGTACCCTTCCTTAACTAAGTACTCACTTAGACGTTTATACCACATGCAATCGGATTGCTTTAAACAGTACAAAAGATCTTTGCAACTTTATTGAGAATAAGTTGCATGGAGTGTATGTCTAAGTGATTTTGAAACCCTCAAGAAATTTTATATAAATATCATAGTCTAATGAGTCATATAGATATGCCATCACAACGTCCGTGGGATCCATTTCCAATTTTTCAAAGACTACGAAGTTAATTAAAAAACAAAATGTAATCATATCCATCACAGGTGAATGTGTCCCATCATAATCAATCTCAAGTCTCTGTGAGAACCCGTGGGCAACAAGCCAAGCTTTATATCTCATAACCTTATTTTTCTCATTTCGTTTACGAATAAATACCCATTTATATCCAATGGGCTTTACATTATCGGGGATTCGAGTAATGGGCCCAAGAACTTCTTGTTTGGTTAAGGAAGCTAATTCATCCTTAATTGTTTCCTCCCACTTTGGCCATTAATCTTGCCTTCGACAACATTCAATAATAAATTATGGCTCATAATCATCTTCCGTAACTTTATAAGCAACTGAGAATGTAAAGATATTATCAACGATAATTTCATTCCGATTCCAAATCTCATTATAATACACAATGGAATTCTCAATAGTCCCGGGGTTAGCGATCTTTGCATCAGTTGATACTGCTTCAAGGGCAATAAGATCTTCGGGGGTAGGCACAATACTAGGCTCTTTTGGACCAGATTCCTTATTCTTTCCCCTTCATTTTTGAGGAAAAATGTCTTTTGATCTTATTGGCCTACCATGCTTCAAGTGTGGGGGGGTTTTGATTCATTTCAGCTTGTCCTTCAGGAACAACTATCCTAGTTGAAGCAAGTCACAGCTAGAATATGAGATTTCATTACCTTAGCAGCATCATTAAATGCATCAGGAAGTTTATTGGTCAATGCATGTAAATGAGTTATATGTTGTACCTCGTTTTCACATTCAAGAGTCTTTAGGTCTAATCCAAATAAATTCATTGCATTCTAGGAGATATCTTCAACTAGATTCTGCTTTGCAACCATGGAATTTGCAAGTGCCCCAATTGAGGGAAACATTGTCTAATCAAAATGACAATTGGCGAATCTGGCAGTAAAAAGATCACTAGCAAGCGGTTCCAAAAACCTAATAATGGATGGGGAATCAAAACCAACATAAATGCCCAACTAGTTTTGGGGACCCATTTAAATCCTTTTTTGTGGTGCTACAGACACCTGTACAGCACTCCAAATGTGTGTAAATGTGAAATATCAGGTTTATAACCAAGAACCATCTGAAGGGTAGATTATAAGAGGTTGGTCGTAGGGCACAATCTAATTAGTGCTACTGCATGACCTCATACTGAAGCATTGAGATATGTTCTCAATAATAGAGTACGAGCAATAATTTAGATGCATTTGATCATTGACTCTGCCAATCCATTTTGAGTATGAACATGTGGGACCGGATGTTCAACCTCGATGCCAAAGGAAATACAATACGCATCAAAGCTCTTTGACAGAATTTCTCCAACATTATCCGTCATTATGCTCTTGATGGGATAATTAGGCAAATATCCCCATAACTTTATAATCTACACAAGCAATCGTGTAAAAGCAACATTATGCACAGATAATAGGCAAACATGGGACCATCTACAGGATGCGTCTACTAAAACCATAAACTATCAAAATGATCCACTTAGTGGTTGTATTCGCCCACAAATATCACTGAGATTTCTTTGTAAGGGTAAAGGGGATTCAATATTAACCTTCGTCATTAAAGGTTTAATAACAAAATCTCCTTGTGAACAAGCTTCACAATTATAATCTTTGGATAACAATATCTTTGTATCTTTTAGAGAATGTCCTTTTATACTATGGATTATATTTGCACATCATTGTAGCGCTTGGGTGATCGAAGCGATCACACCAGATTCCAAATTCATCAAGATTTATCAATTTCTAGGGTATGATAGTATAGGTTTCAACTGTATTAATCATGACATGATACAAACCTGTAGAGGAAATTTCTGGGTTCTCATGGAAATTTTCATGCCCATCTTATAAGAGGTTATGCGAAGATATTCCTTATTTTATTCATAAACAGTCTCAAAATGGTACCCAATACAACATAGATCTTTGAAGTAAGTATATTCTTTATAGATATACTGCTTACAAATGCATTCTCAATATGCAAGATGATATCATTTGGGAAAACAATTGTGGCATTTTCAAAACCATCAATAATCTCAATAGAATCTGATATTGCATGGACCTGTGCTTGACGCAATATCACACTCGAGAAAAAGTGTTCATTACAAACTATGGAATGTATTGATTGGCTATCAAGCAAAAACACATCTCTATTTTTCTCAGTATTCATTATGTGCACTTATATTGACAACTTCATGTATCAAGTTTCATAAAATTTACACATTAGTTAAAGGAATTTAATGAAATTATTTACAAATAATAAAGATTATAATTTTCATCAGCATTTCATTAATAATCATATTAAAAACAACCTAAAAAGGTAAAATATGTAAAATGAGAAAAAACTAGGAACGAAATTATTATAATCAACAAACTGATACATGATCAAAGCGGTGTGAGGTCCTCAAAGAAATCAACCACATCCAAATATGTATTTGCAACTTCAGGAGCAAAAAGAATTGCACCAATAGAGATATTGTTAGTCTCAGCAATGGTTAAGGAAGTAGGATTAATTTCAGTGGCATGAGAGTCACCATGTTTGTGCTTATTTTTTAAAATATGCCTGGCATAGATTGACAGTGCTTTGGCTTATGACAAATACGTGACCTGTGTTTAGTCGTATCATAACGATAGCAAATGTTTTCATTAGCCACTTTCATTGGCTTCATTCATTTATCATGCTTTGGGCCAATGTTAGATTTGCTAGGATGATTAAATTTTCTATCTCCCCTTTGAGGATTATATCATTGCCTACGCTCATAGCTTTCAAAATGGCTAGAATTTTTCATAGAGTTGGCAGGGTTTTCAAGTAAGCAGGTCTAAGATCATGATTTTTTTAGTTGCAGTTCCTTGGTTTGTTTAGCTGTTAGGAGCACAAAAATTAATTCAGAGTACAAGGCAAATTGACACAGCTGGTATTGTTGTTGCAATACTATATTCAAAGCATAAAAGGTGGAGAAAGTTTTCTCTAATGGTTCTGCATCAGTGAGCTTGATAGCACATAACTCAAGCCAAGAAACAATATCAAACAAAGTGGAATTATAGTTAGACACTAATTTAAAATCTTGTAGCCTGAGATGCTGCTAGTCATGTTGTGCTTGAAGGAGGACAATAGTCTTAGTATGATATGCCTATCTTTCAACATTTTTCACAACGTCTAAGGGTTTTGAACAGATAAATATTGAGTTACAGGCTCACATGCAAATGATGACAACTAAAAATTAATGCATTTGCTACACCCTTTCATTTGAGGTTTCAATTTATATAATTGTATTAGCGAGACTTTGCCCTCAAAGATGCATTTCCATGTTAAGGCACCAGGACAAATAATTATTTTCACTCACTTCCAGGATGTGGAACTTGGGCTTTTCAATATTTGTCATAATATTGTACTAGAAATCCTTAAATTAATTAGAATGTTGTAAATATTCATTGCTACTTTCAGAGCCGAAGGGTGTTTTCAGATTAAACAAAGATGTATAATATAACAAAACATAGGGCCAAACCTGAGACTTGACTAGGTTTAGCTCTAGGCCTCAACCCTACCTTAGACTGATCTAACCATGGCTTTAGAATTTCAACCTTAATCCATCCTAGGCCTCGTTCAATGTACCGTGGGCCAAAATAGACACTTATATCCATATTAGAGTGGTTTCGAGGTTGATGACCCTCTAGCTAGCAACATAAGAAAAAACAACATAGGCAACTGGTTTAAGTTTGATTAACTTGTTTTTTCCCTTCTCAAGTACCTTTTCATAATCATATAAAAAATATCAGATCTTATTTTTAATCATTTTATGTCAATGTTTAGATTTGGAATAACTGAAAATTCTTAAGAGATATTGAAATAATGATTTAAAGCACTAGCTTACATAACTTACGCATTCTCCTGTAAAACTTATAACTTCAAGAGACATATGTCCGTAGACTTATTTGGAGTACGTTAAAGATTTTACCTTATTACTACATTTATGGAATGTTGATTAAGCTAGTGAAAGCTAACTAATTGGTGGAACTACAGTTTGTCACACAGGTCTTTATCTATCCTATGATTAATTTGGCCAATGGATTTATAGTCTCACCTCATAAATTATTATTGAGAAGTTGTTTTGATACCTTTACCTCAAAGTATAAGTGTCATCCAATCAACAGTGCATCAAGACTCCCCCCTAGATTCACAATATAAAAAGCTTGGAGTCCCCCTTGCTTACTGCTATTTCTTGTATTTGCAAAAAAAGGGAAATAATGGGTGGAAAGTGATTCTGTAACGGCTGTGGTATTGATACTATTGGGGACAGATGCACAATTACCTCAAAGAAGAACAATAATCAAACACAAGAATTTATATGAAAACCCCCAAAACAGAGAAAAACCACGGTTGTCGTTAAAAGACAACTAGAGAAAATCTCAGGATATGAAAAATTGTTACAATCACACAGATAACTCTCTCACAAGTCATAACCCACATTCCCAATACACCCAGTTCAGAACACAACAACTCAAACCTTACAACTCTGAAACAATAGAAGAAAGAAAAGAATTTAACTAGAGTCAAATACTTGCCTTTCTGATGTAGAATAAAAAATGTTTCATCATTCTTTATTTTTAATCAAATCTAACAATATCCATCTTAATTAAAAATAAACATAGCATCAATGGTCATTATTTTCACCAACAGTCATAATTTTTTTCATAGAAAACTATTATATCCCGCCATAAAGAGCATCTCCACTTAGAATAAACCAATTTTAAGAATTTTCCTTCAGCATATGTCAAATAACCTTGCCGAAAGATTATTGTGCAACTTTCTAATTTGGCTTTTCAAAAGTTCATGAGCCGTCGACATACAGTTTCCATCATACACCTTGCATCAATGCCAAACAATGCCTATATAAAAATATGCGATATAACCCTTTCTTCTTTTCTTTTCTCCTTGGATCGCCTCTCCTCAACAATTCAAACAATTGAAAAAGAAGAATTAAAATAAAAAGAAAAAACAGTTACACGATCTCTAAATTAGAGAATTGTATATCAATTAATCTATCGAAGCTTTTCTCGTTCTCCTTGCACCGATCATCTCCTTCCTGGATCTTCGCACACCTCCAGCGATGATCCACCGATCATCACTCTAATATCACTTGTTTTCTTTCCACTGTTGTTTAGGAGATGTAAAGTGTTAGTCATTGTGTGTTGAACTAGGTGTATTGGGATATGGGTTGTGAGGGAGTTAGTTTGTGTGATTGTAATAATTTTTAATATAGTAAGATCTTCTCTAATTGCCTTTTGACAACAACCGTGGTTATTCTCCTGAGTTGGGTTTTTTCACGTAAATTCTTGTGTTTGATTCATGGTTGTGCATTCGTCCCCAACAGATATAAAGAAGAAGGATCTTGTGGTCTGCATTGCAATAGTAGAAGGCCTTACAAACATTATTGAACTCAATTGAATGGAAACTTTCACATTGTTCTAGAGAAACAAAAGATGTTGACAAATTATTTGGCCAACTCAACGACAAGGTAGCAGAGCTTAACGAATTTGAATCCTCTGCGTCTTGCATTGCCTTCCGTCTTGTCCATCAATCCAACAGATCTGTTGGATTTGTTGGATTTTGTTTGGCTAAAAAATAAAAAATAAATAATATAATATATTATCTAGATAAGTTTCAAAAACGTTGAAACTCTATCTCCCTATTTTTGTTTTAGGATTCTTGTTTAATTCTTACTTCTATAGGACAATTCTGGATGTAAGATTTCAATCCAAAGATTTTGGCAATTCGACATATGTAAGGTAAGTTAAGTTACCATATTTGTTTAGTTCTACATCAGATGGAGCTAATAGTTCTACATCGGATGGAGCTAATGATAATATCAATTATATATCCATTGATTGCTCCTAAGGGGGTGTATGCCAATAGAGAGCTAAATATGGATCATGCGCATGCACCGAGCTTGGCCAAGTCGAGCGTGGCTGAGGCTGTGATCCGTGGGACTGACCAGGCCATGGGACAGATAATATTAATTAAATAATATTAAATGTCTATGATGGGACTTGGAACATTATAATATTAATTAAATAATATCATGATCCAAAAAGCCCATTTTTGGGTTTTGCTGTAGGGATGTGACTGTATGATCAGTCATAACTATTTCCTTCCCTTCAAAGGTAGACCTGTAAATGGATAGCCGAAATCCGCCTTCGAATTCGCATTCGTATTCGTTTAAGGGTATCCGAATCCGGAAATTTTCTTACCGGAAAATATTCGTATCCTTCCGCTAAGTAACCGGATTCGGATTCGGATAATTGCTTATCGGATCGGATAATATCCGGATAAATTTTTATCCGGATAGAGTAAAATATTTAACATTTTTCCTTTAAAAATAGATGATAATCGGATTCGGATACCGGTAATCAGATTCGGATAGCGGTATTCGGTAATCAGAAATTAGAAATTTATAATAAAAAATGTAAAAAAGTGACAATTATCAATCAATAATCGGATATTTTATCGGATCGGATTATTATCGGATATCCGATAAAGTTTCGGATTCGGATGCCTTCTCTAAATTTTTGCTGGATTCGGATTCGGATTCGAATACTGGTGTATCCGAGCCGAATCCGGTCCGTTTACAGGCCTATTCAAAGGTGACCTTACGTATAAATGTCACTCTCATCTATAGGTGTCCATACAAGTTTAAGAGTCAAGAGAATAAATTAAAAATAAGAGTGTTTGCACTCTTATTCTTTAGCAAGAAAAAATTCGTGTTATGAAAAGTGGAGAAAATCTCAATTTTGCTTTCTTCCCTTCGTGTACTGTATACTTCCTTCGTATCTCCTCTACAAGTAGAATATGTTGGAATGCTAGCCTTCAGATCTAAAGGAGTTGTTGTATTGGATGTGAGAACACCAAGGTCAAACCTAGTCGCACTTAAGGGGACGTTCAAATACCTTAAGGAAAAGTATTTTTCGTATGCCTCAACTCACCCTGTTTGAGTTCATGTTCTAATTTTCACTTCTAATTTTTTATACAGGTAAATGCTTCTGACATTAGATTATACTACTTTATGATTTTGTTTCTTATTGTCCGATATTGGTCTATCTATACTCTGCCACACTATCAGATGGCCAATGTATAGCCGGATAAAATTTAAACCGTTGGATGGAAAAACTTAAATAGAATTAGTCAGTTTTCAAAATGTGTGATTCATATCTGTATAACGATTATAATTTTATCCAATCCTCGACAGTCAAACATGGATCTGGTTCCGAGCTAAACTCAATTAAAGAAAATCCCATGCGGTAATATGAATGGAATGAAAAGGAACTCCACAAAATAACCGAGATATAGATTTGTTCAAATTTATATGAGCTCGTAAGTAATAATCAAGCTAAAATATTTCCTTTCTTTTATGATTTTTATCCAAAAGGAAACGATTTGCAAGGCAAGTCCTCCTCGGGCTTGTCAAATTTTCATCTGTTGAACACCACCTAAAAACAGATTTACAAATTACAGATTACCCACATGAACGAAACAGAGTTCCAATGTTACAGAGAATTTACTGAACAGCATGAGAGACAGAGATGGAAGAGAGAATAAAAGAAAGAAAAGAACATCTTCTGAAAGTCATAGTTCCTCTGTCGCCCATCTCCTCAGCTTCTCTTGACAGGGTCGAAGTTGGCAACTCCAATGACAGCCCCAACGATGACAACAAGCACCACTCCTCCAGCAGCAATGCTGAGTAAGAAGTTGTTGAGAGAAGGAGACACAGCAGCTTCAGCCACACCTGGAATCACCATGGAAGCTGTCAGAGCTGCTGCTGTCAATCCTGTGACAGCCTTCTCCTTCAGTGATGCTTGAATTGCAAGCTTTGCATTGGTTCTTGATGACGATATCATGGCTAAACCCTTTGATGGTCTTTTCACTAACAAAGGCTTGATGAAGGCGTCAGAGGTTGGGATTTGCCTCTTGTGGCTCGCGTAAGTTAATGGAAGTGCCATTGAAACAGCAGAGGTAGATGCCATTTCAACACTCTTCTTCCCCTTTCTCTCTCTATCTTTTTTCTTCCACTGATGATTCTCAGTGAAGATTTGTGGGCTTTTTGAGAGGAATGGATCGATTCGAGAGGTTAGATGGATGATGATGAAGGAAGGGAAGTGACATTTAGATAACATTTGCCAACTCAGCTTCCTCGCGTCCCACGTGGCTAAGTCTCTGCCTGGTTCCAAAGATAAGGTTATCCAAGTTGAGGTTGGGAACTTGAAAATGTGGCATATAATTGGAAATTAATATAAAAAATCCAAAAATTAAAGGAATTAATAAAAAAAATTGAAAAATCCAGAGAGGGCCCCGGCCCCTGAGTGGGTCCCCGCCCCTGATGATTGCTCTATATTTTATGGACCTCTATGTTCTTCATCTTCAGTTTTAGCAATCCATGGTGTAATACATGCAGTTTGATTCCCGTTCCACAACCCTCTGTGGTAGGAGTTGTAGCTCATTGGATCATTTATGAATATAATCCATCACTATATTTGAGTTCGGCTTTTTATTAGGAAAAACAACCTCATTAGGCACCAACAAATCGCATAACATGTTACCATAATATTGTTGAAAAACATCCAAGTGTGGGTTTATCCATGCCAGAATAATAAAAGAAAAAACTGCAAAAGTTTATAAGATTATTATGGTGTAAGTGATTCACTCGAAGGCTTAATGGCTCTGCTACCCAAATTCACCTGCTCCATTCACAATCCATAAGCACATGCCATATCGATTCGCTAGTGTTTTCGCATAGAGCTAGCACAATTAGGCCGAATCGATGTCCAACGAGCAATGATCTCCTTAACTGGAATACCTGCATTCAAACATCGTCGAAAAAACAATTTAAAATTTGGTTGGATATGTAGTTTCCAAAATAACTTCCACCATGCTTTGTGTTGAACATGTGAGTCTGCATTTAAAAAACAATAATTTATTGTATGTCGTTTTTAAAGGTCAAAGAGACCCCTCTATCAAATTCCTAATTAAGAGAGATTCTATTTAGGACAAAAAGAAAGTCATGAGAATACAAGCTAGCATCATTTGTGATAGATAACCGGTTCTACACCACATCTGCCAGACAAACATTCTTGGGTTGAAAAAGAGGGTTGAAATCTCCAATTGTATTGTGTAGTGTTGAAGTAACCCAATGGTCAAACCAAAAGAAGGTAGAGCGTCCATTACCCACTTGTCTAATGATCATTTTGGCAGGTCAGGTAGAATTTTCTAATGCCATTCTAGACAATTGACCCATTTTTTGTGAGGGTGAGGGTAAAAAATTGATGTTCTCGGAAAGTATTTGGCCTTTAAGCATTTGACCCATATTGAGTCAGCTTCATTATTTTAATCTTTATTTTGCCTTTTCTATCCTTTTTGAATAATTAATATACTAAAGAGAGAGGAAGTCTTTGAAATAACTAAAAATAATCCGTACCATGCACAAAGCTTCTACACATAACAAGATCTAAGTAGGGTTAAATATATGTCATTTTACTTATGATTATGATTTAGGCTCTTTTTTGTATCAATTATCATTCTCACTTATGAGAATTTCTCATTATTTTAACTTGTTTGGCATCTATTTTCAGTTTTGTTTATATTTTAAATAATAGAAAAACCTCCAAAATCCATAATAGACTTTTTGTCTATTAGGGATTATGGTGAGAATTTCATTCTCTTCATTTATGTACAAGTTTACTTAAAATTTTATAGTTAAGATAAGGGTAAAATAGTAAATACACAATTTATTTTTGCTAATAAAACTTTACTTTTTCCTTCTTTTCTCACTTCTTCACTATCATTTTTGAACAATTTTTTATTTTGACACTAAACTTATTTTTTATTCCATAATTTATTTCAACAAAATTCACCAAATCAATTTTCATTCTTGACCAATAACGAATTCTTGTACTTATTTCTTTTAAATAGGCATAATAGAGAATGAGAATTGATACAAAAAAGAGCCTTAAACCACGAATAAAACAACTACAATATAAGATTGTTTACATAAGTAGATTTCTATCGAATATTTTCTTTGAGAGGGTCACATAAGGAAGATGAACGGAACAATGGAAGATAGAAAGATACACGAAATAAGGGCATTAGAGATGACCATAAGAATAATTGACAAAACTAGGGTAAAAGGAGAGAAGAAATTGAATACTTAAATAAAGATACGAGATAATTTTGGGGCGACCAACATATTTAAAGAAATTATTTCTATTCTCAAATAAAATTGTTTTCCAAAATTTGCTAGATAATGTTCAAGCATACACAAAATGCTAAATCACAATATGAAAAGCTGGTTTTTTTTTTTTTTGGGGGGGGGGGGGGGGGGGGGGGTTTTGGGGGAGGAAAAGCTTATTTTCTTAGAGTGACATGTGTGAGAACTCCTTTCATGGATACTTGTTCCTGAAAATTGTTTGCAAATTCCTCTTCAAGAAAGTCATCGTCTACAATATCGAAGAAATCCAATTCTTCCAGTTTTTCCTTAGCAACAGAATGATGGAGAGACGGGTTTTTTTTTGCTAACAGAATGGGGACCAGAGTTCATATAAAACTCTCATAAGTTTTCTTCTCAAAATGCAGGTTCTATTTTGCAAAATCAGTGTTCCCATCAAACACCTCCATGTAACCGCCAAAGCGGTTTGGCGGTTACCTTGAACTAAGTTGCAATTATCAAAAAATGTTTGGGCCACATCATAATTATGAGAAGTTAAAATCTTTAATATTTAGTTATTTAAATAATTGAAATCCAACATTCTCCCACTTGGCCCAAATGTCATTACATCTTAATTCTTAATGTTCAAACAAAAAAATAGAACTGTACAAATCATAGCTATAGACACCTTTGACTTAGGCGATACCTTCCATGTATCACAACACAATCTTTCTTTTCCTGCATAAACCCAACTTTATAAATAAACCTCAAATATTTATTCTTAGTCCAACAACATGTTTGTTATCTCAACAGAAATGTATAAAACAGAAATGAAAAACAAACTACATAACAGTCATTACATCAAAATGTGTAATAATTACCTTTCATGAAGGTAAATATTCCCGAAGTCCCAAACGGACAACATGATCCTCAAAAGCTCTAGGTGGCATGCCCTTTGTTAATGGATCAGCAATCATATGCTCAGTCTTTATGTGTTCTATGAGCACTTCCTTAGCTTTAATGTGCTCTCTTATAGCTAAGTACTTAATGTCGAGATGTTTACTTCAACTTCCACTCTTATTATTCTTAGCAAAGAATATTGCAACAGTATTATCAAAGTATAACTTCATTGGCCTAGAGATTGACTCAACAACTCTAAGCCCATAAATGAAGTTTTTCACCCATGTTTCCTGCACAGTAGCTCAAAATAGGATACGAACTCAGCTTCCATGGTAGAAGTAGCAACCAAGGTTCTTAGCACTTCTCCAAGATATATCCCCACCTGCTAGCATAAATACATAGCCAGATGTTGATTTACATGAATCAACACAACCCGCAAAATCTGAATTTGAATATCCGATAACTTCTAAAGTATCGGAATACCTATATGTAAGCATCAACTCTTTTTTTCCTTGAAAGTACCTTATGACCTTCTTTGCAGCTCTCCAATGATCCAAGTCGGGATTACTCTGATATCTCCCTAACATTCCAACGGCGAAAGCAATGTCAGGTCTCGTACAGACCTATGCATACATCAAGCTTCCCACTACGGTAGCATATGGAATGTTTGCCATTTGATCATTTTCAATTTCCAACTTTGGACATTGGTTCAAATGGAATATATCACCCTTAACAATGGGTGGAACACTTCGTGAATAGTCTTTCTGTGAAATCCAGCCCTATCCCTAACCCTGACCTTGACCCGAAAACCCGGTTGTTTGTAGGTCCAAAGACCCCGGAGTAAAGGAAGAAGCCAACTATGGGTCATCTCAGTAGAAGACATGGTGTTTGACCCAGAACCCATGGAAGTTGATGATGGAGTTCCATATTTAGAAGCATGTGTTGATCTGGAAAGGAAACTGCAGCTTGTTGAAGATGAGTCTAGTTGATGGACTTGAAGTATAGTTGGACATGATTCGAAGGCATTTTTCTTTACTAGATAAGTCATATGTTGTGTTGGGAGAAGCTCATTAGGTTTGGACTTGAGTTGGGCCTTCAATTCCCTATCTTGGCCTTGCTAACCAACTTGGATCGACCAAGTGGTCGATTGGGCCAATCGACCAACAGAGCCAGAAATCCTAGAAAATCCTTTGTTTAGGGGTTTTAAGCTTTCTATTTAAGTAAACTTCAAATTTCTTAGTATCCTCTGCCTCCAAAACTCTCAAAGAACGTGGGAAGACTCTCTCAAAGTTTTCCTTGGTGAATTCGAAGAACTTTTGCAAGATCTCAAGCCTCTCAACTTTGATTCTTCAATCAAAGGTTAGTGATCTCCCTCGTGTCATATAGATCTACTTCTTCTATGATCTATTCTTTATGATTGAGACTATGAAGATGATGTTGCATTCTCTGTTAGCAACCATCACTTCATTGATCTCCTTCCATTCTCAAGGTTTTATGACATTTACATTGATCTTCGCCATCATCCTTGTAAAACCCTCATGAAACCATGATCTCCCTTTTTGATCCAATTTCTTAGCATGATTAGATATGTTTTTCATGATGGAATTGTGTATGACTTCTGATTATCTACTAGGATGAGATCTGATCATCTCTAGTTTTTCCCTTGGATTCATAGTATATTTTTCATTGAAAACTAGGGTTTTTACCAAATTAGAGAATCATGATTTCAAATTGGTAGGTAGTGTTTTTGATCATTGTTAGTGGCTAATCTATACTCCTTTAGTGTTAGAATACTATTCTAAAGGTTTCCTCCAAGTTTCGTAGAGTTTCGGATCTTGTAGATTGAGTTTTGATCAAAATTCACTTTTTTGCTTCGTATTGACTCAGGTGGTCGACTAAACCAATCAACCAACCAATCGACCAAGCAAGTCGTAGCTCTGATTTTCGTTCAATTTGATTCGTTTGGTCTCCAATCTTTTAGGCCTTTTTCCTAATATTGTATCTATGATTGTTTAGGATTTATTTGCTAGGTTTGGAACCTCTCTCTTTGATCTTTGGATAATCATCAACGCTATTTAAGGTAAGAACAATTATTTTCATAACTACATAGATTGCGTGAATCTTAGTTTCTATTCTTGAATCTTATTAGATTCACTACCATAAATATATAGAGAAAGAATCTGGAAAGAAAATCATATAACTCTTTTTGATTGCTTCCCGCTGAACTAATATTCTTTTTTATTATTTATTCTTTCCTTGATTATTTTATTGAAGTATTTGGACTCCCGTAATCATTTTATTTAATTATTGAACTTATTCTTGCTCATGATTGTCTTTACTTGCATTTATTATTATTGATAGACTAAAACCGTAGATCTTGTGACGGATCACTCCCACGGGTTGTCGGGCAGGTAATCGAGACCGGCGGGTGGGGTGTGACAAGAAATCTTCCATCATGTGCTTCTAAATCAACCAATTTGAGCCATTAAATATAACCATTGTATTGGAGGTACCTTCTATTAATTTACACGATACCCATAACTACCAGCTAGACTTTGATACCACTTTGTTGGGGGCTAAACAATACAACAGTGAAAATCAAAGCAACATAAACAATAACAATAGATCAAACATTCAACAATCAAATCACAACAGACACAATAATTTTTTAATGTGAAAAAATCCGCAAAGAAAAAACTACAGGACTGTTATCAGAGTCCACCCAAATTTTTACTCTCACAAAAATAATGGGTACACACAAATAATATATCATCTCCAGATAACGCTAGAGGAACACAAACACATCATCAAAAATGGAAATTAAGAGATAATAGAGAAAAAAAAAACTTACGAAATGGCTTCCTATAAACTATGATAGCATAAAAATTGACTACCAAATGTAAGAAACTAGGTGTCATGATCATTTTCTTCAAATTTCACCTTATTTCAGCAACGTCTCACGATTGGTTTCGCTAGAGAAGACCTAAAAAAACCTATATTTTTCTCCTTCACTATTTTTGCTCTTTGCCTCTTGTTCTTTCTTCTTCCGAGTTCTGCACACTCTCCATTTTCAAAACCTAGAAAACCCTCTCTTTTATTTGTCCCTTTCTTGTTTCTTTCTTTTAATGATGCTAGGCCCCACAAACATAATGGGCTGGACCCAACATTCTTTCCACCTAATTTTTCTTCCCCCTCCTCTTATTCATTTAATGAAATCTGTGTGGAATTTTGAAGGAGGTTTTCTTCTTCAACTTTGGAGACACTATGATCTTTTATCATTGTCCTCCAAAACCATGTTGATTAAACTTTTGTCCCCCACATAGGACACTATATTCTCTCTCCGCAGATTCCAAATATATGTCCTAATTGTTGTTTGGCTTAGGTCTTCTCCATTTCCCAACTCTTGTGTAGGGTTCAGCCGGTGGGAACGTGGTGGGATTTGGAGTCTTGAAGGGGCAAGGTGGGGGCGGTGGTTTTTAGGAAACAGTGTAGTGATTGGGAGGAATCTCTTCACCCACCTAAGGATTAGGTATGAGATTAGACACAATGCTAGTTGAGTAATTTAACATTAAAGAAGGTATGTTAATTATCTTTTATATTAAAAGTCTTTTTATTTTTTGGAAGAAGTAACTGATAATATTAATAAAAGAAAAGACTCTACATAAGATTACAGACAGTAATAAGTTCTGCCAGAGGTGTCACTATCAGCCAACCTGAGCGAAAGAAGGTTACAATCAAAGACCACCCCTCCCAGCACGAAAAGAAATCCAGCCAAAAAATCAGCACAAGTATTGACCTCTCGAAAATTATGCTCGTATATTAGAAGTATATTAAAAGTTAATTGGGCACTAATTGACTCTTAAGTTGTGGGAAATATGTAATTTAGGCCACTAAAGGGAAAAAGTATGAATTTTTGGGGGAAACCTAAAAAAAACTCCTTTTTAAGTTTCTGCGAAAATCAATTTCGGTCGGTATTGTTTGAAACGCATGTGCTATACATGTGAAGTTGAGAGTTGAGACGATAAATTCTTACATGTTCATAATTTTGTTTGATAATAAGAGAGAAAGGAAAAAACTGAAAACCAAAAGAAAGAACTTAATCGACGAGGATTCTTTCTCCCTGAGCTTGAACCCAGCCGCCGTCCTTGCGGATTACTCTTTTTCGTCTACCCTTATCTCCGGTGGCTAAGTCAACAAAAATCAGTTTGTTGCAGAGTTTCTTCTCCTCTCCATCTTATTCGTCTCGGCATCTCCTGGTGGTGGGATCGCGAGAAGCAGAACCGTTTAAGGTCGGTGAAATAGATTGGCTTTTTCTCTTTAGGGTTATTCTATGTTCGTATAATTTTTCCTGTTTCGTCTTTCCCCGAAATCTATGATGGGAGGCGATTCTTCTATATAATTAGATCTGCTCATGTATCTGGATTTGTTTTAATCAATTGAATCATCATCTCTGAAAACCATAAATCTCGTTTTTGGGTACCATAAAGAAAAGAGAACAAGCAAAAAATTCTGCTTGTAAAAGGCTATCAGCTCTGTTTCTCAATGAAAATTCCTTTTTAGTCCTTAACCAAATAGACGCTTTTAGAGCTCTTATTGTTATCCGTGGAACCTCATTGTTCGTTTTAGTTTGTATTGTGCGGGTTAAAGTTTCAAATCATCTACCCAGAGTGGTCCCAAGTAGGCTGTTAAGAGTTTCTATTTCCTTATACTTTTTAACTCCTTAGCATTCCTCTTTTTTCGTTATCTCCTTTCTTTCTATTGTTTCAGTATCTTTGTTATGTGTATAGTTTTCTCTGCAATAAAAATGGTGAATCTTTGTCCAAAGTTGGTTGTTTTGGAGAGCTCTTCTTTTTGATAAGCAGTGGTAGTAGAGTCACCTTTCGGTACTGCTAAATCTTTGGGCTGGCTTTTCTTTGTGTATGAGTTTCTGTATGAAACAAAACCCGGTTGCCTTTTCAGGTGTGTGGGTTGAAATTGATTGTTGACATGTTGTTTAGCTAGCATGTGATTGTCCAGTAGTCACACAGCTATCAGTAACACAAGATTAACGTCCAATTGAAAAGTAGATCAGAAGTAAAGAAAATAAGTTGCAGGTAACCACTACAAAAGAAATCCTACTAGTTGCTTGGTTCTGCAAAGAGCTTTCACTAAATAGAACCAAATTTTGGGATGGATTCTCCAGAGTCTCAGCCCAGCTGATCCAAGTAAAAGAAGTTCATCCTGAAGTTAGTGCAGTCATGCTCTAGGTAGTGAATTCCTTGTTACAGCACCTTAAACCATTATCCATTTCTGGTTATCATTGATGATAGACATTTTAGGTAAGCTTTGTTTGATGCAAGTAGTAGTTCAAGTAGAAAACTGGATTTTGGGCAGTAGATGTGGATTTTTGGTAGTAGATGAAATTCTAACTTTCTAATGCCCTTTTTCCCCTTCTTAATCTAAGGATTCTAGAAATCCTAGTATGGTGAAACATTGCTATTTTTAGTCGTGAAACTTCCATTTCCTTTATTATTTTCATTTAGAAAAATTTTAACATCATTAACCCCCCCCCCTCACAACCCACCAAAAAAAAAAGGGTTTGTCCTGAAGATAGGTCCATAAAATTAAAACAGATTTAAGCAATCTTGGTGATACAGGACTGATTGAAAGCTTCTTGGTTTAAATTTTGGTCCAGGTCTGAGACTCTGAGATGGGCTTTAGTTTTTAGTATTTATAGTTGTAATAGGCTGAAATAAGGGCCAAAAGTGAGAGCTAAGTGGAATGCTTCAGTTGGATTAGGATACCTAATAGGTATATATTTATCCACTTTAATGAGTATTTTAGAATGTTTAAGAGTCTTAAAGTTACTGTTCACATGGACAGTGGTCCTAGTCTATATTCAAGTTAGTTTCTGATTTTGAGTCCTGGTTTGAGATTAAGCATTATGTCTGCCAATGTGGCTATAAGTATAGATGTAATTGCTCATTTGAGTCATGATTTTGATGAGTTGAATTTTGAGTTTTGTTTATTGCTACCCATGAGGTGCAATAGCGTAGCATGGTTGTGTGACCTTCCCCCCCCCCCCCCCCAAAAAAAAAAAAAAGAGAACAAAAGAAGAATCTTTTATACCAAATTGTTCTTCTTCTAACCTTTTGGATTGAAATCATGGAAGGTTGACCCCTAGTTGAATCTCTTCAATCTAGAGCTACATCACTTGGATTTGTGGGAAAGCTCGTTTTGTGCTCTACCTAATATAAGAGGTCTCAAGTAAAAGTAAAACCAGTGACTAGTCAAACTTTTTAGATAATGAGAACATTTCTCTAGTTCAAGGGCAATATATTATTTTATTTACTTGCATAAAAGATTTCTCTAATTCAAGGGCAATTTATATTTTATTTACTTGCAGATAAGATTGTGTCTTCTAAGAACAGTACTGAACAAGTGTGAGAATAGGTTTACTAGGACATGACCCATTCGAAGAGTGGTATAAACTGAACGTATGCCTTGGTTGTTCAAGTTTGTTCCTTGGTTCTGCTGTCTTTTAGTTCTGTGTTGATTTTTGATGACTTGATCTGACTTAGTATTGATTTTTGATGATACAAGGTACATATTATAACATGCAAATAATGTTAAGAGCAATTTGGCACTTGGTCACCTAGGCAAAGCCTTGATAATCAGAACATTTCTCCAAATTGGGAGCAATTATTTTATTTACTTGTAGATAAGATTGTGCTATCTAAGAACAGTATGGATCAAGTTTAAGAATGGGTTTACTTGGACCATGAGCAGTTCTAAGAGCAGCATAAGCCAAATGTATGTTTTTGGTTGTTTCAAATTTGTTCTCTAGTTCTGCAGTCTCCAGGTTCTACTTCTATGTTGATTTTTGATGACTTGATGTGCCTTGCCTTTCAAAAGCTTGCTACCAAATAATAGTGGCCTTGATGCTTCAGCGTACATGGCCTTAGATAGTTCCAATTAGTATTTTGTCTTATCTATTACATTAAAATTTTAAATTGTCATCTGTTTTTGTGTGTAGTTGATTTTTGTTGTTATTTTTTGAAATTTTTTTCCTATATTTCCTCAGTAGTTAAAGGTCTGATACTCCCCATAATAATCCAAAACACTGCCGTATGGGATAGAGAGGGAGAGTACCTTCCAGTTTGTTTGAATCTAATGTCATTTTTTGTCTACCCCCTTCTCCCGTGGTGTGGCCGCTCTTCTCCTCTCCGTAAAAAATGAAATAAGCAGATACGATGTCATTGCAAGAAAGTCTAGCTAGGTTCAAGCAGCAGCAGGAGAAGTGCCAATCGACCCTCACCAGCATCTCCCGAGCTGGAGCTTCAAAGGCATCCCATAAAGCTACACCAGCAAGCTCTGCATCACTAGCTCCTGCCAGACCTCCTGCAACTCCAGTCAAATTCTCAAATGACACAGAGAGGCTTCAGCATATCAACAGTATAAGGAAGGGGCCTGTTGGTGCTCAGATTAAGCGTGTCTTGGATATACTTCTGGAGGTATGGAGCTGATCTTTCTTATGTGCATGGTTCTAGATCAGCCATCTTCACTTGCTTGTTACTAAATATTTTTAGTTTCTTAAAAAAATATTTTGGTATGTTGGTTGAGTTATGATACCTAATTTCCTTTCCTTGGGCTTGTATTTTCCAGTAGAGTTGGGGGGGGGGGGGACCCCATGGCTTGTACTGCCATATGGGTGAAACTGTGAGAAATGTAAGCAGCATGTTTACTTGCCAAAATTATGATGACACTAAAAGTTACAAGCATTTATAAAGTCTAGGACAACAATTGCTTCCTTTTCTGACTTCTGAGAACTTGGAACTTTGCTAATAAACAGGAAATTGTCTGATGAGATGTATGGGAAAGTCAATATTTGAATGGGGATGGGAAAGTCAATATTTGAATGGGGACTGATCTAGGACATTGAGATATAGTGTTCTAATTTGGATAATAGCTACTAGGATATGTAATCCACTTGTGAAAGTATTCTATATTTTAGCCAAGTTTGCTTTATCTGCACTCTCCAAACTATTGATCTATGGAGATGGTATAATCTAAAAAAGGATTAGTGCTTGAAGTTTAGCATGTTGCTAGCTCATGATTCTCATCCAAGGTTCTATTCGTTGGTTTTGAGGACTGTTTTGGGCACTGAAACCGATGCCTACTTAAGTGTGTCAATTTGTAGCCGAAGGCAAACACCGAATCCAATAATGATGTGAATTAATTGAGCCAGAACGAACTAATTGGATTGGATTCGGTTTGGTTCTGGTTTAGAGCTAGAGTGTTGGTTCTAGCGAAACCGAACTGAATAACCAAAATTAGTTTTAAGCATTTAGTGTTTTATGTTTTAAGGGATATTAGCGTATTACCATATTGGGTCTAATCCTTATCCCTTGAATACTTTAAATAAATTCATTCAACTTCTATACAACAACAACAAGCCTTGTCCCAACTAAATGGGGTCGGCAACATGGATTCTTGCCCTCCAATCAGTTCTGTTTGAGGCCATGCTAGATACAAGGCCTAAGCTATACATATCCTTTCTCACCACTTCTCCTAAGGTTATCTTAGGTCTACCCCTAGCTCTTCTAGTTCCTTCAATATGGATTATATCACTTCTCCGAACAGGAGCATTTATAGGTCTCCGTTGAATGTGCCCGTGCCACCTCAAACGACTTTCTCTAAGCTTATCACTTATGGGAGCAACTCCCAGACCAACTCTAATATGATCGTTTCTTATCTTATCCATCCTAGTTTTGCCACTCATCCATCTTAGCATCCTCATTTCTTCTACACTGAGTTTATCTATATGATTCTTTTTAACAGCCCAACACTCTGCACCGTACATCATAGCTGGTCGAACAACGGTCCTATAAAATTTTCCTTTAAGCTTTAATGGAATACGCTGATCACATAAGACCCCGGACGCACCTCTCCACTTCATCCACCCTATTTTAATTCTTTGGGAAACCTCATCCTCTAAATCACCTCTTTTACTTATGATTGAACCTAGGTACCTAAAACAATCACTCTGAGGAATCTCTTTATCGTCAAGTATCACCACTTCATCATCTGCCCGATCATGACTAAAGTTACAAACTAGATATTCATTCAACTTCTATATGTTGTTTAATTTAAGAAGTTTTATTTCACTGTCTTTGCATCTTCTATTTTGTACGATTTTTGTTATTTTAAAGATATAATATAATAAGAAAGAAAAAAAATCATTTTAGGAAACGAATTGTATAAACTGAATTAAAACAATATTTAGGACAGGCTTGTAAACTGAAAACCATAGTCAGACCAAAAGCAAGCAGGTTCGGGTTTGGATCCAATTCTAGAACTGACTTGGTTCTTGGATTGGATTTGGATTACTTTGTCTTTACTTGGAACCTAACTGATTGACACCCTTATGCTAGATCTTGCTTCTGGTTTTGATGTGAGGTTCAGTCCCTGAGCCTCCCTAGGTTGAAATCAAGGTTTAAAATCTTGGTTTCGAGGCTGGATGGCCGAAACCTGGTGCCTTTGCTAGGAAGTTTGAGTGGCCAGACTGGCCCTTTTTTATGGGTTTTTTTTTAACCTGTATTTTTGCATACACCCTATTTAAAGCATAATTGACACAATGAAAGAGGTATTTTGCATTAAAAAAAATCAATGAAGAGTACTCATTCACACCCTACTGGTTGAGAGACGTGTGTCGGGGGGGATTTTCCTTTGCGGACATACGCCTGACCCCCAACTATTTTGCTGAGAAGCTGTTCTATTAAAAGTTAAAACAATAAAATAAGTTTAATTTGGTGTATAAACAAAGTGATTCCGAGCACTAAAACCCAATCAGGATTGCCAGAGGCCCAGCCTGTGGCCTAAATAGATCAGTATGTTATGGAAGAATCAAACCAGTAACAAGCCAGAACTTTGAAGGGATTACTTGGTAGGTAAAAGAAAGAGGATATAAAGAGGCTTTGGACACGGGGACAGTTGAACAAAAATAATGTAGAAGGACAACACTTGATTAAGAGGATAGGTGAGACCAATATGGGAAAACAATTTTAGAAATAATATAGAAAAGGAGGTTGTCGTCTTCATCCTTCCAATTAGCAAGGGAGGCAGAGGAGTGACATCTCTCAAAAGAAATATTTCCTTCATTGCTTCTCTATTTGGTCTAGGATTTCGAGGATAGGTCGATGAGTAGAAGGCCTCTTGATTTCACTCCAACAGAAATCCAATTAACCACCAGAACACTTTGAAGAGTAAAGTGGACTACAATGAACCAAAATGGTTTGATCCGGTCGAGATGGCTTCATCCGAGATGGATCCAGATATGGTACAAAAATTTTGGACGGTAAGTATCACGTTTTTTCCCAGGAGCAGAGTTTGAACAGTGGTTGAAATCCATGTCAAACTTGAGTTTTTCCTGTGGTTTTGGTTTCACCCAGGCTCAAAACCTAGAGATTACAGAATTTTTGGTCAGCTCTGACAGAGATTTAGTTCCATCTTTACATCTGCTAAAAGATGGTGTGCAACAAAATGGTATTCCAAAGAATGTACGGTAATAAGTTGAGTCTTTTCAAGGACATTTTAGAAAATTACTAATTCTTCTTTGCTTTGATATCTTGCTTGCAGACACGGCTAGCTTATACAGCAGAGCAGATCAATGAAATATGTTATGTTGATGTAAAGGCCAACAAAGCTGTCTTTGACAGTTTGAGGAATAACCCAAAAGTACATTATGATGGGAAGTACTTCTCTTACAAGGTAACCATTTCATGTTACTAGTAATGTAGTAGTAATTTTGGACCAATTTAGGATTTGACCAGGTTAGTTCTGGTGTCAACTGTATGTGATTGATGGATGAATGGTTGTGCTTGCTGTAAGAACGTTCCAAGTAGTAAGCAAGTAATTCTGTCTATGAACATTTGCAGTCAAAGCATGAGTTAAAGGACAAGAACGACTTGCTTGTGTTGATACGGAGGTCTATTGAGGGGATCGCTATTATTGACCTGAAGGATGCATATCCAAATGTGATGGAGGACTTGCAGGTAAATTTAAATTTGGTGCCATTTCAGTTAAAAGCATTTTTAAGGTTGAGTCATGAGTTTATCTTACTGTATACATATTTGCATTGAAATGCATATAAAATAGAGGCTGTTTGAATACAGTTGTCCTCGTTTTAATATTTGGCGTGGATGTTGGCTATTAACCATTGGATCAGAGAGCTGTAATGATGGTCTGGGCCTAAATTGGTTCAAGTTCACTTTGTGCTATAAAGAATGGTTGTTAACCATAGGAAACCAGGACCATTTCCACAAAACTTCCAAGTGTTCATGGCTTGAATCCACTTAATATCCCTGTATCACTTGGGCTCATATCACTTGATTTTTTCGCACCATCCTTGCACGTAGTTTCGAATTAATGTACCAAATGGTCCTAGTTTTTGGAAATCATTCTGGTTAGATGATCCCAACCATGTCACTAGCCCTTTGATTTTAGAATGGTCTTACTAGTTTGAACTTGAGATGAACATTGCATCCAAAGTGCTTGAAATAGAAATAAAAGCACTTGGTTACATGCAAAATCATGTCCTGTTCTTTTAATTCCATATCCACACTCCTTGTGATATTTGCAGGCCCTGAAGGCTGCAGGCGAGGTTTGGCTGCTGTCCAATTTTGATTCACAGGAGGACATAGCATATCCAAATGACCCCAGGGTTCCTATTAAGGTGGATGATGATTTGAAGCAGCTCTTCAGGGGAATAGAGCTGCCACGTGATATGGTTGACATTGAGAAAGATCTTCAGAAGAATGGAATGAAGCCTGCAACAAACACTGCCAAGAGGAGGGCTATGGCACAGATGCATGGGGCTCCTTCCAAGCCCAAGCCAAAGAAGAAGCAGCGTGAGATCAGCAAGAGAACTAAGTTGACGAATGCCCATCTTCCGGAGCTCTTCCAGCACTTGAACGTTCCTGATACCTGAGAGATTGAAACCCTTTAAATCTTTTCATGTCGTTCTCTATTTATGAGTTTCGCTATTTACGTTGGCAAGCTGCAATGAATTGGCTGTTGGAATCCAGATTTAATTGCAAGACCAAAGAGTCATCCAAATTGCAACTTGATTATCAAGTATTGGTTATCACAACCTTTTGTACATGTAACTCTCATCTTGCAAGGCTGCCTAGCTGAGAAGCCGTTTAATGGCGACTACATATTATCTCATCTTGCCCATTTTATTTTTGTCTTGTTCATTCCAGCCTTCATGAATGTCTACAGAAGGGAGGGGGGGGGGGGGGCACAACAAGATATTCTATGATCAGGTTTATCAGCAAGGCAAAATGATGTTCCAGAAGGCGACAACATTAGATATATTCAGTTCAGGCAAAATCTTGAACCCATAACATTCAATAATGGCTCTGGAAGGGCAACTTCCCAGATGAGATGAGAGTTGTTGATGACGTTAAAACCCCATCAAGATGTGTCAACAATTGTTGGATTTTTGTTATGCTACCTCTTTTGAAATAATTTTGTAGGTTGCTCGAGTGGACTTTTTCAAGGTGACCTCTTTAAGTCTTGCTCATTTGTTGTCAGCAAACTTTTTCGTGTCATCTCAGCTACGGAATCAAAAAAACCAGAGAGGCTACTGGTCCCCATATCTTCCCTCTTTTGTCTGTTGATGTCAGCATGTTATTCTACAAGATTAGCATCAGTAGTGAGAGAGTTGTTGTGAGGATATAGTTTAAACGGACTAGTGTGATGCTTCTGGCCAGAGCAGAAGGTGTTCAGAAATCCATTATCATGTTTAGCCTCGGATGCTTTGCCATATGTGAGATGTCCTTTGCCCATGTAAAAATTAAGGGATGCTTTCTGCTAGAAATTGAATTGTTTTTGTAGTTATGTTGCTCAAATGACATTGTGGTAAATAAATCTGGATCTTCCATTGTGCATTTTTCACGTTCGTCCATCACACATTAGGAGGGAGGCTTACTGACAATGTAGACCAAATGTAGGCTCTCTCTTAAATATATAGTGGAAACATGTGATGAAAGCACAAGATTACAACTCGTTCTAAGCTAAAGTACTTTTTTGCCTCAAACTTTAGACTCTCTCTCTCTCTCATCTATTTCATTTGCCTCAGTAAATTTTTTTTTTCTTCTATTTTTATGCTTTTTTGGTGTGTTTCTGTAGCAGTAGCTAAGGATTTTCATCCTCTACGATTTATTATCCAATGTTCACGGTTAAAACTTAGTTAAGAAAAACCTTTAATTGCATGCCATGAGGAAAGAGGATCCATTGTCTCACACACACATACACTCTCTTTGCTCTTGATTGCTAGTGTCTATTGGTTAAGTTTCTTGCAAGTGAATTGGTCATGGATTTGACTTCCCCTGATGGTATATGTTATAGTCGCATCCTCTTAATATAAAAGCTACCAATTCTAAAAAAAGGAAAATTTTCTTTCTTTCTTTGTGGTAGTCAATCTCTGCTCTCTCTCTATTTTTTTCATTGCTTGCGATTTTCAAGATAGCAAATGTATTGTTACTAGGGTTTCATGGATTGACAGAGACTGATTTTTATCATAATTTTTGTTCCTGGTACTAGGAGCAGCATAATGGATCATCAGCACTACTAGTATCACTTGGTACATTTCTTGCCCCCTTCGCTATCCAAGGATATAAATGTTCCATTATGGTTATCAATTATCATAGTCTTTGGGTCAAAACCTTCACATGACTTGTAGTATTCATATAAATTCAACCAGTGATAATGGGGTTTATCAAACTCAGACCACCCACAATCAGTGCATTTGAATGGTCACAAGACAAAGACTTCCACTCATCAAATCATACCAACCTTATAAAGCCAACATTATATAAAGACTGTTTACTCCTAATTGTTAAATAAAATATAAGTTTTTCTTTTTTTGAATTGATAACTTTATATTAGAAGATGAAAACTATTACATATACCACAGTGAGTTTGAATCTATGACTTCTTTACTAAACATTTCGATTATTACTAACTGAGTAATCTCTGGATGAATAAAATCTGAATTCATTGATATGCCATATCCAGCACCGATTCCTATGACACCAATATCAAAAGTCTCAAATCTAGGTTTTAAGGTTTAAACTTCATTTGTTCCTTTGGTTCAGTTTTGCTTATAAATCTTTTTTTGGGTACAGAAAGACTTTTATTAAGCCGAGGATGGGGATATTAATATGCCTCAATAAGAGTTGAACCCACGACCTCTTCACTAAGAAGTGTTGGTTTCACTACTAGAATAACTTTGCATTGGCACGCATATAGTCTGAAATGAGCCAATCAAGAACACCATTTTGGATTCAGTTTAAAAAAAAATAAAAAATACTCTCATTGTCTCATTGTGTTTATTAACTTCAAATTAGGTTAGACACGGAAAACAATTAAGAATGGTTCTTACAGTCCTGCCAAGACTTAGATGACCAAAATTTCAAACCCTAATTTCATGATTTATCCCTACGAAATGTCAATTTAATTAATTAGCTAAATTATTATTATTATTTTTATTTTTTATTGCGATTCTTTTGCTAGCGCACTACCAGCATAGTTCATTGTGTCGGCGACATATCGCCGACACAGGGCGATATGTCGCCATGTCGCTGGGGGGCGACACGACTCCCCCCAGCGACACGATATTTCCCAAATGTCGGCGACATATCGCCCTGTGTCGGCGATATGTCGCCGAAAAGTCGATATATCGCCGAAAAATCGGCGATATATCGCTACATTCGCCATATATAACAGCCTTTCGTTTGTTTTTCGCCGATTTTTCGTTCGCTTTTTGCCAAAGTGATGTAGGGCCTCTAAAAGCTCCGGGGGCGCTGCCCCCACACCCCCGCCGGGGCGGCCTCCCCGGACCCCCGCCCGCTCACCGGGGAGCGGGACCCCCGTATCCGTCGGCAACAATATGTGAAGCATGAGCCATACTCAACATAGTTGTATAATGAATTGTAAACTTTAGTACATCTCTTTACTACTTGTGTATTTGTGTTCTCTTTGCATATTTACATTAGTTTATATGAATTTTCCAAACTTCCAGTTTTGCCCGCATATAGTTGGACATGTGCCATTTATAAACTTTAGGTTAGGTGATGTTTTATGTCAAAATAATACCCCCAATGTGTTTATTGGCCTCACATTAGGTTACACGTCAAATTTTATGTCAAAATGACCCCAAATACCCTTCGAAACAGGGGTTCGATTTTTCATCGAACCCTTACCAAAAGTCGAGCGACTTTTGGCGACATGTCGCCCGTGTCGCCGTGTCGCCAGAGTCCGACACGGCGACACGAGTCGACATGTCGAACTTTGACTACCAGTCGTCCCCACTGAAGTCAGTCCAAGTGAAGCCCGAATAGCGGAGAAAACCACCGTCCACGGCTCCACCCGCGTTTCATATCACTTTATTTGGTTTTCAAATCCGGTTCATACAACATTTCAAGTCCGGGCTTTATTTTGATAAGCGAAGCATGGTGCAAGTTAGAAGGACGAATGAGACTGGTGAAAACAGAAACTATCGATTTTCATCATTTCCCCATATCTTCCCTAAAGAAGAAGATCGTTCTTTAATCGATTACTGTTAAATTCCTCTTTGAATCAGTAGGAATTTAGTCCTTGGAAGTCCAATTCAAGTCCAAGACCTTCAATCTTGGTTTCCAGGTCGCTCATTTGCTTCATTCTCTTCTTCGAGTCGAATTCAATATTTAAAGTTGGTTTTTATTGCATTTTCTGAATTAAATTCAGTGCCAGAATTTGTGTTCAGCCCTTCGATCGTTACGTTTGTGTAGATATTGTTTTTAGGGGGAAAGAATTGTTGGTAAGCCGGCAACTTTTACAGTCCTATGGTGAGTTCAATATCCAATTCCTTATGCTCTTCTCTATTTAAATTTTATTATGTTCACTGTTACCCTTTATTGAAACTTGCTCGATTGATTCTTGCTTTGAGAAATTATGTTTAGTTCAGTGTTTTATAATGTCAGAAGTATTAGGGATTCTTTATGGTGAAAAATGTAATGCATGTTAGGATTTTTAAGATAATTAACTTTTTAAAGTCTTTGTATTGATTTTAATACGGTATGACTACTTGCTAAATTTAGAAATACGTTTTGTTTTATTGGTTTCAGTTGTTTGTGGTGGATACTACATGGAAGGAACCTTTGCTGTAGAGGAAAACGAAGAAGGGATTGAGGAGAGTTCCGGTGGAAATACTAGCTCTTCATATTCACAGAACCAAATTGCTGACCCTGTTGTTTACAAACTCGTGAGGGTAACCATTATTTGTACATAATTGTTTCTTCTTATTCTATAACTTTCTGTTTATAATATAGACATTATTTATTTTTTCCCAACTCCCCCCCCCCCCCCCCAAAGTTACTAATTTATCTATGAGAAATAGGTGAAATCATTATCTATGCATAATTATTTCTTCTTATTCTATAATTTTTCTGTTTATAATATAGAAAATTATTTATACCCAACTCCCCCCTAAAAAAGTACAAATTTATGTATGAGAAATGGGTGAAACCCTCGTATTCCATGCATTTCATAACCTATTTTCTTCTCTTTGAGCTTTGTTTTCAAATGAGGAAATAATCCTGGAAAATCTCACTTCTGTTTATACATTGGCGGTTTTTTTTCTTCTTTTTCCTTTTTTTTTTCTGCTTGTCTTTCTGAGTCTTTGGCTGTTGGTGACAAGGCAAGATACATGGGCAGCAATTGTATCATTGGCCAAGATACCACCATATTTATTTGGCGAAACATTTGGAAAAATAAATTGGAAGATAATCCTAGCTCTCACCAAAAAACTATCGATAGAATGGTTTTAAACTAGACCATTATTGCATCGTCACAGCTTCAATCTGAAATCTTTATCTTGAATGTCTGTCTTCATCTACTCAGCCACTTACATGGGTTTATAATAAAAGCAGCTCAATCCTAATCTAAGAAAGAATGGTTTCTCACTAGGCCAATATTGCATCATCACAGCTTCAACCCGGAATCTTTGTCTTCAATCTGTGTTCTTCTACTCAGCCACTTACACGGGTTCATAATAAAGCAGCTCAATCCTAATCTAAAAAAAGATTAGTCATAAAAATTGAAAGTACAGATTAAATCTAACTTAAAAGGAAACAAATTTAAGGTCTTTGCATGGGTAGCATCGTTCTCTGATACGAATTACTGTGGGTCCTGCAGAAGTCTAAAAGATCTCCACTGATCTCCGATTTTATTTCATCGCCACGAGTTGGCCTTGGAGTAAGGATAGACAATTGGCCTCAGGGTAAGGATAAATGATCTAGTCTAGACCAAATTTTCAACCAGGTGAAAGCCCAAATTTGGTCAAAACTACATTGAAACTTGATATTTTTGGGTAAATCTTTGATGTAACCAGGAGCCCCCCCCCACGCACACACCCAAAAAAAAAAAAAAAAATTGAAGGCCCAAAAATAGCCTCCTTCCTGTGGCCCTACAGGATGGCTGAACGTAGTTGATGAAAACCCAGAGTTAGGGCTAAGGGTAGTTTGGGATTTTCCCTAAATCTAAGGGCTTCCCAGGAATTCCAGCAAAGAGGAGGCTGATTCAGGGGGTTTAGGGTATTCTATAACTCTGAATAACCCTACTGTAGCAGTAATCAGGTTTGAACATTAACTAAAATTCAAAACTAGGTTTGGAGGCGATTTTGGCTAGGGTAGGAAAAGGCCTGAACTTGCTACATTTGAATGTTCAGTCCTTATTCTAATGGTTCTGGATCATGGGGAGGGTCTGAATTGCAATAGAGTTAGGTTTCAGATTCTAGAAGTTCTACACTAAGTTGCAGAAATTTCTGAAACTTTTTTGTTCTCTGATTTTTGCTAGAAACAGGGGCTGGACTGGTTGGGGGAAGGGGTCAGCAAGGTCATAGAAGGGTGGGGTAGGGTGTGGGGTTGCTGTGGGGGGCTGGGAGAGCTGCTGTTCAAGTGCAGCAGCAAGGCAGGGGAGAGGCAGGGGAGGGGCTGGAGATGAAGGGGCAGGGGTAGGGAAGAAGGGGGAATGGGTTGGGGACACTTACTTGTTTAGGAACTTCTGGAATTGATTAATGGCTGCCGTGAACTTGAGAAAGCTGCTGTTTGCAATGGAAAATTCTTCAAAATCCGCCATGACCCTCCCAAAGAGAACCACGACCTTGTGTTTCACAAACTCTAAACTTTATTCAATTCAAAACTGAAAACTTACAATGAAGACTTGGCTATATATAGCCTTTAGAAGACTTTGACACTAGGTGGGAATCCTTAATCCCACCACTTGACCTAAACTCTTGGATTGGAATCTACTAATTAAATACACTTGCTAAAATTAGACTTTAAGTTGAATAAGCACATGCTGAATTCCATTTCAAAACATAACTAAGGACTCATATGCCAATTTATGATAGCTAAAGACTCAACAAAACAAACATTGATCAAAACATAACTCCTAAGACCAATTCACACACAACTCAACGTAAGACTTTAAACTCAAATAAAATTCTGAAATTAATTTGGAAACAATTCCAGCATTACAAAAGGGGGGCAAAATGCCCAAACTACCCCTACTAGGGGGTTTGGCTAGATTAGGATGGCTTCTTGGAGCTATCATGGGGGCCGTGCTTAGGGTTTTGGCCAGGGGGTCTTTGTGTTCACATCACTTGTGAGGGGCAAAATGTAGTTATTTTACCAGCCCCTGTTAAGTCCCAACAGGCCCAGTTAAGTCCAGTATTTTATGAGAAGTCTGGATCTACTTTTTGTTTTGGGTTTGAGTCCTTGGTTGTCTAGATATGGCAAAGTCCTTGTCACTTTGGGAGTCCTAGTTGAATCATATGTTCACGTTGTATTCCTTCTTAAAGCTGGAAGTTTTAATTTTACAGCTTTTATTTGTTTAAGAGTTCTCAAATAGGATTTCTTTTCTAGTTGTTTGAGTTGAGTCTTAGTGTGAGAAGTTATTCCAGTTCAAATAGAGTTCCTTGTTGAGTCCTAGTCCAAGTAGTCTTTTTTATTTTATTTTGTTTTGTCCTAGTGTGATTTCCTTCAATTTTAGGGCTATAAATAGAGCTACCCATGTGTAGCCAAATCAGAGATTATGAATGTTGAATAAAACAGAGCCTTGAAGGAAGACTTTGGAAGTTGTGGGTTCCTAGGAGGAAGCACACAGCCTTGGTGTTTTCAGTTTTCTGCAAATTTGCAAATTTCCTTTCCTCTTCAGCTTGCGACAGCCACTGAAGACCTTCAGGTCTGTGCAATTGTCGACGGCAGCCCCTTCTATCATCAGGTAAGTCCATCCCTTCTCCCCTCCCTTGCGCAAACACCCTTCCCTCTCTCGCTTCCGTGTGGCAACAGCAGCCACTCATCCCCAATATCAAACTGTTAGATACCCCTACCTTTCCATCCCATTATCTTCCGTTTTGAATGGCATAGCTCCTCTCCCTCCCACAGTCATTTAGAACTCATCACAGCCCCTACCCTTCACTAAATTCCCAAAAACCTGCACTTAACTTCTACCTCCAAATCCTAGAAACCGTAGAATCAACCAAACACTCATCTCCCAAACCACCCTCTAACCTCTGAACCCTTTTAGGATTACTTTCTTATTCTCTAAACTCTAAACCCTTTTAGGATTACCTTCTTATTCCCCCTCTACCTTCTTTCCCAACCCTAACTTTAGCCACCTGATGTCAAGGGTCAGCAGGCTAGAGACAGCCTGAAAATTGGGCCCAAAACAGCCCCTAGGCCATGCAGCAGCCAGGGCTGGCCGAATGCCCTAAGGGGTACTTTGTTCATTTTTACACCCCTCCTTTGGGGTTTTGTGGGTCCAAATGTTAGGAGTTAGAATCTATTTTTAGTTCTTAAGTTGATTATGTCATGGTCAAGTTATTCAAGAGTCTATGTGGGAGTCCTAGTTGGAGTAAAGTAAGATTCCTTTGGACTCCTAGTTCTTGAGTTCTTAATTTTTTTTTTTTTGGGATGAATAAATAATATATTAAAGACAACAAGCAACATAACAAAGTAAGATTACAAAGGAGCCGAAAGAAGAGGGGGGGGGGGTAGGCGCAAGAAGCTCAAGAGGGAGAGATGAGAGGGTAGCTGAGACCCCATAAACTAACAATTAACTTATTTATGGGGTTGTCGGCAACAGGGGATGGGGTGAGGGAAAGTAATCTAGAAGAAACATCAAAGTAGATGGCTTTCCAAATCAGGTCCAAGGATCGAGATTTAGTGGTCCATTTTCTAAGATTGCGCTCCCACCAAATGTAATGGATGGCGGCACTAAAGACTAGCTTGCCTAGGCGATCGCAAATGGAGCGGCCAGTAAAATTCCTCGAGATCCAAGTCCAATCACGAACAAGCCCGTGTGAGCGTCTCGAGCGGGGCCAAATGGAAGCAAGGGCTTTATTCCAAAGGGGACGACAGAAGGGGCATGATAAGAAAAGGTGATCAATGTCCTTTGAACCATTCCAGCAAAGGATGCAACTAGGGTTGGAGGGGATGTGGTGCCTAATGATGAAGGATTGGGTAGGGAGAGTATGGTTTTGAGCTCTCCAAAGGGTGAGGGAATGACGGGGAATGTGATCTTTGAACCAAACCAAATGGGACCAAGGGACAGGGGGATGAGGGGAGCGGAGAAGGTTCCATGCGGAGGAAGTGGTAAAGGATTTGGAAGGCGAAGGGGACCAAATGGTGGTATCTTGCGGCAAGTTAAGGATAAGGGGGGAGTGCATTCCAAACATGTGTAAGACCAGGGTGGGGGAGGGGGGACTAGGCCCCTTGAGAGATGAAGATGTCAAGGGTGGCAGTCTTAGAGACGCGAGTCTCAGTGGCGGCCAAGAAGGGTGTAGAGAATGCCCAATGGATGCCAGGGGTCTAGCCAAAAAAGGGTGGAGGAGCCAAGCGAGACTTGGATAGAGATGGCGGAGAGAGTGCGGGGACGAAGGAGAAGATTCTTCCTCCAGATCCAGGAAGGATTTAAAGGGCAAGAAGCAGTCCAAAAAGAATCCTGTTTGAGAATGTAAGAATAGACCTAGGAGACCCATATAGAGTCATGTCTTGAAGCAATCTTCCAAATGAGCTTAAGGAGGCAAACCATGTTAACGTCGAGGATGCGATGGATGCCTAGGGCACCCTCAACTTTGGGACGGTAGACCTCGGCCTAAGAGATGGGATGAAGGAATTCTGGAAGCTTCTCGACCTTTCCAGAGGAAAACACAGAAGAGGGATTCCATGGACTGGATGATGGATTTGGGGATAGAAAAGATACCACTCCAATAAAGGTAAGAAGATTGGAGGACAGATTGATTGAGCACCACTCTCCTAGCAAAGGATAAAAGCTTTCCTTTCTAGAGTTGAAGCTTCTTCCTAATGTGATCAAACATAGGGGAACAGTGGTGGCGGGTGAGCCTACCGGGGATGAGAGGGAGACCAAGGTAGGTCACAGGGAAGGAGCCAAGACTGAATCCTGAGAGCTGCAAAAGAGAGGCTCGGGTAGAATCGGAGACGCCAGAGAGAAGAAGGGTGGACTTGTTGAGGTTGACATGGAAACCAGAAAGAGATTCAAAAGAGGAGAGGGAGGAGAGAATGGTGGAGATCGATTGATGGTCGGTTTTGGAGAAGATCATGAGATCGTCCACAAAGGCGAGAAGATGGGTAAGGTTTGTGGATCGGCATTTGGGAATGGGAGAGATGAGGAGCTGATCTGTGTTTGATTGGAGGACACGGTATAGAACCTTGAGAGCTAGAGTGAACAGGTAGGGGGAGAGAGGGCAACCTTGGCGGATTCCCACCTTGGAGGGGAAGTAGCTAGCAGGGGATCCATTTGTGATGATGGAGAAGAAGGGGGTGGAGATACAAATCTCAATAGAGGACCTTGCTAATGAAATCCCGACGGATAGAATCGAAGGCTTTGTGAATGTCCACTTTCATAAGAGCACCCGAGGAGTGAGAAGATCTATCGAAGTCTCGAACAATTTCCACGCAAAGGAGAATATTGTTCGAGATACTCCGACCCGAAATGAAAGCAGATTGGTTAGGGCTCACAAGCGAGGGAATAACCTTCTTGATTCGATTGGCAAGGATTTTGAAAATGAATTTGTAGATGACATTACAAGAGGGAGATGGGGCAAAAATAGAAAGAGAGGAGGCTCTAGGCTTCCTGGGAATGAGGTGAAGGAAAATTTGGTTAATGGAGGAGAGATGGGAAGGATTGAGAAAGAAGCTCTGGATAGCATGGACACGATCATCCACAATGAAGTCCTAGGCAGACAGGAAGAAGCCCATACTAAATCCATTAGGGCTAGGGCCACGATTAGCTTTGTGAGAGCGGATGGCAAGGAGAATCTCCTCAGGGGAGGAAATAGAGTAGAGGGAATCAAGATCAGTGGAATAAATGAACTTGTTAAGAAGAGAGGGAGGGAGAGAAGACGAGGAGAGAAGGTTGGAAAAGAAAGAGACAACTTCATTCATGATACTAGAAATATTAGTGATCCATGACCTGCTCCTAGAAAGAAGGCAAGGAATGGAGTTGTAGTTCAATCGACCTTTGAGGGAGCGGTGGAAATATGGAGTGTTTGCATCCCAAGGTTGAGCCATTTGATTCTTGCTTTTTGCTGAAGAAAATTTTCCTCTAGGGAGGAGAGGGAAGAAAGAGCAAGGGAGAGGGCACACTCTTCCTTAGCAAGAGAGGGTTTGAGGGGGCCCCATGGAGGAGTTGGATTCTAGAGAGATCAGAGCAGCAAGAGGAGACTTGGGAGGAGATGTGGCCAAACATGAAGGAGTTCCAGGATCGAAGAGCAAACTTAGTGTTCCTGAGTTTCTTGGCCGGGGCAATCAGGGGGAGAGAGTTACAGTGGGTTGGACGATTCCAAGCCTCAATGACTGTAGGGAGAAAGGAAGGGCTGGTGGCCCTTTTGGATAATTGTTACTTTATTTGGTTACTTTTGTGGTCCTTAAGAGACTCCTTTTCCAGTTGTTAGTCAATTAAGATGTTGAGAGATTCTCAATTCAAGTTGGATTCCCTGACTAGAGTCCAAGGTGTTAATTAGAGTTCAAGTCTATGTGTCTTTCCTCCATAGTGAGAGGCTATATAAAGGCGCCCCACACCTTGTATGAAATTTAGACTGGATTAATAAAATTGCAAGCATTGAAGGAGAATTGGAGTTGTGGGTTCCAAGGAGGATCCTTACAGCTGAGTATTGAATTTTCTGCAGCTTACTTCCTTCTACTTCAACTCCAAGATCCTGGGGCAGCATTCTCACAACTTCTATAGTAGCCTAAGAGTGTACCAGTTCACTCCCATCAAGTAAGTGTAACCCCGGCCCTTCCCTACCCCATTCCGTTCCCTAATCCCTGTGCAACCCATCCCCACCCCTCTCTTTCCCTTGCGGCAGCAGCCCTCCCCCCTCCCCCTTCTTCTCTTCCACCTGCAAGCCTCCCCTCCAGGCCCCTCTTCTTTCCCCCTTTCTTGATCTTGCAGCAGCTTAGGAGGAAAGAAAAAGAAAGAAAATAAAAGAAAGAAAGAAATAAAGGAAAGAAAAGGAAGGAAAGAAAAGAAAGAAAGCAAATCAAGAAAGCCAAGAAAGAGATTAAGATTGATCCTAGAAAGCTTCCAAAACATTTCCAGACCAACTGCAAGCTTCTTTATCTTTTTACCCAGCCGCAAGCCTCCCCTCTTTCCTTCCCTTATCCCATCCCATCTAGGTGTTGTTAAACCCTGATTTTCCCAATTCACCATCCCATATTGAATTTTTTTTTTTAAATCCTAATTTTCCCAACTCTTTCCATATCCAAGCTACAAATTTCTCTATTAAACCCAACCCATATATGGATATTTGTCAACCTAAGCTTTCCAATTTTCTTCGCCAAAACCATTTCATATTAGATATAACTAAAACCCTAACCTTCCCAATTCCATCCCATACCCTATTCTGTTCACAAATCCATTCCCCATGGGTTAGCAAAATTTGAAATAAACTTTGCAGGGATTGATTATTTGTTAGCTAAGTTCCATTGAGGAGGATCCTGAAGATTGGCCTAGACCCTAGGTTACATCACCACCCTAAAAAATTCCTGGAAAAGTTGGAAACCTAAAAATTAGAAACCCTAGCATAGGAATCTGAATTTTCAGAATCTGTTACAACAGATTTAAATCATTTAATTTCTACCTTCTTCCACCCTTTTCCAACCTGGCCAAACCCTAGCTACCCCTCCTAACCATCCCCCACTTAGCCCTAGCCCCTAACCCTAGCTCCAAGGTTTGGAAGTCAAACTCCCTCAGCTGCAGGGTTGTTTGAGCCTCTACAGCTGCTGTCCACATCAGAAGACTTAGTTGCCGGGTTTTAAAACCCTAAGTACAGTTAAATACCCTAGGCTGTGGGCTGTATTGGAGCATACTGCATACTTAGCTTAATAGCTTCTATCCACTGAAATTACCTATAAATTGGCCTAGATCAGCAGGGTTAAACCCTAAATTGCTGCTGGTTCTCTAGAAGAGGATCCTGAAGACTGGCCCCTGATATGAACCATTTTCTAGGGTTTACTTCATAATGATGTTGCTGTAAATTTAGGTTAACTCTGGGATCCTTTCTCAACCTGCAGTCTTCTAGGGCTGTATGGGCTTGTAATAGGAGATTTCTTGGAGGAATTAGGGTCTAAGATGATAAGGGCATAAGGCAATACCCTAGAAGGGTTTGGCCAGGCTTAGGACTAAAGGGAATTGGGTTTTGAGTTTGTATCCCTGCTGTAATTGAAGTCTCAAGTCGTGAATTTAGTTTAGGGTTATGTTTTAGGGGTTTTAAAGATTAGGAAGAAGGGTAGTGAGGTCGGCTGCTGCTGTTGTTTAGTTTCAGGTTAGGTTTATAGGTTATGACTTAAAAAATGATGTATTAGGGCTTTGGTTGGACATGGGAAGGGGCGTTGTGGGTGATTTCAGGTTATCTCTAATAAGTTTAGGTCAATCCTATTTGAATTAGGTTGGTTTGAAGAGTCCTAAAGGGTTTGAGATTCTTGGAATGGAGTGGGGTTGGGGATTGGGGAAGTAACCTAGACTCTGGGAAATTCCTGGAAACAGTTTATATCAACCTCTGACTTGGGGTTACATCAATCTCTACATTTGATCGGCTGGTTAAACCTGGTTGAAATTGGTTGAAATTAGTCAAATCTTGGTATGTATGCACTGAAACTATTGAAAATTGAAATATTATTGGAACCATCTAAATTTGATTTTTCAGAAAACCTCCCCTAATGTTTTATCTTGTTTACCCATGAAGGTAAGTGTTTAAAACAATAGAAACAGACGCAGCGGCAGCAAACCAGTAGCATAGCAAGCAATCCGGAAACTGCGGTAGCAGTAGTAGCAAGCAGTGGCAAACCAGTCCAGACACAGCAATATGAGAATGTTGCAGTTGCAGCAAACAAAGTAGATAGTAGTAGTACAGATGTCAGATTGTACCACTATAGTGTAACAAGTACCCAATCAGAGAGGGAAAACAAATAAGGGGAGAATGGAGATATGACCAGGGTTCCTGGATGGAGATCAGCAGCACTCAAAAAGGGCCAGAAAACAGACTTTCACCAACTTATAAGGGAATTTAGTAAAAGAAGATCAAGCAATTGACAAGCCACCTAACTTGGATTGAAAGGCTGCATCTAATTTGGAGATTTTTTCCTTAAAAAAATTCAACTTCATCTGATGAAAAAACCAACTTCAACTTGGCATTGGAAGATTCTCAACCTAGAAAAGGTACTACTAAGCATCACAGTTAACAAACAGATATGGATCAGAGATGGAAGACTTAATGTTTCACGTAATCACTTGTCTAATCACATTCAGGTAAGTAGACGGGCAGCAAACTACTGTGATAGGTAGAACTGAGGATTTCTGAGAGATTCTCAAAACCGAAGCCAAGGGAGATCAAGTCTTGTAATGGACATGTTGAAATCTCTGATACCATGTCACTTTTAGAAAACAATAGCCAAAGGAAGAACAAAAAACTAGACACAAACGAGAGAAGAAGTGAAGAAGAGATGGAGAAGGAAGAGTATCTCTCCTAGGTATTTCTTGATACTCAAGCTACAAATCAGAAAAGAAAGAAACAAAATTAGAAAGATATGTGGGTCATTAAACATGTGCATCCCATGGTACACTAGAGCTATGTAGCCTCCTTTGCATAGCATTTGTTCTTATTTTTTGGATTCTTTTGGCTTATTTGTCCATGGAATTGTCAGTTTGATCTTGGCTATGAACCATATATTTGAATGAATTACTTTGATTAAACGAGCATGCATAGCATTGTTAGTACATGTAAATATCAAGTGTTATAGCTATGTGGTACATCTGCTCTAACATAGGTCTTGTCCAATTGATTTGTGTGTGTTTGCATGTGTTGCAGTTCAGGCTTGAGCTACTAGTGAGAACAATTATTCATGTTTTTATCTGGGAGAACAAAAAAATGTTTCGTTAACATTTATTTACTTATTTGTTTTTTAATGTCATCTCACTTTTGAGTTTTTCCATGCTTTTACTTAACTTGTATTTTCTAAATTATCGTAATGGCTCTTCCTTATTCAGGTAGAAGGTGATGGGAGATTAGTGCCTGCTACAGATGATGAACTCATGGAGGTCGAGGACTTGCTCGAAGATGAGAAAGCTGATCTGCCCTTAGCTGTAGATGCTAGGCAAGCTGAAGAGCCTATCTGTAGTGGAGGAAATGTCCCTACAGAGGTTGTCTTGGAGGGCTCAGAAGGTACTTATTGCCTCAAGTGATTATGCATCTCCTACTTAGGATTTTAAGTATCAGCAGGTATTCTATGGGGTATTAGCTGGTATGATCGGCATTGATGGGTATTGATATGACACTGATTTTCCAAAGAAGTTAGAATTGATCAATATAGTCCAAGACAGGTAAGATACATTGATGCAGCCATAGATTGAATAGGTTCAACTAAGGCTAATACCAGGGTCTCTCAATTAGGCTTTTGGTGAGCTGTTATGGTCATGGTTTGGAGGGTGTGTATGGAATGATATAATAAGAGAGAGTTATAAGTTTTGAAAATAGAAACTAGAGTTACCATTCACATGAATGGTAACTTCAGCTTTCCTATTGGAATTGTAGTTTCAAATAAGACTAAAATAAAACCGTTAAGCTAATTAAAATCAAAATGACCTAAATCTAAATCCATGATTTTAGCTTGCTGGTGTAAGGTGGTACCCTACACATAAAATACACCTAATGGTGCTGGTGTAGGGAGGAATCCCTACACCTGAGGCTGTTTTGAGGCAGCCAACTTCATCACACATCCCCTCTGAATCTGCAAAACGGAAACCATGAGTGAGTTACAAACTGGGAGCAACTGAAGGCCTTGGAAACTTGTTTTTCTATTTTGTATGAGTTTGGGAACTTGGTGTTCAAATAATGGGTCAAAATATATTTGGGTAAAAAGTTGTCAAGGTGCAGATCTCTCTCTTTCTCTGCCCCTTTAAAAAAAAAAAAAAAAAATTAAGGATATGGATAACCAAATAGGTAAAAACGTCTCTTTATTCATCAAATACTTTCTGCATTTCTTGACATCTCATGTGTGTCTTGCATCTCTCTGATTTTGATACAATATTGCAAGTCTTTTAGATTTACCTCTGATGTAATGTCTAATATGGATATCTAAATCCTTGCTTCTGTCCGTTTTTGTCCATGAAGAAGTTTTGGTGAGTCCATATTGTATCTAGAGATTTTAGGATTTTCTTTCGGGGAGGGGGGTTGGCGTGGGGAATGTCAATGTTTCTCATCTATGAGGGAAGGGACGGGAAGTCCTCGCCCATTCTTCTGATCCTGAGATTTTTGCTTCACGTTGTGGGCCAGTAATGCTAATCACTTTGTCAAGTTTTATGGGACGAAACTGCTCCTTCTTGTTAAAAAAAATGGAAAAAGAAGGGGTGGGGTGGGGGGAAAAATCTAAGGTGCTTGTTTTATTTCTCTTCTCCCTAACCTCACTTCCCTTTCTTACCCTAACCTATGGGCCTTTTTCTAATTGTAAACAGAAATGTCTTCTTCTCTCCATGCATATGCACACAAAAGTCAAGGACTTCAAGAATGAAAGTGTCTAAAGGGACAATTTTTGCACTAGCCATGATTGATAATCAACTGTGGCTTTTTTTTTTGGGGTTTCTGAGTTGGGTTCAATGTTGGAGGAACTTTAAAGATTGATGTCATTGATCTAGAACTCGACGTTAACTTGGGCTTCTGAGATGAGATGATAGATGAGTTAATGCCTGGATATCTCAGGAATGTCTCAGCTTCTTGTTATTATGCACGCCTTCTACTGAAACCTTTCTTTAGACTTCAGGCCTAAAAAATATGCACCGTCCCGACAAGATTTCAATCACGCTTGGTTTTTGGCTGACGTAGTTGGGCTAGGAAACTGAGTTCAAGAACTCTGATTGGGGTGTAGTTTTTATTTTGTGATGTCTTTAGCTTGACTCAAGTAGTATGGATTTTTCTAGGTTTCTGAGTTGCTCACAGACCTTTCAAAATAAATGAGGAGATGGAGTAGCATGCTAATTTGCAAGCATTTGGACTGATGACTATTGACCTTAGGCCAAAGGGCTGAGTTATAATTAGTGAATACGTTGGGAGCCTATGCCTTGTAGATCCAATGTTTCATGCGTCCCATACTGGAGTATGTGATGTTCTTGAGCTTTTTTCAGGCTAGGAGAAATTGTGTTAATTAGTTTCAAAAAGAGTTCAGATGAAATTGGCCTCTAAAACATTAGAGGTTACCTCTTAGAAAGAATTAAAATAGAATGGATGAAATGTAGAGGACCAAAGCAAGGTTGTCAAGGTGACCAAGGCGATGGAGGGCTTCCAAGCCGCCTAGGCGGCAAAGCGCCCACAAGGCGACAACTAAGTGGTCAAAGTGTTCTATTTTTAATATCTAGGTTGTCAAGGCATTTTAGTGTTAAATTTTTGCAATGTAAGTATGTCCAAATATCATACTAAAAATTACATAATTTACTCCTAGCATTTAAGTATGAAAAATTTCGCAAAATTAATAAAACCTTTATTAACGTAATCATTATATAACATTGAATACAGTCATTGACTTCATACATAACCACATCAAAGTCAGAAATCACTCTTCAAATTAAAAGTTAAAAACCAGAATATCAAAACAAATAGACAACCGTACTGTGCCTACTCCCCCACATATGAAAAGTTCCAAATATTCAAGTACATATCCTACCATCAAAATTCAAAATGAATCAGCGAATGATATCAGTGGCAATCCTTCTTCCTCCTACTATTGTCTTGGAGAACTAGATGCTGTAACTGTATTGACTTCCAAATCCTCTGGAACATCCACATCATTAACATCCATCTCCATATCTCCTTCACCCTTCAATGAATCTCCAGCACCAACATCTACTCCTAGTGCTTCTATAAACACGTGAATATGTCACTGTTACGTTGAATTTAGAAGTTGATGCTTGAGTCCTAGTTGGTCGATTGCCTTGAAGAATGATGGATGCCCCCATTGCCCTATCAACGTTGCTCCAGCTAAGATCTTCATTAGGGTGCACTAGATCATTGCCTCCTTGGTCAACCATCCACTTTCTACTCCAATCCAATTCATCTAGTACGAGCGGATCATAATTTCTATTCTCTTAATGCCGAAGCCTAAACCTCTGGTTAAGTTGCTGACTGTATTGAACATAGATGAGGTAATTCAAGCGCTGGTGTTCCAATCTATTCCTAGTGGTGTGAATCTGAATTTTTAAGCATTAACATGGTAATTAGTAAGTAGCATGTTACTTAGTAATAAGGATTAAGGAATGCATTTATTACTTACAAATTCAAATGTGCTCCAGCTGCACTTATAACCAGAAGAGGAGCAGCATAGACCTAGTATGCGTATTGCAAGCTTCTTAAGCTCAACAGAGGGAACTTCATGTCATTTCCACCAAGAAACTAAAAAGCGTTTGACGAGAGGTTGTAGGCAAGAAGACCTCACAAGAATTCTCCAGAAGTTGACTTTTTTATTCACTATTCTATTATTCCCTATTCAGATTCATCAATGGAATACATTAGTAGTGGACCTACACCTATTGGGACTTGGGATAATATATCTACTGCTGCACATGATCCCATGAAAGATTCAAACAAGAGGGCAAAGTCAAAGGACCCTGGGTGGAAATGTGGTTATTGGCTAGACCTCACAAAAAAAAAAATGTGGTCAGGTAACCTTTGCAAAAGAGATATCATTAGTGGGACAAAAAGAGTTAAACAACATTTGGCGGGTGTGTCCTAAGGTGAGTCCAGAGATTTCTAGGAAGATGTTAGAAGCCATTGTGGGCAAGTAGAGGAAGGTCTCTGCAATATTTAATGAGGATAAAGAGGAAAAAGATGAATATTATTATAAAGAAGAAGAGGCATCGGGTGGAGACCAACATGGAGTTGGAGTTGAAGAGATTGGATATGATTCTAGTGGGTCCTAGTCTTAAACTAAACTTGTGTCAAGTTCTGCGATAGCTTCTAAGAAGAGAAGAGTTGTCCAACCATTAGGGGTCCCATGGTTGCCCATGTAAGAAGAAGCCCTAGATAGGTAGTTGTTGATAGGTGTAGAAAGGGTTCCTATTCAACTATAATAGAGAATTGGAGTCGACCTCTGGCAGAGGAGGAAAATGGATGATGCGATTGTAGATTTGTTTTATCAATCTGGAATCCCATTTAATACAGGCGAATCAGTGAGTTTTGAGGTTATGGTTGAATCCATTGCTCAGTATGGGCCAGGTTATGTACCCCCTACTTATCACGAACTAATGGTGCCATTGTTGCAGTTGGCGACTGAGAGTCCATGAAATGAAGAAAAAGCATGAAGAGTATTGGAGGCAGAGACAGGCACTTGATCAGCTTCCTTGTTAATTCTTCTGAGGGGACTTTCTTTTTGGGTTCCATTGGGACATCTAAACATATATAAGGAGCAAATATGTTGTTTCAGCTGTTTAACAACAAGGTTGAGGAAATTGGGGTCATCGCTCCGCTTTGTTGACAACACCCTAAGGAATAGGCTCGTTGTAACCTTCGGTCTTGGCACCGCTCTGTGGCCTCCCCCAAGCTGGTCCCTTTGTACATTCTTTTTTCTTGTTTTAGTAAAGTTTTTATTCATCTAGTGGCAGCCCGACCCTTGCACCTGAAACCCTAGAACCTGAACCTCTTGTACCCTTGAAATCCTAATCTAAAACTGAAAATACCAAACTCAGAGGCAACCCACATTCAGTTAACACCTATAACCTACTGGCCGAACCTTGGGCAGCATTTCCCTTCAGCCCTAGACCTTCTCAAATACTAGAAACCCTTGCTGCAGGGCCTAGAAGCCTGTTTACCCCAAAAACAGGTTCTAGGAACTCAAATCAGGTCTGCTATTCATCAAGAATCCTAATAAACTTGGCCCTCTCCTCCTCGGTTTACATCACAATCCTTTAGAAGAAAGTTGTTGTAGATGAGAGGGCTTTTACATACATACATTTGCTTCAGGATCAACATACTGCATCAATCAGAGAAATATGAAGTAACTGAATATTCAATACAAACAGCATATTCAGATGATGTGTTTTGAAGAATCAAACAATTCTAAATTGTTGCTGTCTGAATATGGAAATTGAAAATCAATGACCTTCTAACTCAGAGGTGATTATGTTGTCCACAAAATCAATTCAATTTGAGTTGTTGACTTCACCTCCAAGAAGAGATGAAGTATTCATTAATCAGAAGTGGCATTATGTTTTCCATGCCCTGCAGTCTGGCATACGCAGTTTCTTAGGATTGCACTAATTTGGCATTGGATATTACAACCTTTAGATATATTGGATCTTGAAGGGCTGATACAGCAATAGTTTTGTTTTGGACTTCAGAACTTTTATTCAATTTAGCTCCCTCAAGCTGCAATATGCCTTTTATTTTGCAAGTTCACTTCTGCATCTATGTTACCATTCACATCTGAGAAGACTATGGCAGGTTTACAATCTCAGAAGAAAGAAGACGATGCTGAAAAGTTGAGTGCGCGGCTGGAGGTTTGTTCTTCATTGGCATTCCCTCTTTCATTCTGCTCTCTCATTCTCTTTCTTCTTCCCCCCCCCCCCTCTTTTTCACCACCATACCCATGCTAGAAGCATTCTTTGTATATCCTGTATTGTACCCCATGATTCAGGTTTTCTTTAATTCTTTTATTTGGGTGCACCTTATTTTCACCAAGGTGGTGAAGTGAGAAGTTATAACAACCTTTTGTTTGCACACTGTCTTATTCCCAAAATTTATTTAGGTCGGGAGAAATTTCTTTTTTAAAAATAATTAACACAGCATTATTTTATTTTCAAGAGCTGTCATTGTCCATGTGAGATGATGCCCTTATTGAAAAAGTGTGTTACACTAGAAGGCATAGTTTTCATGGTGTCTAGGCGATTGAAAATGTGTGCTCAAGAGAAAAGGGAAGAGGGGGTGGAGATTGGGAAATTAAGCTAATAAGGTGGCCAACATCACGCCAGGCACCAGCAAAGCGTCTGAATGCCAAGGTGCTGGCTTACAACTATGCTCGAATGACAAAAAAGGTTAAGGTTCTATTTCTTTGCCAATCTTAGTTACAGGTGGAGCTTTCACTGTGTATTTGTCATTGCTATTAACACGATTTGTTGTAGCCTTAATTGAATGACACCAGTTCTTCCATGATCATCAGATGAATAGCAGTCAAGGACAATTAGGGCTACTAGAAGGCTACATCCAGAACAGTTTAAAGTTCTGTTTGGGTTTAAATAGGGCCTAGATTAGACACTAATTATGGTAAATTATTTACGAGAGACTGCTGGATTAGTCCATTTGTGCTCTGGTCTGCTGGTTAGGTTTTAGGACAGCAAAGTGTGGTGTTATAAATGGAAAACAGAGACTCTAATAGATTTTGAGTGATGGACTGGATTCCTAGATGGCGGATATGCAATTTCAGGGACTGCCAAGGAGGGGAGGTAAAAGATATTGATGGAAGGCTCTTAGGGGTGTAGAGAAGGGCTCAAAAGTGTTGTGGAAGTTGGAATGGAACACCTGCTGCCTTATGAGTTCACTTGGATAACAAGCCTTTGTAGTGGATTAATATGGAAGGGAACAGAACTACGCAGACTGCAATCACAGCCCAAGAACTTCTTCAATTGGAAATTTTGGGGAATTCTATCAGTGAGCACCTGAAGGTACCTTGCCGCTGCTGGAGCAATCTTTCTCTTAAGCAGACATACATAGGCTGTAATAGTAAATATTATTGATCTGAAATCTGAAGAACTCATACATGCTTAGGGGCTTATTTATAGCCTTACAATTGCGTTTCTACTTGTACTTGAAATACTAGATTGAACTGAAAGAAATCTAGTTACATGGACTGTCCTAAACAGAGAGTGATTAGGTGACCTGTATCAACCCTGGTTACGGTTGTTTAATTAATGTGCATGACTCTTAATAGAACCGTCCTTAACACTACTAATTAGGGAACTTGTATCAGCTCCGGTAAGGATTATTTTAACTAATGTGCAGCACTCTCAATAAGCCTGATCTAATTTAAACAAAATAAACAATTGATTTTTGTACTTGGCCAGACACTGAACATAAGGGCCCATAATAAGCCCATGACCACATGAATATATGAAATGAACCTGCATATCTATCAGCCCAAGGCTGATTTCAAAGGAAAATAGGCCAATTCAGTGCCAGATCTACACCACGATTTGACAGTCATCACACTCTTACAGTGTTTTCAGTGTTGCACAGGTCATTGGTAGATGACGTGTGGAGCAGAGTGGAGTAGACCAGAGAGGCTGGTGGACATATTTATGATGTGGCATGTGAACTGAAAGTGCATTGGCTGAGAAGAGATGGGCTTACATGGCTGAGCCTCTTTAACAACGAATCATCAATAGGTAGGAGGCAAAATGGGGGTGGTAGTGTGAGGTGGTATAGTTGGCATGCGATAGTACCAAGGTTTGAAATGATCAAGTTGTGTCAAAATTTCGACCAACTCGGTTGAAACTTGGGAATTTCGGCAGCAAGTTTTGATGGGTGGTGTCAACCATATTTTGGTGGGTTTTTGACCTGGGTTTTTGCATACACCCTATTTAAAGCATAAATAACAAAATGGAATACGTACTTCACATAAAAAACCAAAGGAAAGTACTCATTCAAATACAATTGCTTGTAAGACATGTTTGTTTGTTTCCGACGAATACAAAGACTTGTAATTTGAAACAAACTACATAAGCACTCTAAATATACAAATACAACAGCCACAACATAAATAACCAAAAATAACATACTAATTTGTGACACTCAATGGATACATCATGTATGCATATTACTTTTTTTTTTTTTTATTTAATTTTTTTTAATTCTTTTTCCAAAACACATAATTTGGAAACTATTTTTTCTTGAATAAAAAAATCCAAGCGCTCATAAAAAGGGGGGGGGGCGGAATCTAAGAACACACTATCATGGATCAACATCCTAAACAGAACATATATTAATTTCAAAGCAAACTAACATGATTGAAGCCATGCAAAAAAAATAATATAATAAATAAAAAAATAAAAAATGGCACTTATGGACATATCTTGATTTGAAGCTTGAAAATCTCCAAAGAAGCAATCGATAAGGTGATGGAGGAAAAAGGAGACCTCAAATCTGAGTGAAAAAGAGGAATCAAATGCCAAAAATTTGAGAAAAGGGGGAGATGTGCAGTTTCATCTCCGGCAGCACCCACGAGTTCTTGATAAGATTTTAAGATGAATGAGATACCAAACTCAATCAATGGAAAAATTGACCCTCTTTTGGATTGGCTATTCTAGTCAGTCACTCCTCAACCTGGAAGAGGGGGAAGGAGAAGCCAGTTCTCATCAGCTTGCTCTCAATTTTCTGGGGTTTCCTATATAATTGGTGATACAATACCAGAAAAATCCTTTCTCTTGAGGTTGTGTCTGGATGCCAAGAAAAGAAATCATTAAAACGAAAAAATTTCTATTCATTTGGTTGCAACAGAAAAGCAAGTTAAAAACAATAAAGAAAATGACACAGAAAGAAATCTGAGAGTGGTTCAGAAGTCAGTTGAGCTAAAAGTAAAAATGAATGGTTCTGGAAGAATTCTGATTATCCTATGCAACCCAAATAGGAAATTAAAAGAGCTCTCAACTGGTCCTTCATTCCGGTTCTCTTTTTTTAGAACCCTTAACTCTTCAATTTCCAAAGACAAGTAGCCTCTGCAGAATGGTAGTTCTCCAAGACCCACCTTTCACTCCTTTCTTATTTTGTGAATGTCTTCAAAGAGGGGGGGGGGGGCTTTCGTTCCATCATCTTATCGTGTCAGGTATGTTCAGGGTTGTGGATATGATGGAATGTGTTGGGAGATGAAAACATCAAAGAGGATGGATGGGGATGCTTTTGGAGCCAACTGAAACAGGGTTGCATAAATGAGAACTATGAAGGTCAACCTTGTGTAGAGATGGTAGCGGGAAGGTCAACAAAGTTGAGAGAAAGGATCACTATGACCAAACCGCTACTGTATTCTGTCTCCTCACTCTTTCCCCTCTCAGCTACAATTTTTCGCTGAAAATTTGTGAAGCCATTGTGTCTTGCTAGTTCTCAAAATCTCAATTCCATGGCATAAATTTTTTGTTGGCAGCGAAATAAAATGCTGAGTTCCCATTGTGGTTTCAAATAGTTAATTTAAAATCTTCTCAAGGCGCCAGATGACCAAATAAAGAGAAAATTGGAGTGGGGTAAAAAATACTGTACAGAAGGTGCAAGGTTTTCTTTTATTGACGTCCAACTGCACAAATCTTTTTCGTTTCCTACCTATTTCTCAAAAAATGCATTCAAGCAACTCTTCATTTTCCCTTCACACACTCTTTTCCACAATGTTTGGGAAAGCAACCAAATGGCTGCCCTTGGCTGGCAACCTTTTGCATCAGCTTGTAGTGCTTGTCAAATCTGAGAAGTTGCAGTTCTGTACTTATTTATGGTAGTTTATCAATGAAGGCTGCTACTAGTTAAGTTCTAACTTGTCTGATTATGGATGTGTTTTGTAACTCATTCTGCCTGCCTATCTTGTCTCCTTTTTTTTTGGGCAATTTGTTCACTTTCTTTGGAAAAAAAAAAAGAAAAAAGAAAAAAAGAAAGAAAAATAAAAACAAACATTCGTGCATATCTTTTAAGGTAGATGGCTCTGAACTTTGTTTATGAACTCTCCTGAATCCTAGTCATTTTTCTTCTCCCTTGCAGTATATTGGTGGAATGTTGCGAAGGGTTAATCAGGAAGAGAGGCTTCGTTTATCATGTGAATCTGCTAACTGTTCTTCTGATTACATGACTATAGAGGGCAAGGGCTCTGAGCAGCATGACAAGTTACCAACTAGCGATGAAAAAATTCAATCTGAAGACGCACTGCTGGAATCTGTGCCTTTACCCCCAGCCAGATTAAATCACTGTGACACTAATGAATCAGGAGGCATCGATACATGCTCCAATCCTGAAGATGGTCCAATAATTAATAGATCTTTGGCTTCTGCTGTCTCCACTGGTTTGAAGCCTGATTTTTCTAGATTGAAGGGAGAAATATGCTTGGATAATCTTACAACTAGAGAACTTCATGAGACTTTTAAAGCAACATTTGGGAGAGAAACTTCTGTTAAGGACAAGATGTGGCTTAAGAGGCGGATTGCTATGGGATTAACTAATTCTTGTGATGTTTCAACCACAACTTTTATAATTAGAGATAAAACTTTGATCAGAAAAATTGAAGAAAATGGAAGGGATGCAGATGGTTTGAACATGGTACAAAATGATGTAAAATATAGCTCTAAGGAGTCATCCAGCTATCTAACTAGTCAAATGGAAAACAGGAATCTTGCCTCTGACAAGAAATTGAGGGAACCAGAAGTTGAATTTGACGGTAAAATTGAGGACAACCAAACAGAACAGGGAGCTGTCAAAAGAGTCCGAAAGCCCACTAAGAGATACATTGAAGAGCTTTCAGAAGTTGACTCCAGGGAATGTAACGAGAAATTGGTATCTTCTGGTAGAAGATCTGGGCACGGTGAAACCTATCCAACGTCTCATGCCAGTCACGCTTGCAGTGTTCGTTCTGACAGAACTTTTGTCACCAGGGAGGACTCTCTTGGAGGATCTGGTGTTCAGGTCCCCTATGTTTCTAGAGTCCGAAGAGGGCGTCCAAGGAAAAACTTCATGGCTCTTATGGTACGTGAGTATTCCCTTAGCTAGTGAGTATGGTTATAATCCAGTTATTTTTTTCCCCATCATTGCATCCCTCTTACCAACAGGATAGAGTATGGATTTTGGTCATTGCATACTTGTAATTTAGTTCATGCATAATGCTTGCCAGGAATTTGGGCTCTTAGAGTCCCTTTTGGGGGGAGGGGTATTAAGAGGGCTCCTAGTGTTTAACCCCCCTGGCTGAAACCCTAAGCGAGGCCCCCTGGATGGCTCCAAGAAGCCCCCTTGACCTGGCCGAACCCCTAGTAGGGGTATTTAGGACATTTTGGCCCTCTTCTCAATGCTGGAATTATTTCCATATTTAATTCTAGAGTTTTATTTGAATTTAATCTCTTAGGTTGTGTTTGAATTGGTCTTAGTAGTCGTGTTTGGATTGAAGTTTGTTTTGTTGAGTCCTTGGTCATCTTGAATTGGCACTTGTGCTTTAGAGTTTTAATTAGAAAAGAATTCAGGCATGTGCTTATTTAACTTAAAGTCTTATTTCAGCATGTGTCTTTAGTTATTAGATTCCAAATCAAGAGTCCATGTTAAATGGTGGGATCCTTGTCTATTAAGGAATCTCAGGTCCTAGAGTCTTTTGAAAGCTATAAATAGCTTAGCATTCTATGTAATTCTCAGTTCTGATTATTGAATAAAGTTGATTAAGTTTGAGGATCATGGTTTCCTAGTTGAAGGGGCCATTGTTGAGTAAGAGTTTTGTTCAAGATAGCACATCCACCATCAAGATTAGCTTCTTCTTCTTCATTCCAGCCATATACACTCAATCATCAAGCAGTCCAGTCGATTACAACACCAATCCACATGAGTACAGAATCTTCCCAACCCCTCCCTTGCCTCCTCTTTTACTTGCCCGCTCCCTGCCCCTTCTCCCTCCTGCGCAACCCCTGGAAAGTGCCCCCACTCCATCACAACTCCCTCACCCCCCCCCCTCTTTAGGGACAGCAGCTCCCCTACTCTTCCCCACCTCCCCTAGACCCATCGCACTTGACCCCTGTTCTGCCCAAGGGAGGAAAGATTATTCCCAAATCAGAAAACAGGAAGGAAAAAAAAAAAAAAAAAGAAAAGATGAAAAAGAAAGGAGAGGAAGAAAGAAAAATAGAGAGAAAAACAGAAAAGAGAAGAAGCTGGAAAGATTCAAAGGGAGGCTTCCAGATTCTTCCCATATTGATTATTTAGTTTTTTCCCATCATTTCAATAGTACCCATCAAGTATTACCAAATTACTTCCATTCAACTCCCACCTATTTCAAAGCTTTCCTTAGGATTCCCCTACAATTTTTGGATTATTTGCTGGGAGATTCTGGGCAAATCCTAAATTCTAGGAATCTTCCTAAGAAACCCAACCCTAGAATTGAATTCACATCAGGTGTGGTCTTTTTTTAAGAATGGTTGACTTTCTTATGCAGAATCATGACCAAATTGGGCTTCTTTCCTTTGGAATTGCCTAGGATTGGATCACCTAAGTATTTGGCCTTCGATTCTATGGGTTTAATATGTAGTTAACCAATTTGATGGCGCCCTAAAATATGGATTAGAAGTAGGAAAAGGGGTTCTTTCATTGGTTTAGTCATAGTCCTGTATTAAGTCTATTTTCTTTACCTCTGTTATTTCTATTTCCTGTTAGGTTAGGTTACTACTAGGTTAAGGATTGGGCTAGGCCTTTCCTTTCAAGCGTAGGAGTCTATTTTAGATCTAGTTTCTAATTTTGAGTCCTAGTTTAATTGAAACTATAACAGCCAATGTTCGATATAATTGCTCAGTTGACCCATGAATTGATAATTGAATTTTGGGTTTTGTTTATGCTGGTGAGGTTCAATGACATAGCCTCCCCTCTTTCTTCTTCGTCTTCTCTCTCTCATATGCAAATTTTCTCCTCCTTTTACTTGAATTTATGAGAAGATTGAATCTTTTTTCAACGATTTAATTTGCTATTCTCTCCCCAACCCTAATAAAAAAATAATAAAAAATAAAAAATAAAAAAGAAGAAGAAGAAAAAGAAAATTTAAAACTTTTATCTATACGAATCTGACTGTTAGAACCATCCCAAACTGTAGTTCATCCCTGTATATCATTACTTCTCTCCAAGTTTCACCTCATTCCAATATTTTTTTGACTTTTCGTCCCATATTTCAATTAACTACCCCATCCATCCATACACCCCATTAGTTTGAGACTCTCCACAGCTGTCCAACCACATAACCTATATTCTTTTGTAGCCATCCCAATCACCTACCCCAAAATCTTAACACCCAGACTTTTACTTTCTGAGTTGAGATCCTGGAATGCTGATCCCTGACTGAACCTCTTCAATATAGGGCTACATCACGTTCTTTGTTTTAGAAGGATTTTTGCCACCCTGATGTGCCTGCAGGGGAAAAAGGGAACTAGGACCACCAGAGTGATCCTTGCTATCAAAGCTAAGTATTATGGAACAGGTCTTTCTAATCCTTCTTTCCCCTCCCTGGTGGTCATGGATGTGGCAACAAAAAAAATGCTTGCATGCTCATTAAAATCACTCATGAATGCATGTGCAAAACACGCTTGTATGCTCAGATTTGTAGAAGCATTAAATTGTTGTGATCTCCCTGTTGAAATATTCACAAAGAAAACAGAATGTGAACATTTAATGTTAAATATAGAATGTAGTACTCTTTTTCTTCAGTGAAATACATCTCACACTCATGTTTTCCATCTTCCAGTTGTTATTCTCTAAAAATATGTGGTTAATTGTTTTCATTTTATGTATGTTGGACTTGAGTGGGGAAAATGTACAATTTCAGAAAAAAATTCTTCCCATTACTTGTTGATCAGAATTGAAATTGAGTATTCTTTATTGCAATTGGCAGAAATTCCATCCTAGCGGCACAGGGATGGCAGCCAAACTTGTGAGGAAGGCCCTTGGTGTTCATGTGCCTTGGCCGGATAATGATAATCGTACAAACAGAATCTGGAGAAGTGGTCCTAGTCCTGAACAAATTCAGCAGCCAGTAAGATAACTAATGGTTATTCCATTCAGCATTCTTGTTTTTGTTTCCATGTCATTTATAAGGGTTGACTTACTGGCTGAAAAAGTTTTGGGGAAAAAGAAGCTGGCCTGCTGAAGTACCATACATGGTTGTCAAAGGCATCCCTGGGTGCCTTGGCTTCCTGTCCTCCACCACTACTGTGGATTTTCTAGCTGCCTTGAGAGCCACGGTACTGTAGAAACTGTAATTTTAGGGTGCCATGTCTTTTTCTGGAAGTGGCACATGCTTTTAGGTATCATTTCGGTTCATCATTTTAATTATGGTCTCTAGTTATAGTTCTTTAGTTTAGCCAGTCAATGGTTAGTATTCAGTCTATGTAAACCAGTTGGCCACTTAGGACTTTAGGAGGATTCTGCTTTTTCTGCCCTAATTACTGGGCATCTCATGTTTGTTCTGAGAATTGATAATGCAGATCACTTTTAGTGGCAATTTGATGGTGTATATGCTGGAAGCTAACATTTTATTTTCCTCTTCCCATGGAGAGATTGTGGAAGGCAATGGCGTCATCATCCAATTGGTTATGTGGTATGTTTTACCAGCAAGTGTTGTCTTACTTGCCTACCTGCCAGTGAGATAATGGTGGGCCTTGCCAGCCCGCTCAAGACAGTTTTTTACTGCAGTACATGGTACTGTAGTTTCATTTCCATGGAGCATATATTATCTTGTTTCCTGTTTTTGTGGGGGGGGGGGGGTTTAAGTGTACTTTAAACCGCTGCTAGCGTGAACCACTCATAGAAATATAACATAGAACATTGAGCTCCTTATGGTTGGAAGTTGGAACAAGATGTTTGGTCTATGATGGGCAGGTTTTACCAATTCAGGTATTGATTGGATGTTTCTTTCTGTGCTGTTCTGTGTATACCCTTAATTGGATTCCCTTCTTGTTATGATTTGAACCTTAGCATTGGTATTGCTTGTCATGGTAGATTGTGTTGCACTGTGGATCATTTAATTGCTAATTATCAGATCTTGCTGCCAGTTCGTTGGTGAAACAGATAATGAAGGTTGGCCTCTGTTAACAAACATGGATAAGCGTCAGAGAGATGCGGAACAGGAAAACCTAGATTCCTGTGGTGGTAATTCAGACGATAACATAGCTACAGTTCCAACTACTAAAGGTGGAACCAGAAGAAAGCATCATCGTGCATGGACTCTTAATGAGGTTATGAAACTGGTTGAGGGGGTCTCTAGGTATGGAGCTGGAAGATGGTCAGAGATCAAGCGACTTGCCTTCGCATCGCAGTCTTACCGCACTCCTGTTGATCTGAAGGTATGAATACTGAACTTGTTTGACTTGGATTGCAGAATAGGCCATAGTCCTTTGAAATGGAAAACATACACCAAGGGAAGAGTCATTGTTATAAGTTTATGTCCCCAGTTACCATTGAGGAGATTTCTAGAGCAAGTACTAAGAGCAGTTCTTCTGTTATAGGACAAGTGGAGGAACCTTCTGAGAGCAAGTTTTGCAGAGTCACCTGGGGACAAAGGGGTAAGGAGTGGCCTACCTCTCTGTTTACTTTTCTGCCTTGAGTAGGAAGTACACTTAACCACTGGATTTGAAGTTGCTACCCCGATCCTGTTGTAGACTGCAGTTTGTATTCTGTTGCATGAAGAGGATTATTATGTATGTAGCCCTGGCATTGCATTTTTGTCAAATGAAAACAGTCGATTCTGATTGGAGAAATTACTGGTCCGTTTTCTTATTGGAAGTTATAGGATAATATCCACATGGATCTTCCAAATAGTGCTTAAACTAATGGGGGAATGGTATTGCAGATACCTCATGTGAAGGGTTCATTTTATTAGATAAGCTTTGGGTTGAGTTATGTATTGGGTCTTTGATCCACGGGTGTATTTTTTCTCTTTTTTGTGTGGTAATTTGCCACTTCAATGGACCTAAACTATGAATTGAAGGTGCGAGTACAGAATTTTGCCTCATTAGTTTGATTGCTAGCTAGCTAGCCGGTCTTTTATTTAATTCAAGTTGTTTAGATATTTTCCCTTAGGATTATGTCTCCTGTTTCGCTCATTTTTGCTGTTAGAAATAGGATTCAACTTTCCTAGTTGGATTAGGAGCCTTGGACAGTGGGATTCTGATCTAGTTGCTTGGAGGCCATTATTGTGCTTCTCTTTCTCATCTGTTTCTACTGCAACTAAGGTTGTTTTCTCTTATCTTGATCTTGTTTTCTAAAGTTGTCTATTCAGTTTTCTTTTCTCTGAAAAAGCAGGCGTGAAGCTGCATGAATTATAACCCTTCCCAGACTTTGGAGTAGCAGGAGCCTAGTGCAGTGGGTGCTAACCTTTTAGTTTCAGTTGAGTTTCATAAATTTGTGGTCTGATCATATAGCTGACTCAGTGGATTTGGCCTACCCTGTTGTCACTAGGAATTGTCCACAGCAGCACATCTGATCATTGGATGGAGCTGACTAGCCGAGTTTTCTCCCACTGTTATAACTGTATAAAGGACTACTGGACCAGCTTTATTACTTGATCTTTTTTTTTTAACCTGAACAGATTTTGAGTAGTTTTCTAGTGTTCCTGAATGTTTGTTTTGAGGTCTACTTTTCTTCTAATTACTCTTAACATGATGTTGGATCATAACCCTTCTGTAGACATCTTTACCAACCAATTGTAATCAATTCTGGTTGTTTGACCATCATCTGGGAAGGTTGATTGACTGTTCAGTTTTCTAATTTAGTTCATCATCCTGTAAGGGTGTTTAGCTTGATGCGTACCATTCATCCTGCCTATCCCCTGTCAAAGGTCCACTGCTAGGCTATAAGGTGGTGGCAGGGGAATCCAACGGGAGGGTGCATGTTTTTTTTTTTTTTTTTTTGGGGGGGGGGGGATTTGGGGAGGGCAGGTGTGAGGTGGAACACTACAGGGCATCATTTTTCTTTTTCTGGAAACTAATTTATTTTGTGAAATGTTGGAAGAAAAAGAATGGCATCCTTCCACAAAAAATTGATTGTGTTACGATAAACAATTGAGTTATTTGTTTGAGGGTGGTTCTAACACGAGGTTGCTTTTATTTATTTATTTTTTCTATATAAATGCGGTTCTTTTTTTAAAGAGTATCTGGTGCAGGGTAAAGTGTAGTAGATATGATATGGACTGAAGAGGATATTATTGCCCAGTCCAGGGTTTTCATGGCATAAAACCATCTACATGGGAATGAGGGGGTGGTGGAAGAGTGAGATCATTGATGAGGTCTATAGAGTATAAACCCATTTTGGGATCTTTTTTTGAAGTCTCTGTGCTTTGTGCTGTTATGGTTGGAATTCAGAGTACTTGAAGTTTTGTGAAAACCTGATAATTTTAAGCATTCCTCCAGAAAAATGCACATGGAATTTTTTATTTAGTATTGAGCAAGTCTTTGAAATTTTTTTTGGTTAGATCCTGGTCATGTTTAATTTCTTTCCGTCTCTCAAAGCATTGCTCTTCTGCAGAGTAGTTCTGTTGTCGATTGTGGTTATTTACAACTTTTATTTCTTCTGATCAAATGTGCAGATGAAGAACTCTCGTAAGCATGCCTCAGCGCCCATTCCTGCAAATATTCTTTTACGTGTAAGAGAGCTTGCAGAGATGCACGCACAAACTGCACCCGTTTTGAGTTCAAACAGATTTGCTAGTCATGGTGGGAGATATGTACATGAAACTACTTCTGGGTATCTTTAATTGTATATATTACCATTCAGTTTAGAAATAAAGAACCATTTATGCTTTGTAATTCTCAGAATTTGGTTACCGTCATTGCTATTCAAAGTGTCTGAATTGTTCATACTTCCATCGTGTCAATTCCAGCTAACTGTGGGTGTGACTAACTGGGCTCTGACGTTGTAAAGCTCCCATTGTTAACTCTTCTTCTCTTCTTGCTTGGATGGTTGAGATCCTTTAACTGGTATTGGTATGCAAGCAAACTGGAATAAACATTACGCAGAAATGTTAGCGACCACTGGTGTAGGAACAAAAACAGAGAAACTCGATATGGTGCCGCAACCACGGTTTAAAGTATCCCGCGATACTATACGTTACTTGTTGACAAGGTTTAAAGTATCTCACGATACCTTGCGATACTAGCCATATCCATATTTGACTCAACCGATAAGATACATCTCGATACGTCTCTCCATTGAATTACACTAAAATACATTAGTCAGAGCGATACAATATTCGATACATAACGATAGGTCTTTTAAAATCACTTGACCGATACGATACTCGATACCGATACTTTAAACCTTACTTCTTGATATGTATCCATATTTGTCCCAACCGATACGATATATCTCGATACGTTTCTCCATTGAATTACGATAAAATACATTAGCTAGAGCGATACAATATTAGATACGGGATGATACGTTTCTTAAAATCACCTTACCAATACAAGACTCGATGCTGATACTTTAAACTTAGCAGCAACAGCCAACAAGGATGTGTGCTTCCTCTCTTGGTGCTTTCACTAGCGAGTTGAGCGTGCTACTTGTTCCAACCTTTAGTTTACATTGTGAAGGACATGAACAAGATCAGCATATCTCAATTCATGACACACTTCTAATTTTCATATCAGAACACGAATCTCTTGATGAAAAATGACATCCTACTCTGTCAACTATCCTGTACAAAAATTAGTTAAGAGAACGACATAAGACACTTCTGAATCCTGAGGTGTCCGAACAACATAAGACACTTCTGAATCCTGAGGTAATTTTTTTTTTCACTAGCACATATGGAATGAGTAAGCATGGAGGGAGAGCACGGGAAGATCAAGGGCAGGGCATGCATAGTGGGGTCACACCCTTTGCTAGTTTACCACTGCACCTTGCTATCTTACCCAATCCAACTACATCCTGGAGATTTCCTGATCTGTCTTTCATTCATCATCTTCCTCACCCTCTGTGCATCATCCCATCTATTCAATGATGCATAAACGTTAGCCAGAAGAATATAGTTTCCTGTATTCTCAGGCTCCAATTCAAATAGATGCCCAGCTGCAATCTCACCCAGCTCAACATTACCATGAACCCTACAAGCCCCTAACAAAGCACCCCAAGTTCCAGCATCAGGTGTAGCCACACTATCCAATATTAGCTTGTAGGCCTCTTCCAGTCGCCCTGCTCGTCCAAGAAGATCAACCGTGCAAGCATAGTGTTCAGTCAATGGAACTATCCCATAAGTCTCCTTCATTAGCTTGAAATGCTCTAGCCCTGCCTCTACCAGTCCTGCATGACTGCACGCATTGAGTACCCCAACAAAAGTTACTTCATTTGGTCTTACTTCTTCCTTCTGCATCCTTGAGAAAAGTTGCAGAGCTTCATGGGCCCTTCCGTGTTCAGCTAGAGCTGTTATCAATGCACTGTAGGAGATCACATCCCTCTCAAGCATAAAATTGAATTCTTTCCACGCATTGTCAATATTCCCGCATTTCGCATGCATGTGTATCAGTGCATTGGAAACGACTAGCGTCCTCTCTGTGGTGATGTTTTCACAAGGAATTCAATATCGTCTAAGCTAAGGAGAAAACGTATGTGGTATATAATAAAGCAAGATTGAGAGGAACAACTTACCACAGCTCCCTTTGTTCATGTCATCAGCTATGGAGCTTGCCATGTCCACATCACCTAGTTGCGTGCAAGCAGAGATGACTCCAACCATAGCGACCTCGTTGGCCTTCACATTTGCCATCTTCATCTTCTTATACATCTCAATTGCTTCACTAGAATATCCATTCTGCGCGTAGCATGCGATCATTACTGCCCAACATGAAGAATCGGGCATTGCAATCTCATCAAACACTCGCTTAGCTCCAAACACATCACCACATTTCCCATAACCGGCAATCATCGTGGTCCAGGTGATAGAGTTTTTCTTCGGCATTTGATCAAACAGTTCTTTTGCAGCTTTGATATCGCCCACATTTGCATACCCTGCGACCATGGCAGTCCAGGAAACCACATTGCGTTCCCCCATAACGTTGAATAGCTGATGCGCGTCTTCCATCATTCCAACTTTTGTGTATCCGGAAATCATGGCTGTCCAAGAGACTACATCTCTTTCAGTCATTTGATCAAAAACACGCCTTGCGTCATTGGCAGCGCCGCACTTTGCATACATATCGAGAAGTGCAGTATGCACAACAGTATTAGAGAAATAGCCAGACTCGACGATCTGGGTGTGTATCTGTCTGCCTGTTATTATTGCTGGAATGCGAGCGCAGGCATTGAGCACTGAGGAAAAAGTGAAGCCACTGGGTGAGATACCCAGACGGTGCATCTGTCCGTAGAGCGCAATGGATTGTCCAAATTGAGCATAGAGGGTGTGAGAGCGGATGATGGAGCTCCAAATGAACTGATTTTCACAGTTAGATATTCGATCGAACAAGTAGCGGGCATAACGGAGATTATTGCCTGGGAGCTGGATAAGGCGGCTGGTGAGATGAATGAGGAGGCGAGGGTGATCATGGATTTGGGTGCGCAGAAGGCGAGCATGAGTTTGCTTGAGTTGGTCAAGATTGCAACTTACTTTGAGGCAGAACTCAATGACGGCTTCGCTGTTGTATGAGTGATGCGTTGACGGAGACAGCAGGTGTTTGGGGGTGATATTTCTGGTGGCGGTGGTCATGTAATAGAATGCGATGATCGTCTGAGCGTCTCATGAACAACTTTCCTGCCCAGAATCAGTTGCAGTTCTTAGGGCAGAGAGGTAACATAGATTAATGGATTCACCATCACACCTCGATCTCTTCCTCTATTGGTTCTTTCTCTCTCAGACTTATATTCTTTTGGCGTTTTAGTTTTCAAATAGGTACTGGGTAACGAGTTTTGTGACCCGTGACTCGGAGTAGCGAACTCACTATTAATATACGCACGAACTGTTCTCCGATTGAAGAACCATCTCTGAGTAGAAGGACGAAGTGGTTGCAAATGGCATTTTCTCATGCTTCGGAGTACGCCAATCTCCCTCACTCAGTTCCATTGACACTCCCCAAGATTACAAAGGTTAGATTATTATATAAGCTGCGCTTTGACTTTCCTTTGAATAGGGAAGTCAATCTATACGAGTGAGGTTTCGCAGAAATGAGAGCAGGAGCTTCCTTAACTTTTTGAATTTTGGTTCTAATTTTTCATGGGGTACTACAGTTCAAGGTTGGACTTTGCCAATTACCAGTAAGTAACGACAAGGAGAAAAATATTGCTCGAGCACGCAAAGCCATCAAAGATGCTGCCAAAAAGGGTGCCCAGCTCGTTGTCTTGCCGGTAATCTCAACTGCTCAATTATTTTTCTCTAAACGTTTCTGCGTTTTTTCCCCCCCTTTTTTTTGGTGCAACAAGTTTTCTGCGTTTTGATTTTGTTATTACCTATTATTATGATTATGGTACCCGAAAGGAATCTTTAGTATTAAAACTCCTTTAGAGGTTAAGGTTTCTCGCTTCTGCAATTTTATTTTCAGAAAGAATTTGTCACTTTGTTAGAGGAAGCGGCTGTAAGAATTCTTGTTCTGTTATCATTCTTTCCTCTGTGAGTTTATGAACGAAGCCATCTGTGTTAAGGGCATATCCTGTTTCAATGAGTAACTCCCTCTTATTCCCAGAGAATTGTTGTCTTGCATGTGCTCTCTTGCACAGAAACGAAAAATGGAGACATGTAAACTAACCCAGAGTCGGGTTTCATCTTCTTCATATTTAACATCCCCTTCTTTTCCAATTTTATGTAATTTATATTTACGCAATTCATTCCTTGATCTCAGTTTTCCATAGATGCTACACTTGTGCTCAAGGATATGTCTTGCAAACAAGAAATTGATCCTGATTTTCTTTCATGTATCTTACAAGGAATGCTGAAATTGATTATCTTTTAAACAAAAGCTTTAGAACCAATGGATTATTGATATACCCTGACCTGAACAGTGTTTTAGCTTCTTTATGGACCTGATGGTCTGGTTTGACTTGTTCCAAGTGATCCAAGTGAGGCTGGTACGATTCTGCCCAGAATCTACTTCACATGTTCATATACTAACTGTATTTCAATTTTATAATGCTGAAATAGAGATGCTTGTTGCATTAGGATTGAAAATGTGTTACCTGCGCTATCATCTGCTTTGTTTCGGCAATCATCATACAGATGCCTGCTTTTATGGCCGGATTATGGAACTCCGTTATACTTATTCCCTTCATCCAGTAGCTAAGTTTTAGTCAGCATGGGATGACCCTGTCCCATGGCCATTGCCGACAGGGGGAAGGGTGTTGGATGACTGATGGACGTCAAATGCAATTTGCTCCATTTTTTAGGCCCTAAGTACTGAGGCTGGGATTAGTTGTGTATGTTTGCATGCCCCTATCCCTGCACATGCTAGTGAAAGAGCTCACCCCCCTAGGACATACCTTTTTAGGTATTGATACAGGCTGTATTTTGTCAACAAGTGATGATGCTTGTGCATACGTAGTGGAGTATGATAGTGAGCAGTTGACACCAGAGCTTGAGGAGCACAATTCTAGTTGTACACGTGATAATTGTGCATATGGTACATAGGGATCATCCAGGCATGGTGTTTTTCCTAATATTAACTTTCTTAGGAGCTATATCTTCTAATGTAATTGTAACTTATGTTTTGGATATTGTGGAGACAAGGATAAAACTGTTAGTATTAGTATAATAAAGCAAATGACAGACACCCCAGAATTGCATTCATTACTTGTTGATAGCCCATTTCAAGTTTTGTTAGCACAAACACCCCTGAGTTGGACTTGCTTTCTATACATTAGTCCACTCCATTAGTGATTTCTGTTAAACCATCTTTTTTTCTCTATATTCCAAAACTACCCTTAGATCCAAGATTGGCCTAATACTCCTGAGCTTAAACATCCAAAAGAAAGGAAAACCTGTCTCTGTGTTCATTCGTCGACTTCCTCCTTGAGGCCTTCATCATCTTCTTCTTCACTCAAAAAAAAATGGCCAAATGCAATACAAATAGCCTTGGACCGTTAAATGGTGGAAACTTTGTGTGGAATGCTTTGATTAAAATCTTTGTTCTCTTTTTGGTGGATCTGCCAACATATTCCGGATTTTTGGAGTGATTTCTTTAACCTATTGCCGATCAAAGCATTGATGGTAGATCCCCTGTATTAATCTACATTTTTCTGATTGTTAAACTTACTATGGATCATAGAGCTTATTATTGTTGCACTTCAAACCCGTTGGTTTCCAGCAAAAAGCCTAATTTGAGCTGTTGATTTGGACTTGAGCTCAAAAAGCTTTACAAGAGAAATCCTTAAAATGACACCGGGTTTAACTCTGTCACAGTGATTTGATCTGTCCAATAACATGCTCTGTAGAGGAATTGAAGTTCTGGGTCACCTAACAATTCTTACTTTGAGAATTTCCTTTCAAAAGATCTTCTGGTCCTAGAGCTATAACTTCATTCTTCAAGACTCCATAATCAAACTCGTACATACAGAATCCAAATCTCCGTCAATCCCTTAATGACTTTCCTTGTTCCTCAAGGATGCTCCAACAAATAGGCCTGAAGTCTGCCAAACCTATAGTTGCAATATCTGTGACTGCCGTCAGTGACATTAGTTATTCTTGCATCTTGGCTTCTTGTATCGTTGAATCGTGTTAATAAACAGAGAAAATAGAGATTGAAGAAGAAGAAGAGAGTATGACAGAGAGATCTCGCATTAATTGTGAGGGACTTAAAGCCAAGCAATCTTATTTTCAGACCTTGCATCAGACAGACCCATACAAGGAAAAGTAAATAACAGAGATTGAAGTCCAAAAAGGACTTAACTAGCTACCCAAGCGGGATTAGCACCTGGAGGTAATCCCGAGGGATATTTCTCTTCTGCTTTTGCCCTTCTGCAATACACAGTAACAAATCAGAGGTATATGGCTCAGAAGTCCTAAGACTCATCGGCCTTTCCATCAGGTGAAGATCTTCTGGGGTTCTGGATGCCAGTATGAAGATCATCTTGGATTCTAGATTCCAGTATGAGGAAGAAGAATAAGGAAGCAAGATAAAGAACAGCGCATGGCAGTGAGGGGTTTTCCAGTTCTTCCTTTTTCGCACATTTTTGCAGGATTACTGAAAGATTTGAAAGTGAACGGGAAAAAGAAAGAAGGAATATATGAGGGGTGTGCAAGTCTTTTCACAATAATCTTTACCCTTCTATGTAAGGTTTAATTGTCTTTTTGTCTTTGGTAACTTTAGTTCTAACGGAATTGAAGTTGTTTGCTAGTGAAATTAAAATGGGGTGTCAGCCAGTAAAGCCTGTTCAGAGGATGGTCTTATTATATTCTTCTTACATGTTTGTGCTACTCTGGTTATTGTGATAATATTTTCTTGGGAATTATGACATCAATGTAGTGCATCTTATGTCCCTACAGATTGATTAGAGTGCAGGTAAGCATTTTAGTCACACCTCCAGTGTGGTTTGAGGTGTGTGTGACAATTACCCTCCACCATTGGATCCTGCTACTGGAATCTTATTGCTCTACTAAGTCTTATTCACATCAATCATATCACAATGATATGACAGGACAATACCGCTATTCGTATATCATTATATGACATTCACCTTTGGTATGCTCTCCAAGACTAGTAAGTGTTGAAGAATTTCTATGTCTACTTTGGGTGACTGGCCCTGCTGCAGCACAACCAGACGTTACTGTTCATGCTACAGTAACATGAACAGTTACCTAGGAGATAATTCTTCATACTTGGCAGGCCCCAAGCGCAAGGAGATAAAATTGGAATTTTTTTCATGAGATTTTAGAGAAATGTAGGATGTTGTTGTTTTGTGGGATGATTATGTAATCAGATTTTAAATTCAAGATATCTAGGATCAATTTTAATAGTTTTAAATTGCTGAGAGTCCTAGTAGCATCAGCTTTTTTCTTAGTTTTAAATTACCAAGAGTCCTACTATAGTTATTTTGTATCATAGTATGTCCCTTTTATTATTTGAACACTTATAATCAGCTTATTGAGGAAGGAATATAAAAAAATAAAAAAAGTAAAGCTTGAGCTTTGTAGGCTTGCACTCTCCCCTTGTTCTCTCTCTCCTCTTCTCTTGTTCTTTTTCTTCTTCTTCTTCTTCTTCTTCTTCTTCTCCTCTTATGAGTGTTCTTCTCCATCTTCCGCTGCTTTGTCAGATTCTTCTCAGGTTTCCCCTTTTTCCCCCTTATTTTCTCTATTCTTCTTTCTCCTTTATTTTGTCCCCCATGAGGCCCACTAGGTGCATTTACAAACTCTGTAGTCTTCATTGGTAAGACAACTAGCTGGGAGGGACAACACTTAATATAGAAAATTTTGCTTCATTGTATATTTGAGTCATTTTTTTTCAATGATATGTCAGCTGTTTCAGAATTTTGGAATGTCTTCTTGGCTTTTCCCTTGTTGATAGCTAGAAAGCAAGATGGAGGCAACTTTGCTTAAGACATTGGTTTCCTACTCGTGCAAGGAAATTCCTTTGTTGGCAACTTGGATGACTTCCAGTTTATTAACTAATAGCACCATTCAAAGATTAAATAACGTTAAATGTATAGAAAAAGGATCAAGAGTTACTGAAACTTTGCTTGGAATCCTAAAATCTAAAACATATCCTGAAACTCAAGTATTTCCTAGATTTTGGTTTTATTGCCTAAAATCAAATCTGAAATTTTGCCGAATTTTAAAACTGTGGTAAAGAAATGACATGAATACTTTAGGAGAAGTTGATAAGTGATCCAAGGCTTTGTCAGTTTAAATCCTATTACCATGATTGCAAAGAGAAACTCTCCATAAACACTTCGCTTTTCCATTAGTTGACTACAATTTTGGAAAGAATTTCAATTGAAACTGTTTAATGTTGTAAGGTTTGACCAAGTAGCAATGCCATCAAAGAAACATCCTCCAGCTAAAAATGTTTTGCCTAAGCATTTGTTTTTGTTTTCTGATGAAACCTTAGCATTTGTTAACTTAATAAAATATTGGCTCACCTTTGAAGGATAGATTGTTTCAACAAAAACAAAATCTAGTTTCCCTTGATGAGCAATGCTGGATACATTTTGTTTTACATAGGGTATCTATTATCTTCTTAGCTTGCCAGCTCACTCTTTATATTAAAAATTTTCCATCTGCTTTCGCCATGATATACTTTGTTTGTTCGTTATGTCAGTATATCTATTTTGTGTTTCAGGAAATGTGGAATTGTCCTTATGAAGACGAAACCTTCTCTAAATATGCGGAGGATTTTGATGATGAAAATGCATCACCATCCTTTTCGATGCTAGCTGAAATTGCTCATGATCAAGGAGTCATAATAGTGGGTGGCTCTGTACCAGAACGGTGTGGGGAGCACTTATACAACACCTCTTGTGTTTTTGGCACTGATGGAAAGCTAAAGGATAAGCATAGGAAAGTAAGTGACATCCCCCTGTAAGGTTTCAATTCTCAGATGAGTTACTTTTCTAGATCGTTTGGACTCCTGTAGGATTTCTGAAGAGCAAATACATTGATTTGCAGATGCATCTATTTGATGTTAACATTCCAGGAGACGACATCTCCTATAAGGAATCTAACACCTTCACTTCTGGAGACAAACCCACCATTGTGGATACAGGTAAAATATGTCTCATATTCATCTCTTTGAACAGCAGTTAATTGGTGAAGTTTCTTTCCGTTTGCTATAAAACACCACTAGCGATAGTCAATCTATGACAGAAAATCTTTTTTAATTAAAATAGAAACTTGTTACCTCACCTGCATCTGCAAGTCTTTTTCATATCACCACCACAACGTTGAAGCCAGAGCATTTACCCAAAGCTAAATAAAATGTTGAAGCCAAAGATTTTCGTGTGATGGAGATGTCACGCCTTGTATTTTGTCTCAGAGAGGCATATGTGCAAGGTATTGCAGTTAGAAGTGCAATCGCAAAATTTTTGGATTAAATTGCCCTATCAATGTTCAACATTGTTGAAGCCCAAGCTTTTCTATGATGAAGATATTTAACCATGATGAAGACATGACATCTTGTATTTTGTCTATCATGAACTATTTAAATTCATGTCTCTGTTGCCATAAATCAGATTAAGGCCTTTGTGGGTTGTTGTACTTTTGTCAACAGACCTTTCGATATCCTTGTTTGTGACTGTTGTTCCATTGGCTGAGATTGCTGGTGTTGTCATTGTTGGCAACCAAAATACAGTGTGTTCTAACTTCTAAGAGTACATGGCTTGTACTGAAGTGAAGGTCCCATAGAAGGCTTTGGGCATTTGTTATGTTTTTAGAGGGTGATTAGTACCATTACAATAGTTTTGAGTGTTCATGAGAAGATTTAAGTGTTTTGGGTGAAGCGAAGATTCTTTAGAATGGTGGATTTCACAGGTCACTACTGCACAAAGGTCATCTTGGATGAATATTTGGGTAATCATCCAATTGTTTTATGGGTTCAACTTCAACTACAAAAAACATAGTTCATGAAGTCTTCTTTCCAACACACTTTTCGGATTGTGATTCCGATATCTATGATGTTTCTCATGAAAGTGTGCGATATAGAAGCAAATCTGGGCAGCGTAGAAATAAGATGAAATTTGGCCTCTATGATGAAATGTGTTCTCTGTGATGATAATTTTAAAGAGTTTGGGCGTCTTAATGGTGCAAATCTAATGGTTATTAGAAGGATATAGATGAAGATCCGATTTTAAGGGATGAGATTGATGCGCTTGGTTTTCAAATGATCATACGGAAAAGTTTCCATCGCGAGGTGTTTGGTTGGCCGGTAGTATTCATATATGGTACATTGCGAAATATAATGATTAAAATGATCCAGGGAGTTGCATGTTTAAGATAGAATAAAAAAGATTCTATTTGAAATAACCTTATAAGGTCTTATATAACTTAAGATATCCAAAGGCCCAGATCTCTCCCGCCATTTTAAAGTGGATATCTGACGGTTGTGTGATTAGATTATCTTTAGGACTTATCCAAAAGATGAAATCCAACGGGTCCTATACATCAATGTTCATCCTCTTTAAAAGCCCAAATTTGAGCGAAATAAAAGTGGGATTTTGAGGTTTTTGGCTTGTGGAGACCAAGAAAAACAAGGAGGAGAAGCCAGGAAGCAAGATTGGTGTGGAGAACAAGCTCGGATGCGTATTTTGGTGAAAACGTTGAAGAAGAAGGTGAGTAATCTATTGTAATCTCCCTCATTTGAAAAGTTTCACCTTTCAAGTAGTTGTTTGCAAGGTTCCTGTGGAGAAAAGTTTAACCACTTTGGGATTTGATCAAAGAGGTTTTAAAAATGGCTACAAGTGAAGGAAGCTCTAAGACTTAGGGAAAGTTCCTGTGTTTGATGGTACATGATTTGTTTTTAAAAAAAAGAAGAATGCAGATATACATTGGATCACTGGGGTATAATGTATGGCAATTAGTAATTAATGGTTATGAGGAAGCAATAGATCTACTTACAGATAATGAGGCTAAAAAAGCTTATGCACATAATCTCAGGGCACTAAATGCTGTTATGTCTGGGCTGAATGATGAGGTTATGGCTAAAGTAATGGATTGTGATACAACTAAAGAAGTCTGGGATAAGTTGATAAGCCTCTATGAAGTGGATGCCAAAGTTAAGAAAGTAAAATTGCAAATCTTCAGAGCACAATTTGAAAGTCTCAAAATGACTAAAGAAGAAGACATGGACGACTATATGATTAGAGTCAATGAAGTTGTGAACTCCATCAGAGTAGTTGGAGAAAAAATTGAAAATTTTGTGATATGTCAAAAGATTCTTCGATCTGTGCTACCCAAATATGACTCCAAAGTCTCTGCCATTGAAGAAGCTAAAGACTTGGAGACAATCACTCTTTATGAAGTACATGGAAAACTTAAAGACTTATGAGATGAGAACTGAAAAGGGAAAGTTCACAAAGAAAGAAGCAGCATTCAAAGCAATGAAGAAGCTAAAGGTTAAAGAAGAAAAAGAATCTGAAGACTCTGAGGATGAATTAATAGCTTACTTAGCTAGAAAGTTCAAGAAAGGAACAGGTAAACACAAGGGAAAATCACTTTTTAAGTGCTTCAACTATGGTGGAATAGGATACTTTGCCTCTAAATGTCTTAAGAGAAGAAAAATAGATGAAGAGGAAGAAAGCAATGATAGGAAGGGAAAGAAAAAATTGTTACCAAAGAAAAAGAAAAGCCACTTCAAGAAGAAAATTCTTTTGACTAAAAAATAAAACTACTCTTTTGAAGACGAATCAAATGAAAAAAAAAAAAAAAAAAAAAAAAAAAAATTAATTAAAAAAAAAAAAAAAAAAAAAAAAAAAAAAAAAAAAAAAAAAAAAAAAAAAAAAAAAAACCAAAACAAAAAAAATAAATATTAATTAAAAACACCCCCCCCTCAAAAAAAAAAAAAAAAAAAAAAAAAAAAAAAGAAATAAATGTTGAAAGAAACGATTGTAGTAGAATGGCTTATTGATCCATGATCTCAAGCCCTTTATTTATAATTAAGTGGAAAGTAGTATATTACAAGGAATAGAATTCTATATGAATACAAACTCTAACTTAACTCCTATACAAACTCTTATTAGACTCCTAATAGAATCCAACACTCCCCCTCAAGTTGAGGCATAGATATTACTCATGCCTAACTTGCCTACAATAGGAAGGAAATCTCTTTCTTTCAATCCCTTAGTGAAAACATCTGCTAATTGGTCTTCAGATCTTACAAAAGGCATGCAGATATGCCCTTGTTCCAACTTTCCTTTGACAAAAAACCTGTCAATTTCAATGTGCTTAGTTCGATCATGTTGCACTGGATTATTAGCAATACTAATAGCAGCCTTGTTGTCACAATATAACATCATGGGGTTTGGAACTTGGACTCCAATATCTTGCAGCAAGCCTTTCAACCATAGTAGCTCACAAACTCCACGAACCATAGCCCTATATTCAGCTTCAGTACTAGATAAAGCTACCACATTCTCGTTTCTTACTTCTCCAAGTAACTAGATTACCTCCAATAAAGGTACAATAACCTGAAATTGACTTCCTGTCTGGAGATCCAGCCCGATCCGCATCGATGTATGCTTCTACTTTTAGATTATCAGTGGGTGACAAAAGTATTCCTTTTCCAGGATTTCCCTTCAAATACTGTAGTATTCTGATAACAGCCTTCATATGAGCTAAATATGGATCATGCATGAATTGACTCACTATACCTACAAGATAAGCAATGTCCGCCCGGTGTGAGACAAGTAGATAAGCTTCCCTACCAGCCTTTGGTATCTTCCTTTGTCCACTGGTTCTCCCTCTTTTTCTGTAAGTTTAGCTCCAGCTTCAATAGGGGTATCAACTACTTTACACCCCAACATTCCCACTTCTGATAATAGATCTAGGACATACTTTCTTTGGGATAGGAATATACCTTTATTTGATCGAGCCACCTCAATCCCTAAGAAATACTGTAACTTCCCTAGATCTTTAATTTCAAACTCTTTGCCAAGATAGTCCTTCAACTTTTGAATTTCTTCACCATCATTCCCTGTGATGACAATATCGTCTACATAGACAATGAGAAGTGTGATGTTAGTACTTGACTTCTTGACAAATAGTGTATGATCAGCATTGCTTTGCTTGTACCCAATAGAAGTCATTGCCTTCTGAAGGCGTCCAAACCAGCATCTAGGAGACTGTTTTAACCCATATATTGACCTCTTCAACCGACAGACTTTCCCTGCAGTATTGTCATCGGAAAAACCATGTGGGATTTCCATATAGACCTCTTCTGCTAACTCCCCATGTAAGAAGGCATTCTTTACGTCTAGTTGGTGCAAGTTCCAAAGTGTTTGTTCACAGCTACTACAGACAACGTAACTCGACAGGTATTTAGTTTCGCAACTGGGGCAAAGGTCTCCTGATAATCAATCCCATAGGTCTGGGTAAACCCCTTTGCAACTAGTCTAGCTTTCAACTTGTTGATTGATCCATCCATATTTTGTTTAACCACAAATACCCATTTGCAGCCCACTGGTTTTTTTTCTGGAGGCAGTGTAACCAGCTCCCAAGTGTCATTTTTCTTCATTGCCTGCATTTCCTCTACCATAGCTTCCTTCCATCTCTTATCAACATAGGCTTCCTGCCAACTTTTAGGAACAGATACAGATGATAGAGAGGATATAAAAGCACGGTAGGAGTCAGACAAAGAGTTATAAGAAACATATTTAGCTATGGGATGTTGAGTACAAGATCCGACCCCTTTTCTAACAAAGAATAGGAAGATCGAAGAAGATACCTCAGTAGAATCTGATTCTGGAGCAGGAGACTGAAATGGTAACGTATCCCCTTTCTCCACCTGCTTTAGCCGGTTGTATTTCTTCCTCGGATAAGTATGCACCTCTTTATTTTGGTCAATCTGGTTTTGAAAGACCCCAACAGTGTGTCTCACAGGAGTGGTCTCCCCTTGGCTAGGTTCTTCACATGGTTCAGAAATTGAAGGGGGAGGATTAGAGTCCTCAGGTATACTGGCCGAAGTCTCCCCCGGTCGTGGGAAACTCTTCTGGGACTCTTAAGTTGTGTTGGTGTGTGAAAGGAAGATCTAGAGTCGGAAAGAACACCTCTCCTCTAGGACTCTCCCCCTGGAGAGGTGTATAGTAAGGGCAAAACTCATGAAAAAGTACATCCATGGATACAATGGTTTTCTTGGAGGGAGGATGATAACATTTGTACCCTTTCTGAGTAGCAGAATACCCCAAAAATATGCAGCGTAGGCTGCGGGGAGCCAACTTACTCTGGTGGGCTGTGATTCTGGCATAACACACGCATCCAAAAACCTTTGGGGAAATAACAAAAGAAGAGGCTCCTTGAAGAATCTCATTAGGACATTTAAAACCAAGTATCCTACTGGGCATCCTATTCATAAGGTAAGAAGCAGTGAGAATAGCATCACTCCAGTACTGGTCAGGTACATTCATAGCAATCATAATAGAACGGGCTATCTCTAAGAGATGCCGATTCTTCCTTTCGGCCACCCCATTTTGGGCAGCCGTATTAACGCAACTAGTCTGATGTATTATGCCAGAGTCAGAGAGATATCTTTGAAATTCACCATCAATATACTCTGTGCCATTGTCACTGCGAAGGATCTTCACAGTGGCATTGAACTGAGTTTTAATCATATTATGAAAATCACGAAAACATCGGAAAACTTCATTTTTTTGTTTTAAAAGATAAATCCATGTAGAACGAGAGTGACAATCAATAAAAGTAACAAAGTACCTATGGCCGGATGATAGACACACGTCGGCGGGGACCCCACACATCGGTATGAATTAACATAAAAGGAATATTTTTTCTATTATGAAGAGAAGGTAAATAAGTAGAACGAGTCTGCTTCGCAAAAATGCAGGCTTCACAAAAAAAATCATCCTCATTACAAGAAGAAACTAAATCAGGAAATATTTTCTTAAGAGTTCCTAGAGGGGGGTGACCTAGCCTACGGTGCCACTGATGAAGGTCTGATATTACCGAATGGACCTGATTAGAAGATGTAGTCGAGCGAAGTAGATCCTTCAATCGGCTCGAGCAAATAAAGTCCATTGTCTAGTTTACCACTTCCAATCTCCTTCCCCGTTACCAGATCCTGAAAGACACAATAAGATGGGAAAAATGTCACTTTACAATTTAAGTCATGTGTAAGACTGCTGATAGAGAGCAAGTTAGTAGAGAAAGAGGGAACATGTAAAACTTTAGACAAAGACAGGGATGGAGAATGTTGAATGGTCCCTTTTCCAGCAATGGAAGAATAGGAGCCATCAAGCAATTCGAACTTTATCCTTTCTAGAAGTTGGAGAATATTGTAAGAAAAAAGAGGATAAACCTGTCATATGATCTGAGGCTCCGGTATCAATAATCCAAGGAGTAGAAACTGAAGAAACTTGGAAGCTTGTAAAAGTTTTACCTGAAGTAGCAAGGTAGGAGTTGGTTTGATTAGTAGAGGAAGCAGTGGTAGAGGCTGTACCGGCAGTAGAAGATTGCAGAATACGTCGCAAAGAAGTTAACTCCTCCTGTGAGAGACCAACATCTGCAGAGGGTGCTGTGGAAACTGTCTCAGAGATATGAGCTTTCGATTTTCCTTTTTTTTGTGCTCTTTTTTTCTCAAAATCAGCAGGCTTCCCATGGAGTTTCCAACAATTTTCCTTAGTATGATAGGGTTTGTGACAGTGCTCACACTTGACAATCTCCTTAGCCGGATCAGATTTAGTGCGAACAGACTGTAAAGCTGATTTCTCCAAAATAGGAGTATGAAGCATGGCTAATCGACGACTTTCCTCACACTGAACAAGAGCATAAGACTGTTCTAGTGTAGGAAAGGGAGAACGACTTAAGACTTGTACTCTGATCTGATCGTACTCCACGTTCAAACCTGCCAAGAAGTCATATACTCGAATCTTATCAATGTGCTTCTTATAAGTCGCCACATCATCTGGATTAGTGGGGTGATAATCCCCATAATGATCCAACTCTTGCCAAAGAGATCGCAACTCAGCATAATAGTGGGCCACAGTCAGTTCCTTTTGGGTAGTCTCATGAAGCTTCTTTCGTAGCTCATAAACCTGTGCATCATTCCCCAACTGTCCATATGTTTCAGTAGTAGCCTTCCAGATTTGGGCAGCAGTATCAAGTAATAGATATCCACGGGCAATATTTGGAATCATGGAATTCAAGAGAAATGACATAATAAGAGAGTCATTCGAGATCCATTTTTCCTGGGAAACGCCTGTGGTAGAAGGTTTGATAGTGGTGCCCGTAATGTATCCAACAAGTCCTCTTCCAAAGAATAGTTAAGTAAGCAGATCGTGACCAAATCAAATAATTTGTCCCATCAAATCTTACCGAAAGAGGATGAAAATTTGGGTAATGTTCAGGGCCGGTGGGAGCAGTAGTACCATCGATAGTTGCCATGTTGAAAAAATTGTCTGCAGTTCTTCAATCACCTTGTGAAAAAAAACTAAAACGTCGCACAATGCAATAGCCAAACAATGATATGATCAAATCTCCTTTTTCCCTCTTCTTCCTTTTTTTTTTTTTTTTTTTTTTTTTTTTTTTTTTGAACCAAAGAAAAATTCTGGTCTGGTCTAATAGAACCAGAGACAAATATATATATATATATATATATATGGTTCTGGTCTAGTCTATTTTGGACAATGAACCAAGAATTGAACCAAACAATGAACTAAAGAACCAAATCAGAAGTTGAACCCAAAAAACCAACCAAATAACAATCGATATCTTCTTCCACACACCTGAAAAATCAAAGATTTATGTTGCGCACGATTGGGAAGATGATGCAGCAGCAGTAAGGTGAAGGCGATGGCGATGGTGGCTTCTCTTCTTCTTTCCTTTCTTCTTGGTCTAGCCCACTGTGATTCAGTTTACCTAATCGCAAGAAGCAGCAGCAGGTTGTGGCTTGCGATTCTGTTTTTCTAATCGCAAGAAGCAGCAGCAGGTTGTGGTTCTTCTTCTCTTCTTCTTTCCCTTTTTTTCTTCTTTGGTCTTCTAGGTGGAACTGAAAAATAGTGCAGCGGTGCGGTGCGATGGGTTTGAAAAGGGAAAAATTTTCTGCCAAACGATGGTTGCAGAATTAGGTTGTTGAAGAACGAGAAAAAACTGCGAAGGGTTTTGGAGAAAAAAAATCTGCTGTGGGTTTATAGGTTTGAAGACACAGAAAAAAATAGAAGAACATACTAATCGAACTTAGGCTCTGATGCCATGTTGAAAGAAACGATTGTAGTAGAATGGCTTATTGATCCATGATCTCAAGCCCTTTATTTATAATTAAGTGGAAAGTAGTATATTACAAGGAATAGAATTCTATATGAATACAAACTCTAACTTAACTCCTATACAAACTCTTATTAGACTCCTAATACAAAACAAAAAACAAAAAAAAAAAAACAACAAACAAAACCAAAACACAAAAAAAAAAATACCCCCCCCCCCCCCCCCCCCCCCCCCCCCCCCCCCCCCCCCCCCCCCCCACACCACCCCCCCCCACCCCCCCCCCCCCCCCCACCCCCCACAAAAAAAAAAAAAAAAAATAAAAAAAAAAAAAAAAAAAAAAAATTTTCCCCCTCTTTTTTTTCCTTTTTCTCCCCCCCCCCCCCCCCCCCCTCTTCTCCCTCCCCCCCTCCCCCCCCCCCCCCTCTTCTTTTTTTTTTTTTTCCCCCCCCCCCCCCCCCCCCCCCCCCCCCTCCTTTTTTCTTTTTTTGGGGTTTTTTTTGGGGGGGGGGGGGGTGGGCGGGGGCCGTTGGATTTCATCTTTTGGATGAGTCCCATAGAGAATCGAATCACACAAATGTTGGATATCCACTTTAAAATGGCGGGTGAGATCTGGGCCTTTGGATGTCTTAAGTTATATGAGACCTCACAAGATTAGTTCAAATAGAATATTTTTTATGCTATCTTAAACATGCAACACACTGGATCATTTTAATCACTATACTTCGCAATGTACCATATATGCATACTCCTGACCAACCAAACACCTCACAATGGACACTTGAAAACCAAGCGCATCAATCTCGTCCCTTAGAATTGAATAATCGCCAATGTCCTAATAATAACCATTAGATTTACACCATTCAATCTTTCAAAATTACATGCTCCTTCATAAGATATAAAGCTTTTTTCACGACGACCCCCAAACTCTTTAAAAATTATTTTCGAACCCCTGAATGTAGATTACATCACAGAGAGCAAATTTCATCAGTGGCCAAATTTCATCTTATTTGTATGCCGCCCAGATTTGCTTCTATATCGCACACTCTCATGAGAAACCTCATAACTTCCCTGTTTGATATCAGAATCGCAATCCGAAAAGTGCGTTGGAAAGAAGACTTCGTGAACTATGTTTTTGCAGTTGAAGTTGAACCCATAAAATAATTGGATGACTACCAAAAAATTCATCCAAAGTGACCCTTGTGCTGTAACCTGTGAAATCCTCCATTTTAGGGAATCTTCGCTTCACCCAAAACACTTAAATCTTCTCACAAACACTCAAAACTATTGTAATAGTATTAATCACCCTCTAAAAACATAGCAAATGCTCAAAGCCTTCTATGGGACTTTCACTTCAATCCAAGCCATCTACTCTTAGAACACGCTGTATTTTGGCTGCCAACAATGACAACACATGCAATCTCATCCAATGGAACAAAAATCTCCCCCTTTGGAATTGTTGGCAACTCAACTTTCTATTCTCTTTTCTCTCCTCCTTTGACAACAAGTACAAAAGGTGTCTTTGCTCCCCCTACATAGACTCTACCATAGGAGTGCCCACTGCATCTTCCTATCCTATGGAGAGATGATATTATATGTGCTATCTCACTTGCTCCCCCTTAGAGCCACCACACCAAGCTTTACTCTTAACCTCTCAAAGTTGTGTTTGGATAATGGTTTTTTGTGAAGATATCAGCCACTTAATCCTTTGTAGGAACAAATTCTAAGATCATTTCACCTTTCATTACTTTTTCTTCAAGAAATGATATCCTATGTCAATATGCTTGGTCCTAGAATGTTTCACAAGATTCTTGGAGATATTGATAGCACTCTTGTTATCACACTTGATAGCCACAAGTCCATCACATTGGATGCCAAAATCAAAAATTTGTCTCTTCATCCAAATCACTTGAGTACAACTAGTTGCAGCTGTTATATATTCAGCTTTTGTTGTAAATAAAGATATAGAATCTTGTTTTTTGCTATGCCAAGCAACCAAACTTTTTCCCAAGTAGAATGCACCTCCACTAGTATTCTTTCTATCATTAATGCTTCTAGCCCAATCTGCATTTGAGAAGACTACAAGTGTGAAGTCTTTAGATTTAGGATACCATAACCCATATTCCATAAACCCTTTCAAATACTTGAAAATTCTTTTCACTGCTTGTTGATGAGTCTCCTTTGGATTTGCTTGAAACCTTGACATTAGACACACTGCCTACAAAATGTCTGGTCTTGATGCTGTTAGATATAAGAGACTCCCAATCATAGATCTATATTCAGTTTGATCAACTGAAGGGGACTCATCACTTGAGTTCAACTTGCATCCAACCACATAGGAGTTCCCACTAGTTTGCAATCTTCCATCATGAATTTCTTTGACATTTCCTTGACATACTTCATTTGAGATATGAATATGCCACTCGCCATTTGATTCACTTGTAAACCCAAAATGTAAGACAACTCTCCAAGCATGGACATTTAAAATTTTGTCTTCATCTTCCTTGCAAAACCTTGATAGACTTCACAACAGTGACCTCCAAAGATGATATCATCCACTTACACAACAACTACCAATTTGCTACAATCCTCAGCATAACATAGAGGTTGTTGTCCACAGTTCCTTTCCTTAAACCCAATTGTAGCAAGGAAGTGTCAAGTCTCAAGTATCAAGCTCTTGGAGCTTGTTTCAAACCATATAATGCTTTCTTGAGCTTGCATACCATATTTGGATCATCACCTATTTCAGATCCTTCCGGCTGCTCCATGTAGACTTCTTCTTCTAAATCACCATTTAGAAATGCTGATTTAACATCCATTTGATGAACTTTAAAACCCTTAAAGGCTGCCAAAGCTAGGAACATCCTAATGGATTCCAACCTTGCAACTGGAGCAAAAGTTTCATCAAAATCTATCCCTTCTACCGGAACATATCCCTTACAAATTAATCTAGCCTTGTTTCTAACAACTTGCCCTTCTTCATTCATCTTGTTCCTAAATACCCATTTGGTGCCAATAACATTCTTATTACTTGGTCTGGGAACTAGTTCCCAAGTGTTATTCTTTTCTATTTGGTCAAGCTCTTCATTCATTGCTTTCACCGAACTTCCATTTTTACAAGCTTCATGAATTGACTTGGGCTCTTCTTGAGATATCATTGAGAAAGTAGTCTTCTTTTTCTTTATCTTCTTTGTTTGTACCCCTTCATCTAGAGTGCCAATGATTTTATCAGGAGGATGCACTTTTGTCCACTTAATAGCCTTGGGTCTTCCATCTCTTTTTGGTTCTCCATTAGGCTCATGTTCATCAGACTCTCCTATATGTGGTGTTTCATTTTCAAGCTCTTCATTATCTTCAACATTGTCAAAGTTAGGGTCCTCAGTCACAACAAATTTGGGCTAAGGTAGATTTTCATCTATCTTCACATATGAGCTTTTTACAACCTTTCCAAGTCTTTTATTGAAGCACCTGTACACCTTACTCTTAGAGGAATACCCCAAAAAGATACCTTCATCAGCCATGTCATCAAACTTTCCTAAATTCTCTTCCTTTCTCTTGATGAAACATTTGGATCCAAATACTATAAAATACTTCACGGTTGGCTTCACTCTGTACATAATTTTATATGGAGTTTTTGATTCATTGGTCTCATCATGCATCTGTTTACGATGTGGACTGAACTGTAGACTCCTTCTCTTCAAAATCTTTTTGATACATTTCTTTCAGAGAGCATTGTTCTTGCCATCTCTTGAACAGTTCGATTTTTTCTTTCCACCACTCCCTTTTGTTGTGGAGTTCTGGCAAATGAATGTTGGATCTTTATGCCATGGTCACTACAAAATTCTGAAAATTTTCTCCATGTATATTTCTTACCTTGATCTGACCTTAAGCATTTTATAATCTTCCCTGTTTCATTTTCAACTCTTTTGTTGAAAGCTATAAAGCTACTTAGTGTTTGTGTCTTCTCTTTTAGAAAGGATACCCAAGGCATTCTTGTGCATTCATCAATGAAAAGCATGAAGTGTCTTTCTCCTCCAATAGCTTCTGTTTTCATAGGAACACATTAGTCTGTGTGAATTAAATCAAGAAGGCTACATATGTGATACTCCTTGGACTTGTAAGTGGCTCTAGTTTGCTTCCCCTTTTGACATGGACCACATACTTGATTTGTAGGCCCCTTAATCTTTGGAAGATCTCTCACAACTTCCCTCATACTTAGCTTGGCAAGATTCTTAAAATTTATATGCCCCAGCCTCTTGTGCCATAACAAGTTTTCATCCTCTTGACTCACCATGCACCTGTCTTTACTAGCATTTGACAAGACATATAAGTTTGTTGTAGTCCTAATTCTTTGAGCCACTGTTTTGCCATTCTTTGACTTCTTGATTTCACATCCTTCTTTAGTGAAAAGAACTTTATACCCACCATCACATATTTGGCTTACATTAAGAAAATTGTGTTTAAGTCCACTCACATGTAAAACATTATTGGATTTCAACTTTCCTTCATCCAACTTAACTAAGCCTCTACCTTCAATCTTGGCCCCATCATTGTTGCCAAATCTCATTGAGCCACCTTTAATTGCATCTAGACTTGAAAACTTATTCTTGTCACCTATCATATGTGTGGAACATCCACTATCAAGAATCCAAGGTGCATCACTACTATGAGCCTTGAAAGCTGTTTGAACTACCAAGCAATCTGTCTTTTCTTTTTGTCCTTTCTTAACCCAAACTGCTTTATCTGATACAGTAATAGGTTCTTTAGGCTTTCTTTGAATTGTTTGTGCATGACTTTGAGCTTGCTTCTATGAAAGGTTTCTTTTCTTCTGTGAAGGAAGAGCAATCCAACAATATCTTGAAATATGTCCTAATTTGAAACACCTGAAGCACTCTATTTCAACCTCAGCCAATGGTGCAAATCTATCAACGTTGTGGAATGCCACATCCCTATTATGTTTTTTACAGTTTACCACTTTGTTTCCAAAGTTGTTGCGTCCATAACAATATCCATTAAAGCCTTGACCTTTAAATTTTTTATGATAAACTCCAGTATAGCCATCTTTACCCATTTTTTTGCTGGTCTTGCCAACAAATGGATTCTTTTGTTGCTTTTCATCAAGACTCATTGGATTTGTGGTAGTTCCACTTCCTTTGGTCTTCATTGCATTTGAACATTCCCCTTGAGAGTACCCAAGTCCAGTTCTCATATGAGGTGATCTCTGAATGCTCAAAATCTCATCTAGCACATTGTTTCTTGCCCTACAAGAGGTAGAATGAGTAGTCTTAATCACTTGATTTTTGACTTCCTTGTCTTTGGAGTTCAATGTGTTGTTCCATTGGCTGAGATTGATGTGTTGTCATTGTTGGCAACCAAAATACAATGTGTTTTAAGAGTACATGGTTTGTGCTGAAGTGAAGGTCCCATAGAAGGCTTTGTGCATTTGCTATGTTTTTAGAGGGTGATTAGTACTATTACAATAGTTTTGAGTGTTTGTGAGAAGATTTAAGTGTTTTGGGTGTAGTAAAGATTCCTTAGAATGGTAGATTTCACAGGCCACTACACAAGGGTCATCTTGGATGAAATTTTGGGTAGTAATCCAATTATTTTATGGGTTCAACTTCAACTGTAACAACATAGTTCATGAAGCCTTCTTATAGAAGCAAATCTGGGCGGCATAGAAATAAGATGAAGTTTGGCCTCTGTGCTGAAATTTGCTCTTTGTGATGTAATCTACATTAAGGGGTTCAAAAAATAATTTTTAAAGAGTTTGGGGGTCTTTGTGAAAGAAGTTTTATATCTTATGGAGGAGCATGTAATTTTAAAAGATTGAATGGTGCGACTTTAATGGTTATTAGAAGGACATGAATGAAGATCCGATTTTAAAGGACAAGATTGATGCACTTAGTTTTCAAGTGTCCATGACGGAAAAGATTTCATCGCGAGGTGTTTGGTTGGCCGGGAGTAGGCATATATGGTACTTTGCGAAGTATACTGATTAAAATGATCCAGTGTGTTACATGTTTAGGATAGAATCAAAGAGATTCTATTTGAAATAATCTTGTGAGGTCTCATATAACTTAAGACATTCAACGGCCCGGATTCACCCACCCTTTTAAAGTGGATATCCAACAATTGTGTGATTAGATTCTCTTTGGGACTCATCCAGAAGATGAAATCCAACAGTTCTTGTACATCAACATTCATCCTCTTTAAAAGCCTGAATTTGAGTTAAACAGAGGCGGGTTTTTTAGGTTTTTGGCTTGTGGAGACTAAGAAAAACAAGGAGGAGAAACCAGGAAGCAAGATTGATATGGAGAACAAGCTCGGATGCGTATTTTGGTGAAAACATTGAAGAATAAGGTGAGTAATCTATTGTAATCACCCTCATTTGAAAAGTTTCACCTTTCAAGTAGTTGTTTGTTAGGGTTGAGTTTTTTGAGGTTATGGCCTTATACTTTTGTGGGTGCAAGAGTTCATACTGGAGCGGGTGTTCAATGTTTTGAATGCATTAAAGTGGGTGCTCTCTGATCATTGTATTAATCAAGATTTTAGTTGGAAAGTATTAAGTAAATACGAAGCTCTATTTAGAGCATTACTCCGTGGATGTAAGCAATCTGGCCAAACCACGTAAATTTGGTGTCGTGTGTTTCTAGTTTATTTTTCATTGCATATATTGGAGTGTTTTGATTGCAGAGTGGTGGTGCATTGTCTAGTAGACCCAACCACATTGTGGTGTGTGGTGGATGTGCCTTTGTATAATTGATAACTACAAAATTATCTTGACCAACCTTGTTTTGAGCTTAAAGAAGTGTCACATCAAAGAGAATTTTCGGACACTAATTCACCCCTCCCCCTCTCAGTGTCCACGTGGGAATAACAGTAACTCATTCTTATGGTTCAGTAACAAATTCTCCACTAATGGAAGAAACCTAGGATATCAAGTTTTGCCTCACAAAAAGGAACCTCAAAACTGCTTTTGTGTTGTGTGGATTGATTTTTTCCTATTTCACTGACAGTTCTTCTTATCCCCTACTTTCTGCTGGGAAAACATTAAAAACCTCAGTTTCAAGGGATTTTCTAACTTACATTGTCAAGTTTTTCAAAATTTAACTTTCCAGGGTTGCATCTTAATCTCTTCTGAATTGACTTAAGTGAATCTTGGAATGCAGATATAGGTCGCATTGGGATAGGAATATGTCATGATATGCGTTTTCCAGAACTTGCAATGTTGTATGCACAAAGAGGTTATTGTCTTCCTGCTGAACTTCATCATGTACGTATTAGTAATTAGTATCATTGTCGGTATAATTTACCTCTTACTTGGAGACCAGGTGCTCATTTAATATGCTATCCTGGGGCATTCAACATGAGTACTGGAGAACTTCTGTGGGAGCTGGTTCAGAGAGCAAGGCAAGAATGTATTATTATTCTCTCTTTTTTTTCCTTTTTCTTCAATAAATATTGTTAAAACATGTAATGGGGATTAGTGTACTATGGCATGGTATTCAGAGTTGCATTTCATTATTGTAATTAGACATAACTTCTTAGTAGGATTAGCACTATGAAGTAATGCTGGTATTATAGAATAAAGTGTCTAGTCCACGATATGGAGCTAGCCATCCCATCTAAAATAAAGTCGGTAATTTGTACTTACACTTCTATCCTTGGTTTGCTGGTCTTTTAGAGACCTTCATGTGATACTGTAAGTGTGTGTTCATGTGTCTTTGTTCAATGTACCGCATGACTGTTAAGGTACAATTGAGTTATCTCTACCTAGCAGGCCTTATTTGTTTTCTCATTCTCATATATGAATAGAGTGAATCTCTGTCTTCTGAAGACAAAACCAAATCATTCTGATATTCATCATGGTATTAGGACCGAAAGCTTAGGAAACAGTTTCTGTTTTTTATTTCCCACAGTTAGCCAAATGATGTTGATAGGCCTCTAATATCATGAGCTTATGCTTGCAAAAATAAAAGGGGAAGCAGGGGATCGCATGAGCAGCAATTAAAAGGGAACCAGCTATAGGACAGAGATTTGGACCAACTGAATTGGAAAGAACTATATGGAAAGTAGGGAACTATATTGGGGAATCGAAGAGAGTAGGAGTTAGGCTTTGATTATTGTTAGGGAAATTGCAAGGTAGGCCTTGCAGAGGGAGAGCTGCTGCTCTTAGGTTGGGAGAAGACTGGTATTGCTAAATAAAACTAATTACATTACTGAATTATGTTGATTCCTATTAGGAAGTAATGCAGGTTTCATATGATAGAGTGATTAGTCCTCAGTAGGGAGGGATGCATCCATCATAGGATGCTCTGGCTTTCTCCCCCCCTCCCCCTTCTACATTGTCTTCATCTTCTTATCTGTGACGATAGTAGTAGCTACAGGTATAAAACAACTTGCAATGATGGATTCTTCTCCATGTACCATGTGCTTAAGATCCCATATATAACATCCAGCATATTTATGGAGCACTGGGAATACTAATCATGGATTCAATATGATTTGTTTGGATAAGTTTAAGACAGAGGGTCCAGACACAACAAAGAAATATGGAGTTGTAAAAACTTGAATGGATGCTTCTCATAGCCAATGACTTTTTGTATTGTGGACCTGTGGTCTGATGACTTGAGTAGGTTTTAATTCTAGAAGTGAGCATTTGAAATGATTGTACAGTTTCTTGGAACTTTACTCAGTTGCAGTGATGTTATGATTGTACATTTGAAATTCTAGAGGTGACATTCTTATTTCTACTTTGACTAAGTCTGTGATTGAGTTAAAAAAATTGTATAGCCAGTTACTGAACATAGCTCAATGGCATGTACTAAACTGGATGGTCAAGGACTCAATCATGCTTGTTTTTAGTCATCTAAGCTCTTCATGCTTTCCCAAGCTCAGGTCTTTTTTGTCTTTGTACTTTATATCTTATTGATCTATAGATATCTAGTAAAGACATATCATAGCTTTATTTGGAAACCTCGTATTATTGCAATTGAACTTACTGACACCTTACACTCATACCAGGGCAGCTGATAACCAGGTATTCACCCTTTTCTTTCCATGTTTCTTTGTGATTTTGAGTGATCCAGATGTGATTTTGTGTGTTAAGATTTGTTTGATCTGGTTGCAGGTATTTGTGGTTACTTGTTCACCAGCTCGAGAATCTAATGGTTCTTACATGATATGGGGACATTCTACTGCTGTTGGACCAGTAAGAAAAATTTGGAACTAGTGTCTTGTATCAATCAATGTTGTTTTTCTAACTAGCTGGAATTGTCATGTTATCTCCAGTTTGGGGAAATTATTGCAAGCACGGGACATGATGAGACAACTGTTATCGCAGATATTGATTATTCTATACTTCAACAACGCAGGTAATGTTCCTAACTCCCTAGCAGAAATTAAACATCACATTCCTGCTTCCTTCTACTTCTCAACTTTGTTTAAATTTGTGGATTGATGCAGAGAGAACCTTCCACTTTATAAGCAAAAACGAGGAGATATATACCAGTTTATTGATGCACACAAGCTGAAGAGCAAACAGTGGGCTCCATAACAAAGCACAGCTCTGACTAGTGCTGTCAGGTAGCATTGCCTAACTTCAGACTTGGCCACCAGAAAGCAATACTTCTAAACCAGCCCTGTTTCTGACCATTCTTGACTACTATGTGAACTCTGAACTTAGAGATACTCATAAATCATGCATTTCTTTGGTGGTTAGGTTTCCCCTTTTTTTTATCCTATATGTTAGGGTTCAAACCTTTTTGCTTTGATGTGCCACTTCAAAGTTTTCTGAAATAAAATGGGTATTACAGTTATGCATGCTCCAGCTACCCAGTTTGAATGGTTAGAATTCATTTTGCCTAGATGTTCCTTTAGCCAGTCAAGCGTCCATCCAAATAGTGCCTATTTAAACCCCTGATCAACGGTTTAAGCACTACTATGATATACATTTTAGAAGGATCTGTCGGCATGATTCGCGTTTTATCATGTAATACAATCCCCTAGCACATGCAGCAACAATTTCAGGAGAACAGAGAGATTATATTGGGGAAGGGTTAAGCCCTTACCAGCTACAATAGCTTTAAGAGTTCTCTACTTGTCGCCCACTTAAGTGGGGGTGGAACTCTTGACTGTCTATTTAAGTGAGAAATTACTAATTGCTCTTTTTTTTTTTTTTTTGGTTTGCCAACCCCGGTTTCCAAGGCTTGCCCTGACTAATCTAGTGTTCGACTCGGGTCGCACACTTGGCTGTGGTGGGTGAGTCTCCCAACGGGTATTTTTTGCATCCACAAGGTTTCGATATCGGAACCTTGCTTAAGCGGACCAAGCTGCTTACTACTTGGACCAACCCCTGTTGGTCTAATTGCTCTTTTTACAAAAGCTAAAATTACTTGTTACCCATAGTTTTAAACTTATTTTCTGTCAAGTTTGAATATGAAATGACAGATTTGCCCTTATGTGTGGTAAAACGACTTTAATGCCCTTCACTCTCACTCACAGTGTGTACCCTCCCGTATCCAACCTCAAGTGGGTGAAGGGATTCCCTTCCTTACATGAAACTACCCAACACCACTCCCTCTCCAGGCCGGCAACCACCGCCCCCACCTTCCCCCTCCCCTTGCCGAAAACAAACCCACCTTCTTCCCCTTTCCGGAGACATTCATTGATTGAACTTGCTCAAAACAGTAATGAAGTCTATCTTCTGATTTCATGAAGAGATCGTTTTCTTCCTTCTTCCTTTGATTTATCTTCTTCCTTTCTTTCTTGTGTTGAGTTTGTCTTTTTTTATTAAAAAAAAAAAGAGAAGCTTGAGAGTTTTGGAATGGCGTTTTCAGAACTTGATCCGCCGGCCACCCCACTGTTCCGGCTGGCAATTTGCTTCAGTAGATTGCTAGATTTTATATCCTGCGATGATGCATGTGATTCAGATTTCCGATATAATCCATCAAAGTGATCATTCTTCCTTTTGAGAACGGTAACTTTAGAAATGAATAATGCCAATACAGTCAATGTGAACACCCAAACCAAAAATCTTCCGTTGCATATTCAAACTTCTCAGTGGAGAGATCATGGGTTCGACCCCTGCGGACGGCAAAGCTCCCCCTTGAGGAAGTAATCAAGGTGCATGCAAGCTGGCTCAGATGAACTTCAAATACCAAAAAAAAAAACTAACAGTAGGTAATGGGTAGTTTTAACTTTCGTAAAAAGTGGGCAACTAGTAATTTTTCCCACTTAAGTGGGCAGTCGGGAGTTCACCCATGGTGCAACATTTCAGCGAAATTTTCGGAAATTTCGGCGAATTTCGGTGATGGGCGAAACGATATTGGGGTGAAACCAAGATGGTCCAAAATTCGCCAAAATATTGGCTATATGTTAGGTGAATTTCGGCGAAATAACCAATATATTGCGGAATTTTACGACATATCTTCAAATTTTTGATATTTTGGAGATTTCGCGCAATTTCTCTTGCGATTCTATAGCAGAATCTTTGAGGTAAGTGGACAATCTTACCAATTTTGTCCCAATGATTCAAGCCTCAAAAGACAATGTGCCAAATGTGGTTAGAGAGGAGAATTTACATAGAATAATTCTTGGAAAAATTCAAATAAAGAAGACTTTTGATAACAAAATCTTCAAGATTAATGAACAATCTTACCAATTATATTCAAGTGATTTAGGCCTTAAATGTTAACGTAACAAACATGGCTAGGGAAGAGTATATGCATGAAAAAATTTATGGAAACAATTTAAATTATGAAAGGATTCTGTAATGAAATCTTCAAGGTCAACGGGTAATTTTTCCAATTATATCCAAATGAATTAGGCCTTAGAAGGTAACAATTAAATGTGGTTAAGAAGGAGAATTTAAATGGAAGAATTTATAGAAAATAATTCAAATTTACTAAATATTGACATCAAGGTAGACACCAAATTTGGCCCAAATTGACCAAAAATACCTCCAAAATAGGTATCGAAATCTGATATTTTTGGGCGAAATCTCGCCGAAATTCAGTTCGCCAGGTAGCAAACCAGCAAACTGGAACGAAAAACCACACCGTGGTTTCATCCCACTTTATGTGGGCGACACAAATCCATTAAAGCAGCGAGATTTTGCCAGGTAGCGAACTGGAACGAAAAATCTCACTTTAATTTCACCCCACTTAAGTGAGAGACACAAATCCATTAGCTTTAAACCAAAACTAAAGAAGGTAGAACAGTCAATTAACCTAAAGTTGGTGGGACCGTTGGGTGTACAAGGTGTTGTGCTCTGTTATTTCAGTTTCAGTAATGTGTGCTGTGTAGGTTTTGCTATAAAATCTGTAGCAAGCATGTATCCTCTATAATCTTAAGAGAGATGAGGATAAGTGCTTGTAACTATCAAGTGAAACAAATCTTATCCTACTGTAGATGTAGGCAGCTTTCTCGGATTAATCCTGTTGCCTTGACTATTATAGTTGCACTTTCCATTTGTATTAATTGTTTTCTATTTCTTCAGAGTTCTTGAAGTCAGCTTGAAAATTGATCCCGAAGAGGGTAAGGTCAAGTTCTTCTGGGTTTTAAGATTAGAAATCTCAATGGGCTTATGAAATTGTGATCAAGCTGTTCTGGGTTTTAAGTATCTGAAAATCCCTAGAGCCCAACCCACCTTCTGGGTACGAGTGAGTTACTGAGTTAGGGCTGCAACTGGGCTGGGCTGGGCTGGGCCGGGCTTTTGCAATCCCAAACCCAGCCCTATATGGTATAATTTGAGCCCATACCCGCCCTGGCCCTAGTTCAGGGCCAATGATTATTGTCCCTGGCCCTAAGCCCTACAGGGCCAAGCCAAGCCCATTCCCGCCCTAATTGGCCCTAATTGGGCCAGGTTTGGCCCTAATTGGCCCTGTACCTGGCCCTATCCCTGTCTCTGATTGGCCCTGTCCTTGACCCTGATTGGCCTTGTCCCTGGCCCTGTCTCTGGCCTTGATTGGCCCAGGCCCTAATTGGCCTTGTCCCTAGCTTTAATTGGCCATATCTTTGGTCGTAAATATCAAATGTAAGATAGGTAGTAATTAAAATACATATTAAAGTAATTAAATTCTTAAATTCCAAACTCAGTTCTGGAAAATAAAATAGTAAAGATGTCAACAAATAATCCAAAACTTATATTCAATATGTATTTAACTATTTATACCCATTTAAATTTTAGAGAAATAGAGAAATCCAAATTTCTAGGGTTTTTTAATTTGCTATTCGATGAAAATTATGGTTATTATATGTAAGCTCGAAGGGAAAAAGAAAAAGATTTTTCTCAATTCTCAATTAATTTCTAACTTCTAAGACAATGGTCAAACTTCATTCCAAATTTCCAATTTGTCTTTTCCCCAACTCTCTCTCTCTCTCTCTCTCTCTCTCTCTCTCTCTCTTTTATTCTGTTTTTTCCTTTGGTTTTTCTCCAGCAGCAAAGAGTTAAAATTATTCATGAAATAGAATAAGTAGACTCTCTTTTATTCTGTTTTTTCCTTTGGTTTTTCTTCAGCAGCAAAGAGTTAAAATTATTCATGAAATAGAATAAGTAGAGAGAAGAATTGTAATTAAATTTAGGCATATTTGAAAGTCAAGTCAAGTATAGAGAATGTCACACAAACTCTTTTTGTAAACTCAGAAACATCAGAGATTCAGAATTCAAAAGGAATATGATAAATGAAAATTTTATCTTCAAAGTCAAGAACTTAAGCCGTATGTAGGTATGTTTTCATTCACAACTGTTCAATAAATTGATATCTTTATTCAATACAACAAAATTCATATTCAAAACCTTGTTAACAAGTAAATCGACGATAGTTTAATATTCAACAAAATAAAATGTATTTTTTTCATAGTTAAAGAAAATGATGTTTTAGTTACAAACATAGCTGTATGTTTTTAATAAATTTTTTTGAAATATCACAATAGATTTGTTAGATATTCATGATGAGAAGTTGGGGTATAGATTTGTTAGATATTAATTCTTTATGTAATAGTTTTTATTATTTATAATATATTATCTCGCCTTAGTCAAAAACAAAATCAATATTTTATTGAACTAAAAATGACTTTGTTGGAAAAATAAAAATTATCTTAAAAATAATATAAAAAGTGAATTTATAGTCTAATATGATCAAAGTGACTAAATGTCAAAATCAAAACTCATACCAATGTTAGTATGAAGATCAGGGTAAAATTCTAGTACTATAGTACATGATCATCGTCAAATTAATATTAAGATTAGAGCCAAAATTAAGGTCAGGATAGGGCCAAAATCAAATAGATGCTTATTACATTGGTAATGAGGTTATAATTTATTTTTATTAATTTTCTACAAAACATGATCATGTTTCTAAAATTTGACACGTGTCAAGTATCCACCCATATGTATTACAATTAATTCCTCTCCATGTGGGTGGAGGGTCCAGAGTCTTTAGACTCAAATCAAGGCCAGGATCAGGGCTAATATCAGGCCCAAGATCAAGGCCAGGATCAAGGCCTAGATCGGGGGGCGTAATCGGGCCGTCGAATCAGGGCCAATATCAGGGCCAAAATCAGAGCTAGGATCAGGGCCTGGGTCAGGGCCAAAAATCAGGGACGGGCTGGGCGGGCCAGAGAGTAATCCCAGGCCCGCCCTTGGCCCTAATTTAGGGCCAAAATATTTTGGCCCTAACCCGCCCTTAGGGCCAAAATCTTTAGCCCAAGCCCTATTCGGGCTCAGGGCGGGCTTAGGGCGGGTCAGGGCCGCCAGGGCCAAACTTGCACCCCTATACTGAGTTACAGGGTCAGGACTCGGGAGCCAATTTCTCTTCATTCATGGTCAAGCAAAATCTCTTCAACAATGTGATCTGATTAACTGATTTTGAACTGGAAAAGAACACGTTGGGTTTGGAGTTAAAAATGAAACTGGGATCTGATCCTTTCTTGAGAACTGCCAAAACAAATGAGATACATGAGCATGACATTGCAAGATAGATAAAAGCTTTCGGAACATCCAGTCCTAATTTACACTGAAAGCCCAAAACAAAAGTCAGATCCGACTTTACTCACTTAGCCAAAAAGAGGGAAGTTCTCGTCACCCAAGATTGAAATGATAATCACTTACATTGTTAACTATCACTCTCTATTGCCAAAAAGGTTCAAATATGGAATGCAAATGATGGTTTTGGTTGGTAATCATATCCATTTGTTTGTTTTTCACTGTTTTTTTCTTCTAATCTTAGCCTTCTAGTTACGCGTGTTGCGTTGTGGTGATGCACTGTTGTGCAAAGGTAAAGAATTTTCATCCCTGGAGGTAGAGAATGCATAGCAGTTAGATTCATTGGGTGGTGAAGATGGGACCCTCTGGTCTCATGCATAATCCATAGTTTCACATTTACAGCCGCAAGCATGAAGCTATAAAGCTATCGAAGAATGAAGGATAGCTAGTAATTAACTAAAAAAAAAAACAAAGCAAATGCATGCGCTGCACGAGACAGGTAAGCACGCGACAAAGCGACCAGGAACACTAAAAGAGTTGGAGAGAAGATTAGAAATTTGAAAGGTGACGATGGGGTCCTGTGTAAAGACTCGAGAGAGAGAGACTCAAGAACCAAGAACGCTCATCAGGTCTGATCAGGACTCTGCAGGAAAAGAAAAAGAATGTGTAATCTTGTCTTGGTTGTCCTCTTCAGAATCTACTTTTCTTTCTCTCGCTCTGCTTCTGATACGTGGTTGCAGTCACTCGTAGATTTTAAGAGAGAAAAGAAAAAAAAAAGAGATCAGAAGTACTCAATGAAAAGAAACAAAAATATTTGAAAAGGAATGAAAGACAGACTTGTTTGGCGATCCCGAGAAGAAGTGATCCCAAGTTCCAACTTCCATATTCTATGCTGAGAAAACAAAAAAAGAGTAAGTGTAGACGCAGAGCTAGATCAGTAGAAGAAGGTCCCCTCTCGCTCTTTATTAGTCTTTGCTTCTTTATTCTTCTCTTTACTAAAAGCAGAGTTGTCTGTGTTCAGCTGTTTCTACTCCTCCACGCTAATCTTTTACATTCTTTTCAAATATATTCCTTTTCAGTTAGGAGAAGTGGTAGTTGTTGTTGTTGTAGGCTTGTAGCAGTAGTAACTACTGGGAAGCCGACACACAAGAAGATTTATGGATATTCATGTCGGGGTGATCTCTGAGGATCTGAGACTTTTGAGCTTAAAATAACAGGAGAAGGTGTATGTAGCTACTAGCTAGCGTTCCTGCCCAGTTAGTGTTTCCATGTGAACATATTTTATACATTTTCATGCAAGATAAAAGATTAAAAGGTAGAACTAGTTTGGAGAAAGAACAAGTAAGCTAAGATTCCTGAACCCAGATATATATATAACCATGTGTACAGGTGTGGAAGAATTGAAACGATACTGAGAGTAAGAAGTGGAAGAAGAAGATGATGATGATGATAGCACAGAGGGCGACAACGGGGGTGGGTGACAGAGCAAGCAAGAACCCACACGTGTAGTGGGGGTGGACATATCTCAAGACAGACAGAGACCTCAGAGAAGAAGAGATAAGATCACTGAGTCTCACGTGCACTGTGGTGGGTGGTCCATGCTTCTTCTTCTTTTCTTCGTTCCATCAAAGCCTGAGAGCTAAGGAGGTTGGCTCATCAGATTGTGTGGTCAGTGGTCCACAGGTCAGAAATCACAAAAACCGACTGTAACAGTATGGCTGATGAACCTCACAGCAGGGTAACAGCCTTGTATGGAACTGAAATAGCTACGGACCTCAGCTGGTAAGGCATGAGCCCCAACCCCCCACACGGTCTCTCACCATGATGGCCGGCCATGCAGTACTATAAAAAGATTGATCTTGTTAGATTGGTGTATCTAACGTGGTGGTGCCTGTGATGTCCAGAGTTGGATGAACATCACATGAATTCCATTAAATTTCAGCTGCACAAAAGAATGATTCAATATAGATCGAAGAAAATAACAGTTCGTATATGCACTTTAAGTAGTTGAGACTTAATGGAATGCGGCCACTTAGTGTCCATTTAACACCGACACCACAATCACCGTCACCCCAGATGCACCAGCCTAGCAAGATCCGAATAGAACCCCAACACTAATACCTTCATCAATGGCTCCTGTGTGCAGTGTGCACGTCCTTGCATACCCCCCCCCCCCCCCCCCACAAAACCATATATGCCGGTGTTTCACATTAATGAAACTGGGTTTACTCAAGGGAGAGGAGATAAGAGAGAGAGAGAGAGGGGCTAATGAAATTTGAAGAGCATTAACTAACTTTAACACTACAACAACTAACTAATAAACAAATCCAGGACATGATGAAGGGTTTGTCTTAGTTTATGGTAGTTTCAGTACTAAGCTTTATGAGTGATCGACAATGTCAAAGATGGCCATGAATGTGCACTAGGTTATGCCATTAAGGTGTTGGGCAGGTGGGGTGAGGAGGGGAGAATCCATTTTTCAAACACTTAATCCATTATTATTCAATACTTTTTACGTATTAATTACTTGTGTAGCGTTTGTCCTTAATGTGATAAAGTCTTGTTAGGTCTTCATTAATATCACTTTATTGGCATTCTTGATCTTTTGTCTCTGTTGCAGTTATTGTTGTTAATTAAAAGTCACCAATTGTTGTATTAGTAAGCTATAATAGGATTTGTCCGCCAATAACATTTTAGAACCCTAAAAAGAGTGAGGTCATGTCATCTATCTGGTGGGCTCTCCTCTTTCAGATTCGAGATGAATGAGAGTCACAGAATAATAATGGTGTAAGTAGATTATGAGTAAGCAGGCAGGCATGCATGCCTTCTTCCAAGTTGATGGGAGACCAGATTTTTTATTCTAGTAGATTAGTTGCCATGCTTTGTGTCTTTAGGCTCACCACTTACCCATTAACACCACATTTTTCTAAATCAGTTCTGTGCTCATGTGAGGGACAGTATTGATAGCCCTTGTTCTCCTCAGCTAAAGATGAACTCTGCATGCACTTCTGTATTTTATTTTTCTCTTTCCCCCTCTCTCAGCATGCATGACACTGAGAAGCAGTGAACCAAAGTTAGTAAACTTTAAGCTTTGCTGTAAAAAATATAATTTAACATACCATTACTGGAGGGTACGTACTGTGATGGCCCAAGATCTCAGCTCAGATTTTGTTATAAGTCTGGGCTATTAAATAACCGGCAAGCGCTTGATCCTACATTATGCATTTTCATCTCATCATCATATCATTGTTAGATCTATCAGATAGTGCACACACATCTTGTCAAAACTGGTAGAATTGATAAGTAAACTATAATAATGCAAACCATTGAACATAGTCTACGAAGTCATTCGGTGATGTGCCTATATTCATAGGGTAATTACAAATTAAATTGGCATCTATATTTACATTCAATATATAGTTTTCATTTTATAACTATATTTCATTTGGTGCTATGCCCCTCAAACTCTTAAAAAAACTAGTCCACACTTTTTGACTATTGGCAATAATCCTAGTCTAGTATATTCATCATAAACCAAGGTGTGTGATTAGGGCTAGCCCTGGTCCCTCCTTTCCCATAATGCATGCACTCTCTCTTTGAGTGTTAAGGATGGCTCCTACCACAAACTGTGCCTTAGTTAAAGGCATACAATCAAATAGTGACAACTCAACAAAAAAATATGTTTCTTCTTTTACTTTTTTTGTTGACAAGAAAAATATATGAACTAAAAGAAGCCAAACAAGGGTTTCTTTCATCTGTTTGAAGTGAGAGGAGAATCTCAACTTTAATTTCCTTTGTTGTTACAACATCAATTGAGATAGTTCTCAAAGTCAGAACAATGATATGAACTGAGCTATCAAACTAGACAAAAGGAATAAGGCAGTGACCATAGCTTCAAATGGGTTATCAAGAAGAATGCAATGGATGAATTGCCTAACCAATCCTACTAAAGTGGCTTGGTGGTTTGTAGCATTATACACCCCCTCCCTCTCCCCCTATAGGGCTTGTCACCAATAATAGTAATTAGTACTGTTTCTTTGAGGTTAGATAGTGGGCATTGATGTGGGAAGAGGACTTCACACTCAACAGTGCTCATAATAGCACATAGGACATTATTTGAATCAGTAAATCTAGCTTCCCCACTCCCATGTCCTTTGAATCATGATATGAATAGCATCCTTCTCTTGGGCCATGAACTGAACTCAATCTCACTCTCCTTCTACAAAGTCTGATCACCATCATTAAACTAGTAGAAAGAAAACCTTCAAAGTAGTTGTGAAAGTGTCATGACCCAAAAAACATTATTGATTCTCTTAGGAAGGCAATCTCATAAGGTCCATCTAGGAAGGAAGGCATTTATGATATACCCAAATATCTATTGATTTGGTTCATCTAGTATTCATCTGGGCAGGTAGATCACGAAAAAAGAAAGTTTAGTCTCATCTCAATTTGAGGTGGGGTGGGGGAGTTGTATGAATTTGACCAAACAAAATTTTATTTGAGATCTAATTATCTAAACATAGAAAGAAGAATCTTGAAAATATAAGCAATGAGCAAAAAAAAAAAAAAAAACCATATGAAAATTTTCATACGAAATAGAAAATAATGTTCCAAATTTTGAAAAGAAATGGATGACTGAAAATATGTGAGAAAGCATTAATGTATTTGAAACTGTTTGAAATCCAATACATAAAATGTCTAGTGCCATTCCTAAGATATATTAGAGTTAAAATTGCATGTTTTTCAATTAAAGCAAGGTTGAGTGTACATCATCGTCGTTGTGTTTGGAGTTGGGACTTTCATTTTATTGTCGTTTTATCATTCTCAATTCTATAATCACTTCCAACGGTTTGAAAATTAACCCTTTCACCCCTACATGAAGTTTATATTTCAAGAAAATATAAATTGAATAATACGTCGATATCATATATATATATATATATATATATATATATATATATATATATATATATATATATATATCAATTAATCAAACTGATACCATTTTCATACCTAAATTTAGGGTCGAATCCAAACAAAATAAGCTACAGAAGGATCGAGATCTTAGTAGCCTCTCTTTTTTCCTCTTTTTGACGAGAAGGGGGTAAAGCTAACTAATTGTATGATTCATCATTTAAAGAATCTAAATAGAAAAACAAAGTAATGAAGAATGAGGACCACAAAACATTGTTAACTATGTGACTTGGTTACGAATTAAGTTTAACACGAGAAACCAACATTAATATAATTTTGAAGTACCCACCAATCAAAATCTAATAAGAAAGCATATTTGTCTTAGTCCATATATTTTTTCAAGGAAGGTCCTTAGTTGCAATAAGCTCTATAATTTTGAAAACAGATTGCGGCAAAGAGAAGGAAAGAGCATGTCAAGAAAGAAGCAGTGAAGGCTTGTAAGAAGCTCCCACACACGCGCATTGCTTTAATCTCCTTTCTATTATTTTACTCTCTCTCTCTCTAATGCATCCCTAACCACCCATTATTTTAATCTCTCTCTAACCCATATCCCTAACCACCCATCTCAGTCTCTTAGATTCTTGTTCTAAGCTTTCTTTCTTTCCTTAATTAAATCTCACACGCTTTCTTTAGAGACTTCCAAATCCTCTCTCTCTCTCTCTAACTCTCTGTGGGTGTGTGAGAAAAGCTCAGAAAAGCTCAAAGGAGCCACGAGCACAATCATTAGTGCATCTTAAGCCACTAAGACAGATGAGGTTGTCTCTCTTTCTCTCTCTAAGATCGAGGAGGGAAGGGAGACAAAAATCTATTGGCTAAGCTTTGATTCTTTATTTTAAGTTTTTAACAGAAGCTCTAATCATTTTGGCTGGGAATTGCTTCAACATATCCCCTTCGTCCAATCATTTCTCTATCTTTTTCTGTATTAATTAATCTAATATGACAGCTTACCATGCATCTATTCCCTTTTCTATTTTATAGTTTTTTTTGGGCTATTCTCCATCAACCACTCTAGCCTTTCGACCTTTGTCTGTGAATAGTGAATACCCACCTTCTCTCTCACCTAATTAACAGCATTTCTTGATTCTATCCCATCCAATCTCCTCTTTGGTATCTTCTGTATGATAATAATTTTACATGCTCTTGTATCTGGACACAACAACCACACAATTATTAGGTACCCATTTGAGAAGATAAATAGAAATAGATCAAGTACTTCATGCATGAACAACTAAAGCTTTGTTTCATAAAAAGAAATCCATTTCTATATATGTTTTTTTTTTTTCCTTCAGTAAAAATTACTGAATGATGTTGCTGCCCATGTGTGTGTTCTCATTGGGTACATCTCTAATGTATCCTAGGGTAGCACTGAATGTGAAATCTCATCTTCTCCCTCCCCCCCCCCCCCCTTTAAAATGACCTCTGTGTTCCCTATCGTTAATTTTTCGCTGTTGGACAATTGTTACTCTCTTGCTATTTGATGCAAAATTTGTATATTTGCATTATATGGAACCCTGTCTCTACGAATAAATAGATAGTCGAAGTATTCCTATTGGCAACACCCTTTTAGAAGCTATGAATACCTAATAGTGATTACAATGCATTCATGGACGACTTACATGAGGACGTATGTTTGCTATTAGATAGTTATGAAACTAGATTAGGTAATTAGAGAGTTTACCATGGGGCTAATCCACAACCTTTGGTGTCCATAAAGCAAATATCACGTGGTGCAATGAAGACAACAAATTTGATAAGTTTAGAGAATTAAGATTTTTCAAACAGCATAAGAACCTTGAGGAGTTGATTCAGTTGGCTAAGACTAATGTTATAATATGACGTTAATAGTTCAAATCTTCGTGGGACTAGTGGCAAAGTCATCCCGTATATTTGAATGGTTATAAAATTTTCCTTCTTATGATGTAGTATAAGGTGTGCATAAATTGATCCGAAAGAACCTCAAATTCACACACACACAAACAAACAAGATAGAGAGAGCAATGAGAATGATTTGTGATGGGAGTTAGTGGAGCTAACAGTAACAGTATTTGCTAACCTCTGAGAAAGGGGGAGAAGAAAGAAAGATTGTGTAGGGCCACTTGTCCCTTCAAACATTACCATCTCCTCCTCCAACACCAAGTGAAGATAGAGAGAGAGAGAGAGAGTGAGAGAGAGACGTCCATCTTTATGCCTTTCATAATTTACACGAAAGCCAAAGATAATTTGGGGCCATAAAGAATCTCTTCTTTTATTCGTCCATGGCCCATGGCCCATCATGGCCCATCCCCATCTCCATCTCCATGGGACCTCTCTATTTGTCCTTTGATTTTATCTTTTATTAGAGAAAAATTGCATCTCTATATCCCACTTTTCAATTGATTGATATGATTATGGACAGAAAATCGGATTTGAATTTTGTCCATTTCATTAATTCAAAATAAATGAAGTTTAGGGTAATATTGACATTTAACCTGGTTTTTATAAATGGGGTAGCATCGTCTTTTTGATTTCTTAATTTTAATGAAGGGCAAATTAGACATTACATATCCAAACTTAACAGCTACTTAACACCGTTATAAGGAAGAGGGGCAATAGTAATTTCGTAAATAACAGGATTTTATTAGTAATAAAATCAAGCTACAGGGGGACAACAATAATTATCCCTTTTTAATATTTAATATCAATTCACATTCTCATTCATTGACAAATTCTCATTCTTCTTTGGTTTGTTAGGCGTATACTTTGAAACTTATTTTCTCTATGATTACATGAATATAAGGATTTGAAATAAAATAAAATTTTAAATTTATAGATTTTAAATCTACGGATTCATGATTCAAAAAATTAACTATTTGGTTAGCCTCAATCTATCAAAGTTCATAGAATTCCGTTGAATTACTTTGCATGAATTCTTAAATTTCATTAATTTTAAACTTAATAGTAGAATCCATGGATTTCACCCAATGCCCAAAAATAACTTAATTTACATTTTTAGACAAAAAAAGTGAAATCTCTGAAATTCATCAATTCAAGGATGTTTTACAACTAAACATATATAAATCTCCGATTCATGAATCTAGGGTTTGAAACCTCTAGATTCAAATAACCAAATAAGCCAAAAAGAATTGAAAAAATCTATTTATGGATTCTAGGCCAAATAAATTTTGATTATTTTGTGGGTTACACATGTGATTGTGAGTTCCAAAATTGAAGGTATTATCTTAGTCGAATATTGAATAAGAAATACAAAATATGACTCACTCTTTTTCCCATTAGTGCAACACTATAACTTAAGCATGGCCTCTGATATTGCCTAGACCTCATGTAAAACATTTCGGTAAAATTTGTCGAAATATGGTGAATTTCACCCGATTTGCCAACTAGTGAACTTTTTCTTTGACCGAAACCGAAATCAACCAATTAGCGGCAATATATGAGCGATATCTCCCCAGAAATTACCGAATTATATATCACCGAAATTTCATGCAATATTTTAGTAATTTCTTGTGATTTTTAGGCGATTTTTTTCACGATTCTATAGAGGAATTTTCAAGGTCAACAGACAATCTTACCATTTCTACCCCATTGATTCAAGCCTCAAAAGTCAACATGCCAAATGTGGTTAAGAAGCTAAATTTATATTGAACAATTTATAGAAATAATTTAAATTAAGAAGACATTTTGTAGTAAAATTTTCAAGATCAATGGACAATCTTGTCAATAATTTAGGCATCAAAAGACAACGTGCCAAATGTGGTTAAGGAGGAGAATATGTATGGAAGAATTTATGGAAATAACTTAGGACCTGTTTGGTTACATGAATCCAGAGAATTCAAATCTCTTGATTCGTGAATCTGAGAATTATACCCGTTGGTTGTAAAAATCTCTAGATTCATGAAATCTAGAGATTCACCTTTTTACACTAAAAATGTGAATCTATAGATTTATGGGTAAATGATGAAATCCAGAGATTTCGAGAAAGCTATACATTTGCACATTCACAAAAATCACATCGATCAAATAGTTTTTTAGGATGAATCCACAAATTTCATTCCACAACCAAACATTTAATTTTATAAATTATAACTCCATAGATTTGAAATCTCTAGATATTTGAAATCTCCAGACTCATGTAACCAAACAGACCCTTAAATTATAAAAGATTTTTTTAGTAGAATTTTCAAGATCATGGGACAATCTTTCCAATAATGTCCCAATGATTTAGGCCTAATTATGTAATATGACAATTGTAACTAAGGAGGAGAATTTGCATGGAAGAATTTATAAGAAATAATTCAAAATTGTCAAGTCTTCTTATACTTATTGGCAGGCTAGACACCAAATTTGGGTCCAAAATGACCTAAAATACCCCTAAAATGGGGGTCAAAATCTGGCTAAAATATCTACAAAATTTGTCAATTCACTGGGTTCGATCACCAAGGGACGAACAGGAAAATTTTGCCGAAACTTCACACCCTGGTCCTCCATTTCGGTAATTGCTCTTCTTCTCTTTCCAGTGCTTCATACCCAACATTTTAAAGACTTTGCTTGACTCTTGTGCATATTAAAAAAATGTGCAGGACCGTCAAACTAAGCATTTTGATTGGTTGGATCGAAATCTCGATTGATCGTTAATACACATGACTCAAGCAATTTGGACATTTTAATCAGGCAACATTACCGACATTGAAGAGATTTGTTGTGACACTCTCTACAGTGTCTTCTGTTCCTACTCTCATTTGAAGGCCTATTGATGTTGTCAAATCTGAACTAGATAGAGAAGAGACTTGCAGTGGCCCTCTCTACAGTGGATTTTGGAGTGGCGCTCTCTACAGTGTCTTCTGATCATGCTATCACTTCAAGGCCTATTTATGCTGTCTAATCCACACATCTAATTAAATACAAGAGACTTCCATCCTGTTGTAGAATGATGCATTATACAGGGCATTTGTGTCCTCTCTACTTAATTAGGATATATTTGTCTCATGTAATTTTTATTGAGGGTAGTTTAGTCATTTTTTTGACTTGTATAAATATTCCATTAAAAGGTTTAGGGTTTTATTCTATTCCTCTTGTCCTTGATGTTGTGCAAGTGTCTCTTGAAGGGTGTGATTGGGTGGGTACGTTCTTGCGGGAAAAACAGTCTTTTTGTTGTGCATAGTTGTATACTATGCACAGTAGTGCATTTTTTATACCAAATAACAGGTAGAAATTTAAAGCTTGATTTCAAATTTGAAAAATCCAAAAGAACCTTATAGTTTATTTGTTTTCTCAACCAGGTATTTGGCATAAATGTGCACTGATGTGTCCAGTATAGGATGTTTTCTTGCTGGTTCTGTATTGTTCTCTCAAATATGATGGATTTTGACGTAGGTTTTGGCTTCATCTTAAACATGGATAGTGGCTTCTTTGCTGGTGTTCTTTACGCTTGATAAGATCATTGCAATTGGGAGAGTAGGAGATTGGCTATACTTAGGTTACCTGTTGTATTCTTATAATATCTTGTTTGAGAGTCAGAGAGATAAGATTATAGGATTGTAACCTTACTTTTGATGCATATCTAAAGACTCTTTGAACTCATTCTTGAATGTAGGTCTATAGATCGAACCAAATAAAACCCTGGTATCTCTTATACTCTTTGCTTATTTATTTCATTGCACTGCTTAGATTACGTACAAGTTCTTAACAAATCCAATGAATGTATGGTGTAGATCTCTCTTCCCACTTATTGAATTATAAATCTCAAAGGAACCTTCTTCTCCTTGACATTTTATAATCATAGAACAACAAAAACAAAGTGCAAGCAATTGTTGTGTGCCGTTGACGTTTATATCCCTAAATCAGGTGGCGACATAAATAGGGAATGGTTTGGGAGAGGCATCAATCCATCATAGATTAAATATTTTAAAATAATAATTAGTAGATAGATTAGAATAAGTAGGTAGGGTGAAAACACTTGCTAACTAACTCATCGTGTGGTAATTATATATTTATATGGTTGGTTCATTAATTACTAATTCCGACATGCCACAACCGACAGCGCATATGAGATTTCACCTCATCTCTCATATTCTGAATGACTAGCTACCAAACTTCTTCTTCCTATAATTAATTATTCATTTATTATAATATTTGATTCTTCATTTGGTAACTAATTCTACTCTCAGTATGCTCTTCTTTTTTTCTTTTCCTTTTTTCGATAATAAAACAACGGAGTCAAGGACTCAAAGAGAAACTAATAGAAAGCAGCATCACAATCCGCCTGAAGGATCTCCTCCAACCTATGGGGAACATCCTGAAAGAACATCCAAGAGTACTCCAAATTGAGTGGAAATTTAGACATTCAATCAGCAGCCTTATTAGCAACACGTCCAACATATACGCATCGCCTACTCACCATCTCATGCAGCAAAACACCAGTTTGCTCAACTAAACGACCAAACCTCCCACGATTTACACAACATGGATCCAAAAGCTCTATTGCTTTCTGGGAATCCGACTCCAGCTGTAGCGACAGAAGATGACTACTCACCGCCAGCTCCAAACCTTGGCAAATGGCTTCAAGTTTTGCTTCAGGGACACAACTTGACCGAACCTTTCTAACAAAACCACCAATAAAACGACCTGCAAAATCGCGAAATAAACCACCAATGTGAACATCCGCACCCCTACGTCAAAAAGCAGCATCCACATTTCCTTTAATCCAACCACCAGAAGGAAACCTCCACCTCAAAAACACTCCAGAGCCTATTGACTGCTTGAAACAAGCACAGGAAGCCCAGGCATCTACCACCGATTTCCCATATTCTAAAACTAACTGTCTTCCATTATGAGGTCGCATAAAATCACACTCATGCACATCATGATTCCTCCAAAACCATACAAGATAAGTCGTGCAAGCAAACTGTACCGCCCAACCTGACTTACTCTTAGCAAAGGATCCCACCAAGTTAAGCCTCATCCAGTCCCCCATATTTGAACTGAAAAAGTCTCCCCTTAGCGAGACATCAACCAATCTCCACCAAACCCCCTTGGCGAATCCACAGTCTCGAAGCACATGCAGACAACCCTCTCCTTCGGACATGCAAAAACTACAGTGATCATGCGAGGCAAGACCCAAATGTTTCAGTCGAGTTTTGGTGAGAAGCTTCTCATGTAAAACCAACCAAAGGAAACACCCAATTCTTGCCGATACTTGGAGTGCCCAAACCTGTCGCCAAACTTGCTCATCATAACATGCAATTCGGCCATGATTCAAATCCTTCACTAGCCACTCATAGGCAGATCTCAACGTGAATTTCTCTCCTCTGTTAGCTTCCAAATGAATGTATCGCTACTACAATCAATAGACGGCAGGTTATGTAGCTGAATTTTGCCCTTAACAGTATACTCCAAAAGATTTTCATACTTATCAACTCGCCACTCTCTTCTATTATACATGAATAAGGTGAAATATGAATATTTAGAGATGAACTTTCCTCTTAAATATGTAATGAAAGAATATCAAAAAAGCATAATTCTTTACTTCAAAAAGTAGAAAATCTTAACTCTAAAATCAATTTGATTGGAAAATCAATAGAATCCAATTGTCTTATTTGTCGGCTGACCTAAAAATACTTCCGCGTGATCAAGCCTTTTAACCTATAGCCTACCATGGATGCCTTGAATTCTTGTATCAATTTTGAAATTTGTTTTTCTCATATTTTTTTTTGCAATCACCTTGAAAGGGAGTTGTAATGTGATGATATTAGAGGATTTGTTTAATTGTTCTATTGAGGACTACAAAAGACAAGCCATGGTAAGAGTAGAAAAAATGTTAACCCAAAGATTAGAGTATGATAAATGTTCATCATCTGATGGTGCACTCTATAAAACATGAGTGCATCAAAACTTGAGCAGAGCTCATCAAGGTAATCTATAAACACTCAGCTTCCTATCTTTGAACTTATCTATGACCACTCTCTTCTTATGGTCAAGTTGATCGACAACCAGACTCATCACCACCGTCTCTCATGCATATTTACTCACAAATCTTGGTTGGATTGTCCACTCTAAAGTGCAATAACTATCGTGGTTCAATTCTTAAATCCATAATTCTCGCACAAAGTTTTAAGATAAACATCTATAGATTCACTCAATTCAAGTAATTCTTAAATCCATAATTCTCACAAGAAAAGTTTGGAAGTCTGAGACTCAAAATAGAACCAGACCGGTCAAACCAGTCAAGCTTGGTTAAACCACACACAAAAAAAAAAGGGATTTCAATTTAATTTTCTGTTTATTTTTGGTAAATACTGTATTTAAATTCAATTTTTTTTGGTAATGGTAAACTATCTAAATTCAGTCAACTTGAAGATGTATGTGCTTATAAAGAATGTGACGTCATTACCATAAAAGGGAAGGGTAACTTCGTCCGTCCACGGTCCATCTTCGTCGTCCCTCCGTCAATCGAGGGTTTAAAAAGGGAGAGAGCTCTGCCACATCATCAGTTGCCAGGGTGGCATCCACGCCAGCTAGCACTAAAAGCGGGCCCACATGAGCATGAGGTCTCCTTAACATACATAAAAGGTGAAACAGAAGAGCACAGGAAGGAAGGAAGGCAGCCCCTCCCTCTCCTCTTCTCTCCTTAGCTTCTTTTCTTCTCTTCCTCATTTCGTCTCGTCTCTTCAACTTCAACTTCAACTTCAACTTCAAGCGTGGCTTTAAGCTCTCAATTACGCTTCTCTCTCCTCTCTCTCTCTCTCTACCGGCAAAAGAAGATACGTCTTCGAAGACTCATCGATTACTCTGTCTCCTTCGCATTCACATTTCAGAGAATAACATTCTCTGTTCGCTTTCAATTTCGTCATTCTCTCTTTCTCTCTCTTTCTCTCTCTGGGTTTTGATTTCTGTCGCAGCTTTTGGCTCTACCGCAGCAGACAAGAAAGAGAAGCAAGCTCAATACCTTCTGTCTGTCGTGGCTTGCTTTGTTTTCATCATTTCTTCTTTGTTTGCTCTCGATTTCTTTTTATAAATTTCTCCTGTTGAGACTCAAATGGAGAAGTGGAAGAAGCCGCTTCGTGAAGACAGATATCGACACGCCAAGGCAAACCCATCTTTCTCTTCGACCCTTCTTGACGTTATCTATCGTTCCACCGACGATACTGCTGGAGGAAGAGAAGGAGAACCGGTTCTCTACAGAGAGACCATGAGGAAGAAACAGAGCACTAGTATTCGAGGAAGCAGTGTTTTACCTGAGGAAGAAATGGCAAACCTTCAACGAGCTTGCTTGATCGAGCAATGGATGGAGAAGAAAGTCACTGAGAAGATCGTACTCCGGAGGAAGTCTTCCACTCCAGATTTTGATTTTAACCCACCAAAACTAAGGAACGATCGAAATTCTTCTTTGATGAATTCTACTTCAAGCTCTTCAGATTCCAGCTGTGGAGGTGGGTTTTCTTCTTCTGAGACCGACTCAGTTTATGGAACGAGATCGAGATCTTCAGGTCTCAAGCCTGTTCGAACTGCAGTTCCAGTTCGATCGGAGAAGCCTCCACGCCACGAACAGCACCACCACCACCACCACCAGAAGAAGTTCAATGATTTTGATGCTCGTTACCAGCCGAGAAGCAACTCTGTTCCTCAGCAGAAACCGAAACACGAAAGTGGTTTCACAAAGACAAAATCCAGAGCTTTAAAGATCTATGGGGATCTAAAGAAGGTGAAGCAACCCATCTCCCCCGGTGGTCGACTCGCTACCTTTCTCAATTCTCTGTTCACCGCAGGTAGTCCCAAGAAAGCGAAGATCTTTTCTTCTTCTTCAGTTGCAGGTGGAGACGATGAGAGGAAAACAAAATCGGCTCAAGCATCGACTTGCTCGTCCGCTTCTTCGTTCTCGAGGTCCTGTTTGAGCAATACTCCATCTTCGAGAGGGAAATTGAGCAATGGCATGAAGAGATCTGTTCGATTCTATCCTGTTAGTGTAATCGTTGATGAGGATTCTCGACCTTGTGGACAGAAACGTATATACGAAGAAGACCCAAATTTGATGGCAGCTTTAACAGCGATTAGGAAGAAAGGAGAAGCGCCATTATGCAACGAAGAACTCAAATCACATCTCATGGAGAAGAATCGCCGCGTAGAAGAAGCTGCACGAGATCTTCTTAAAGGTTATCAGAACAAGGGTGATTTCGACATGAGAGATCTTCACCGAGAAGAAGACGACGACGAAGAAGACGAAGATGATGCAGCGAGTTATTCAAGCTCTGATCTTTTCGAGCTGGATAACCTTTCAGCGATTGGGATGGAACGATATCACGAAGAGCTACCCGTGTATGAAACAACTCATCTTGGTACAAATCGTGCCATCGCTAATGGCTTGATAGTGTAGTTTGTTAGAGAGGGGAAATGGGTAAAGCAGAGAAATTGCAAAGAAAATACTAGTCGTTTAATTTACTGGTTTGGGGGGTTTACATCAGAGAATAAAATTTTTATTAACTTCTTTTGAATTTCAAGCTTATATTATGTTCATCTGGTTCTTAATTATTGACTGATTCAGAGTAAATTAGTAGTGCCTATTTGATGTTTGTTTAATTGCGTGGGTTAATTATTTAGATCCTCGATCGATCAGAGGAAGAAGAAGTGTGATCAAATTGAAAGAAAACTGAAAACCCATTTGGAATCTGGAGCTAGCAAGAAGTAGAGATAGAGTGAAGATCATGGAAGTTGATCGAAGCAATGGAGATTCGTGATCGTGTTCACACGTAAAATGGGAAAAGTAGCAATCAGAGAAGTCGAAGAAGGTAAAGCTAGGCAAGCTAGGCAGAAGTTCTCCATGACAGGGGGAGAAAGTTAAAGCTTTTGCTTTCTGTGGGGTCGTTTAGTCGCTTGAGCATTGCGTCACCACACACAGAGAGAGAGAGAGAGAGAGAGAAGAAAGAAGAAGATCGATCTAAAGATCTCTTCTTTCATTTGATTTATAAGAAGAGTTTAGGCTTTTGAGGGGCTATGGGGGTTTATGGGAGAAAAACTGCCATTATCGGTCAAAAGAAGCTCGGAAGACTGGACTGAGGAGATCTCTGTTTAGGCTTTTATCAGTAAATCCATTCTGTTAAGACCAAAAGAAAGAACAAAAGAGAATACCAGAAATTCCCGTTTCATTGATTACATTAAATTTAGAAAGGTGATTGATTATAAACGTGGAACCGTATCCGGATTAATCCGGAACCCAATTTTTGTCTCGTTTTTTGTGTAGAATTGATAGAACCATTATGCATATCTTGGGAGAATCGAGCTCATGACCTCTTTACTAAGAGATACCAGTTAGTACGAACTGAACATCCCTTCAATGGTCTCTTGTCTTATCTTTTCTTGTTCTAGTAAAAGCCCTCTGTCTTATGAGTCTCTTATCGTAAGGATGTCAAACTGTCAGGTCTTTGCAATGCAGTACGGTTTTGATTTATACAGTCAATACCACACTCGAGACAATTCCATGCTGTGCTACAATAGAAATTGAACTGCGACATATCATTTTTAAAATGATTCAAAGATGGTATGGTTTTTTTGGTAAAATATGAGGGTTTCCTTTTGATATATAGCTTTATACTAAATTGACACCCTTCCTTTATCTTTGTTGGCACCTTGATCTAATTATTATTGTTTCTATTTAATTGATAAATAGATATAAGGAAAAATGATTACTAATAAGAATGCAACAGGGCTAGCCAGACTTCTTAAGGCCTTAGACTCTACCCTTAGCTAGACTTCGTAACCCTCGTAACAAAAGAGTAAAACAATCTATAGCTCATGCAGTCATGCTTCATCGATTTTATGGTTAGCTATACCAGCATAGGATGAAAGAAATTGAAAATAGTGAAGCGCGTGCTCTACTTGTGTTGATTTTCATCTTCTCCCCAACTAACATTCCATCAACTGAACTTCTGCAGTTTCAATGGTGTAACCAGATCGAGGAGAGATGATTGGTTCCCAATTCAGTATCAAAAATATCCTATAGTATGGTATTATTGGCGAGATTGGGTAAACATTCGACCTTGACTCACCCTTAGGGTTAGAATTTTGAGTCCAACCTCCAACTTCTGTCCTGAAACTTACACCTGCATTTCTTTGAATCACTCTTATTGACATTCATTCTCTCTGCGCCTCTCTTTACACCATTGGTGCTAGTAATGTCCTAACCTTCACTAATGCTCCTATTGATTGGAGATTCCATTTCACATAATCCTAACCATAAATTTGATATTAACCTCTTTCCATCACCACCAATATATTAAAAGATGCATACATGAATAGTTTTCTTTATAGAAAGTCATAATTGCATTTGAATAGAGTGGTGGTCAAGAAATTATAGAAGACATTTTGAACTTCTTAACATATAACCATAGAATCATGGATGCTAAGCTTTTTCATTTCTTATGCCTAGATAGAATGACATCAAATAAGATTTAAAGATGAGATATGAAGCAAGAGAAAATCGAAGCCGCCATAATAGACTAGCTGATGCCCTATGATCTAATAGTCATAAGAGTGGACTTAAAGAGGACCACACAATCATATCATGCTAATATGAAACTAAGTAAATCGATCTTCTCATAGTGCTTGATTGACTATTATATATATATATATGCATGTAGACCCTTTTCTATTAAAAACTAGAAACAGTTCTTCAAGCATGCATTGAGAAAATAATTCAATTATTCTCACATAAAAGAATACCAAACATAACAATTGAGGAGAATAAAAATAGTGTAGGACACATGATAGCCATGCAAGGGCTCTCAAACCAATGCCTACGTGCAAGATTCCCATGATTCAGCAAATGAATATAAAAATGTAATCAAATATTCTTAATTAATAATTGAAGTCTTTTATTGATACTTTGATATTAATCTCGTGGAAGATGTTAATAATATATGAAGATAGGTCACAAGCCAAAACAAACTACAGTTCATCAAATTCTATGGATGTTTATGAGAAGCCAATAAGTAAATATTAATGGTTGGTGAAGTGGGAAGTTGAGGACAATGATGTTAATGTATGGTGATTGGAAAGCCAGCCTAGCTGTGCCTTAGGGCGTTGACCCCTCACCATTTTTGTGTCATTTTTAATCTTAGTTAGTGATCATAATTAGTTTACAAAATATATTTCTAACCTCCCTAGCTAATCATAACTTTCACCTTAGATTATCATTTTAGAAGAGGCTATTGGATCTCTAATAAGCATTGCTATGTCTCCCTCTATAGCAATTGCTTGGTGGCAAGTGGGGACTTCCATTATGGGTTCTTCTTCTTCTCTCATTGTACTCTAGAGTCGGCAAATGACTAACTATTGTGATTATAGCTTAGCTTACATAGATGATGATACACGACAACAATAATAACAATTCTTATCCTAGTTAAATGGGTTCAGTTACATAAATTATTGTCTTCCAATCAGTTTTGTTTAAAGCTATATTACACACAACGTCTAAACTACACATATTCTTTCTCACCACGTCTCTTAAGGTCATTTTAAGTCTACCACCTTAAACGATTTTTTCGTAACTCATCATTTATGAAGCTACTCCTAGATCAGCTCACAGATGATCAGTTAGAATTATAAGCGTGTGACTCTGTAAGCTAGGCCCTTTTCTTGAAATTAGGGTTGGCACAGATGATGCTAACTTATGACTGCCTAGGGGGCCATATATGCCTGGCATGTACCCTTTCTGTATGTGCGCGTGTGTGTCCTGTGCAGGGTGGTGCATGGGAAGCTCGTGAGACTCTGAGAGAGTGGGTTGGCAAACTTGGCATGTTATGCAGGGCAGCCTCTCCACCATGCAGCTAGCAACGCCAGTAGTGAGTGATAAATGGTGTAGGGTAACCCATACAAGCAACCTTGCTGTCTCCCTCAGGCAAGGCAGCTTGTTTCCAGCTTAACAAGTGCCCACAATGGATCACACATTAATATTTCTCTCTTTCTCTTCTTCCTAGCTAGCTCAGCTGGTCCTCACTTGTCAGTTGATCCCTTCTTTGAATGTAACTATGTATGGTATGTGCGAGTGTGTGGGTTACGTTGTGGTGTCCTTGAAAGTTGGAATTTAATTGCTCTAGCTGTTAGTATCGATTACTTCCATACGTACATATGCTTTTGATCAGGAGACTTCACTAGATTTACCTCATGTTTTAAGATTTTTAGGTTGGAAGGTAAACCCTCCAACAGTTTAAACACTGTCATTTTGGTGAGCATTTATTGTTGGGAGTTGTTTGGTTTAATCATCCTGGGTCCAGATTCCTAAGCACTTACTTGAATAGCTTTCTCTATTTAAAGAGATCCTTTATGACATGGTATTAAAACCCATGGTCCTCACATATTCATTCAGTCTTCTTTTATGGTATCAGAACTTTTGATCTTTATTTTCATATCTGTAGTCTATGTACAACACTTACAACACTTGAAAATCCTGACTCAAAGTCAGAAGACCAACCGGCCTTTGATGCTTTGTTGTCATATTTGTGACTCTATATTGTTAATCTGTTATTTGAAAATTTGCAGAAAGCAAATAACTTAGGTTTCACAAATTTATTTAATGCACTTGGCTCCCACCACCACTGGTCCACTGCTCCCCCTCAGTCACTATGTACCACTGCTCCCCCTCAGTCACTATGTACCATATCTTTCGAACATTTGAGGCTTGAGAAGACAGTGTGGGTAGAATGTGACTCAGTGGCAGCTGTGGTGGTCTCCTCTCAGCAAAACAAAATGCTATGGTTTGTAATAGAAAGGTGGAATGCACTAAGACCTTTCTTGAATGAAAAATTATTTCAGTTATACTTCAGCAAATGTCTCATATGTTTCTCAAGTGGGTGAAAAGTAAAACGGACGGTCCAGATCAAAATCTCGATAAAAAAATTACATAATATTCAAGTTTAATTCAAATTATTCACTGCCATAAGGAAACAAACAACAAGTATCAGCTTCTTAAGATGCATGGCCAGTAGTCTTAAGCATGGGGATGAAAACAGATGCAACAAGAGTGCCTAGATATATAGATTCAATATTTAACTTATAAATCCAAGCTGTGTTCTGCTTGGTCAAGTGTATAGTTTTAGATTACTTAATTTTTTAACTTTAATAAAAAATTATAGCTCTGGAGTAGATTTTGAAAGGGTGAAGAAGAAAGCACAAGAATGGGAATGGATGCGATTTGTAGCAGAGATGGTGACGGCAGCTTTAGTTAAGTTTTATAAAAAGAAAAAAAAAAGATAGAAAAAAAGTCTGAGAAAGAGAGGATTCTGGGTAGAAGGTTGAAAGAGAAAGAAGAAAGATAATGTATATTTTGGTGATCCCAAGGTAGAGGAAGTGGAAGGTCGGTGCTTCGGTCTGCAACTGTAACAGCTATCGAAGCTTTCTTTTTCTTTTCAAAGAGAAAGAGATGATCAGATCGAAGGAGATCGATCTGGGTTAGATTTAGACAGTCTCAATCTCTAGCTAGCTCCTCCTGCTTTAGCTTGAAAAACAAAAAAGAAAAGGCAACTTCACAGAAGATGATGATTTGCTATTGATAAGATCATTGGTTTCTTCCCAAGGTCACTACCCACTTTAGTTGATACAAGGGTTTCTCGTTTTAAGGGTCCTTACATGTGGAGAAGAGAGTATCTCTTTGGCTGAAAAAAAAGAGAGAGACTCTCTCGATCATCTCGATCTGTTGGTGACAATGATATACCCTTTGTTATGGCTTAAACCCTGCAACTAGGCTTTTGTGATTATAGCTCACTTACACATTGAAGGCAATATCTCCCCCAAATCCATGGTGGTCGGCCAGCTTTAATCCCTGTATCTTTTAATGCAAGAGCTTGGTCAAGATTTGATTCAAAGCATGGTTGATCAGATTGTACATTTGATAACAACACATCTCAAACGTGGAGTGCATCATTTCTTACATTCATATATATACCTCACCACTCAGGCACTCACTAGTCACTTACCACTTAAATATACTCTAGATTTTGCATGGGATGATGGTGGTTCAACAAACCATAATCTTTTCATGTGAGAATTGAGATCTCCCCAGATCTGAATAAAACTTTCCTCATTTAACAATATAGATTAATAGAGAGAATGATCATTTTTTTTTTCTAGTGAATCAAATTATATTCTGTAAAACGTGAAGAAGACACAGCTCATGTTATTCTGCAGCTCTATGAGTGGCTGAAGAAATGCTATTCCTTAATATAAGATTGAGATCATGCATGCAAGCGTGTGGCTGTAAAAAATATTCTTTCGTTCTTCACCTATCTTCCACATAAAATCTAATCCAACTCACCTGAATCTCTCTGTCTTTCTCTCCCTCATATAATACTAGTCACCCAATATGTATCGATTGACTTCCTTCTTATCTGGGTTTTCTTTGAAATCGAGGAATATTGGTTAGTAGTGTTTCTGACATGGCGGTGCCTGATTCATGCCACGTATATTTTATTAAATTCTAGTCACTCAAAACTCCAAATGCATATATAATCAATTAAATTTAAAAAGGGAAGGGGGTAGCCAAACGACGTGTGAATATGTTAACTGAACGACTCTAAATTTCTACCGTTAGATCTGTTGACTAAATCTAAATTTGTCCAATAAAATTCCTATTTTTTTTCCTATTATTTATGTCTTAATTAAGATAACCTTCTATCACCGGTTAAATTTTCCAAAAAAAAAAAAAAAAAAAAAAAGATTATCACTAGTGGTTAGAGTAACGGTTAAATTTCTTCTTCCTCTGTTCATTCTCTACCTCTTCCTCTGTTCCCTCTCCATTTCCATCGGCTTTGAAAATTCTTTCATCTGCGTTCATCAAGTTTAAACCCTTTGATTGCAATAATTATTTTGCTGTCGTCTTGAAGAAGTGAAAAAAAAATTTTCATCTTCTCTTGAGATCTCATGACTCTCTCTTATTTCTAATTCCATCTCGAAGGATACAAACAAGAGATTCCCACATATTTATGTTCAGTGAATCTCCCACAAAAATCAGCATTTTTCCTCTAAGTCTTTCCAGAAAATCAATTGTGTTGAACCTGTAGAAGAATTATATTAGAGAAGAGACCGAGGAAGAAGAAAGTATTGAACCTATAGAAGAACTATATTAGAGAAGAAATAGAGGAAGAAAAAAGAGATCTTACTGCCAACGGTGATATTAGGTTAAACTTAACTAACTCATAAATAATGAAATAAAAAATAGGAATATTATTGGACGATTTAGATTTAATTTAACAAATCTGACGGTGAATATTCAAAGCGGTTCAGCTAACCTATTCACACGTAAGTTCAGCTACACTTTAGCCATTAAAAAATAATAATAATAATAATAATAATAAAATAAAAAAAATAAAAAAACTTAGTTCCTGTTAAAACAAAGTAACAAACCAAACCATTTTTGGAGTGACTAGAAATCTGGAATTTATGAAATCCACGTGATGAACATCCAATAGTTAGGCACAACAGACACCGCCACGTCAGATGCACTACCCAACCAAAATCCTCCGTTTACATCCTCCACTAACATACATGCCAGCCTAATTTATCTTATTGCCACCATGGCTCCATGCAGAATCACCATGGTTCAAGTGCATGCCTAAATATTAAAAGTTTATGCAAATAACTTTCAAAGTTTTTTTTTTTTCACACATTTATAATATATCTATAAGGGACATTTAAAAAGGGGGAATTTTCAGTCCCACCCCCTAAGTTATTCCTAATATTAATGTCACACTGTGAGTTATCCAATTTATTAGTCAGACCCTTTACTATAACACTTGAGTTTCAGTTAATTTGTATTTATCCATTCCAGCATTAAAACACTATCTTTGCACCATGTTTTCCAAACTTTATGAAAATTTTAGATTAGAAGAGGAAGAAGTTGCAAATGGTAAAAGAAGACGAAGAAATGAGTAAGCATAAGATTTTAAAGTTCTTCTTGTCTTCCTGAAATGTTTGACTTACTTACATAAATATTTAACTATGACTTTCAAACAGCAGAAAGTGTCATTAATATTTATTTTTCTTCACCCTATAAAGAATCTGATCAATAAATTTAACCATTCAATGGATGGCATTAATTTTAAAAGGTAATTCAAACCATGATATTGAAAGTTTCACTTAAAAGATACCGATAACGTAGCTGTCATTGTTGATTGGTTTTTGGTAAACCAAACATCTAATCGGTCCAATTTGATAAGACTGATATGATGTATACAAGAAACTAACAAATAAAATAAAAATTGGTAAAGAAAAAAAAAAGTTGACCAAAGCAACAACACATGCCAATTTTCAATCAATTTCTCCTGAAAATTACTTCTAAGTTCTAACTGATGACTTACAATCGAAAGAGTAAATAATGGCAAAGGAAAATGAAGAAATGAGTTATCCATAAGTTTTTTTCTTTTAAAGTTATTCTCGTCTTTTTGAAAAGTTTGACTCGCTAATATCAGTATATTCCTATGGTTTTCCAATTGCAAAAGTGTCATTATATATATTTTTTATCTTATTGAAAAGTTTGACTCGCTAATATCAGTATATTCCTATGGTTTTCCAATTGCAAAAGTGTCATTATATATATTTTTTACCTTATAAAAAATTTACTTGATAAATTAGATAACTTATAGATAACATTAATTTGAAGGAATAACTCAAGGGAATGATAGTGATAGTTTCCTTAAAAAGAAATTGAAAACGTACCTATCATTGTAGATTGTTTATAGTAAACTAAGCATCTAATGGGTATACAAAGAAACTACCAAACAAAAGAAGGAATTGGTAAAGAAAAAGAAAGAAAAAAATTTGACCAAAACAACATCAGATGCCAACTCCCAATCAATTCTCTTGAAAATGACTTCTATCTTATTCCACTTCCCCCCCATTTAAATGCTAACTATAGTCATCAGGTGCCTAAAGAAATGTTGATATTTGATGAAATCGAAACTTAATTATTTTGCAGACTTGTTAAACTAAACATGACCATAAGTAGGTACAACAGATAATCATGCACCGAAAGACTCATTGGCTTCTTGGCAAGAAGTTGTCACTGTAGACATTTAATGCTGACACCTTCCATCTTCTTCATTCCATGTCAAATACCACTAGATGTCAATTCAAAATTGCATAGATGATTTAACTTGGCCACTAAATATCAAATCTAACTTGTGTGAAAATCCTCATTTTCCAAATTAAAGTAAGTAGAGATTAAGAATCAAAGACATGACATGAAGCTGATGCTGACTATAAGCACCAAAACGTTTATCATTTGTCATTTCAGGTCTCAATCTTAATGCATTATACACCAATGGAACTTGCACCAACTCATTATGCTTTCATTAATTATAGGCTGCCAAAGAAAGTGGTGATGACGAGAGAGATAATTTCAACCCTCCATAGTATTCCAGTGGACTCCAATAGTTCCTCATTGTTTTTTTTAGGTGGAAGAAGTGAAAGAAGTTTTCAAAGGTGATTGATATAGACAGCACCTTGGCTGCCTGAAATGCTTTGGGAAAAGAAAGAAAGATCAGTTAGGTAGAGGAAGAAGTAGAGCATGGCATAAGTTGCAGAGCCTTTTGTCATTTCTGGGCTTTATTTCCTTCTGTTTCTGTAGCTTTAGCCAGTTTGATGTGAATCTTATTAGTGGCACATTACATAACATGCTTTCAGGTTTCCAAGTAGAATTTCAGTGACCACCTTGAAGACTTTACCCCACCAATGGCTAATCTATCATGGGTTACTTTTTATCTGTTTAAGATGAAAGATTCGAATCCCTACTATTTTTTTGGGGTAAAGAATACCTACCATCACTATATGTGTTCCTATTGTCGAGTTATTAATAGTAATGCCTGCATCTTCTGAGTTTGGATCTTTTATCCGCATGGGATAAACAAATAATGAGAGTTGGAAAATTTCCACTTCATGTAGATAGAGAATCCAGACTCCATTTTCTCTAGTCTTCTATTTTTTGTAAATATTGATACTGGTGTGAAATGGACTGGCATCAGTCGTTAGGTAGGTTATTGATAGGGAGGAGAATGCATTGCAACAAAAGTATTTTTCTTTCCAGTTTGGTCTAATTAGTAATGTTTCGGTATCAATGGTGGCCATTAGTGGCACCGATACCGGTATCCGAAACCCTCATTTTCATGGAGACGATATATATATCTAAAATGGTATTGTCATGGAGACCTTGGATATAAAAACAGCCATCACTTGGATAAGCTTCAACCAAAAGTGTTGGTATCTCTTTTGTATTATCAATTTCAGTTGGTTCCTGCTCTGGGTGATGTTTGGCATACTACCTAAATCTAGGCTAATTGAACTTGCATATCTCATGGGTGCTCTCTAATTAGTTTGGTTGTGTTGAACATGCGTCAGTGCTAAGGCCAATATCATTTGATCTTTGTTTTCTTCATAATTTGTGCATTTTACTTGAAGTTGACGGTACACTGCAGGTCATATAAATTTGGTAGCAGCTCTAAAAGTGGGAGAGAATCCTTCTTTAATGTTCCACCAGGTCTCACTTTTAGGAGAGGGTCAAACAAGCTCAAGGCCTCAGAATAGGATTGTTTGAGTGAAGACCTATCCAGTAAGCAGGCCCAGAGCCTTGGCCAAGATAAATGGATCTTGCTCGAGTGTTGCATAATTAATGTACAGCACTGCAAAGCATATGGTCGAAATCGAAACTAGGGTCAAGATTTCGACCTCGACCGCTCGTTTCGCATAAGTTATAAGTATAGAAAACAACTTCTGCAAAACGAACAGTCAAGATCGAAATCTCGACCCTCGTTTCGATCTCGAACGCACGCTACGCGATGCACATCCAAGCAATTTCCAAGATAAATGGGCTCCAGACCTCCCTAGACAGGTCAAAGGATTTCGGCACGGACCTCATAGTAGTCCCTTACAAATCTAGTAGATATATATAGCTTTGGATTCAAAAGGGTTTGTTGATTATAACTTACAGATTGGAGCCAGCCCACCTGAGACAGCTTCTCCACATCACGGAGCTTTTTACTTTGGATAATGCAACACCCACTGCCATCAACGATGTGAATCTGATAAAGGAGACTGATTAATTATGGAACACAAGTCGCGGGAAAAGATTCTTTCTCATCAATCGAATCCCCTAGAAAACTGAATCTCTAGAAACCTGCTTTGGCTTGTATCTGTCCTTGTATAGAATTTCAGATATCTTCTCTTCAAATATATCCTATCGCTCCTCTTCTCCCGGTGCCCAGTGAAAAGAAAGGGGGTGTAATTCAATGAAAACTTTTACAGCGTTCAACCATACTTTTTCACCTTTTTTTACCACAAGATTCAGCTAGCACCCAGGGAATGCAGGATGAATTCAATCGTTGGGCTGTACTATACACATCAACCATGGGATGCACTCCCTAGAATGAAGTCCCTGTATACTGGCTCAATCCCTGCACCACAAGGCAACTGGATACAAAATATAGATACACCAACTATTATATAATGTATTTCAACAATTTAATGGAGTTTCATACATATGTGTGCAAGATTCCTGCAAGCTGTTGCTCTGTAGGTACTGGGGTTATTCGAAAATGATTAAACTTAAGAGATTTCCCACGACGGTGAACCTTTCTAGCGACGCCTCATTATTTTCAAATTGTACCATCTCCACAGGCCAAGCCAGGCCAATGACTTTTCGTGACCCATCCCATGCTTACTTGGTTGACTGCGAATTCAGCCTTTGGACATCTACTAGTTGGTACAGATCTCCTCGTCTCTGCTTGTCTAGCGGGAGATTTGTTCTGTTAGGAGACGGGAAAACACAAACAAAAAGGGTGGTGTGAAAAGCCGAAGAGACAATAAAAAATAAAAGTAAACACTGCTCTCTCTTTGGAATATAAAATAATAGACATAGAAATGTTTTCTAGGCTGTTGAACATTGTCACCTTCTGAGCTCAATTTGTGAATAATCTATCTCTGCAATGACAATTGCCTCATCATGCTCAGTAGTAGCAAGTACTTCTCCAAACTGTCAAAAAAAAATTCAAACACTTCAATTCAATTTATTCTGAAGTTCTAATCCTCAAGGACCCAAAAAGCATTATGCGATTGACAAAGCCAGAATGCTAGGAAAAGAAAAAGTATCTCATGGCCAGTCCTCAATATCAGAACCCAAATAAGAACTGGTGGAGGGCAATACTGTTCCTGGGGTGAGATCTTGTATTGGTGGATCCATACAGACCAACGATAAGAAAAGTTTATTTTATTGAAAACCACTGGAAAATCTTCCAACAGGTTGATCTGGGTCACATCAACTGGGACCAAGACTGATCCCGTATCCAATACCGATTCCTATAATCATGCCCACAGTTCTCAGAAACATAATACTGTAGATTGACAGAAAGCTTGGACGATGATCATAATATCATTTTCATAAGTGAGTACAGAAAACAATGAACAAGCAACCATTTAAATTATTGCTTATAACTTACAGGTCCAACAAGGGTAGAATGACCCCATGCTACATATCCAGCACCAACATCTCGGGCAGGTGAACAGGTTGCAACATATATCTGCTCTCAAGAAAACACACAACCCATCCAAATGTTAAAATCATGTTATAAGCGTAAGGCAGTTTTAATTATTTAAAGGAAAATATACTTCTGGGAAATTTCACAAATTAAATAGAAATTGGAATCTAATTAAAATAGCATAGACATCAAATTACAGAAATGATAGGAGTTTAAGACATCTACTTCAGCAAACCACGTGTTCATTTAGAGGATATTGAACACTCATTAAAAGTTTACTAAGAATAAACCAAAACTGGTAACATACAAAAACACTTCCCAAAAAGGCTCTTCTTTTTTTCTCTTGCGTGCGTGTGTGTGTTTTTTTTTTTTTGGGGGGGGGGGGGAGGTAGAATTCTGAAGAAAGAGAAAAGCAGGTGTCAATATAACGTCTCAATGGGGGTGTGTAAATCATATTCATTGAACTAGAAGACTAATTGGTACAGTTGGGGCCGATTAGAGTTGATTTGAGAAGAATAATAAAAGCACAAGAGCAAAGTTGGCTTAGTTCAGCTAATTACATTTTTAATCGAATGCGTAGTAAATAACTATATTAAAACCTAAAATTTAAAGCAAGGGAAATAAGAAACCCGAGAAATTCTTTTAGCCAAATGAAAAATAATCATTAACTTTTAGTTCTCCCTCTTTTTTTGCTTTTTCCCCCCAGGTGGGAGGAAGGATTATGTTGAGAGGAAGGTTGACAAATTTAAACTGAAACGTACAACTATATAAAGTACAGAGAAATCTGCTTTCCTTGTGCCATTCTTAGGAGTATTGATGACCAAGAAAATTTTCTGAACCTACCCCTTCCCCCTAAGATGGACTCAGAACTGCATTGATAATTTAAAACTACCAATGACAACGCGTGAAACAAAAAATTTGCACTTAAAAGAGGAAAAGAGTCCATAAATGTACCTGATTATCGGCAGCCCTGTGACAGAGGAGGGTAAAAAATGGATAAGAAAACAAATTAGTACCAATGAATTAAACAAAAAAGAGAATTCTACAAAGCTAGTAATCACTTCCCTTGGTTACTTCAATATTGATTAAGCCTAGCATGGGACTAGCATTAAGAACCACAAGGCCAAAGATGAAACTAACAGAGCAGAAAGAAGAATATGAAATTCATAAAAATAAGATTTAGAAGGAAAAGAAAGAAGAAAAAAAAATTGAAGAACAGCAAGCTTTTCAAGTTTGAAGTTCAGAAACCTGGTTTTCTCTGGTAACTCTGATACAAGGAGAAATAAGGAAAGTAGCATGGTCAACTCTCAACCTTTCTTACTAATAGAACACGTTTGAAACTGGGATCAGGTTAGAATAGATGGAGCAAGAACTGAAGGTGTACCCAATGTTGAAGGAAAATAAAGATATTGATGAATCATGCGCACTAAACAAGCCAAGTAAAGCTGCCTGGTAGGTTAACAATTGGTCTTTGCTGAAGATCCAATGACAGTTCATTGATGAAACTTCGGATAGGCATTTATCAACATCTCAAGTATCTGGAAACACACTCATAGCTAATTCAGGAAATATTCAGAGTGAATAAAAATATATCTGGATGCTTTAGGAGGGTGTGGGAGGGTATAGACCCTGCAAGTAACATAGGAGCGAAAATTGTTCAGCCCAGAAATTTCACATACAAACTGAGAGAGAGTATTCCCAAGATAACTTAGTATCCTGGGATTGCGCCATCTCAAGATCCCTTTGGATCTCTCCTTGCCTATTTAATGTATTTTATCTTTGGTATTTTAGGGCCTACATAAGGCTACCTTGTACCTAACCAAATGCAATACAATACAGCCTCTCCTTTTATCTGCTTCCCCTCTTCTTCTCCTCCTCTCTTCCCCTTTTAAGTTCTAATTTCTGCCATTTGATTGATATGGTATCAGAACCCTCCTGATATTGGTCAAAGTTCAATTGAAAAGGCTTTTTCTTTATGATTCTTAATGTTCCAAGCTGACTGAAAAATGAGAACAAGACTCAATCTGTGATGGCCCGCATCTCATATACTATTATTTTAATGTTGTATTAGTAATGTTTGAACCCCCGATCCATAACCTGATCGATACACATTTCCGTCCACTGGTCTCTTCTATGGCGAAGATAGACTTAACCAATGCCAAGAAAAGAATCAGCGCAATTTTCTGAACCCAGAGGTATTAATATTCGCATCCCTAAGTAGGCCCCGCGCAAGAAATCAAAGTGGGCCCAAAAGCCCATAAGGAGACCCACTAATTATTTAATTAAATAATACAAATCTTTATCTTTATATATATATATATATACACACACACACACACATATATATACAACTAAAGAGAGCGAAAGAGAGAGGAAGCGGCGCATGTTTTCTCTCTCCTCCCACCTCCTAACCTAACATGGAGGATTATTAAGTAGATGAGAAGTGTCTTTACATGTGATATTTATTTTTTATAAAATGAGAAAAGAGGTAGTGACAACTAAGTGGATGTCTTCATATTATTATTATTTTATATATAGAATCTTGATAAGAAGAGAAATAAGAGTGGAGATAGAGAGAGCACATGTGCGTGGAAACAGAAGAAAGAAAACAGAGAGAGAAAAGAGAACAGAGAGGGAAAGAAGTGAGAGAACAGAGAGAGAAAAGATGAAATAAAGAGGAGAGATAACTGAAAGAGAAGAGAAGAAAAAAAAAAGGAAAGAACAAAAAAAAGAGAGAGAGTAGGAGAGAGAAAGACATGGGAAGTTTTGTTTGGCTCTTGCATATTCTGAAATAGCCGATAATCATTCTAAATATAGGAGAGAGAGCAGGCTTTAACTAAGACAGGATCAAGAGATGTGCCCGGAGCAAGAACAAGTAAGTGGTATCGCCTAACCTACATATGTTATAAGTGATGGTTTCACTAAGCAAACACATAATATCCACTCGTTAATGTGAAACCCATCTTATCTATTTCATTGTGCGATCAATGGAAGTGTGTGATTGTTGCCTTTTGAACAAAATAGAAGTGCATGGAATTGAAATGTTGACAAATTTTTTGAACTATTAAACTAGAAATAAGAAACAATGCTAATGCTTGTTGATTCATAATCTGCATGTTTCTTTATCTAAAGGATGAAACTGTATTGATGATTGTATGAATTGTGTTAAGTCTTATTTGATGGTATTGATAATTGTATGAATTGTGGTAAGCCTTGTTCAAATAAGGCTATATGATAATTAAAATGAAAGAGGTACACTGAAATGGAAGAGATACAATAATGCAAGGTTGAAACTGGACATAAGAAGAGAAAAGAAAAGGGAGGAAATAATAATAATACAAAAAAATATATGTTAAAAGTGCTGACGAGCACGGCTTCTATATGTTCTAGTACCTAGTGTACCCAAATGGGAAGGTATGAAACGAGACTGAAAAGTGAAAAGACAGACCAGACCCACGATAGCCGCTTGTAGAGAACACATGGCCTTGTCCAAGGGACTAAAAAGATAACCTCTTAATAAGAACCTCTAAGACTGAGATTGAGGCTGAGACTGAGACCGATGCCACTTGTGTGGTTAGATTGAGGGTGTCCTCTCCATGGTGGGAGATCTCGCGAGATCTCGGCGAGATCTCGCGAGATATCTCGCTTTTTTGCAAAAGCGAGACGAGATCTCTGGCGAGATCTGCGAGATTGCAGATCTCGCTCGAGATCTCGCCCATCTCGCGAGATCTCGCCAATATCTCGGCGAGATCTCACTAACAGGCCTTTTTTCAACAGTTTAGGGGCTTCAAAAAGCCCCTGTCTCGCTCGAGAGAGGCATATCTCGCCTCTCTTGAGCCTTTATCTCGCTGGAAGCCCAAAATTGGCCGGAAACTCGATTTTTGGCCGGAATTTGGCCAGAATTTGTTGGGGATTCAACATAGCAACATCATCTACTCATCTACAACAACAATTCAAGCATATTTCAAGTGAGTGATACTCTTAGTCTTAGTCTTGTAAGTTGTAAGTTGTAATCTTCTAATTCTTAGTCTTGTAAGTTGTAAGTTGTAATCTTCTTAATTCTTATGGTTGTAAAATTTTGAAGACATTTAACAATTTATTACTTTGAATCTTTGATAGTTTGAACTTTGATCACTTGTTGACTTGAATACTTGATGTGTAATGTTATTGTATTTGATACTTGATAGTTGATAAATAATAACTCATTAACTTGAATTACTTGATATCTTTAGTTCTTTACATTACATGTTGTCTCTACTCTCTACTCTCTATTCTCTAAGACTCTAACCTTGCATTTCACAGAATTTCGGTTTTACACATAGGGTCGACTTAGGAGACTTAGTTAGGGTTATTTTCTCACAAATCTAAGGCCACCAATGTGTTCAAAATGCCTTAAATAGGCTAAATACCAAGTTTCAGCCCAATCAAAGCCTTAAAACCCACCGAGATGGGCCACCGAGACTACGCCATTTTTTTGGGAGATCTCGACCGAGATCTCGCCATCTCGGTCGAGATCTCGCCTTTTCTTAGTGGCGAGATCTCGCTCGAGAGCGAGATCTCCCACCATGGTCCTCTCTACAGGTAGCACTTAGGTCTGGGTTGATCAAGAAAAAGGAAAGGAAAATGAAAAGAAAACTGAAATGCATAATGTTCTGATACTTTGGTGTGATAAATGGATGCATAATGATTTATTTGGTTGCTTACATGGTCAACAATATTGCTTACTGGGCCCACAAAGCTCATTATTGTAAATGTTGATAGGTCCCCAAATACATGACAAGAACAAGGGTGCTACTACCCAATAACACCTTTAAAGTAGAAGATGGGAACTTCTTTTTGCAACTAATGTTTTGTTAAACTAAACTGTGGAATGTATATATTTCCTTTGAAGTTGTATATATCTAACCTATACTGGGTGAAAACTTAAATGTAAGTAAAATAGGACTTTGGACAGCATACATACGTATATGAGTCAAACTGTCAAATAGATTATTTATCTTCATCCTTGGAGATGTTTAGCTTAGCATTTTTTTAGTGGCTTTTAACAGGTTGATACTGTGAGGAACTGTCATATGCCCAGGTTGGATGTTTGTAATGTGGACCCCACCAAGCCTGTGAAAACTGGGGTCGTGACACAATTAAGACCTACCAAAACTTTTATAGTATCATGGACTTCATAGTGTATTGGGTTTCATGTTCATAAGGTAATGGATGGTCACATATCAAACGTAAGATTCTAAAGCATTATTTGTTGCCAAATAAGACAGTATGCAATCTTGCTCAAGGAAGAACTCTTTCAGGACTTATCAATTCGTTTCACATAGTTTTGCTTAAGTTCGTTAAGCATTATCTTCTGTTATTTTCTTTTGATATACTTAATTGAACCTCTATTTTGGGTTTAGCTGTTGGAACCAAAGGCATATTCCCTCTAATTTTCTTCCCCATCCCCCCAGTAAATAACCAACAACAGGAGGAAGCCTTTTCCCGACTAAATGGGGTTGGTTGCATGGATCCTTGCCTTCCAATCAAGCTCTATTTGAGACGATACTAGATACAAGGCCTAAGCTATGCATATCCTTTCACACCATTAATCATAAGGTTATCTTAGGTTTGCCCCTAGATTGTCTAATTCCTTTGATTTGGATTAAATTGCTCTGCACAAGGGCATTTGAAGGCTTCCATTGAACATGGTCGTACCACCTCAATCAACTTTCTCATAGCTTATCATTTATTGGAGCTACTCCCAAACCATCTTTAATAAAATTATTCCTTACGTAATCCTTCCTAGTTTTGCCACTCATCCATCTTAGCATCCTGATTTCTAATACATTGAATTTATCTATATAATGCTTCTTAACAGCACAACACTCTGCACCCATACATTGTACATGGTCATATGACGGTCCTATAGAATTTTCCTTCGAGTTTTACAAGAATCACATAAGAAATTGGACACTCTTCACTTCATCTGCCTATTTTATTTATTTATGATTGCAAGGAAATGGAGAGAAATTATTGGCATTTCCTGTAAAATATGTATCACTTCAGAATAAAATATTTGCATTTCCCCTGTCAACCAAAAGAAAAATGACCTTTTTCTTGTAAGATATGTTTAACTTCAAAATATTTGCATTCCCTTGCAACCACAGTGGGCATTACTGGTATCCCTCACAGCCATGAAAACCGAACCTAGAAACTTTTAAGACTCAAACCATCACAAGAACAAATAATCATAAAATTTTCAAGGTACATAAAATATAGATCATTACCTTGCCCTTTGCAACAACTCCCAATGTAAGGGGCCAGTGGTCATGTTGAAGGCCCCAGGATAGCATATCAAGTTAGCACCTAAGATCCAAATCATTACACTCCCAAGAATTAACATTTTATTATGAGTAACATGAGGAATCAACAGTTAGTATATCCTTGGCATGAAAATCAAGTTCAAAATAAATAAACAGCAAAATGCAGTAGGCTAGTAGCAACCATGACCAAAAATAAGTGGAAAGAGAAAAAATTAAGTCCTAGAACAAGAAGATGATATTCTTCCCCATTAATAACCAAACAGAAATTATTATCAGGAACCAATAGATAAAGAGAGAGTCCATATGTGCAGGACAATCCAGCAAAGTAGCTTACTGCTTATGGAAAAAGTTAATAATCACAAGAAATATCATTATAGAAATTAAATGCCAACCCAAGTTATCCCTGTTTGGTCACCTCTTCAAAGATATGACGGAATAAGCAGATTAAGCACCCAAGAAAAGTAACAAAAAGGTCAATAGTCAACCTCAAAAGATGCAACTTCAAGAAGTCATAGCCCTCTGGCCCCAGATAAATTATCCAACTTTCATGATGATGACAGCAATGCTGCT